>NC_060138.1:303421387-304077325 GCF_021461385.2 Schistocerca piceifrons
ATTGCGCACAACAAACCCCTCCTCACTAAAAACAAAAGGTAATTTATAGCACTGGCCGAATTATTTATTTGGACGCACCAAGAAGCACTGGGAAAACGTTTCTAATAAATGTATTGCTGGCGCAAATACTTGCTAAACAACGCATCGCACTTACACTGGCGTTATATGGCATTGCAGCCAAAGTTACGGAACGAGGACGAACTGCCCTTTTCGCCCGACACCTAGCATGGAATATAGCGGAAGAACCGATTCCCGGTATTTAAAATCTCAAGAGCGTCTCGACGGGATGAACTGTTAAAGCAATCTAAAATTATCTTCTTATACGAATTCACAATGGCACAAAAAAGAATCACTCGAAGGCATGAACCGAACATTACAAGAACTCTGAAGCCTTCGGAGGGACCCTGAACACTTTCTGTAGATTTTCGACATACACTTCCAGTTATCGCAAGTCAGCACAAGCAGACGAGATCAATGTATGCTTTAAAAAATCACATACAGCCACGGATAGTTGAACTATCGAAAGACGACACAACGCCACATTTTGTTTAACAGATTTTACCAACAGGCGAAGGCACAAGAATCTACCCAGACAGCTGGTCTCATTAAACTCACCAGCGATTTCTGCAACGTAGCCACTGCTGAAAACGAACTCAACAAACAAATTTATCCAAACATTATCACAACCATACCAGTCTGGACTGGCTATTTGAAAGGAAAATTTTGGCAACTAAAATAATATTGTCGACGATATCAATTTTAATATTCAAAAGAAAATTCCGAGTGAAGAGAGAAATACAAATCGATCGTCGCGATGGTGAACGTTGATGAAAGTGTGAACTCCCCTACAGAATTTCTAAACTCTTTGCAAGTACCAGGAATGCCATTACACTGCCTTCGACTTAAAATTCGATCCTCGATCATACTACCCAAAAATCTTAACTTACCAAAGCTACGTAATGGAACAAGAATGATCCTCAAGGGCTGTCGAATAACATCGTCGAAGCCAACTTATGACTGGAAAGTACGAAGGACATACACTATTTATTCCCAGATTACCACCGATCTCTACTAAACTGCCATTGCAATTTAAAAGAGTGCAATTTTCAATCAAATAGCCTATAGTTTCACAATTAACAAAGCACAAGGTCAAACTTTAAAATACTGCGGTATCAACCTCAAAGACTCCTGATTCTCTCACAGTCCGTTATACTTAGTTGCTGTCAATTAGGAAATTCGAAAAATTTGTTCATATTTACCCCAGATAACAAAATGAAATGTTGTTTATAAACACGTATTGTAAATAGTTAGAATATGTTTTCAATATTTTGACCTCTTGTACTTTAGCAAGTATTTGAAATAGAATATGTTTTGCATTAATTTTTTTACCTCTTATACTTTAAAGTTTATCCTTGTATTACAGTTGCCATACAACCTCATATCAACTCCTCAGGGAAGCTGGGTACCTCAGCTAGTAAATAATACATGTTTAATGCTTTACAACCTTTTCGCTTAAGAATACCATTACCCCATGAATCAGTAAATGAAAAAAAGTTGTAAACCGTATTCCAGCATATTTCTTAGTTAGTGTTTTCGTTTAGTGGCTTGGGGATTGTTTTTAGATTTAGGTAACTCAAAAATATTGGTAACGAAACTGACTGTGCATCGTCTAGTACGTTCCAGAAGCTTCTAAAAAATTTATTGCCACTGTCTCAGTTTTGTCAGTGAGTGTGTTCTGCCCAGGTTTTGTGTCGTGTATAAAAATGTCTTGTTTTTCATAGGCCTTTGTTTTGTTTGTGCAGTGTTATTAGATGATTATCTATGTCGCCCAAATCATGGCTTGTGATGTTAATGTCAATAGCTACGGCTGGTTTACTGGGGGTATTGAACCAAAATGCGTTTATATGTTCTTTAAATCTAGCTCAGAAATATATTCCGGTCTGATACGCATATTCTACTATACAGTCACTGCACTTTATATTTAAAATACCTTAACTGGGAAATACAAAATTTATTTGCTGGGGAAAAAAGCAGCTCTTACATTTTGTGATCTCAGTACATTAGCCGTTTTGTGTGGAAAGGACCCAAAGTAGGGAATGCTTACCATCCTGGTGTGTGTTTGACTATTGTTCATATTTTTTTCTATTCTCTTCCCATCTTTCTATGCATTTTGTGTACGAGTGAAGACTAAAAAACATTTTCGACCTTTTTATGTTCAATTACTACAGTTTCACTACGAACCATTTCGTTACTAAATGACATTTTGTGTGTTCTTTGTAACATAGATCTAAATGTCGCTAATTTGTGTGTGAGAGGGTGGCAAGAGGAAGCGTCGACATTTGTATCTATACTAATGTTGTTGTTGCAAATGTTCACTATTTATTGCTCGTGATAGTGAGGTAGAGAAATTTTATTAAGTAAAGGCACTCATATTCACATGTGAACTGAATATCCCTGTGCACATAGTTAAATGTCTGAATTAGATATCCTGCAGCTCATACTGCTCAATAACTTTTCCTTGAAGGAGATTCTGACAGATGTCAGCTATTGTCCCAGATACGCTGGAACCAATTGCAAGACCATATGGTTGTTTAAACAGTTTATCAATGAAAGTGAGATACGTGTAATTTAAAACCGTTTCAAACCAGTCAATGAATGTAACAGTTTCATCCATTGAAAGATTTTAATGTTTAATGAAATATTGTTTAATAAGTTCTAGTGCATCTTGTATGGGGATGTTTGTGTATGGACAGATGACATCTAGTGATTACATCTAGCATGGTTAGGAACTGGACTCCAACAACGATAGTTCAGGTATACATGCCGACGTCGCAAGTCGAAGATGAAGAGATAGAGTAAGTGTATGAGGATGTTGAAAGCGTAATGCAGTATGTAAAGGGGGATGAAAATCTAATAGTCATGGGGGACAGGAATTCAGCAGTGGGGGATAGAATAGAATAAAAGGTTATAGGAGAGTATGGGCTTGAGACAAGGAATGACAGAGGAGAAAGAGTAACTGAGTTCTCTGACAAGTTTCAGCTAGTAATAGCGAATACCCCGTTCAAGAATTACGAGGACGTATGCTTGGAAAAGGTTGGGTAATTCGGGAAATTTCAATTAGATTACATCACGGTCAGACAGAGATTTCGAAATCAGATACTGGATTGTGAGGCGTATCCAGGAGCAGATGTAGACTTACATCACAATATAGAAGTGTTGAAGAGTGGGCTGAAGTTTAATACATTAGTCAGGAACAATCAATACGCAAAGAAGTGGGATACCGAAGTTCAAATGGTTCTAATGGCTCTGAGCACTATGGGACTTAACATCTATGGTCATCAGTCCACTAGAACTTAAAACTACTTAAACCTAACTAACCTAAGGACATCACACAACACCCAGTCTTCACGAGGCAGAGAAAATCCCTGATCCCGCCGGGAATCGAACCCGGGAACCCGGGCGCGGGAAGCGAGAACGCTACCGCACGACCACGAGCTGCGGACGATACCGAAGTACTAAGGAATGACAAGTTACGCTTGAAGTTCTTCAAGGCTATAGGTACAGCAATAACAAATAGGCAATACATTTGAGGAGGAATGGACGTCTCTAAAAAGGGCCATTACAGAAGTTCGGAAGGGAAACATATGTACAAAGAAGGTAACTACGAAGAAGCCACGGATAACAGAAGAAATAATTCAGTTGATTAATGAAAGGAGGAAGTATAAAAATGTTCTGGGAAACTCAGGAATACAGATATACACGTCTGTGAGGAAAGAAATAAATAGGAAGTGCAGGGAAGCTAAGACGAAATGGCTGCAGGAAAAATGTGAAGATATCGAAAAAGAATGACAGACTCAGCGAAAGGAAAGTCAAAACGACCTTCGGTGACATTAAAAGTAAGTGTGATAACCTTAAGAGTTCAACGGGAATTCCATTGTTAAGTGCAGAGGAGAGAGCGGATAGGTGGAAAGAATACATTGAAAACCTCTATGAGGGGAAAGATTTGTCTGATGTGATATGAGAAGAAACCCGGAGTCTATTTAGAAGAGATAGGGGATCCAGTATTAGAATCAGAATTTAAAAGAGCTTTGGAGGACTTAAGATCAAAAAAGACAGTAGGGATAGACAACAGTCCATCAGTACTTCTAAAATCGTTGGGGGAAGTGGTAACTAAACGACTAATCAAGTGGGTATGTAGAATGTATGAGTCTGGTAACATAATATCTGACTTTTGGAAAAGCATCATTCAGGCAATTCCGATGATAAGAGCTGACAATCAGCTTAACAGCTCACGCATCCACGTTGCTTACAAGAATAATATACCGAAGAATGGAAAAGAAAACTGAGGATGCGCTAGACGACGATCAGATTGGCTTTAAAAAAGGTAGAGGCACGAGACAGGCAGATCTGAGGTTGTGGTTAAAAATGGAAGCAAGATTACAGAGAAATCAAGGCACTTTCGTAGGATCTGTCGACCTGGATAAAGCGTTCGACAATGTAAATTCGTGCAAAATGTTCGACACTCCGAAAAAAAGTAGGGGTTAGCTATAGAGAGAGAGAGAGAGACGGGTCATACACAATATTTACAACAGCCAAGAGGGAATAATAAAAGTGGATGACCGAGAAGGAAGTGCTCGTATTAAAAAGGGTGTAAGACAGGAATCTAGCCTTTCGGACCTACTGTTCAATCTGTACATCGACGAAGTAATGATGGAAATAAAAGAAAGGTTCGGGAGCGGAACTGAAATTCGAGATGAGAGGATATCAATGATGTGATTCACTGATGACCTTGATATCTTGAGTGAAAGTGAAGTAGAATTACATGATCTACTGAACGGAATGAACACAGTATGGAATGAGAGTAATTCGCAGAAAGACGAAGGTAATGAGAAGGAGTAGAAATGATAACACCGAGGAACATAACAGCAGAGTTGATGGTCACGATGTAGATGAAGTTAAGGAATTCCGCTACATAGGCAGTACAATAATCAATGACGGTCGGAGCAAGGAGGACATCAAAAGCAGACTAGCAATGGCAAAAACGTCATTCCTGGCCAAGAGAAGTCGACTAATATCAAATATCGGCCTTAATTTGAGGAAGAAATTTCTGAGAATGTACGTCTTGAGTACAGCATTGTAAGGTAATGAAACATAGACTGTGGGAAAACCGGAACATAAGAGAATCGGAGCACTTGAATGTGGTGCTACAGAAGAATGTTGAAAATTTGGTGGACTGATAAGGTACATAATGAGGAGATTCTACACAGATAATACTCTATAGTCATCTGTTGACTGATGGAGCGCTCTGCACGTCATATTTCTTCCCAGTCGAAGTCGGGAATTGGCGCTTTAACGCATTTCGACACATTTTCAATTTTCATTCTCGCATTCAATCCCCAGACAAAAAATAGTTCAAATGGCTCTGAGCACTATGGGACTTAACTTTTGAGGTCGTCCGTCCCGTATATATCTTAGAACTACTTAAACCTAACTAACCTAAGGACATCACATACATCCATGCCCGATGCAGGATTCTAACCTGCGACCATAGTAGTCACGCAGTTCCTGACTGTAGCGCCTAGAACCGCTCTGCCACTCCGGCCAGCTCAAGCCCCAGGCATAATGTGCTTATATACACGTTTAGATCCAGTTAAAACGTATTTGGAAGCGAAAAGAACAGGTGCACTCGACACCTTCTTATCCATAATATCTGCACTCTGGGGCTGAACTGTCACAGGGATGTTCTGCAGGGATGGGTCGTAAGTCGGTGAGCAGTACTGACCTGCATCTTGCTGTTTAATACTGCCAGCGACAGCATTCGATGTGTCGGTGGCAGATCTTGTGTCCTCATCACACAAATCGATGAGTGGGATGGACAGAAGTAGGCTAAGTGAGCTACAGGATCCCACATGGCTGCTACAGGTTCAGACTTGCTGGATGTTGGTACCGCCACAGGTCTAGAGGTCGCTGCAGGTCTCTACAGGATGGCAGCTGAGGTTTCTACAGGTCCGGACGTGGCAGAAAAGCTTGGCATGTTAGCGCTTGACCCTGTCGAACGAAGACGAGGATGCATTACACATGAATCAAGACACGAAAACATTGAATAATGATGATAATAATAATAATAATGAGGACCAATTAGAGAGAAATATGTGATGAGGGATACTTTTCCATTTAATCTAATTCTGCATGACTGCACTGGAGTGCAATTGCTGTTGACGATTCATTGTTCTCCTTTTTCTTCTTCTCCTGCTGCTGCTGGCTAACTGACCAGAGCTGCTTAGCCTCGCCTATGTCTCCTACAATGACGTCACCAGATACTACCATCCTATTGGCTGAAGTCTAGCAGGTCATCGGATGAAGGGTTCCTATTGTGTCCTGCCATTTTCCCCACGCTATACTGCCATCTTGGATTACATCATGGAACGGACCACAGTTTCCTCTGGTGGTGCTGCTGTGTGCTAGACCTCATGGTGAACACACTGTTTCCTGCCATCTTGGGTAATGGTACTCGCATCATCAGTTGCCATCTTAGATTACATCATGGATGACAGTGCCATCTCCTGGTGGTAGTGTGTACTAGGTCAGATGGAGTCTGGATGTCGTGATGAACACACTGCATCAAATTGTTTAAATAAAGACTTATGTCCAGCACTGATCGAGTCCTATGCCTGCCAGTCCATAGGAGGAGGTGGTGGTTGGGTGACATAGATTAGTGGAGGTAGCCCTACTGCCTTTTCTTTCCTGCCATTTTCTTAGTTTACTAGAGATAGCCCAAGTGACCTTTCTCTTCTGCCAAAATTCAAACTTAGCGCCAGTTCCTAGGAGGACGTGCCAGTTGGGTGACTT
The DNA here is from genome assembly GCF_021461385.2 of Schistocerca piceifrons. Taxonomy (NCBI): domain Eukaryota; kingdom Metazoa; phylum Arthropoda; class Insecta; order Orthoptera; family Acrididae; genus Schistocerca; species Schistocerca piceifrons. Next base: position 303,428,237 of record NC_060138.1, read on the forward strand.
AGGATACTGGACGTAGTCCAAGCGACCTATCTTCCAACCATTTGCTTATGTTAGTAGAGATAACTGTGGTGTGACGCATTATCCTTGTAAGTTGGCTGTTTAGGTGTAAGTAGGCTGTTTAGGTTTTTATGTTGGTAACGTCATGTAGCGCTCTGTATGAATATCACTGGCTGTGCTGTGTGCAGTCTATGGCTGGTTGGCATTGTTGGTATATTCGCTGTTGTAGTGTTGGGCAGTTGGATGTGAACAGCACGTAGCGTTGGACAGTTGGAAATGAGCCGCCAACAGTGGTGGATGTGGGGAGAGAGATGGCAGAATTTTGAGAGCTGACGATCTGGACGGGTGTCCATCAGCAAGAGTAAATCTGTAATACTGGATATCATGAAACGATATATACACTCCTGGAAATGGAAAAAAGAACACATTGACACCGGTGTGTCTGACCCACCATACTTGCTCCGGACACTGCGAGAGGGCTGTACAAGCAATGATCACACGCACGGCACAGCGGACACACCAGGAACCGCGGTGTTGGCCGTCGAATGGCGCTAGCTGCGCAGCATTTGTGCACCGCCGCCGTCAGTGTCAGCCAGTTTGCCGTGGCATACGGAGCTCCATCGCAGTCTTTAACACTGGTAGCATGCCGCGACAGCGTGGACGTGAACCGTATGTGCAGCTGACGGACTTTGAGCGAGGGCGTATAGTGGGCATGAGGGAGGCCGGGTGGACGTACCGCCAAATTGCTCAACAAGTGGGGCGTGAGGTATCCACAGTACATCGATGTTGTCGCCAGTGGTCGGCGGAAGGTGCACGTGCCCGTCGACCTGGGACCGGACCGCAGCGACGAACGGATGCACGCCAAGACCGTAGGATCCTACGCAGTACCGTAGGGGACCGCACCGCCACTTCCCAGCAAATTAGGGACACTGTTGCTCCTGGGGTATCGGCGAGGACCATTCGCAACCGTCTCCATGAAGCTGGGCTACGGTCCCGCACACCGTTAGGCCGTCTTCCGCTCACGCCCCAACATCGTGCAGCCCGCCTCCAGTGGTGTCGCGACAGGCGTGAATGGAGGGACGAATGGAGACGTGTCGTCTTCAGCGATGAGAGTCGCTTCTGCCTTGGTGCCAATGATGGTCGTATGCGTGTTTGGCGCCGTGCAGGTGAGCGCCACAATCAGGACTGCATACGACCGAGGCACACAGGGCCAACACCCGGCATCATGGTGTGGGGAGCGATCTCCTACACTGACCGTACACCACTGGTGATCGTCGAGGGGACACTGAATAGTGCAAGGTACATCCAAACCGTCATCGAACCCATCGTTCTACCATTCCTAGACCGGCAAGGGAACTTGCTGTTCCAACAGGACAATCCACGTCCGCATGTATCCCGTGCCACCCAACGTGCTCTAGAAGGTGTAAGTCAACTACCCTGGCCAGCAAGATCTCCGGATCTGTCCCCCATTGAGCATGTTTGGGAATGGATGAAGCGTCGTCTCACGCGGTCTGCACGTCCAGCACGAACGCTGGTCCAACTGAGGCGCCAGGTGGAAATGGCATGGCAAGCCGTTCCACAGGACTACATCCAGCATCTCTACGATCGTCTCCATGGGAGAATAGCAGCCTGCATTGCTGCGAAAGGTGGATATACACTGTACTAGTGCCGACATTGTGCATCCTCTGTTGCCTGTGTCTCTGTGCCTGTGGTTCTGTCAGTGTGATCATGTGATGTATCTGACCCCAGGAATGTGTCAATAAAGTTTCCCCTTCCTGGGACAATGAATTCACGGTGTTCTTATTTCAATTTCCAGGAGTGTGTATATATGATGACTTTTGAACATCATTATGGCAAATACATTGGTTGTTCTCTATCAAAATCATTCATTGGCTAACTATGCCTATCAGTAGTTAGTGCCTTCAGTATTTAGAATCCTTTACTTGGCTGGCAGTATTGGCGCTCGCTGTATTGCAGTAGTTCGAGTAACGAAGATTTTTGTGAGGTAAGTGATTCATGAAAGGTATAGGTTATTGTTAGTCAGAGCCATTATTTTGTAGGGATTATTGAAAGTCAGATTGCGTTGCGCTAAAAATATTGTGTGTCAGTTTAGTGTTGTTCAGAATAAGTAAAGACAAAACGTCTGAGTACGTTCAGTTCTGCTCAGCTGTTTGAAAATCAAATAACGTAAGGGGTTTACCACCACAGTAATTCATAAATTTTTCTAAGGGGAGGTTTCATGTTTTCTTAATGTGTTTTCATATTTCTGCTCTTCAAATTGTGCTTTTCTTGTTATCGTGTGAAATGCGTGATAATTGTGGCGTGTGAAAAACGTAACACTAGACTCCAAAGTAAATTGAGAAATGATAGTGACGACGAGCGAAGCTTATCAGCACCACTGTGTAATGAATTAACAAAGTAGTAATTTGGTAACTGTGCATAGGGAAATGGAAAAAAAATGGTTCAAATGGCTCTGAGCACTATGGGACTTAACAGCTGTGGTCATCAGTCCCCTAGAACTTAGAACTACTTAAACCTAACTAACCTAAGGACATCACATACATCCATGCCCGAGGCAGGATTCGAACCTGCGACCGTAGCAGTCGCACGGTTCCGGACTGCGCGCCTAGAACCGCGAGACCACCGCGGCCGGCCATAGGGAAATGGACCAGGCGGTAAATAATGCTGTAGACAGTGAAACAGTTAGTGAACAGGGAAACATTATTGATCGATCGGTCGGCAACAGCTCGCCTCAGGAATCCGAAATGACAGAAGTGAATCTTGCAAATACTGTAGATTCAGGTTCTGAATCAATACTATTAACATTAGAGAGACAACCAACAATAAATATTGCATCAAATATGACTGTAAAGTATTTTAATGCGATGGTAAGTTACAAACTGAATTTTTACCGAACCCACGACCTGCATATTTCGTTACGTTAAGTAAGATGTATTAACTCCATGGTATCGTTAGCAGAGACAGTGCGCTCTTGTTGTCGAGGCTCGCGACAAGTGTAGCGATTAGCAGAGCCCAGTGCCGCCGCGATTTGTTTGTGTTGGCTGAGCGTGGACACTGCAGCAGACGCTTCGCAATAAACAGAAAGAAATCACCTTGGCTCTGACTGCAGTGAGCGGATATTACTGCCTGCGTGTTCTTATAGTAACCACTACTCACAGGTGCCATGAAGCAATTGCAACGGGTATCATGTCATTAGTCATCAGAATATTAACCAGTGATGAAATGTCCACTCTATTTGAATCCCAAGAAAATAGGAACCTTCTCACAAAGGAATGTGAAGTGATATCAAAATTTATCCAACATACAAAAATTAACTGCAGGGCTTTCATGTATGCAGTAGTAGCACACAAGGAAATATTATGTCTTAGAAGCGTATATTTCATTTCCTCTTCTCATATTAACGCCCTTGTTTTAGTATGAAGTGAGAAAAAAACATGAAAAACTAAAGTTCCTGAGAAGTATATCAGTCATTTCCCCTTCTCAGATCATAACTTTTATTTTAGTATGAAGTAAAAAAACAAACAGTTTAAGTTTGTGAAGCATAATATGATACAAGATTCTTATCGCAGGCGCTATCGGAAACGAAAAAGCAGGGAGCTGTCCATTCTTTTGTCCAACAGTCTGTCTCCTTTCATGCATTACTCCCGCTGGGAGATTCTTATTTAAGGACTTGTGGGCATCAAGTTCTTCATCAGAACAAGCCTTATGTTATTGTGCTAATTACGGTATGGAAAAAATGCAACAAAGACGATTTCCCCTAAAGCAGCGAGGATGATTGCAAAACTCTGTATTCAGCAATGACTGCCAGCTGCCGTAACACTTGACAGAATCCATGCGATAGGCAACACAACTGTACGTGCACTTCAGACTTCATTCAGTAAGACATCAGGAGATGGACGGAAACGTCAAATTAACGTCGCTTTCCGAGTCGTAATCAATCCAGAATGAGGTGTTATTAAGGTAGTTGAGCGTTCTAGGAATTACACTTTTATAATTCCCATATGAGTATTCCGATAGCCAAAAGAACCCGTTAGTGTGAAACTATCGGGAACTGCATTAATATCAAACTGCAAGAACTTGAGACAATACGTGGACTCTTCTCTTCGCTGGGTGACCTATTACTGTTATTTAGGATTCTCTCCGTCCTAGGCGTAATGCAAATGGAACTTCAGAGGCGCTTTCCGCTATTCTTGACAAACATCAGCAACTTGCAACAGTGAAAAGTGTGACGGAAAAATACATAACAAACATTCATTCAGAAATATAATCACAATTTAAGTTATTTTGCACTGGATACATACGAGGTCTGTAAGGAAGCCTTATTTTTCCCACAAATGATAAAAATTTCGGAGCCGGAGGGGTTTTGCCAAATTAGAACAGTTCTGATTTTAGAATATTCCAGGAATAAAAAAGGTGAAAGAATAGTATTCTGCTTCTAATCAAAAAAACTGTCCACCTCTCCGTAGCCCACATAAAGCAATAGATAAAAAATTTGAAACCATTCCTTATATTTGTTATTCTTCTTTGGCGTAAAATGTTCTTCTGCAATATAAAACATGTACTCTTCTAAGTTCTGTTTGTTACGACGTAAAACACAAACTCTCCCAGAAGCCACGAATAACTGTTATTCTTTGCGGACGGGTAACATTTCCAGTCGGGTTGTAAAGCTTCAGTTATCGGTATATGACTTTCGGCGGTTCTGTTGATAGTGCTAATTTCTTCCTAGTCCGGCTCCAAATTCTGATTCTGTTTTCACATAAGAAGATTTGCTCTACGGTCTCTACAAGCCGACATTTGTCGCAGTATGGAGATGGTCTCAATTTGATTTTCCATAATCGTTCCGCTGAGTGTATGGTTTCGTTTACAACGTAGCACCATACGGCACTGACTCTAGTTGGTAGAATTTTATTGTTGATATTTTTCCAGACGTTCCTCCAGTTTTGTAGGTTAATTTACCGGTATTGGTTTGTGAAGACGATGTGTGGTAATATAATCATAGATGGTTCTAGTGTTGGTTTGTGCTGGTGGAAGTCTTATACAGCTCCAATCACCATATTGCTTTGGGACGTAATCTAGGCTGGCATGCTACATTAACAGGAGCGTTCCTATCTCCAGGATCTATCAAGAGGAACAGAAGTTTCGTGATGCTTGTCTTAGTGGCATGTATTAGTTTAATTACAAGTCCTCCATTTTGCCTCTGCAAAGTCGCCGTGTGGAGGGATACTTTGAAGATATTTTGTTTCCACACATACCAGGAGGCTACAGCTAATATTTTATGCGCAGTGACCTGCAGTATCGGTAAGACTGCTGCGACATGATATATATTGCTAAGTATGTATGTATTTATAAAGTGAACTTTCTGCAGTCGGTCTAACAATCGCATGTCATGGTCCTTCAACAAGGTTCCGATGACATTAAATTTCCGCGCCCAATTGTTCGTGGCCATGCGCTTGGGATTCGCCTTTAACCTCAAGCCGAGTTGGAGTCTCTCCTGAGTTACATCTAACCAGTGCGCACCTGTTGCACTATTGTAAGAACCGAGATGCAGGTTCATTTGGCTACAAGAATGCGTATGTTCCTCCAGCACGACGGGGCTGCTGCACATTCTAGTCGTCAGGTGACACATTATCCAAACCTAACATTTCCCGGAAGGTGGATCATTAGATATGACACTTTTCTTGGCCTTTAAGGTCCTCGGACCTTATCTCTTTGGATTTCTGCCTGCGTGGATGGTTAAAGGCGAAGTCTACAAATACAAGGTAAACCCAAGAGCCGATTTGATGGTTCGGTTTATGAATAGTGCAGCCCTCATAAAAGAACGCAAAGACGACCTCAGTAAGGCTACACGTGGTGTTATCAAGAGAAGTCAAATGTGCATTGAAGTTGGTTGGTGAATTTTTGAGAATCAACTTTGAATGTCCTCATTTGCCTTTGCTTTGAGTTTGTTAGCGTTACGTACTAACAGCTGTATCTCTGTACTCAATAAAAAGTGGACGCATTTATACGGAATTTTTTTCGTCTGTACTACCACCTGCTAAAATATGTACTATTCCTCCTGAAACACCCTGTATATGGATATATGTGTGGTGTCTGTTCTTTCGGACATGTCCGAAAGAAAATGCTTCATGGAATTCTGCAACGACCTTCGATCAAGTTGCAGGGGCTGATACAGATTTCAGAGATGCTTGGCCGTCTGAATAAAAGTAGATGCTACGATTTTTGTAGGGTCTACTCTAATTTTCCTCCGTGCACATGCTGACAGAAAAAAAAACGTGTAATACTGTGGCCATCTTCCTTATAGAGATTCTAGGCAGTACACCAGACCTGGTACTTTCATCTGTTTTCGACCTGTCAGTAAACCACTATATTACGTCTCTTGCACGGTGTTTTGGTTCGTTCTTCCACTGCTCCCTGCTTCCAACTGTTACATGGCAAAGTTTATTGAAACAGCTGGAAGTTATTGTGTAGTTAGTCGGCATTTCCCCAGCCATCGCCTTACTGATTTTCGATTCCGTATATTCTAACTATATCCAGTTATTTCCAGTTTTAGCCTTTATGTCCCTGCCGCTGCTTCCATTTTAAGCCACAGGTGTAAGACGGGCATGTCTAGTACAATATCGATTGCAAGAGTGGATATCCTGCTAATTCCATCTGTTTGTGAAAGCAGGCCAGTCTCTGCACTTTGCCAGACTCCCTAGCAGCCACCTTCTGTTCGACTTTGTTCATATTATAGGCCAATAAATTATAATTGGTCTTTTTGCAGGGATGTATATCCAGTATCTACTGGGTTTAGACCCCAGTTTACCCTACAGCAGCTTCTAGTGCTTGTAAGATTATCTTTCGCAGTGGAAAATATTCTTTATGTGAGGTGTTCATAATAGTTTTCCATCCAGGGCTACCTCTAGATACACTACAACCCTCTCTAAAGTTACATCGAGAAACATAATTTTTCAGTATGTGTGCTGGACATGCTTCCCCATAAATAATACTACACCAGTTTTCGTGGGGCTCGTCTTTAAATACTTTTTCACAATGTCCAGTGCACATAGGTTTAACAGTACTAACAAATTTCCTAAGTCTTACTTTGAATAGATCGTCTACTTATTCTTTTCAAGAGTAGTCCCCGGCATTCAGCCCATCTATGTGTTCATTCACCACTAGGTTCTTCATCTCTAAACATTTACTCGAAGGTCGTATTACTCGACGTGCAGGAAGAGACAGAGAGCATCCAGAAAGGGTAGTGCTTTTTCCACCTTCCCAACAAGTTGGTGAAGTGTTACTTCACATGATTTGCTTCGCAAGTATTATGAAAATGTGGCAGTTCATAGATAAAATTATGTATTCACAACAACAAAAAATATGTCGGCAGAAGCAAAAACGTGGCATTATAAATTTAGCAGTACCTCAAGGTTTTCGCTTTGACACTAAGGGTTACTAAAAGAAAAAAGACGAATTTTGCTAGAGCGTTGTCTTACGATTCCCTCGTTGAATTTGTATCTGCCTGCTTGTAGCTCTGCTACAAAAAATTAAAAATCTAGCTTTCGGCGAGGCTCGAAAGGCGAACAGAGGCAGCATGAACCTGACAGGCAAGCACGTTACCTACGAGCTAGCGAATAGGCGCGGTGTCTTCCACTTACTTATTGACCCAGTAAGCACTGTGGCAGATAAACCCCAGCATAAGAGGCGACAGTAGTTGTATTTACCATGTGGAACGACTTTCGTGGACTCAGAAGGATTAACTGATATCCTTATGTCACGGCTCAAGCGAAAATCACTCACTATTATATTGAAATGACATGATAATGTCAAGTGAATTTAGCAGGATAGTTCTGTGCCATCAAGGAAGTAGCTCGTCGGTCACAGAGTTGCCAAACATATTCTGCGCTGTTGTCAAGTTTCAGTTATACCGCCAGGAAGGATACCAGCTGAAGTGTTCTGTGAGTGACCTCAGAAGTGACTAGAGCTTCGTTTCAAAGTTGCGGGTGGCAAGGGCCGCAAGGTCCTCATTATATGTCAATGAGTCTTATTCGCATTTCTGTAACTAAGTTTAGGGGCTAGAGTAAAATTACTTGTAATACATCGATGCACTGAATGCAAACTAAATGTCATAAATTAATAACTGTGGCAATTATTTGTGTTTTACTGACTTAATCGGACAGAAACCTTGAAAGCGTATTCACCAGACGCGATTCACAGTTTTGGAACTTCTCCAGTGATTGAGTTGGCAATGTATATTTGTTGTAGAATATTGTTATTGGGATCACTGTCATTGGCACATCCACCAAAAGACAGGCATGGCCTGGCTTATTGTTGTCAGCTTTCCTGACGGATATTCCGCCTTTGTTCGAAACGTGAAGACTTAGGGTGAATTCGAACATTCCATATGGCGAAAATTTGATGTTTCTATTCTTCCAGCTCTAACATTCAAATGACAGTTACAATAAGCGGCAGTAAAGCGCCTGTGAATCAACAGTTAATAATGCAATCATAATTAGTTGAATCTGACAAATTCCATCTGTCATCTGATAATTGTGAAAAACTACTTTTTTCATCTTCACAGCACCACAGTATGAATTGAACTCAATGGTTTCATAGGCAACCTATACTTAATTTCGTTGTGATCGTTTTCAATGACAGTACGGGAGGAGCACTACAATCTGACTTGAAACATACTTTTCCAGCGGGATTTGAATCTTTGGCTACAGTTGCAGTAGCACGTCCAGTGAGGTATCAAGAATGTGAGCAGTCACTCATTGCTATAGTATAGGCTAGGGCAGAGAGAAGCAGGTTTCCATCAAAGTAAACGACGAGAGACACTGTCGCTGTCACTTATTAAACAGGAATTGTTCAGAAAATTACAAATATATCTAGTGAAATGAGTAGGTTGATGCAGCTCCAGTCCGGCACTATCACTGAGTTGCCAAACATTTTCCGAATAGCATTTAAGATAAAAATGTGTATGTGTGTGTGTGTGTGTTCCGAAAGAACAGACACTACGAATCGAAATAGACAGCCTTGTTAATCAATTAAAGATTGAAGGATAGACGTCCAGGATTAAAACAGAACAACGGCGTCAGATGAAAATTTGTGCCTGATCAGGTTCGAACCCGGATTCGTAGTGTCTTTCCTTTCGGACATTCCCGAAAGAGCCGCGCATGTTGTATGCGGCAAAGATGGGAATTCGCGTCTGACGAGGAGCGTGTGTAGATAGGTGCTAAAAAGAGGTTGGCTGCTGCGTCCCGACAGTGCCTACCGTCGGAGGTTCGAGTCCTCCCTCCGGCATGGGTGTGTGTGTTGTCCATAGTGGAAGTTAGTTTAAGTTAGATTAAGTACTGTGTAAGCTTAGGGACCGATGACCTAAGCAGCTTGGTCTCAAAGTTCTTACAACGAATTTATAAAATTTTAAATCCAAAATACTGCATCTCGGTTCTTACGATAGTGTAATAGGTGCGCACTGGTTAGCTGTAACTGAAGAGTGACTCCAACTCGGATTGTCGTTAAGAGCATAATAACTTAAATTGTGAATATATTACTGAATGAATGTTTGTTATGTATTTTTCCGTCACCCTTTTCACTGTTATAAGTTATGTTCTACAAGGAACGCACGCCATTGGAGGCGGCAATCTGTAATTTATTTTACCTTAATTACTACTTCAATATTTTCCACAATTTAAAGGTGTATATGGGTGCAAACATGGAATACATGGGAGTAATGCAGCTGCTCACTGACAGGTATCGGGGAGACATTGACAGCAGGCCTCGGATCTTCGACCCCTGCCCTCTTTGCCTTCGCCTACCTGGTGCTGAAAGTCTTCTGAAACTTAAAAAAAAAAAAAAAAAAAATTGTGCAGTGATCAACATGTCTGTCTAGTAAGCAGGAGGTCCAGGGTCGATACACAGTCGGTCACAAATATTCATCTGCCGTCTTAGCTGTATTTCAACGCGCTGTAACAGTGTGGACGTCGGTCCTTCGACATTTAAGATGCAATTGTTTCTTGAGGCAATAGAGGTGATTTGCGAACATTTGTCTTGCTATCAGAGTAACGGGACTTTAACGGCATCCAACCCTTAGTCATTGCTTTGTGCCGGCGCTAACCCATGTCATATGTATGCGAATCGGATTGTAGTTCGTATTTAGTCAAATAACGAATGGTGAGTAATAAGTATGCCGTCCGGTGTGACCGAGCTGTTCTAGGCGCTACAGACTGGAACCGCGCGACCGGTACGGTCGCAGGTGCGAATCCTGTCTCGGGCATGGATGTGTCTGATGTCATTAGATTAGTTAGGTTTAATTAGTTCTAAGTTCTAGTGGACTGATGACCTCAGAAGTTAAGTCCCATAGTGCTCAGAGCCATTTGAACCATTTATGAAGTATACGAGTATTTAAGAACAGTAGAAGCAGGATTGCAGCGAACTGATCCCTTAACCAAGTGCAACATAGAGTCCCTGTGTAATGAGTCATTCCAGCTGCATAGCTGAGGGTAATATTTGTTAAGCAATTCATTAGAGAATTAATGTAATACCCACACGATGATTTCTGTAGTCATACTGTATCATTAGCAGCCCGCGAATGGAGTACTATGTTCGTTAAATCGGATTACTCAAGGTGAGGCCAAATAAGGAGAAGCGACGACCCCACAACACTATCTTTACTTAAGTAGGTAGTCAGCGCTAAATTATGTGTGCCACCATTAATGTTACCGTAAGCAGTTTGACAACAACACCACCACAACTACTGACAACCTGAGCCATATCATCACGCAGTTGTAATTCGCAGTGATTACAAGTTGCTGATGTTTGTCAAGAATAGCTGAAAGCGCCTCTGAAGTTCCATTTGCATTACGCCTAGGACGGAGAGAATCCTAAATAACAGTAATAGGTCACCCAGCGAAGAGAAGAGTCCACGTATTGTCCCAAGTTCTTGCAGTTTGATATTAATGCAGTTCTCGATAGTTTCACACTAACGGGTTCTTTTGGCTATCGGAATACTCATATGGAAATTATAAAAGTGTAATTCCTAGAACGCTCAACTACCTTAATAACACCTCATTCTCGATTGATTACGACTCGGAAAGCGACGTTAATTTGACGTTTCCATCCATCTCATGACGTCTTACTGAACGAATTCGGAAGTGCACGCACAGTTGTGTTGCCTATCGCATGGATTCTGTCAAGTGTTATGGCAGCTGGCAGTCATTGCTAAATACAGAGTTTTGCAAATATCCCCACTGCTTTAGGGGAAATCGTCTTTGTTGCATTTTTTCCTTACCGTAATTAGCACAATAACATAAGGCTTGTTCTGATGAAGAACTTGATGCCCACTAGTCCTTAAATAAGAATCTCCCAGCGGGAGTAATGCATGAAAGGAGACAGACTGTTGGACAAAAGAATGGACAGCTCCCTGCATTTTGCGTTTCCGATAGCGCCTACGATAAGAATCTTGTGTCATGTTATGCTTCACAAACTTAAACTGTTTGTCTTTTTACTTCATACTAAAATAAAAGTTATGATCTGAGAAGAGGAAATGACTGATATACTTCTCAGGAACTTTAGTTTTTCATGTTTTTTTCTCACTTCATACTACAACAAGGGCGTTAATATGAGAAGAGGAAATGAAATATACGCTTCCAAGACGTAATATTTCCTTGTGTGCTACTACTGCATACATGAAAGCCCTGCAGTTAATTTTTGTATGTTGGATACATTTTGATATCACCTCACATTCCTTTGTGAGAAGGTTCCTGTTTTCTTGATATTCAAATAGAGTGGACATTTCATCACTGGTTAATACTCTGGTCACCGTCTGTTAGCTCAATGAGCTCGGCTGAAAATATTTGCTTCCAAAGGCTTCAACACCCTCTGGTCCTGTCCGGTCTTGGAATCACCCAGGCCAAACCAATGAAACACAAGTAAACATGAACTGTGCAAACTGTCGACAGGCGGCAGTTGGAATTTTGGATTCTGGGTAGGCCAGGTTAGCACGGCAGAGAATATCGAATATCTCTGGTAAATTTCCCTACAAGGAAAGAAACATGCATTTGAAAACTACACGCCGCGCGGGATTATCCGAGCGGTCGAGATCGCAGCAGTCATGAACAGTTCGACTGGTCCCGGCGGAGGTTCGAGTCCTCTCTCGGGCATGGGTGTGTGTGTGTTTGTCCTTAGGATAGTTTAAGTTAATTAGTGTGTAAGCTTAGGGACTGATGACCTTTTCTTTATAACATAATATCAATACATTGCTCCAAATAACGAAAACTAAATAATCTAACATAATAAATCGAACGACAAAAAATTCTCACCATTGCTCTTCAAGAACCACGATTAACTGACAATGAAACCTTGCATTACGGAAACCATTGCATCTTCAAGAGCAAAATGCAACAAAAGCTAGCGAAAGGCGTACCAACCTTGGCCATGGCATTTCTCGAACACAGATCTATCATCAGGTCTGTCAAAAAAATCACAGCCATCAACAGTCGACTTCTCATTCAGAGACCCAGTAAAAAATATACACTCATCAATGCACATGCCCCCACCAACATCGAAAATAAAAACACCAAAAATGTCGAAAAATTATGGAACACACTCAAAAATACTATGAGCAAAAGTCACTAAGATGACGTGAAAATACTAAAGGGAGACTTCAACTCTCTATTTGGGACAGAAAAAACCTGTAGGAAAGTCACTGGTACAAATTCAACACACCGAAACGCTTAGACCAACGGCACACGTCTGACTGACTATTGCCAACAATTCAACCACAAAAGGATGTCTTCCCATTTTAGGAAAAAACCATTTCTCAGGTAACATCCTTGGCTACCAGGTGCAAGCTGCTGTCGTTCGCCTTTCTAGACTCGCTGAAAGCCAGACTTTTTATTCTTTTGCAGTAGCGCTACAAGCAGGCAGATACAAACTCAATAAGGGAATCGTAAGACAGCGCTCGAGCAAAATTCGTCTTGGTACTTTCAGTAACCCTTACTGTCAGAGCGAAAACCTTACGGTACTGCCAAATTCATAATGCCACTTTTGTTTTCTGCCGACATATTTTTTGTTATTGTGAATACATAATTTTATCTATGAAATGCCACATTTTCATAATACACTCCTGGAAATGGAAAAAAGAACACATTGACACCGGTGTGTCAGACCCACCATACTTGCTCCGGACACTGCGAGAGGGCTGTACAAGCAATGATCACACGCACGGCACAGCGGACACACCAGGAACCGCGGTGTTGGGTGTCGAATGCCGCTAGCTGCGCAGCATTTGTGCACCGCCGCCGTCAGTGTCAGCCAGTTTGCCGTGGCATACGGAGCTCCATCGCAGTCTTTAACACTGGTAGCATGCCGCGACAACGTGGACGTGAACCGTATGTGCAGTTGACGGACTTTCAGCGAGGGCGTATAGTGGGCATGCGGGAGGCCGGGTGGACGTACCGCCGAATTGCTCAACAAGTGGGGCGTGAGGTCTCCACAGTACATCGATGTTGTCGCCAGTGGTCGGCGGAAGGTGCACGTGCCCGTCGACCTGGGACCGGACCGCAGCGACGCACGGATGCACGCCAAGACCGTAGGATCCTACGCAGTACCGTAGGGGACCGCACCGCCACTTCCCAGCAAATTAGGGACACTGTTGCTCCTGGGGTATCGGCGAGGACCATTCGCAACCGTCTCCATGAAGCTGGGCTACGGTCCCGCACACCGTTAGGCCGTCTTCCGCTCACGCCCCAACATCGTGCAGCCCGCCTCCAGTGGTGTCGCGACAGGCGTGAATGGAGGGACGAATGGAGACGTGTCGTCTTCAGCGATGAGAGTCGCTTCTGCCTTGGTGCCAATGATGGTCGTATGCGTGTTTGGCGCCGTGCAGGTGAGCGCCACAATCAGGACTGCATACGACCGAGGCACACAGGGCCAACACCCGGCATCATGGTGTGGGGAGCGATCTCCTACACTGGCCGTACACCACTGGTGATCGTCGAGGGGACACTGAATAGTGCACGGTACATCCAAACCGTCATCGAACCCATCGTTCTACCATTCCTAGACCGGCAAGGGAACTTGCTGTTCCAACAGGACAATGCACGTCCGCATGTATCCCGTGCCACCCAACGTGCTCTAGAAGGTGTAAGTCAACTACCCTGGCCAGCAAGATCTCCGGATCTGTCCCCCATTGAGCATGTTTGGGGACTGGATGAAGCGTCGTCTCACGCGGTCTGCACGTCCAGCACGAACGCTGGTCCAACTGAGGCGCCAGGTGGAAATGGCATGGCAAGCCGTTCCACAGGACTACATCCAGCATCTCTACGATCGTCTCCATGGGAGAATAGCAGCCTGCATTGCTGCGAAAGGTGGATATACACTGTACTAGTGCCGACATTGTGCATCCTCTGTTGCCTGTGTCTCTGTGCCTGTGGTTCTGTCAGTGTGATCATGTGATGTATCTGACCCCAGGAATGTGTCAATAAAGTTTCCCCTTCCTGGGACAATGAATTCACGGTGTTCTTATTTCAATTTCCAGGAGTATACTTGCGAATGATACAGGAAATGAAGTAAATACAGATCTTTTCGAAGTTAAAAGTCGGTAATATCGCAATAATTCGTGTTAAAATGGGGTCAATCGTCTTACAGACACTTAATGCTTCGCTACAGTATGGAACCGCGCGACCACTACGGATGCAGGTTCGAATCCTGCTTCGGGCATGGATGTGTGTGATGTCTTTAGTTAAGTCCCATAGTGCTCAGAGACCTTTGAACCATTTTTGAACCTAATGCTTTATTAAGGTAGTCTGCCGACGTGATGTTTCTGTAGTAATCTGAATTTAATTTGTATTAGTAAAGTGAATATTTTATTTCCATTTTCCATTAGTTTACTAATCATCAAAGAGAAATTAATCAGGAGCTGAAATTTCTTACACCAAATCTACAACAATCTGACAATGCAATAGTTGTTTACAAATTCTACGCCCGTAGAAACCTACTTCTTTTAACGAAGCCATTAAACCATAGTAGTATTAAGAGTATTTTCGTCTAGAAATGAATTGCCTTGACGGTTGATCGACCAAGAGCGGGAAAGTAATATTTTGCGAATATATGACGAGAGGGACAAGTGCTTGAGAGAGGGCTTCCCTATCAATACAAGTGTTTGAGAGACGATTTTCCTATCAATCTCCTGGATAGTTTTGTTTCTCAAATCAACAGAGTGAGTTATCATGCAGTAGCACAGGTGATGTAGTTTTGTTGCTCGACTTTCTTACACTGCGACCGAAAGGTGTCTCAGTTGTTGACAACAAATTCCAGCTGTAGTCCAAAACACACTTGTGGAGCTATCAAATGTAAAATATTATGTTCACACTACACTTTAGTCTACGTCTTTTGGTTGGGCTCAGCCTTTCATTTCTTCTACGAAGTTAACGATAAAGGCATCATAACACGTCACCAGTAACAGTACTGCATAGGAATGCTCAATGAGCGACATGATGACGTTCAATAATAGTCACTCCGTTGATTTTTGTTGTTTCGAATTAGAGCATGCAGTACTCATACACCAGACTTCTGAACTTTGCCTGGTGAATGCAAATGTCGCATGATGGTAAAATGGTAATCTGTCACATTTATCAGTAGTCGAGACTTTCTTAATGTGGAAAATCATTCATGCCAGAACGACCTTCGTTGAAACAAGAATATCTTTTTCTGGCGTATTTTTCCCAAAAGCACTCACTCCGCACACAGCTGCCTCCTCTACATTCACCCCTCTGTTATAGCAAAGTAAATGTTGTGTTGCAGATGTTACTCCTTTTTCCACTTGCGACTCAATTTTACAATGCTTAATTGTAGTTCACGATTTTCAAGTACGCAAAATCCAATGCTTAGCTGCAAGATGATAAATAGAACTTCAAATACGAAAATGGTATTGATACATGCACTGACAGCGTGGCGCCGCCTTCACGTGGGCGGCACCGCGAGGAAAGCGCGAGGAAACGCTCGAGTGTAAGCCGTGATGATCGCGATGCAGCCACGAGCTGTCCTGCGGAGTTGTTTCTGGAATACTTGTTATTGTGGGTGGGTAGAATGTTAAGCGAATTGTCTTCGATGTTCAATCAGACTCATAACTTTAGACCGAAATGTGGTAAAAAAAAAAGAAAAAAAAAAACAGTTGGACCCGAGCACGCGACTCTAAGTTCAGAATCCACGACGGTTACCGCAAGACCACGGGTTCACTGTATTCATACCTACTCGGAAGTAAACAACACTTCCTCCTAACACTTCCCTATCTTACAGTGTTGCCAGATTGTGCAGATGGCCGGACTTAGAGTAGTCAGCTGTGGTCAGTTTTATTGGCCACCTTAAGTGAACGACTCGACTTAGTCTCTGTGGCGGCCGGCCGGCGGTCAGTTTTTATGTCTAAGACTGTACACTTTCCACCAAATCGGAGATTTTCAGAGAATACTGAAACAATAGCTCCATACTTAGCAATCATATTGAGCCGCCCACTGGTCGAAAGGTCCATATCGAAAGACTGGAAAGTATCACAGATCACACAGTAGTCAAGAAAGAAAATAGGAGCAATCCGCTGAATCACACAGCCATTTCACTAACGTCGATTTTCTATAGGTTTTTGGGAAATATATCGCGTCCAGACATTATGAATTACTTGGAAGAAAATGTCCTGTTGACAAACAGCCAACACGGATTCAGAAAACATAGTTTTTCGTTTCCTTCATTCTCAAGAAGTAATGAGTGCTGTCGACAGGGGATGTCAAACTGATACCATAATTTTAGATTTCCTCATAGCGACCTCTAATCAAATTGATTGCCCACGCAGTATCATCTCAATTGCGATATTACATTCGTAATTCCCTATCGGAAAGAACAAATTCGTAGTAACTGAATGTAAGTTATTGAGTAGAACAGCAGTAATATCTGGAGTTCCTAAATAAAATGTTGAAGGCTCTCTGTTGTTCTTGATCTACATGAGCGATTTATGAGACAATCTGAGCAGTACTCTTAGAGTATTTGTGGATGATGCTGTCATTTACCGTCCTGTAAGGTCATCAGAAGATTAAAATGAATTGTTAAGTGATTGACAGGATATGTCTATGGTGAGAAAAATGGCAATAGACTCTAGACATTGAAAAGTGTGAATTACTAAAATGAATCCGCTGAAATCTAATTGCATGATAAATTGCACAAACCTAAAGTTTTGGAATTCAGTTAGATACTTACAGATTACAGTTATTAAAAACTTAAGCTTGAACGTTCACATAGATATTGTTGTGGGGAAAGCAAACCAAAGACTGCGATTTATTGGAAAAACACTTACCACATGCAACAGTTCTGCTAAAGAGATTGGCTACACGACGCTTGTCCGTTCCTTTCTAAAGTAAGACTGCGATTTGTTGGCAAAACACTTCGGACATGCACCAGTTCTAAACAAACTGCCTACACAACTATTGTCTGTTTTCTTCTGAGGTACTGTTGATCAGTATGGGATCTGCATCAGACAGGTTTTATGGACGACATCGAAAAAGTTCAAGGAAGGGATTAGCTATAGGGAGAGACGGGTCATAGGAAATGTACAACAGCCTAGAGGGAATAATATGAGTGGACGACCAAGAACCATGGGCTCGTATTAAAAAAGGTGTAAGACAGGAATGTAGCCTTTCGGACCTACTGTTCAATCTGTACATCGACGAAGCAATGATGGAAATAAAAGAAAGATTCAGGAGTGGGATTAAAATTCCAGGTGAAAGGATATCAATGATATGATTCGCTAATGACCTTGCTATCCTGAGTGAAAGCAGAATTACATGATCTGCTGAACGGAACGAACACAGTATGGACTGAGAGCAAATCGAAGAAAGACGAAGGTAATGAGAAGTAGTAGAAATGATAACACCGAGAAACATAACAGCAGGATTGATGGTCACGATGTGTGTACAGCATTGCATGGTAGTGAAGCGTGGACTGTGGGAAAACCGGAACAAAAGAGAATCGAAGCACTTGAGATGCGGTGCTACAGACGAACGTTGAAAATTAGGTGGAGTGATAAGGTAAGAAATGAGAAGATTCTACACAGAATCGGAGAGGAAGGAATATGTGGAAAACACTGATACCGACAAGGGACAGGCTGATAGGACATCTGGTAAGACATGAGGAAATGACTTCCGTGGTACTAGAGGAAGCTGTAGAGGACAGAAACTGTATTGGAAGAAAGAGATTGGAACACATCTAGCAAATAATTGAGGAAGTAGGTTGCAAGTGCTACTCTGAGATGAAGAGGTTAGCACAGGAGACGAATTCGTGGCGGGCCGCATCAAACCTGTCAGGAGACTGATAAAAAGTGAAATCACTAATCGGTTGCTCTTATCTGTATGACTTACTATTCCCTTAAGTTCTGTTAGTTTCACGTTTATATTGTCAGTGTTTTGTTGTCATTATTGGATTGAAATGTATATCGTTTTTTGCCAGTGATTTGACCTGTTAACAGGCCATTTACTGTGTATGCTACTGCAATTTTTGCATTAATGATAACCTTGGCATCATCAGTTGTACTCTTTTTGGATGAAACAATAGCAAAGGAATATACTGAAACAGAGGTTTACATTTTATTTTTATCTGTCATGTTTTGCGAAATTGATGTCTTCAGCAATAATGGTGTAAAGATTTAGATACTTAGATATTTTCTGTCTATTGATTTGAAATTTAAGTTAGCACTGAATGTTCTTTATCTTACAGGGCACCGTATATCTACATATGACACATGAAAGGTAAAGCAAAGAGGAGTTAAAGGCAAACCAGGAAGAAATTTATGCGAATCTACGTTTGGAGCTATGCAGTGTATGGAAGCATATCATGGTCTGTAAGAATACTGGGAAAGAAGAGAATCGGTGCATTCGAGACGTGATACAACGGGAGATGCCCACCATGAACTTGGAAATGATCTTAAATTTTGAATCACTCTGACCTCGACAAATGCAGTAATATACTGATACATACTTCTCGTTGGCAGTTTCAAATGTTTTCACACATAAATTTAGCAAATGGACTTGACTTCAATGGATATTATTGATTAAGTTAGTTCCAGTCATTCAGATTGCTAAGGAAATTATACAGCTGTCTTTGAGCACTACAAGATATTACAGCAAAACATCACCTGCCAGCATGGCAGTGATATTAAAACAAAACCGCCATGAGGTAACTAAATGAAGTGGAATGTGGGAGAAGATGAGTCACTGTCTCACTATTCTCTGTGCTGAAGGGTACAATTTACTGTTGATTTTTCACCCAGGACATTGCGTTCGTGAGACGACCGGAAGCTATCAACATGAGCAGGCACTGAAGTCAACATATACATTGTTAATGCATGCGGTGTCTTTATGGTGGCTCTCCTTTGAAAAGTATTTTTCTGGATTTGAGAAAAAGCAGCTGTTTGATGGTAAATTTTACAATGGACGTTTGGGTCTTGAAAGCCATGTGCAGTTATTAAGCAAAGGAACATTTTGAAGCACTTACTGGAGAAAGAATGCTGCCCCTAAGAATTTATCCCATGGTATACGGACAATGCATTTGGTCAAGTGGGTTGAAACAAGGCCTGCCTGGAACTACCTGTTATGCGCCTCTTGCCGCAGCAGGGGCTGGGGGCGCGAGAGAAGTCTAGGTCGCCCAGTCAACATGTTACTACAGCATTGTAAACAGTCTTTGTGAATAGGTAGGGCAGCCATAAAAATTCGCGAGTTTCTGTGTTCACTGTGTACAGGACGCTATCGAGGGAGCCGCCAGGTCGTGCTGTCTCTCAGCCTGTAGAGTTTTGTGGGAAGCCTCAGGCTTTCAAAACAATTTCAGAGGGAACGCCTTATGGCGGCTCTGGAATGATCTACGTTGCGATGCTAAGGCACTTCTTTTGGTTTAGCCTGGGATCCTGGTCGAACACACCATAACATTCAGGCCGTCCAGATAATGATCTCGATGCTGAATGTGTTGTTCACTTTAGAGCTTTACGGAAACTCAAAATAACACGCAGCCTAAAGTGTCTGTGGGAAAAACAAAGTCAGGACTGCAACCTCTACTCCTCTCTGCGCGCCAAATTACGATTCGGGAATTGGCTGCTCTCCTGAGAAGGAAAGTATTGTTAACTGTGATGAGGATTGGCTGATGAGTGGAGCAGATGAGATAGAGGGGAGACATGGAGCTCACGGAGTATTGTGATTGGCACGAAACCCGTGTAGGGGCCGCTGAAGGAGTGCTTTTGGAACTTTACTGACATTTGATGGAAAGTGAGGAGAGGTAACTGATGTGTTGGTAAATGTGCCAACACCTTGTAGATAGAGGCGGCCTAAATGCACGCTATCTAACGCAGACGGGCGTGAATTCTGGAACAGGATAAGTAGTGAAAGCTAATAAGAAAAGTATGCAGCTCCTCGAATACTTAACTTTTATCTATCCTTGTTATATACATCGTTCTTCTTGTTGAGACATTTCATATGATAACTATCAAACTATGTAAGGCTAATGGCGCCTTGCTAGGTCGTAGCCATGGACTTAGCTGAAGGCTATTCTAACTGTCTCTCGGCAAATGTGAGAAAGGCTTCGTCAGTGTAGTCGCTAGCAAAGTCGTCGTACAACTGGGGCGAGTGCTATATCGTATCTCGAGACTTGCCTTGTGGTGGCGCTCGGTCTGCGATCACACAGTGGCGACACGCGGGTCCGACATGTACTAAATGGACCGCGGCCGATTTAAGCTACCACCTAGCAAGTGTGGTGTCTGGCGGTGACACCACAGTAACACTTGTTCTTCTAATTAAGATGTCCAGATGTATGTCTGGAGTGGATCATTCCGTTCAGACTCCGGTCTGTAGAGGGAACTGGTCTTGTTCTTCGTTATGAGTGAGGTGCACTTGGTATACTTGTCCTGAGCATGAATCCACACTAGCACTGTCTTGATTGGGAAGTTGTGGTGAGAGCTTATTTGTACTGACAGTTTAGGCCTCAGTCATCTGGGGGAACTCACTGTACCAAGGGCGATCTTATTCGTGACAGGTCTGCCACTACTGTATAAATGAGTCATATTGGTGCATGGTATGATAGGCGAATGGGTGTCAATGCTGGAATCAGCCGAGAGTTAAGGGCTCCGTTAGATAGTAGCTGTGATTCATGCAACAAATTGCTAGCCGCGACTTTGCATATTTTGTGCCCGCGATAGGTAATTAGATGCGCCACACATAGCTGCTCTGAAGAGACTTAATCCAAGACCGACACCTGAGGAAGAGCTGCATATCGAGAAAAGGGCTACTGTGTTGCTGCTCTGGATTGTTAGGGCAAACACGATCACAATCTCTCCACTTGTCCTGAGCTGCATCAACGTAGTATAATTTCTGTGCAGAATGAATATCAAGGTCACTCAGTGTTAAATGATTTCAGATTGCGTTATTCATATTTCGAGGCAGAGTTAATGGTTCAATCACACAAACCTTAGTCTTTGACAACCACCTGTAACACAGGGCTGTTACCTATTCGTTGCATATTTGTGCTCCCCTTAAATCACGTTTTATGTTTGTCGTCATGCTTAACATGTATTTTGTCCAATTTTAATCAACAAAATTGTGCCATAACTTTGTTGATACATTAATCTCCTATCAACAACTGACTACATAATGGCAGGGCCACCATTTCCTTAATTCAATCTCAGCATTCAGGATGGTTTAGATTATCATACCATTGATAATCTTATAATGCAGGCTTTCAGCAACAAAATCAGTTTTGCGGATGCATGGAGCAGGTAGTCAAGTGGCAGGTTTACTAGTTACAGTGATTGCTGCCAGGGCAGTAACCCAGAGTAGCCTGTCGACTTCCAAAACACACCGCAAGTCCAGTGTAGTCTTGGGAATGCTTAGTTAAAGGATTTAACAGTTAAAAAAATTGACGGCTGACTACACCAGCAATACCGACATTGAATACATCAGCGTAAGCTAAGTAGTGCAGCGGAAGGGCCGGCCGATGTGGCCGAGCGGTTCTAGGCGCTGCAGTCTGGAACCGCGCGACCGCGACGGTTGCAGGTTCGAATTCTACCTCGGGCATGGATGTGTGTGATGTCCTTAGGTTAGTTAGGTTTAAGTAGTTCGAAGTTCTAGGGGACTGCTGACCTCAGATGTTTAGTCCCATAGTGCTCAGAGCCATTTGATTTTTTTATTTTTTTTTTTGCAGCGGAAGGAAGCAAACAAATCCGCAACGTGATAATAGCACAAGAGCTGAGCTCACACTAATGCAGCAGAACAGTCAACTTACAATAAAATGTGTACATGAAATTAGTTCGCCAACTGTTTTACAA
This sequence comes from Schistocerca piceifrons, assembly GCF_021461385.2. Lineage (NCBI taxonomy): Eukaryota > Metazoa > Arthropoda > Insecta > Orthoptera > Acrididae > Schistocerca > Schistocerca piceifrons. The sequence goes on from NC_060138.1 coordinate 303,450,579, forward strand.
AGACACATGATGCCTCTCTCCAAGGTGACGTTTGTTCTCTGTTTTTAAAAGTTTGTTCTGAATTAGCTGTGAACTTAGTTGCACTCAGGGCGCACAGGCCAGTAAAGCAAGGCCCACCTCCAGTCTCCCTCTCCCCAGCGACATTCAAAAGGCGTCCTAGTATCACTAAAATAAGAAACACAACCATCAACGGGTGGAGGAAGTTTAGCGAGCTCTATAAATACAAACGCAAGAATGTTTTAGAACAATTACACGAGAATACAGCTCCAGAGGCATTATAAAGGCCCAGAGCTAGTACAGACACTAACAAGTGAGGGAACTCAGAAGGATGACAATAAAATGCGAAATCGGCCAATAGCAAAGTTAATGATTTTTCCACCTGGCTAAAGATAGCGCGCTACTGAAACAGACGAGAGCATTCACACTCAACAGTATATCAGGCCAGCCACAGTATACTCACTAGTGAATTAGAAAGATAAGCAGGATGTCTGGGGCCACAACGTATGTTTATCAGATTCAAAATTACTGTCTGTAGCTCGAACTGGGTACTCACCATAAAATCCCCTGCCCGAGGTGAGACACATTACCAAACCAAGATAGCGTTCTGTAAATGTTCGAGTAGCTAACATTTCAAAGTCAAACAAGCGTGTCGGTACCAACAACATACTCCCCACGTAAGACTGCTGATGTCACGCGATGATAAAAAAAAATGGCTCTGAGCACTATGGGACTTAACATCTGTGGTCATCGGTCCCCTAGAACTTAGAACTACTTAAACCTAACTAACCTAAGGACATTACACACATCCATGCCCGAGGCAGGATTCGAACCTGCGGCCGTAGCAGTCCCGCGGTTACGGACTGAGCGCCTGAACCGCTAGACCACCACGCGATGATCACCCCACAGGTGTCTCAACACGTCTGGCTCAACTGCAGACCTCAAATTACAGGCCCTACGCAATTCTTCTGTCCAGTCACGACTCTACGTGTCCACGCACGTCGATATATTGCCCTTGGTGCCGCCTTCCTGGCCTTCTGCGGGAAAGAGTCCTAAGCTAGATCAGGAACTGGTCAGAAACATTCGCCGTGAATGGCTGCAGTCGATAGAAGCGAGGGGCGCCGAATGGGACGCATGGGACTCAATTTAGAAATATTATACAGGATGGTCCATTGATCATGACCTGACCAAATATCTCACGAAATAAGAGTCAAACGAAAGAACTAAAAAGAACGAAACTTGTTTAGCTAGAAGGGAGAAACCCCAGTATGGTTGGCCCGCTAGATGGCGCTGCCATAGGTCAAACGGATATCAACTGCGTTTTTTTTTAATAGGAACCCCAATGTTTTACTACATGTTCGTGTAGTACGTAAAGAAGCATGAATGTTTTAGTTGGACCACTTTTTTCGCTTTGTGATAGATGGCACTGTAATTGTCACAAACATATGGCTCACAATTTTAGACGAACAGTTGGTAAATTTTTTAAATTAAAGTACAGAACGTAGGTACGTTTCAACATTTTATTTCGGTTGTTCCAATGTGATACATGTACCTTTGTGAACCTATCATTTCTGAGAACCCATGCTGTTACAGCGTGATTACCTGTAAATACCTCATTAACGCAATAAATGCAATAAATGCTCAAAATGATATCCGTCAACCTCAAAGCATTTGGCAATACGTGTAACGACATTCCTCTCAACAGCGAGTAGTTCGCCTTCAGTAATGTTCGTACATGCGTTGACAATGCGCTGACGCATGTTGTCAGGCGTTGTCGGTGGATCACAATAGCAAATATCCTTCAGATTTCCCCACAGAAAGAAATCCGGGGACGTCAGATCCGGTGAACGTGCTGGGCATGGTATGGTGCTTCGACGACCAATCCACCTGTCATGAAATATACTATTCAATACCGCGAGCTATGTGCCGGACATCCATCATGTTGGAAGTACATCGCCATTCTGTCATGGCTGGCTGGCTCTGAGCACTATGGGACTCAACTGCTGTGGTCAGGAGTCCCCTAGAACTTAGAACTACTTAAACCTAACTAACCTAAGGACATCACACACATCCATGCCCGACGCAGGATTCGAACCTGCGACCGTAACAGTCGCACGGTTCCGGACTGCGCGCCTAGAACCGCGAGACCACCGCGGCCGGCCTTCTGTCATGCAGTGGAACATCTTGTAGTAACACCGGTAGAACATTACGTAGGAAATCAGCATACATTGCACCATATAGATTGCCATCGATAAAATGGGAGCCATTTATCCTTCCCCCGATAATGGCTGGCTCTGAGCACTATGGGACTTAACAGCTATGGTCATCAGTCCCCTAGAACTTAGAACTACTTAAACCTAACTAACCTAAGGACATCACACAACACCCAGTCATCACAAGGCAGAGAAAATCCCTGACCCCGCCGGGAATCGAACCCGGGAACCCGGACGCGGGAAGCGCGAACGCTACCACACGACCACGAGCTGCGGACCCCCCGATAATGGCGCACCATACATTAACACGCCAAGGTCGTTGATGTTCCACTTGTCGCAGGCATCGTGGATTTTCCGTTGCCCAGTAGTGCATATTATGCCGGTTTACGTTACCGCGGTGGGTAAATGAAGCTTCGTCGGTAAATAGAACTCGTGCAAAAAATCTGTCATGGTCCCGTAATTTCTCTTGTGCCCACTGGCAGAACTGTACACGACGTTCAAAGTCGTCGCCATGCAAATCCTGGTCCATAGAAATATGGTACGGGTGAAATCGATGTCGATGTAGCATTCTCAACACCGATGTTTCTGAGATTCCCGATTCTCGCGCAATTTGTCTGCTACTGACGTGTGGATTAGCCGCGACAGCAGCTAAAACACCTACATGGGTATCATCATTTGTTGCAGGTCGTGGGTAACGTTTCACATGTGGCTGAACACTTCCTGGCTACGGTCGCAGGTTCGAATCCTGCCTCGGGCATGGATGTTTGTGATGTCCTTAGGTTAGTTCGGTTTAACTAGTTCTAAGTTCTAGGGGACTAATGACCTCAGTAGTTGAGTCCCATAGTGCTCAGAGCCATTTGAACCATTTTTTTGAACACTTCCTGTTTACTTAAATAACGAACTATCCGGCGAACGGTCCGCACACTTGGATGATGTCGTCCAGGATAACGAGCAACATACATATTAGACGCCCGTTGGGCGTTTCGATCACAGTAGTCACACATCAAAACGATATCGACCATTTTCGCAATTGGTAAAAGGTCCATTTTAACACGGGTAATGTATCACGAAGCAAATACCGTCCGCACTGGCAGAATGTTACGTGATACCGTGATACCACATACTTATACGTTTGTGACTATTACAGTGCCATGTAACACAAAGTGAAAAAAGTGGTCCAACTAAAACATTCATATTTCTTTACGTACTAAACGAATATGTAATGAAAATGGGGGTTCCTATTTTAAAAAACGTAGAATGGACCACATCATATAGCAGTCGCCAATTTAGTTAAAAATTAATCAGAAATAATTAGTTGTGGGTTAAGAGTGAAGAAATGGAGGGAATGGGTTGTTACCATATTCCTAGTATTAATCTTATGTCCGCATATTTTACATTTATAATTGTTCATAGTACACTACTGACCATTAAAATTGCTACACCAAAAAGAAATGCATATGATAAACCGGTATTCATTGGACAAATATATTATACTAGAACTGACATGTGATTACATTTTCACGCAATCTGGGTGCATAGATCCTGAAAAATCAGTATCCAGAACAACCACCTCTGATCGTAATAACGGCCTTGATACCCCTGGGCATTGAGTCAAACAGAGCTTGGATGGCGTGTACAGGTACAGTTGCCCATGCACCTTCAACACGATACCACACCTCATCATGAATAGTGACTGGCGTATTCTGACGAGCCAGTTGCTCGGCCACCATTGACCAGACGTTTTCAGTTGGTGAGAGATCTGGAGAATGTGCTGGCCAGGGAAGCAGTCGAACATTTACTGTATCCAGAAAGGCCCGTACACGACCTGCGCAATGCGGTCGTGCATTATTCTGCTGAAATGTAGGGTTTCGCAGGGATCGAATGAAGGGTAGAGCCACGGGTCGTAACACATCTGAAATGTAACGTCCACTGTTTAAAGTGTCGTCAGTGCGAACAAGAGGTGACCGAGACGTGTAACCAATGGCACCCCATATCATCACCCCAGGTGATACGCCAGTATGGCGATGACGAATACATGCTTCAAACGTGCGTTCACCGCGATGTCGCCAAACACGGATGCGACCATCATGATGCTGTAAACAGAACCTCGATTCATCCAAAAAAATGGCGTTTGGCCATTCGTGAACCCAGGTTCGTCGTTGATTACACCATCGCAGAAGCTCCTGTCTGTGATGCAGCGTCAAGGGTAACCTCAGTCACGGTCTCCGAGCTGATAGTCCATGCTGATGCAAACGTCGTCGGGCTGTTCGTGCAGATGGTTGTTGTCTTTCAAACGTCCCCATCTGTTGACTCAGGGATGGAGACGTGGCTGCACGATCCGCTACAGCCATGCGGATAAGATGTCTGTCATCTCGACTGCTAGTGATACGAGGCCGTCGGGATCCAGCACGGCGTTCCATATTACCCTCCTGAACCCACCGATTCCATATTCTGCTAACAGTCATTGGATCTCGACCAATGCGAGCAGCAATGTCGCTATACGATAAGCCGCAATTGCGATAGGCAACAATCCGGCTTTTATCAAAGTGGGAAACGTAATGGTACGCATTTCTCCTCCTTACACGAGGCATCCCAACAACGTTTCACCAGGCAATGCCGGTCAATTGCTGTTTGTGTGTGAGAAATCGGTTGGAAACTTTCCTCATGTCAGCACGTTGTAGGTGTCGCCACCGGCACCAACCTTGTGTGAATGCTCTGGAAAGCTAATCATTTGCATATCACAGCATCTTCTTCCTGTCGGTTAAATTTCGCGTCTGTAACACGTCATCTTCGTGGTGTAGCAATTTTAATGGCCAGTAGTGTAATTTAATAGATTATTTAATATCTTACTTTATGTTCAGTAATTATCGAGGTATACTTGCAATTAAGGTCAATGTGTATTAAACGAAGTCCGCCAGAGTAGCTGAGTGGTTAGTGTTTCTGATTTAAACGTGAAGGCACTTGGTTCAGTTTCCAGTATTGGCGTAGAGTTTTCCGTCAGCAGGAGAACCGTTGCGGGTGCCACTCAGCCTTGCAGTGCCAACTAGGTAGCTACCTGAACGGCAATTAAAGGTTCCTAGGTCCGGAAAGTAGACAACTGCCGTGTCAACGATGTGCTGATCTCTCTCCCCTCATGCGGCTTCCAAATGAGGCTATAAGGCAGAGGATAACACGCAGTTTGCCTCCCATCACGCGATTGTCTGGCCCTAACAGCGTAGTTAAGTTTTATGTAGTTTATTAGGTAACAATATCGACCGAACAATAACTCGTCATTGTCCTTGTAAACTACTTTTTAATCTTTTCAATATCACTTTCAAATACACTATAAGACAAACAAAAATGAAATAAAGAAAACAGTGCACCACGAAGGAATTATCCGAATGAGTCGGAAATAGAATGAGATTTTCGCTCTGCAGCGAAGTGTGCGCCCATATGAAACTTCCTGGCAGATTAAAACTGTACGAGTCTCGGTCCAGCACACAGTTTCAATCTGTCAGCAAGTTTCGAGTCGGAAATAGGTAAATTTGATTTACATGTGCGGATAATCAAGTGATAAGAATTCCAGAACAATTGTATGATTCACTCAAGAGCAACAGCTTCACAGATTCAGTAAGCCAATATCGCGTTGGTGCTCAAATGACTCTTATGCAAGCAGTCATTCGGCTAGGTACTGATTGATAGAGTGGTTCAATGTCCTCCTGAGGGATATCATGCCAAATTCTGTTCAATTGGTGCAATATGTTGTCAAAATCTAGAGTTGGTAGGATGGCCTGTCTCTAACGCTCCAAACGCTCTCAATTGGATAGAGGCCCGTTGAGCTTTCAGCCGAGGTTGAGTTTGGGAAGCACAAAGACAAGCAGTAGAAACTCTCGCCTTGTGTGGGCAGTAATTATCCTGCTGAATTTGTAAGCTCAGGATGGCCTATTGTGAAGGGCAACGAAACGAGTCGTAGAATATCGCTGGCATACTGCTGCGCTGTATGTGTGTCGCCGAAGACAACCAGGGCGGTCATGCTATGAAAAGAAATAGCACCCCAGAGCACCACCCGCAGTTATCAGGTCGTATGGTCGTCGATAGTCAAGCTGGTACCCTACTAATGCCGTGGCATCTCCAGAAATATCATCGTCCTCACTGACGGGAGTGGAACTGTCTTCAGTGTTGAGTCCCGCTTCCAACCGAGCCCCGATAACCAGTGAAGGGCTACTGAGACTACTCAAGAACACTGTAACTGTCCCAGGGTAGCACAAAGAGCTACTACATCATTAAGAATCGCTTATCGACTTTTGGCAAGATCAATGTGTCTGTGTTTTATTTTTAAATCATTCTGATAAACTATACACTCACTAGTTACACTTACATTTTCACAACGTCCATGACCCTTAAACCAACTCATATTACCCTCCGTGTTCTCTACCCTACCTTTTCTACTTGCACAGAGAGTCATGACCTTTTCAGAATAAAAGTAGGACTTTCCAAAATCCTTATTAGCTGCCTCATCAATATGACAAGTGTGATAAGCAATCAAATTACAAGAATCAGTACTCTCCAATCTGACTGACGCCCGCCATTTGGCTGACCTGACAAGCAGGAGGGATTGTCTGGGATGCAACTTCTTTCCATAGCAGGACTTCTGTGGTTGTCATTCACGGCAGCGTTAAAGCGTAGCGGTACGTCGGCGATATTCTACTCCGTTTTTTGTTGCCCTTCATGGCAGACCATCCGTGGCTTACACTTCAGCAAGATAATACCCACCAACAAGTGGTGAGGGTTTCTACTGCTTGCCTTCGTGCTTTAGAAAGCCTATTTTCGCCAGGAGGGTCACTGAATCTCTCACCAACTGAGAACATTTGGAGCATTCGATCTAACTGGCCAATCGAACGGAATTTGAACGATATGTCTCTGGAGGACATCTAACAGTTCTGCCAATGAGTACCAAGTCGAATAACTGGTTGCACAAGGGCCACAATTGGCCCTACTCATTGTTTACTTGCTCAGTTTGTGAAGCCCTTTCTCTTGAATAAATCATCCAAATACAATTTTTCTGAAACTGTAACCATTTGTTTGTCTATAATTGTCCATCACATCTACCTGTTTATGTCCAGCTCGGATAATTCCTTCGTGGTCTGCCTTCTTTTTCTATCTTAGAGTTCATTTATCAGGAAAATTATTGAATCTTATATTAAACGCCTTATAGGATGATTACCATTTGCCGGCCGGTGTTGGCCGAGAGGTTCTAGGTGCTTCAGTCTGGAACTGCGGGACCACTACGGTCGCTGGTTGGAATCCTGCCTCGGGCATGGTTGTGTGTGATGTCCTCAGCTTAGTTAGGTTTAAGTAGTTCTAAGTTATAGGGGACTGATGACCTCAGATGTTAAGTCCCATAGTGCGCAGAGCCATTTTTAATTACCATTTCTGAACAGTACCACTTTAATGACATTTGTTACTCTTTCCTTTAAATTGATTAATCAATAGACTAATTTTTTATTGAACGTCCGCCTCTTGCCTCCGTAGACTTTTAGTCACTTGTATTTATCACATAACACAATACAACTTTCTCCCCTTAAGATTCTGTCTCCTCTCGCGACATACTTCCACACTCGCCTCTCGGCAGCTACACATTTCCCGCACCTCGTCACTACAGAAGACGCACGTGCGCTGAGATCGAGAAAATAAACCAGTATTTATCCCCCACAGAACTTGGCTTAGAGGTCGATGTGGTACCCGTATATTAGGAAGACAGTGACGTCCGCTAACAGTACTTCTGTTCGTTAAACTTTGGTGTTCTCAGTTGCCATTACCACATCGTTTCGTGTAGGATTATCAATGCACGTCACAGTGTTCATCTACATTTACTAACTGATCCTTCATTCCCTATTCCACTAGCGAAAGGCACGTGGGAAGAATGATTACCCGCATGGCACTGTATTAGCTCCAATTTCTCGAATTTTATCATTGTGGTTATTTTGCGAGACCTGTGTGGGAGGAAGTAATATATGTATGTATGTATATACTGAATTGGGGACCTAGAAATGACGGAGAGGTTTCCTCCCCGCCGTTGCCCTCGTGGTACACAACACCACAAAAGGCTACAGCAGTCCACTCACCCCACCGCCACCCTACATCGAACCTAGGGTTATTGTGCGGTTCGGCCCCCAGTGGACCCTCCGGGAACGTCTAATACCAGACGAGTGTAACCCCAATATTTTCGTGGTATTAACTATTTATGGTGTACGCCTACGCGGAAGCAGTGTTAGCGCAGCAATCGCCGACATAGTGTAAGTGAGGCGGAATAAGGGGAACCAGCCCGTATTCGCCGAGGCAGATGGAAAACTGCCTTAAAAACTGTCCACAGGCTGGCCGGCACACCGGACGTCGACACTAATCCACCGGGCGGATTCGTGCCGGGGACCGGCACGCCTTCCCGCTCGGGAAGCAGTGCGTCAGACCGCACGGCTAGACGGACTGGCAAGTAAGTAATGTACTTTCCAAGAAATCACTCCTGAAATCTCAATAGTAGACCTGTACGCGATGAACAAGGTCTTTCTTGTAGCGTCTGTCACCGGAGTTTGTTGAGCATCTTTGTAAGGCTCTCGCACTGACTAAACGATCCCGCGACGGAACGCGCTGCTCTTCGTTGGACCTTCTCTATCTATTCTCTCAGTCTTACATCATAAGACGGCAGATTGATGAACAATACTGAAGAGTCGGTCGGAGAAATGAAGCCATTTCCTTCGTAAATGAGTGGCATTTGCTTAAGTTTCATCCTTTGAATGTCGGTGTGGCATCTGATTTTCCTGCTGTGCTCATTCCGCAGTCCTAGATATTTTGCGATAGATATTGTTTCCAGCAGTTTCTCCTCCCCGGTGTAGTAGTATAGTAGTGGATTTATTTTCCCATGTGTGCGCAATACACTACATTTATTAATGTTCATGGTCAACTGCCAGAGCCTACACGATGGATCAATCATGTCATTATGGAAATCGATACTGCCTTCTGGCGTTACTAGTTTCTCACAAACAACAGTATCAATTGCGAACAGGCTTAAAGAGCTTCTGACGTTTGTGTGTCATTTACTTACAGTGCAAAAAGTACCAGCCATAGCTCACTCAGCTGGGGTACTCCGGAGGTAACCGTTATACCTGTCGGTTTTGTTAAGAGCGACGCGTTGACGTCTTCCTGCAAGTAAGACTTGAGTTCCGTAGCAACTCTGTTCCGATACTTGGTAAGCTAGAATATTTTTCACTAAATGGTGTCAAATGCCTTCCTCAAGTTAAGGAACGCGGCATCAACTGTGAGATCCCGAGAAAATATTTCTTTGTTTATGATTATGAAATAATAAAGATATGGAACACAGAGTTCACAAATTTAATAAGTACACTACTGCCCATTACAATTGCTACACTAAGAAGAAATGCAGATGATAAACGGGTATTCATTTGACAAATATATTATACTAGAACTGACATGTGATCACATTTTCACGCTATTTTGGTGCATTAGATCCTGAGAAATCAGTACCCAGAATAACCACCTCTGGCATTAATAATGGCCTTGATACGCCTGGGCATTGAGTCAAACAGAGCTTGGATGGCGTGTACAGGTACAATTGCCCATGCAGCTTCAACACGATACCACAGTTCATCAAGACTAGTGACTGGCGTATTGTGACGAGCCAGTTGCTAGGCCACCATTGACCAGACGTTTTCAATTGGTGAGAGATCTGAAGAATGTGTTGGCCAGGGCAGCAGTCGAACATTTTCTGTATCCAGAAAGGCCCGTACAGAACCTACAACATGCGGTCGTGCATTATCCCTCTGAAATGTAGGGTTTCGCAGGGATCGAATGAAGGATAGAGCCACGGGTCGTAACACATCTGAAATGTAACGTCCACTGTTGAAATTGCCGTCAATACGAACAAGAAGTGACCGAGACGTGTAACCAATGGCACCCCTACCATCGCGCCGGGTGATACGCCAGTATGCCGATGACCAATAGACGCTTTCAATATGCGTTCACCGCGATGTCACCAAACACGGTTGCGACCATCATGATGTCGTAAACAGAACCTGGATTCATCCGAAAAAATGAAGTTTTGCCACTCGTGCACCTAGGTTCGTCGTTGAGTACACCATCGCAGGCGTTCCTGTCTGTGATGCAGCGTCAAGGGTACCGGCAGCCATGGTCTCCGAGCTGATAGTCCATGCTACTGCAAACGCCATCGAACTCTTCGTGCAGATGGTTGTTGTCTTGTAAACGTCCCCATATGTTGACTCAGGGATCGAGAGGCGGCTGGACTATCCGTTACAGCCATGCCGATAAGATGCCTTTCATATCGACTGCTAGTGATACGAGGCCGTTGGGATCCAGCACGGCGTTCCGTATTACCCTCCTGAACCCAACGATGCCATATTCTGCTAACAGTCATTGGATCTCGACCAACGCGAGCAGCAATGTCGCGATACGATAAACCGCAATCGCGATAGGCTACAATCCGAGCTTTATCAAAGTCGGAAACGTGATAGTACGCAATTCTCCTCCTTACACGAGGCATCACAACAACGTTTCACCAGGCAACGCCGGTCAACTACTGTTTGTGTATGAGAAATCAATTGGGGAATTTCCTCACGTCATCATGTTGTAGGTGTCGCCACCGGCGCCAAGCTTGTGTGAATGCTCTGAAAAGCTAATCATTTGCATATCACAGTATCGTCTTCCTGCCGGTTCAATTTCGCGTCTTTAGCACGTCATCTTCGTGGTGTAGCAATTTTAATGGCCAGTAGTGTATTTGTAATATTTTATATGATAATAAAGGAGGACCCAGCCTTCACATTTTCTTCTACGGCCAGCACGGAGATGCCTTGCTTTCTCGCATCGTCTCTTGTTCTTCGGAATTCGCTACGTAAGCATCTACCTTGTTAGCTTTTAATAACCACAGATATATTTATTTATATTCAAATCAATAGTTTTCAGACTTATTTCTCGATTCAAACGTACACCTTTGTCCTAATTTCTTGTAATTATCAGCATTGTTGGTAGCTATTCGTGGAAGAAATGCAGAGGTGCTGACGTGGAGCCCATCCACCGTTGGTGAGATCAACATACTGATTGGCAAATTATCAGATTATTACTGAGCACCAATGAACTTGTCGTCTGTCAGAAACGAGGTCAGACACTCAGTTAACCATAACGCATAGCGCGATTGACGGATTGCGTTATCCACTCTCCTTTTCAGAATTATGTTGTCCCAGAACCAGCCTGGAGTAATAGTAAATCACAAGACGAATCAACAATCACTACTCGGCAAATTTCAATTAACATTAGTGAGCTGACTTCCTGCTGAGAAGTGGTAGGTAATTACGACTACATTCTCTACATCCTCTGTCTTCCTTCCACCCTTGCAAACAGGCCAGGCTCACAAACTGAGCGCTGTTGTCCGCATCGGGGTGGATCTCATGGCGGAAGAGAGCGATCTGAGTTTCGCAAGATCTCCGTTTGCGGATTCCAGTCCGTATTATCGGTAGCCGCATCGCAGACCTCGAAATTCCGGATGAAATTGTCTGCGGTAAACGTAACAAAACAGAAACTGCAGGAGGAGCGCACGCGTTTTCCACGTCGACAGCCGCAGAACTACTTGCGCGTGAGGTGGCGCCACTAGCGGGAGAGAGAGAGCGGGGCCGAGAGTCGTCTGCGCCGCAAAAACAGGTAGCGGCGCCCCAAATGGATTGGGCTCGTATATCTCCGGCCCTGTACGTCACGCCAGTAATTGTTGAAGCGCCCGCGGCGGCGACGGCGAAGGCACGCGCGTGTGCGCTCGTGTGCGTGTGGAGGCGGCAAAAAGCTAACAAAGGCTCGCCGCACAGATTTATGCTCTAGTTTATGGGCCGCACCTAAGTGATATGTATTTTTTTCGGACGCCCGAATTACGTATGTGGCAATGTTTTAATAGGAAAATATTATCCCTCTCCGCATTGCTATTATATTCTCTTACACGAAAAAGACTGAAAATGCCACGTCCGCTTGCATAGTAATTGTGTTTACTGCTTCGAAAAAAGAAGGAAAGGGAAACAAAAGGAGAACGAGTTGAAACACCGACGGAAATTTCTTCCTTTATGGCTATAGCTCTTTTTTTTTTTTTTTTTTTGGTCTTTTCCTCCTGTTGAATTTCGTTTCGTTTCACTCGGGTGTCGCTGATTTGGGCCGGGTTACGAACAAGCGGCATGCATTTATTCATTAGTATCAGCCAATTACATGCGGCTGTATTTTATTACTTTAGAGTCGCAGCTGTCAGTGGAGTTTATCCAGCGGGTACAGTGTGCCCGTGCGAGATTTGTGGCGCTGTCAACCCGTGTGTCGCACGTCTGTGGTGCCGGCGACACGGTGTGTGCTGTGTTCTGAGTATCGCTGCGATCGCTGCGCCGAGAGCGCACACCGGCGCGGTGCACCCAACACGTGACCCGTGTCAAATCCCGGGAGCACTCGCGTCTCTCTCTGTCTCTCTCTCTCTGTCTCTCTCTCTTTGGCCACCTGATTATCTCCTACGTAGAATGACACGGGAGTACTGCGTTAACGCTCAATATACATTACTGCCCATGTTGAGGCAGTCATCGATTTTGCTGCATGTATTCGTTAACAAATTCACTTTCATTTTTAGGCTTCTGTGCTTTAGTCGGCTGAAAAAGAGCCCTTACAGGAACTCTGTGTTGACCCTCTGTTTGTTTGACTCTGCAAAACCCTTTTCTGAGCAAGGGGTAGACGTCTGAATCCGAAATTTATGTCCCAAATTGACGTCTATGGTCCACCAACGGTGTAATAAACATAGACATCGCGTTTGAAATTGTACGTGAAACAAACATTCGCAGACTTACTCGTACCGGGTGATCAAAAAGTCAGTATAAATTTGAAAGCTGAATAAATCACGAAATAATGTAGATAGAGAGGTAGAAAGTGACACACATGCTTGGAGTGACATGGGGTTTTATTAGAACAAAAAAAAAAACCAAGTTCACAAAATATCCGACAGCAAATCGTCAGTGACTGCGCATGACAATCGTGTATAAAAGGAGCTGTAATCCTAGAGAGAATCAGATGCGCCAGCAGTCGCAGCATGTTGACTTTATCTGAAAAGGCGCTTTTAGTGAAGCTGTGTTATCAGAATGGGGAATGTGCTAGTTCAGCGTTACGATCCTATCACCATAGGAAGGGGATTCGAATGGGTAGAGGTCCGTTGACAAATGCAGCTGTGGCGAGAATGATTTCGATGTTCGAAGCCACGGGTTGTTTAGACGATAGACCCCATAGTGGCCGACTGAGCACAAGGCGTAATGCTGCTGAGATATTTCAGAAAGAAATGGAGACTGTAACGGGTTTGTCTATGCACGGGGAAGTGAGCGCTCGTGCAGTCGCACGTTGCACCGGCATTCCATACACTACTGCTTGGTTGGCACTTAGGCGTACCCTCCAATACTATCCGTACAAAATCCTTCGGCATCATTAACTGCTACCTGGCGATTTAGTGAAGCAGAGGGCATTTGCGGTGTGGGCGTTTCAAAATATGGCGGAAGATGACGATTGGTTGAGTAACGTGTTGTGGACCGACGAAGCTCATTTCACGCTCCGAGGGTCTGTAAACGCCCACAACTGCAGAATTTGGGCTACCGAAAATCCTACAACTGTCGTGGAAACTCCATTGCACGACGAGAAAGTCACGGTATGTGTGGGATTTACCACATCTCCCGTTATCGGGCCTTTTTTCTTCGAGGAGATGTGTGATTCTGGTTTTGTAACTGCTACCATGACGGGTGAGAGGTACGCCGATATGTTATAGAATCGCATCACCCCCAGCTTGGCTGATAAACACCTGCTGGAACGTACGATGATTATGCAGCATGGCGCTCCACCCCATATTGCTAGACACGTGAAAGATCTCTTGCGCGCTTCGTTTGGTGATGATCGTGTGCTCAGCCGCCACTTTCGTCTTGCTTGGCCTCTCAGGTCCCCAGACCTCAGTCCGTGCGATTATTGGCTTTGGGGATACCTGAAGTCGCAAGTGTATCGTGATCGACTGACATCTCTAGGGATGCTGAAAGACAACATGCGACGCCAGTGCCTCACCATAACTCCGGACATGCTTTACAGTGTTGTTCACAACATTATTCCTCGACTAGAGCTATTGTTGAGGAACGATGGTGGACATTTTGAGCATTTCCTGTAAAGAACAGCATCTTTGCTTTGTCTTACTTTGTTATGCTAATTATTGCTATTCTGATCAGATGAAGCGCCATCTGTCGGACGTTTTTGAACTTTTGTATTTTTTTTGGTTCTAATAAAACCCCCTGTCATTCCAAGCATGTGTGTCAAGTTATACCTCTCTATCTACATTATTCCGTGATTTATTCGGTTTTCAAATTTATACTGACTTTTTTATCACCCTTTAGTTATTGATAAATTTCGAAACGAGTCATATGAGTAATAAAATCATTGCTTGCCTGATGTTTATCTCTTACCTTTATGACCCAGTCAGTCTGAATAGAGAACTGTTGAGTATTGTAATAAGGCTCGCCTGTCTACTGCATGACTTCCGTCGCATTAATATTATCGAAATTCAAGCATTCTCGAACGTCTGGGAATATCTGGGACCAATGTCTCGCCAGTATCAATTGTGATAACAGGCAAAAATAGTGGATGTTATCGATTCCCGGAATAGACATTGGAAATTTGTGGTAAGGTCTTATGGGACGAAACTGCTGAGGTCATCGGTCCCTAATCTTACACACTACTTAATCTAACTTAAACTTACGCTAAGGACGACACCCACACCCATGCCCGAGGGAGGACTCGAACCTCCGACGGGCAGAGCAGCGCGGACCGTGAAGAAACGCCCCCCCCCCTTCCACCCCGGAGTGGTTTGTCTATCTACATGTATGATTAAGATCGTACGGAACCATCAGAGAGCAAGTGTCATACTCGCACCCCGCCAATTTCATTTTTCTGCGACGTTTAGTTCCAGAATTAAATCAAAAACGGATCCCATTCCTTCGACGTGACCAAGATGTATCCAAGTGTTCCTGTGGTTGTAAGGCAAATTTTCACTACCAAGTCGCCTAATATTAGCTGCTACCGTACGTGGGTCATACCTCGACAAGGAGAAATAATTTAAAAACAGCTGAGTCAAGAAAACTAGCCGAAAACTCAATTGTTGCTCTTTAGCGCGTTAGGCATATTGCAATTTGAGAATGTTTTTCACCAGCCTCCTTTCGATTTTATTTACAAAGCAGCTTCTGCGGTCTTTCCGTAAACAGACGGTGCTACATATAATACGGGTTTTTATTTGAATTCAAAACAGTCTTTGTTGCAATTTATTATTTTATTAATAACGTGTTTCGCCTTCGTAAGGCTACTTCTGATTTTCTATAGGGATAATAAAATAAGCAAAAATTGGAGTAAGGTCCTAGCCCGCACGACACGAAATGTTAATAAGGTATTGCTACTAACCTTCAAATTTTCCTCCTGCAACATTTTAAAAACCATAAAACGGCTCTCTGGTAGACTGAAGATCGCGTATAATCAGATAAACTCGCAGAGGCCTAGTCAAAAACGGCTGTTACAGTACCGTGTTACTGCGGGAGAGAGTGTTAAATGAATATTCGAATTAAAAGAAACACACCGTAGCAGCAGGACAGAATCGTGCAATTGTAGGCTGACACTCACAAAAAATATACACATTTAAACAGAGTACACAGAGATGCAGCAGCAGCTTCACGACAGGACCCTCAAGCGCGTACTCAGGCTAGCAGGTGAATGGGACTTGTATAGAATGACAGCACAGTACATACACAGATGCGCTCAAAACAGTTATGTGACAGTCAGCATACTTAACGCTTACAAAAAAGATCTAAAAATGGTTGATTTACTATAATGAAATTAAACGGTTACAATTAGTCAGAACACAGTCACCCATAAAGGAGCCTTTAAATTACTCCAAGTAGATAAAATAGTAACATTAACCGTACCTAAATAAAACCACAAATTAACCACCAAAGATGGACGTCATCTCTATAATAGGGTATACAACAGATTCATAAAGCAGCAAGTCCCCATTTGACCGTCATCATAAATGAATTGTTAGCGAACGGAGGTCCTTGAAAATAATCCGCTTAGAAAAGGATGCATTGTGAAATATAAAATGCACAGCACATAATAGAGAACAGTAGATGACCGATATACTTTATGAAAGACTGAAACCAGAAAATGAAAGTGAGGGAATTGAAAAATATACCACTTGAAATTAAATATCACATGAAAATGTTGAGTCAGACCTTAATATCTCGACAAAAAATCCCAGTAATTGTAGTGACTGAGAATCTATGCACCCAACCAGTAACCACGCTGTCTTGAAGCGCTTCGATGAAAAGTATAGATGTCTCTGGATCCATATTTCCGATGTCGAAAATTGCGTTGAAAAATGAGATTGGCTAGTTCCTGAAGTATTTATATAGGACCCATGGTAACATGACAATACATACAATTCAGGAATAGCGTGGACGGGTGGATGGCGTAGGAACATTTTGAATAGACTAGCTGTCATTATATCCATGGTTAGTTTATGCTGAAGCAATTAACGGTACGTTTTATGAGGTGTGTGTACTTTACCGGTCACTCAGAATACATGGCAATCATTATGGCACATTCAAAACCCGTCAGTCAGCGGACTTAAGAAAGTTTCAGGAATCTGCACAAAAGAATATGAATTCCGAATGACATAAGAATTAGTTGATAAGTGGTGTAATTTTTTTAGCACCATGACAAACAGAAGTAAGACTGTAGAACAACTCGTCAATGACAATCTTGAGAAACTGGTTTAAACTAAAGTTGAAATTAATTATTTCTAGCTTATTGATCTGTGAATTATATAACTTGCTTTATCAGCAGAAACAAATTCGACTGCTGTTTTGTTCGTGTTATTGCAGTTTAGGATACAGTTAGGTAACGAAACATAGCAAGAACATTTTGAAAGTGCCCCACCTTCATTTCTTATAGAATTCAAAATGATTTAATTGATGTATGCGGCGAAATACTAAGAAATGATTTGACTATCATTATGGATAATATTTAATAAGATGATGTACGTATAGCCACCCCGGTTGTGCAACCGAGGTGGTTATACATACATCCTGTAATTAAGTTAACGCACGGTTTCTGGACTTCAACCAATAAAAATGTTTAAAATTTCATTATCTACAATAGTGAGCCATTTTCGAATTTGGCAGATGGAACAATGGACATGCAGGTACACAGCAACTTTCTCTCACTGCCTGTTGTTGTTCTCATGCAACTAATATTGTGAGAAAACAAAAATGGCTCAAATGGCTCTGAGCACTATGGGACTTAACATCTCTGGTCATCAGTCCCCTAGAACTTACAACTACTTAAACCTAACTAACCTAAGGACATCACACACATCCATGCCCGAGGCAGGATTCGAACCTGCAACCGCAGCGGTCGCGCGGTTCCAGACTGAAGCGCCTAGAACCGCACGGCCACACCGGCCGACTACGAAAGTACTTCCTAGTATTTACACCATTAACAAGAATGGACACGAAACTTGTTTCTGACACAATAATATCTGCTGCACCTGCTTGGCATCCAGATCTACGTAATATTGTAGGGCAAGTTTATGATGGATGCAATACAGTGGTATCGAGAGTTGGCAAAGTGCAAAGCACAAAACATATTTTCTGAGCATATCCTAAGACATGCTTCTGTCATTGAGCTTACGAGGGGACCAACAGACAATACCGTAAACGGCGGTGAAACGTAAACTCTGGGAACATAAAAAACAGGTTTTACTACAGTTATGCTGTTAGCTTGTTCTTGACTGTAACACTACCCATGTACTAAAAGTGCACTGTAGAAACTAATGGAGAAAGTAACGAATAGATAACATTGCTTCAAAATTTTAAATCATATGTATGGGGAAAGTGGTTTTCCCCTACTGACATGAATACCTGCGGGTGTCCCTGACCAGACCGGAAGAACACTATCCAATAACCTCGTTTGGAACATAACAGAAAAAAGATACCTGAGCTACACATGAGCACAAGTTTCCAAATGACTATAATTCCATGTAGTTGAAGAATTTCCCCAAGAGAAAATTCCCTTACGTAATTTTCAAACTGAGCTCTGATAATATATTCTATCATTATGTGAGGATGCAGCAATATTGATGACAGAGTTACTTATTATTCTCGGGACAAATTAGGTAACTTTGTAGCACGCTTGACTGCAATTGTAACTCAGATATCTTTTAGCGAAATCCCGCTGCATATCTGTGTTTATCGTAGCAGTAGACTTACATTTAGATCTTTGCAGGACGTTGAATTATTTTTTGATTTTCGACTAAAAAACACGCCAATAACTTCTTAGGCTTACTGTGCTGAACACTAATTGCCCAGCCACTAACGTGACACAGGAACAGTCTCGAGCCAGGATACACGTCGTTGACTCATAAACCTACAGTTACTGCTCTAACAAAAGACATGGAGCTACAAGGTTAACTACAGTTTACTTGTCGCGTAGTACTTAGTGTGTAGTGTCAAAACGTGATGAGATCGTTATCTGCAGCGTTTCCACCTTCACTCTCGCTATGATTTCGTCAATCGTGTCCAATAGCCTTACTGTAAAAACTTTGTGGTGCAGCAGTGAATCAACGGAGACACATTTACTCGTCCTGTGTGCCTATTTCGTAATGAAGACAAGTCTTTTACGTGATTCAGACATGATACCTGCTGAGTAAATTTAAAAATGAAAACTATCTCGTCAGTTTCGTAACTCTGGAACAACTGAATGTTCTCACACTGCGAGGGCAAATCGGAGCTACCCTCTCACGGAAAATCGTCGCTGCCCGTGGGATTTTCGATCTATATTTTAAAATGTACGAAGGCCAAACAAGCACTGCATGTTTCAAAATGATTTACTTTCGAATAATGATTTTTTCTGGTGGTTTTGTGTTGGCCTTTAGATGATACCCGGTGCCAGTTTTGTCCATTTTCTGCAATTGTACTCTAAAATTTGTCTATTCCTGCTCCATCACCGTTACACTGCTCTGTCCTACGCGTATTTCCAATTTACTGATATCTTTGCAAATGTTTTATTAAAAGCTTTTCCGCTTTGGATACTCGTTTTTCTTAGAATACTTTTTTCTCTTTCTAGGACGTCATAAACTATCTGTATTTAATTATTAGTATCCTTCTGCAAAACAATATATCAAATTCTTCGTGACATAATTTCGGATTTCCCCAAGACTAGAAACTCGCAGATCATTTCTGCTGAAATAAGTCTTCTCCGTCTGCTGCTGACGTTGTCCTGACTGGAGTACCTTATGCTAATGGCGTAGTTTAATTCGTCCACTATCATTACATATATGTGTCTTTCCGACTGGATTTTTTTCAAGGGCCTATTGAGGTTTCTTCAGATATAATCAGTTACAAGTTTTTTCATGTAAATTTCATCACCTGTTAACTTATGTTGTTCATCATAGCAGTTTCATGTTTTAGGGTTTCGCCCAGCAGAGATCACTCATAGGGGGAATTTGCACGGCCTATGCGGGCAATGTTAAATTAGCCCAATTTATGTGCCTTTACCTTAGGAGCCAATGAAGATAACACACTAAATTTTTTACAGGTATCTTATCCATCTTATTTATGTTTGCTGAATCAGAATTAAGAGAGCCGGTAGGAAAGAAGGAGAGGTATATATGTATTTTCAATTATGCTATTTTTATTACAAATAATTGTATGTATTAGGCCCTAGATGTCTATCAGTTCAAATAATTGCTATGGTTGTGCTTCAATAGGTGCAGTTTCGTAAAGATATCACAAGTAGTTATAAAGGAACATAAAGCATAAAAAATGTCATTTTGAGAAAATCGCATTTAAAGTTTAAAATGATAAAAATGGACTTGTCATTTTAAAGTAAGTCTCAGAAACATTCAGCAACATAGTCAGCATCGTCATCTTTGCCACCTTTCTTCTCTAAAGGCTTCTTTCTTCTGACTGACCTTGCCTCTTTGGTGGTGAAGTCAGCTGCACGCTGTGCCTTGGAGAGTCCCAACTTGTCCAATAACTTCGAGCCATTTACATTATAGTAACCTGGAGTGATATTAAAATGTTTTAGACCTCTTATTCTTTCCATGTTTCGATGATTAAATGTCAATACAACATCAGTTACGTATTGAACCCTACAAAAACCTTTTTGGCGACTCATGTCCAGATAATGTTATGGAATGACTCGTTAGGATTCTGTGTTCGCCCATGCGGACACTTTCGGAGAAGGTCTGAGTGAGCTAGGTCCGCATACATTGGTTTGATTGCTTCCATAACATCTTAGGGAATAAAGTTCTTGTGTTCAAAAGGCACTCCAGAAACTTCATCCTTCCGGAATTTACACCCTGATTCAGATCCAGGTGGGCAGAGTGAATGTGTCGGTTTTTCTGTCGGTTGAAAGTTTGTGGAAGTATGAAGCCGAGACTGTTTTTTCATACTTTTTAAAACATTTCCTTTATTTCTGATGGTCATTGCATAACACTGCGGGAGCTAATTTACTGTTTTCTCAGTCAGCCGCCTACTAAGTGGCTTGCCATTAGGCAGTGGGGTGGTGCAAATAGTTTGTTTTAATTTTGTGGTACCCGTGCGCACCCTCTTTTCCATATGCACAATGCATTCCAATTTCTTTACCACAATAGTTTCATACGGATTTGTTTCAACAGCCCACGTATTCGCTTTAGAATCTCCATCCCCAATGTACTATGTGTATCCGACACCCCTTCCTTACAGTGATCGGCTTAACATTTTCTCTGCAGATCAGCTTCCATTCCTCTGCTGGTTACTTCACAATTTTTCTTACAGTTTTCATGTTTTTTTTTCATTTCTCCCACAGGAGCTATAGCAGTATTTTTGTAAGTGCCTGCAAATCAATTACTGTGCCTGTGTCTACACTTGTTATTATGGAAATCGAGTTTTTGGACGAGTGGCCACCCTTTTGTCGTGTCCCATCAAACGCAACTGGTATAGCAGTGCTGCCTTTGTTCATTTCATTAGCGTCATTTGTTGCAGCCTTCATTGACTGGAAAGCGACAGATTCAACCGTTTCTCCTACAACTTCAGTGTACCTCTGAATTTTCGTGGGTGGTGATGGTAGATTCATAAGCGAACAGAAACAATGACTTGCACTAAGACCTTTTCCGATAGCTCTCATGGTATAGAAAAGTCTTATATTTACCTCATACAGATTATTCTTGCATTCATTTGCCGTTAAAAATGACTTTCTGTTGTCACAGCCAGTGCAAATAATTCCTATTGTCATAGCAATTCCAATTCCTGCACAAAAATCTTCTTCAATAATTTCTTTTCCGTCACAAATATTACAGCGCAATGAATCACACAACATCTGAATTAAAATTTTCATATCACACAAAACGTAATCCAAAGCAGAAGTGCTGTTTTCTAAATTATCATGTAGTAATCGTAGTTCCTCACATTGTTTATCTATTTCAGTTTTACTTGCTCTGGGTGATGTCGCAGCTCCCTTGTTCTCTGGTGGCACATTGAAGTTATCTGATTCGACACTGTTTCTGGGTTCCAACTCTTGAACAACACTCGGTTTTACATTTCTAGTGTGTTGGTTATCTCCAAACTTACGTTTCTAGAAGAGACTAGTACTTATAGTCGTGTTTGCATTACGTCACACTGCACCAGATTTCTCCGAAAGTCACTGTTTCATTCAAAACAAATAAAGAATTGCCAAGCGGCAGACAATGCAGCAGTGCGACTAACATCGAGATCAAGTTATTTTCTGTCTTTAAATGAAAGTCACAGCCTTCTATAAAATGTAGTTTCCCAGATATTCACATATAAACAGATGCACATCCGAAATTTGTTGACTTCAGAGATACGAATGCAAGACCAGAAAATTAAAAATAAAATGTTACACATAGACAATTTATGCTCCATTTTGTGCAGGAAGGAATAAATAATATTCTAGGTCATGTTTTGTAAAATGTCAAAATTTTCGAATTTTGGCCTGCAAACTCCGCTTAAGTGAAAAAATAAATTGGTATATTTTTAACAGCACAAAAATTGTAGGATTGTCTTGTATTTTCCCAGCTGTTTCTTTTCACAAAAGTCCTGTTAACAGTTTACCAAGTTTCTCCCGTATGACATCTTTCACAAAACTTTTCTAGTACTTCTTACATCCTTAGCCGCACCGTCGTTATGGTTCCATTCAATATTCCACACATTTGTCTGCTTAATTCCTGTAACATCTTTTGTATTTTGGCAAGGTACCTTTGACAAATAATGTCCCCTTTTATCTTTGTGTACATCGTTTCTATTTTATAGGAAACTGAAATTTTGAAATAGATTCTTATCAGCCACATTCATTTTCCTTACCTGGACCTTATGAGATACCTATGATGTTCTTCAGATATTATGCGGTTGAAATTGCTCACCTTCTAGCAGCACTTTATCGCAGGGCGCTAGAACAACGAAGGACAGCAAGTGACAGGAAAACACAACAGCTCACTATAGATGTTAAGAGGGGTCGTCGAAATGATGCATATAATTACACGCCTATATTGCTGATGTTGATCTGTTACAGAATTACGGAACATGTTATCTACTAATACATAACGACGTTCTTCTAGAGATCGAAAATCTAGTCAATAAAAACCAAAAGGATTCCGTGAAGCCGGCCGGAGTGGCCATGTGGTTCGTGGTTCTAGGCGCTACAGTCTGGAACCGGACGACCGCTACGGTCGCAGGTTCGAATCCTGCTTCAGGCATGGATGTGTGTGATGTCCTTAGGTTAGTTAGGTTTAATTAGTTCTAAGTTCAAGGCGACTGATGACCTCAGAAGTTAAGTCGCATAGTGCTCAGAGCCATTTGGACCATTTTTTTTTTTTTTGATTCCATGAGATTCTTGACTTATGCTCTGTTGTTTAGGGAGAAAAATACGAGCTTAGGTAGTATCGGACAAAATATATAACTGGATTAATTACTTTCTACAAGCTACATCTTAATAATTACTCCTAGCGGGATGAAATCGATAGCTATAACTGCAATTTTTGGAGTACGCCAACGGGTGATATAAGGCAATTGCTGATCTTGCGGGAAGATGTGGAAGTCACCGAAGTGCCGTCACATCGAAAGACTTGCACTAGGCGACCGGTCTACTCGAAGGGAGGCCCTAGCCACACGCACACTATTTACATTTCTCCCGCTCAATCACGCCATACCATCACCCAGAGGTGAGTCGCGTAAGTTGATTTGTGACAGCTGGAATAACAGCATCGCCGTCCGGCTGCAACCAATAACGTAAAGCGGTTTTGTAAACGTTTCTATGGCAACAACTCAGTGTCATCACAGTTCTGTAGATGAGTGCTGTTTTCATCCGTGGCCAAAGCGCTTTGCTGTTGAAACTTGG
This sequence comes from Schistocerca piceifrons, assembly GCF_021461385.2. Classification (NCBI taxonomy): domain Eukaryota; kingdom Metazoa; phylum Arthropoda; class Insecta; order Orthoptera; family Acrididae; genus Schistocerca; species Schistocerca piceifrons. The sequence continues at coordinate 303,474,266 of NC_060138.1, forward strand.
CAACGACCCTACCAGCCGTCAGCGGCCTTCTTATGCCGTCTCGACTATAGTGAGCAGTACGTTGTAAGCTGGGTGATACTTTTCGCATACGACGCTGCTGTCTGTAGGACGTTTGCCGACGTCAGAAAACTACAGAGGAATGCTGGAACAGTTATGGTGAGTCGATGATAGATGCAGCGGTTGGCAGTTGACCCTGAACGTAAACAGATGTAAAAGAGATCCATTAATGTTCAATTACACTACTGGTGAGAAACAGTACCAGTAGCAAAATAAGTGAGAGTAACTGTTCGGAATGAACTTAAATGGAATGACCATAAAAAACAAATAGTACAAAAAGCCGAAGTGAGTCTGATATTCATTGCAAGAAACTTAGGAAAATGTGTGAAGGTTCACTGAAAAGTAAAACCTTCGAAACTCTTCAACAGTTGGCAGCATTGGTATGCGACAGGTACTGGCTCATTCCGTAGCGTCTTCTCTACAGCTCCAGTTAGCGGGAAGCGTTAGCAGTGAACGGTTGTGTTGTTATAGTGTACAGTATGGAACCCTGCGCAGACGGTCGGTCAAGTGATTTAAGCAACGTGCAGTCACTGAATTCTTGACAGCAGAAGGTATCGCCCCAAAGGAGATTCATCAGAGATTGAAAGCATTTTATGGTGATTGTGTTGATGTGAGTACTGTACATCGTTGGGCTAGTAAGTTTAAAGATGTTGAGGCAGAAAAATAAAATCAAGACGCAGCCCTCAGCTGGAAAAATCATGGCCGCGGTGTTCTGGGACGCAGATGGTGTTATCCATGTTGATTTCCTTTATTGCAGAACAACAATAAATTCAGAGTGGTACATCAGAACGCTGCGAACTCTAAAAACGACGGCTAACCACAGTAGAACTTCAAAGACTGAATCTCATTAACCGGCCGCTGTGACCGAGCTGTTCTAGGCGCTTCAGTCTGAAACCGCTGTTCAGGTCGCAGGTTCGAATCCTGCCTCGGGCATGGATATGTGTGATGTACTTAGGTTATTTAGGTTTAAGCAGTTCTAAGTCTAGGGGACTGATGACCTCAGATGTTAAGTCCCATAGTGCGTAGAGCCATTTGAACCTTTTTGAATCTCAACACCGTACGGCATCCTCCATACAGTCCAGATTTACCACCTCTGACTTCCATCTGTTTCCGATGATGAAAGACGATCTGCGGGGACATCATTATGCTTCTGATGAAGACGCTGAGAACTGTGAGACTGTGCTTGCGGAAACAGAGTTTCCACTTCTTCCGTGACGGCTTCAGAAAACTTGTTCATCGTTGGCAGAAATGTATCCAATTTGCTAGTGATTATGTGAAAAAGTGAATATTAGTAATTAAAGATCATATTCTAAGGATTATTTCTGCGTTTGATTTATTAAAATATTCCCATGCAAACCCAATTAACGAAGGTGGAGGCATTACTTTTCATTCACCCCTCGTAATTCATTTACGACAGAAGTGGCTCACAGAAAATTTATTCCAACGATTCTTCAGTACACTTCATTGATCTGGACACCTTATCAAGTATGACTAACAGCATAGACGAGGAAGGTCAAACTAAGAAAGGCATTTTCGTCATAGGGTAGTATGGTTTTGCGTGAGACAACAAAAAATTTTCGTGGCTGACGCAGCAAGTCAGGCGTTTTGTATCATGAAGAGGGCTACTGTTGATATTTCAAGAGCTTAAATTCGAACAAGGGTTTAGAATATATTACTTACTTCCCATGAAAATAAAATCAGAGAAATTAGAGCTCGTACTGATGCTTCAGTCCTTTTCCGCCAAGGCCATTCAGAAATGGAACGGAAAGGGGGGGGGAGTGGGGGGACTAGGATGGGAAGAGAAATAGTGTTACCAGAGGAGAGGTACCCTCCGCCATACACCATAAAGGCACTTGCTTAGTACAGACATAAATACATATGTGTAAGAGTTTCCTCCATCCATTCCTAGACAAGTGAATTTCCTGTTTGTCTTCATCTAGAACAGAGCGTCGGCGACAAATTTCTTCTGCATGCCAAATTCTACTTACGTAACATCTGTCATATGCGCAACCACATCCAAAGATTATCACTGCAAATGGCGACTCAACTAAGAACTATGTTGGAGTGGGAGTGGAAAGTCTTTAATTCCGGATCAGTAATGATTAAAATGACTGCCAAGGGTTGGTTCCACTATTTAAGCCAGACTTTCGAGCAATACCGTTAATAGTAGTAGTTTTGTGTGATCAAGACAGACCTTTATAAGTAAAGTGGCACCTTATGATAGCGGACTAATTTACAGACTTCACGTCTTCAATTGATAAATTACATCGTCATATATCTTTTCATAAAATATACATTTCGACATATTGTTGGCCAGAGAAAAAAGTGTCATTAGTAGTATTTGCTTCATTTTTTAATAGGAAATCTACGTAATTAATACGTTCTTTATACACTGAGCTCAGATGACAGTGATGTAAGATGATAATTTCAGCAGAATTTGGCCAATAATTGCTCCAATAATTGTCGAAATGATGAGCAGTTCTTATAGAACTCGGATGTGACGACATGAAGAGGTTTCATCTGGCACAGATTGGTGTCGAGACAGTACCAGATGGAGAGGAGAACCCGTTAACAATAACTGCTTGGAGACATTACATGTATGTAAGTTCATAATAAAGTGAATTATTCTACAGCATATGCTACATATTCGAAGCATATAAGTTGAAAGACTACTAAGACCATCTACAAGTTTTGTAGAACAAAAGACAAGTCATTGATACTGTGGTTCATGTAACGTGTACAACATTGCCGTTCTTTCCTTAAAATTTTAATAAAGCTTCACTTTTTAAAAGAGTTTCTTCATAGTAAATGTTTTGAAATTACCATTATGTTACTTTAAAATTATATCAGAAACCAACAATGAATGTCTTTATTTCGAGTACTAGCATTTCAAGATATCGCGCGGCTGTTATATTGGACCCATTGTCTACTTAATAGTAACTCAATAAACAGTAATGAAATGAAACGTTCGTATGGCGTCATTGGCCTGGAGACTCCATCTGGGGTTCAAGAAATGTACTCTCATTTGCGAATACAAATAATCATCAGCTATATGATGGAATGGCGATAATGGAAACTTGGGTCGGATTGTCTCTCGAACGCAGATTTCCCGTTTATTGTGAGCGGTCGCCTTACCATTTGGCTGTCCGAAAACAACTCACGGCCAGACGGAGACTTCCATGTGTCGTCAACCATGTGTCTACAACCTGTACACGTACGTCCTAGACGTTCTGCTTGAAAGGCGCTTGCCAAATGCCGGCAAAGTTTTTTCGGAAATGCACGCATGTTCAGAGGAACATTGCATTGTAATTCAGAATAACACCGGTACTGCAATGTCGTATGCATCTGGTGTTGTCCGTCCAACTAGTGCAGATCACTTTATTTGTCACCACTTGACCTGAGGACGATGAAATGATGATAAGAACAACAAACACCCGACGTGGCTTGCTATCGAATCCTCCCCTGTCCGGGTGGCAATTGGTCTTCAGACATGCTGATCAGTCACCTGTGTAGGCAGACACAATTAACGGTAATCGAACGTGAAAAGAGGTTTGTTACTCTAAAAACGGTGGCTGTCATCTAACCTGTGTGGTTGTTTCAGTTCTGGTTTTCGTTGTTATAGTGAACTTAGTTAACCATAGTTCTTGACATAAGCGAACTCATAAAATTATATATTGCTTCATCTTTCCTGAGCAGAGTATTGGCCTTATAAGGTCGCACACTCTTCAATACAACCACTTTCCGTTTAGGACGTAGAGCAGTTTATCGCGCAGATGTTCACGTTATCGAGTTTGTTTCTTGAGCTACTTTACACGAAGTAGCTCCTGACTTCCTTCAATATACGTACTTTAAACATGGTCGTTCGTTAAAAAAAAAAAAAATATTTACATCGTACTATAATGTCTGGCACTCATTCGCGAATGTATCGCTCCGTGATCTGTAAGTGGTTGTAACTCGGAATTCTTCACAAATAATTGAGGAATAATACGTCATCAGATTACATAAATACTACTTCCTCTCTTATTTTTATTTATTGATAAATATATTTTGTTCTTTCAGAAAAATTAATTTCTCTCCGCACCTAGGGACACAGCCCTACCTTGGCTTTCGGTGATTCATTATCGACTACTCTCTCCTTCACGCCGTCTACCAGGGGATTCCCAGCCGTGGCCGCAGTATTTAACGCCCTAAACATTCTCGAAGACCGACAATGTCTCAGCCGGTAGAAGCGAGTGATACGTTGATTGTTGGTAATATTCTCGATAACGGTACCCTTACACTACGTAATAAAGTTCGGAAGTTCCTTCGTTTAGAAGCCACTGGAAATTACAGTTTAAAGATTCTGACGTGACGACAATATATGTGCTGGGGCTGGATGTGCGGGTTGTAGACTAATTCGGTTCAAGGCCAGCGTTTGGGAGCGCGCAGGCGGAGTCAGAGACGGTGTCGCGCAGCGGCGCGCTACTGTTTAATTCAGCGGCGCGGCCCCTGATTGGCGGCCGGCTGTTGCGTCACGCCCTGCCACGCCCACACCGTGTTGTCGGCCGATGCAATTCCCAGGCAGCGAGCTTGTTAATTGTCAGCCGCGCCACCGCCTCATGCAAAACCCAGCGCCGTCTGGCCAGAACCGCAACTGCGAGCGCGCGCCTTCCCGTGAACCCTTTTAATACGAGTCCCCTAGGAAACTCCTTTTCTGACTGATCCCGTACGAAACCACTTGAACATATCGGATAATGCGCTGTAAAGTCATGCAGCATGAAATTGCCACATTCGTTCATCCGGAACACAATGAATGGCTCTATGTAATAGGGATGGGCCTCTCAGCTGTAGTGATATGTGTTATTTTTATTGCAACCGATTTCATTGTGCTCTAGATGATGAGCTGCCGCCGTTCACACCTTAAGCAGGTGAGCAAGTTGCGCATAGCCGACCTCTATTTGTTAATCCTTCTATTATTTGTTGGTATTCATATCATTACCTGGTATCATAGAGGGGTCTGAAGACGGTGTAATGTAACACCGGCACCGATTGCAATAACGCCGGCCGTGGTGCCCAAGCGGTTAAAGGCGCTACAGTGTGGAACCGCGCGACCGCTGCGGTCGCAGGTTCGAGTCCTGCCTCGGGAATGGATGTGTGTGATGTCCTCAGGTTAGTTAGGTTTAATTAGTTCTAAGTTCTAGGCGACTGATGACCTTAGAAGTTAAGTCGCATAGTGCTCAGAGCCATTTTTTTTTTATTGCAATAACAATAAGATCATCAATGTAGCTGAAGGTATTAACTGCACTACATAAACAGACGTATTGCCCTAAAGAAATTGCACCGCTCTCTATCAACGGTACCAAGTTATAATATGTGCGCACTGAAGGGCGGTAGTGTTAGTGATTCGTTTGTCACGGCCAACGACCATCAGATGGCGCTCAGGAGGCCTGTCTGTGCACCCTCTGGTTTGACTGTGTAGACAATAACTGAGCTGAATATAGAGGTTAACAGTGTTTGCAGCATTCATTCTAGAGTACAACCTTGCCCCGCCAACGAGTACGTACTCCTGTTGAATAACTTCAGCCCTTTGAACTGGGTCGCACTGCAGGCACACAGGGAGCTGGATCGACGTTTCGACGCACATGCTGGGCACAGTGTATCGGTGTTGTGCCGCTGCCTTCAGCACTGATCTGTGGAACATTCCTGCGCTGTAGGCGAGGTCCGTGTAATACAGATGCACGTCAAATTGGACACATTAGCTGACCAAGCATTATTCTGGTAAGAAATCGAGGCACAAGTTGCAGCTAACGTGTCACGAAGGACCAGTAGAAACTTCTACTAGCAGCAGGGTGAAGATGACGTGTGCCTCTGGCTGTGCTACCATCATACCACGACACCACCAACCACGGCTACTATGATATGGTGAAAGAGTTGACTGGAGTGATGAGAGTAAGTTCTGGCTGCAAGCGATTGGTAGATGTATATGATGTAGACCTGATGAACGTTGTATTCTGCAGTACATTTCGCCACATAACAGACTGGCCGCGTCCCAGCGGGGGCGGTGGCCATCATTTACAACGAGAGGTCACATTTGGTGGGTGTTTCCACTGGGTAGGCTATCGATTGCCCGTTACATTGCACAGTATACTCCCGTGCCCCTGCCATTTGTTCGACAGAAAGCTAATTTGCTTTTTCAACAGGATCCTTCACCTCCACATACGCCTGCTAGGATGCAATGTTTCCTTAGTGGTGTATAACAACTGCCCCTGCCAGCAAGGTCATCGGACGTCACGCCAAATGAACACAAATGGGACGTGGGAAAGGGAAAACTTACTGGTTCACCGGAGCCTGCAAGCATCACTGCCGAACTGCAGCAACAGGCGCAAGATGCATGGGACAGTCTGTCGCAGGAAGCCATTCGGCACATTTATGTTGCTTTCTATGCGAGAATAAACGCCTGCGCTGCTGTCATAGTGATGGTACAATGTGTGCTGGTGCGACTGTTTAGGCATTCTTTATTGTGACACTTGTGTTTCATTTGCTTTGAATTTGTTATCACATACTCTGCAACTTTGCCTTTGAGGGTGTTGCGTATTTTTTCCGGGAGTGTAGTAGGAGATGTATTACTATGATCTGATTGTAGATAGATGTACAGAAAACACTATTTTGAGTGTTCGTGGACGAGATTACATTAGGATGCGTTACCGATTAGTCCTGAAATACTCTGGCGCTGAGAAAATTTCACCACATCTTTTTAAGCAATATATACAAATTACAATGTGTTTCTCGGAAATATATACCAATTACAGACTTCGAGTATGTTTTATAACGACTACCCTAAATGATATATCTTAGTTTCATTGACATGAACACTAGGATGTGTGCTTGTGACCACAGGAGTGACAGGGTTTGTGGTCATCCAGAGAAAACAGCAGGAAAACAGATAATTTTCCAATTTGGAGGCCGGCCAGTGTGGCTGAGCGGTTCTAGGCGCTTCAGTCTGGAACTGCGTGGCCGCTACGGTCGCAGGTTCGAATCCTGCCTCGGGCATGGATGAGTGTGATGTCCTTAGATTAGATAGGTTTAAATAGTTCTAAGTTCTAGGGGACTGATGATCTCAGATATTAAGTCCCATAGTGCTCAGAGCCATTTGAACCATTTGAACCAATTCGGAGAACAGTTTGGCCTACCCTGGGGTCGGTGAAGAAACAACCAGCCAATAGCAAGGGTCATGATGGTCGATCAGTGACGGACCAGGTTGTGAAAATTGTTAGAGAGAGAGAGAGAGACAGGGAAAGAGAGAGGGAAAGGAGCAAGATCTGGGAGCAGAGACAACGAATGCCTCTCGACCGGCACTCTTTTTGGTCACTCAGACGCCGAGCTGGAAACTTTATCTGTCATCATCCTTAACAAGAACAAGTAGCTTTTAGGTTGAGGGGATGGATGAATCCAGCATATAGGTTACAAGAGGTAATCCTAAGGTAAAAACATAAACTCTGCCAGCCGGCCGGTGTGGCTGAGCGGTTCTAGGCGCTTCAGTCTAGAACCACGCGACCGCAACGGTTGCAGGTTCGAATCCTGCCTCGGGGATGGATGTGTGTGATGTCCTTAGATTAGTTAGGTTTAAATAGTTCTCTCTTTCCATTGGGCCTGGCGTGCCCATCGGTACTACCGAATGCCGTGTCGTTCTCCCAATGACGTCACTGGATGCATTATGAATGGGGCGTGGCGCTCAGCACACCACTCTCCCAGCCGTTGCCTGTTGGCGTGAACTCGAGTCGCTACTGCTACGTCAACTAGCTCCTCAGTTGACATCACGAGTCTAAGTACACAAAGTTCCACTTCAACCACGAAGGAAACATATCACGCAATATCGGGAATCGAACCTGGACCCTTCGCTGACGACTCAGAAGCTCTTTATTTTTTCCTATTCTGTGTTTTCTATCCTTCGATTTATCTCTTCGTCGATTTTTCGTCAGTGGTTCTGTGGGTTGTATCATGATGTGTTTAAAGAATTCAGTCGACGTGTTTTTAAGAATGTGTAGAAAGAATGGCATCTAAGGCACTGGGGAGAAAAGAAGACATAAACGAAAAAGGGAAGGATTAAGGATGTGGAACGAAACTATCTGAAAGACCGTTGACGAGAAATGTGGAGTCCACCAAATTCTACTGCAGAATGCAACACCAGAAACTGAAGAGGAGTATAGCCAAAAACGGAACCATGCCAAACAGATAACTAGGTTAGCACTCAGGAGTCATGTGATAATTTTGTAACTAAACTAGAACAAGATATACAATGGAGACAAACGTTTGTCTATAAAGTACTGAAACACTTAAACAGAAAATAGAAATTACTAAATATAATCAGCGAAGCTCTGTGGAAAGATTATTCTAAGGAAAACTGTGACAATTAGAATACCAAGAATAGATGGAGAAGGAGGGAATCACATTACATAATAGTATGATGGATTCAGTCACAACAGAAGAACTGCAAATAGTTTTGAAATGTATGATAATTTTGGAAAGAATGTGAGTCAGATGGTATTACTTCGGAACTTTTAAGAAATGCTGCACCCTTCTGTGATAACGAATTATTAGATTTATTTAACGAGCGTTGGCGCAGGTGAAAAATCCCAAACTCTAGGAAAATATCAGAAGTGATACCAATTTTTTAAAAGGTCAAATGAAATATTTGCAAAAAATATCACTAATCATTTGAGAAGCAAAATGGAAACTCTCCTATTACAAGAACAATGTGGATTTCGGAAAGGCCATTCGTGTAATGATAATATATTTATTATGAAAGTAATTTTAGAGAAACGTCGAAAATTCGGTTTAGAGACACATAATACAGCTTTCACTGACTTCCATAAAATCAGGTAGTGTGGAAAGAAAGGAACTGTGGGACATGAATGATTAAGGCTGGATGCAGACATCTTATTGAAGCTATAAAAAACTTATGTATGTACTTAATGCTACCGCTACGCTACGGAGTCGGACATAAAAATGATAATAAAAGTTGGTAATAATAAAACTGAACATATCACTACCAAAAATAGACTCCCTCAAGGCTTTAGCTTGTCATGAATCTTATTTGATGTATATATAAATGATGTGATCAAAAACTGGAGACAGGAAGTAAATCCGGGTATAAACACTAACAGAAATAAACATGTTACTATCCTTATGTACGCAGTTGATATTACTATTTTGAAAGAAAGTGAAGATCAGTTACGAAAAGCTGTCTATAAAGTTAGAGGAAAGAGAATATAAACTTCGTTATCAACAAAGGAAACTAAAACCAAGGCTCGTCATGGGAAATAACCAACGTGCTCAAAACTGATAACAGATAATACATCGTTTTTAAGAAGTGACGTAAGCTATGACTCGGACAAGGACATAGAAAATAAGGTTAACAAATATCAATCAATATGCGGAATGATTAACAAAACATTCCAGAACAAAATACTGAAGCAAACAAAAGTAAAATTTTATAACATCAGGGATACACCAATATTGATTTGTGAAAGTGAGTCCAAGGAGTCCTAAAAACACGATAGAAGAAAACTACAAGCAGCAGATATGAGATTTATTAGGAAGACCGTATAATAAATGAAGTTATTAGGAATGAACTAGATATTTATAATATTAATGAAAACACTGAAAAAATGAAACACTGTGGAAACATCACCTATAGAGAATGAGAACAGAGAGAATCCCACATCTGATCACGCTGTACCAACCAAGAGGGAGAGCAAACATAGGAAGACGAGAAGAATGAGCAGGCAGCGGAAAGTGAATATGGAACAGACACAAGACCCTGAAGGTTGAAGTGCACAACACGAAGTATTTCTTCTCTTACTGCAGAGCGTTACCAGTTCCGTGACCGAACATACTGAGCTACTGTGCCGGCTCTACGGAGGTGGACTATAGCAACGTACTGGCTGTGAATTTAAGTGTGAAGAAAAATTTTTGAATAATTAAATAGTCCATGTCCTCACCTAGACTAGCAGTGGTTTGTAGAGATGTCTTATAACATTTTCTCTAGTACATAAATTTGTATTTTTTCTCTTCCACATGGTATCGACAACATAAATATTAAATGCAGTTGTGCAACGACATGTGTTTACCCTATTCACTGCTAACTGCGCCATAGCAGTGCTCACATCAATGTGCGATCGGTGCGATCCACGCAGCAGTACCCGCCTTTATGGTAGATACGGTAAGGTGCTGAACACTGCAGCACCTGATGCTATACTATCATTGAGGACTCTTGCGTGTTTATTTTCACCAGTAAGCTCCTACATAAAGCGTACCTTGAATATTCTTTGTTTTTCAAGTCTACAGTACTAGGTAATATTACAAAGAAGCAAAATCAAGAATTTTTTTATGATATATTTCGAAACAAGGCACAAAGAAAGTCCCACATCACTTTTTTATGGCAGCAACGCGATTCCTTTTGTTTTTTGTTCTTACTGCATACTTTGCATCTCGCGACGGGTCCGTATTGTTTTACTGACGATTGAACGGTGACTGGAAAGCTCCTTTCTCGAAGCCACCGGGAGTTGTCCTCACCCGATTTGCAAACTGCTGGTACTTTCCTTTCTTGGTGGTACGTCTTTAAAATCTCACATATGAGGCTGAAATGAAATTCAGTGATTGAAGTATTCCTTCCGGTACGATTGTAGAAAATAACGTGAGAATTCAAAAATGTTCAAATGTTTGTGAAATCTTATGGGACTTAACTGCTAAGGTCATCAGTCCCTAAGCTTACACACTACTTAACCTAAATTATCCTAAGGACAAACACACACACACCCATGCCCGAGGGAGGACTCGAACCTCCGCCGGGACCACCCGTATAGTCCATGACAGCAGCGCCTGAGACCGCTCGGCTAATCCCGCGCGGCAACGTGAGAATTTATCACTCACTTGTCTAATAGTGAAAAAAGAGCTTTTTGCACAATTTCAGTGATTTGCGAACTCATTTTGTCGAACTAAGTAGATTGTCGCATTTGTCCACTGTACCCATAGACTCGTTGTAGTCCAACACACATTGGTTAAACTTTTTTTTTTTACAGCTGATTTTAATTCAACTGTATGGTATGTAGCCAACATCTCTACATATCTTTCTTCATGCCACTTCATAGCCATTATAGTGTCTGTGGACAAAATTTCTACCTCTCCTGTTTGTAGCTTAGCTACCAGTTTTAGAGTGCCTCTCCTATTCTTACGAACTATACCTACTGCTCCTCTTTTATGCAAGTAGTGATAGAGACATGAGCTTGTGTACCAATTGTCCACATATAGCGTGTGCCTTCTTCTCAAATAATGATCCAAATATGTTGTCACAGTATGCCCAGTAACGTCCAAACAGTCGTCGCTAACTACAACGCCACATTTCGCTCCAGTGTAAAATAAAAGTCAAGTTTCCAGAGTTGTGGCGATTCGCGAATGAGTCGTTCATTCATTCGTTACGAGCTTCCTTTGTTCACACGCATATAGGCTCTCTAACCAATACCTTTCTTGGCGGATCGCCGTGTAATACCGTCTTAAAACAAAAGCTCTTTAATTAATAATTTCAAGTTCGAGTTTTCGAATGTTATCGTGTTCAGATTCATATTAAATTTTAGTGAAGTAATGTCGCTGTATAAGTTTCAATCCTACTGTTTAGAAGTATGTCGTCTTCTCACGTAAATAGTAGTGACCGTGGCAAGTTCTCAGACAAATTAAAAGCAAAATACCTATGCTTTGTATTTAGAAGAAATGAAAGTTAAGCTAAATTTGCTGTTTGGGAGGGCTGTCACCTGCGGTATGAATTACAAGGGTGATGTGGACTTGGTAAGACATCTTAGCACAGAAAAACATAAAATGATATGAGCCAACTCACGTCTGCCTCATTGTTAGATTTTGTTACTATAGAACAGACGTCTATAGTTAGATACGTTCAAGCCACACAACCAAACTGGCATACCACGTAACTTTGCACCACCTTTCGCACAAATCGACTCCTCTTTCCTAACATACTGAAATAAAACAATAGATGCAATCAAATCAAACGTGACGTTTAATCAGTTAAGGCATTACACGTATAAATCTAGAATCACACTTGTGACGTCATATCCATGTTTACTCATAAATAAACTATTTCTGGCATATCTTATCATGACACAGTTCGATTCTAACCCCATTGACTATTTCAGACATGTCCTGCCATCTGTGAGTAAGCTGTAGAACTTTCTGCATTCCGTAAGAATCGTGCCATCGCAGACTAGAATGAATCGTGAAATAATCGTGAACGAATCGTAGAAATCGATTCGCAATGTGAGATTGAATCGTAGGAAGCGAATCGATTCGTTAAAAGTTTTGCTTGCTGGCAGTGTAATCTATCTGGAAGCTAACGTAAACTTTCAACAAAGGAATTCGAAATCTTTGAACATTAAAATTCGTGTGTTAAAAATGTATTGCAAAAACCTGACAGCGAGAAAGTAACTTGAAAGAGCCTATCAGGTTCACTGTCAGTTTAAACATTCGTAATGGCAAGCGTAGTGTCTGAATTCAACACTGTGTATTGTTAAACTTTTAAACTGATAAACTGGCCCTGGAAAAACTAAATATTCCCTTTTTTAATTCTGGCTTACCTGTTGCGCAATGGAAACACCGTGAGACTGCTCTTGCCTTGAAAGCGCGTCGCATTTGCTGAGCTACAACCAACTATTGAGATGTGCCTATTTTAAAAATGAGGAAGAGCATACATGGTCTATACCAAATCTGAATAAATAACAGTGATAACTAATATTTTGACATGGACTTTGTATGCGGAAAATGTCTTAGGATAAATTGTAACATCAAATGTAATTAGTTTTCTGATTAGAGAAGTTCTATCTCTTTCTTGCCTTGTCGAACATTAACACAAAAAAAATTACAGTTCTTGAGTAGACAAATGTCAGTAGTCTCTAACTTCAGGCGAGGTGTTTCTAACGTTACAACTAGTAAAAATGACATTAAATACTCAACAGTGTTCCTACCCCCCAAATTCAAATTAAAAATTCTTCATGGCTGTTTGTCTTTCCTTATATTCAAGTCTCTGGATGTCTGTACCAAGGCTGCGTAACTACAATTTCCGCTATAAAGTACAAAATCTGAAATCAGTTACCTTAAATCATCAAAATAATCACAGTAAAATATTGCTCTGTTTCCTCATCTCAATAATTTGTCAGTAAATCAACGTGTTCCTCAGAATATAACTTCAACCGTACCACTCGACCTATGCCGTAGTGTTGAGACACCACTGCCGAAAATGCGTTTCCTCATCTCACGATTAGCAGTGCTCACGATCATCGAAGCATTTTGCCAGGCAGAGGTGGTCCAAACAACCCTGCAGGTGAAGCATCATCTCTGATGATACTGCGCGCTTGTAATTTCAGACAGTACAAAGGCGCCTGCGCGTTCATGACTTCCAAATGCTACAGAAATGCCATGAAATTGACTATAGCCTCGTATAAAAAACAAATATTTCTATACGAAGCCGACGTCTTTCCGATTGAATGTACTTTATGAATGCCAAGAGTAACTCAAGAGTGGGAGAGTTCGTACACCACAACTTTTTGGAAATAAGTAAGCGCTGTCCTGTCTTTCCTCACTGCTATGAAACAACTGATATTACTTAATACAGCCTATCGTCTTGAGCAGGAACATCATTACTGCAAAATTGCGGCATTGGAGAAGCAATAAATATATATCATGAGACATTATTTCACCAGAATTAGGAGCTTTAGGGAGAGTATCACTATACCAACCTTCATAATATCTCAGTTTGTTAGTTCGTGCCATTAGAATATTTACTGCCATCAAATAATACATTTCTGCTATTCATATATTTTCCTTTTATTTCTAACATTTTTTCCCACAAAAAGCAGTATTCTGAACATTGTAGTATCTTTTAGTTTTATCGTCAGTAAGTGAGACTAGTTTTCCTGTGAACGATATCTGAAACACTTGTAGGGTACTAAGGTTTTCAGAAGTGCAAGATATACATCTGAATGCGCTGTATCTAAATCATGGAACCTGTGATTCAGCTCCACTCTCTAACCACTCAAATTTGTACACAAACTCCTGTTTCTTTGATGGGGGCACATATTCTTCATTTTCGAGGAATAATAATCGCATTGATAGTTTCACTCGAAGAAAGAGGAAACTCACCCCCACTACCACTTTCAATGAGAGTATGTTCTAGTTCATCGTCAGATAGCACACGCTTACACAGGCGACAAATTACCTGTTCTTTCATCTCAGTCATATCGAGGAACCACTAGCAATTAGACGAACCACTTGGGGTGTACAACTTTCGCCGTTCGCCACATCGCTAGTATTAAGTAAGACAAATTCGAAATGTATAATGTGTATGTCTGAAAATTTGTAAAGATGTTACGGCGGAGGTTGTGCTAAAAAATATTTACGAAGAAAAAAATCCGATACGTTGCGCCGTTTCCCAGCTATTTTGCATAGAAGTTAGTCAACCAGGTCGTCGTAGACGCAGAAACAAGTACTTGCAAACTCAAAAATCCGCTAATACGTAGACATCTGCAGGTCCGTGAATTACCTTTTGATCAGATGCTCATTGGCAGATAAAATGTGTGATAAATTTAAATTAAGGAACGAAATGAAGAACACGGTTGGCGACATTGTCTGTGGCAGGGTGCTTGAATTTGCGCTTGCTGCGACATGATTAACAAATTTCAGTGCTAGTTAACACTGAAACGGGTCAAGATACCATTTTTTTCTTAACAATTATTTTTTAGCACAAACTACACTGTGACACCCTTATATGGTTTTCAGACTATTTCTGGTCACCTTGTATATCCGACGTCAGCACTCCTGGCATGCTCAGACCTGTAGTGTATATATTCGTCGTTAGCAACGGAGGTTAGCAATTAAAGCAGGGACTAGCAAGTGTGATAGGCTGGGACTACATACTGTTTGTTGGGACTACATATTATCTGTACATAAGATGTAATCGTCCACACGAATGATTGGGGTCTATATGGTAATCATACTCTGCCTGAGCCTTTGATCCAGCCAGACTGACAGATGTTGTCCAAGCTGTTCACAACACTCTCGACATAATGAGGCAGCCTTATAAAAGACAAGGCCACGGTGGCGTCGCTTACTCTTTTGGTGCAGGAAGTTGTTTTGGATATCTGTACCGAGGTCGTATGAGATTTCAACACCCCCGGGAGTGCACAGTGTATTGCATTTCAATATTTCTTTTTAACCTAAAAATGAAAGATGTGCAATGTCATTCATCTACGTTCCCCTTAAAAAAGAAACACGCACGTCGGATTACCGACATCACATACCTACAGTGCATTTATGAAAGAATTAACTATAACTGCACCACTAATGCATACAGTGCGTGACAGAAAGGTGCAGACAAACGTTCAGGACACATTTCTGGCAAACAGAAGAAAACGTTTTGTGGGAGTGAGCAATGAACGATTTACATCCTCGTGAGAACTCGTTTCTGACCACACGACATTTTATTTTCTTGTACAGTCTCCTTAGCACATTAACCACGGGGAACGCAGTAAAGGTAATGGCAAACCAATTATGCTTTTCCTTACGTGAAACGTTCAAACTACCCTCTGTTACATAGATACGCGCATCATGCATCTACTTACCATTGGTTTTATTCTAAAATGAACTGAAAAATCCAACATGTAGAACTCAGCTTTCCAGAACACATGCATGAAGACTCTCTGCACCCTTAATTGGGATTCCAAAGACAAGTGCTCCGAACTACAACCAAAAATTAAATTCAAGTAGTTTTATCTGGCGAACATTGAGGTCATCCATCTGCCACGAAATCTCTCATGTAGAAGCCAGTGGGCAATAAACACTGAAGTGAGAAAGAGCCAGTGAAGTATACACTGATGAGTCAAAATATTATGAACACCGGGATACGATACAGCAGAGACTGGTGGCATAGATTCGACGTGCCCTTGGCTAATTTTTGAAGGTAGGTGCCACCAGCTTCATCGCAGTTCCCATGAATTACGGGACGCTGATTTGCGTCTCAGACGTGTTCCACCGGATTTAGGTAAGGCCAACCAGCGTCGCTTAGGCCCCAAAGGCTTGTGTCCATGGGGCGCTGCATGTTTCGAGCGCTGTTCGCCTGGATGACGGATTACCCAGACGCGACTGTCGACCTGGTGTAACAAGATACGTGTTTCATCTATCAAACGATATTTTTACATCGATTCACGGCTACAGTTTATGATTTCGTGCCCACTGCAACTATAACTGACAATGTCGTTGGGTCAACATGTGAAAATGAAGGAGTCGCCTGATGCGGAGCCCCATATTCAACAATGTGCGCTGAACTGTGTGTTCGTAAACCCTATTGCCTGTACCAGTACTACACTGTCGTCAGATCTGACACATATCACCGCCTATCCTGCTTTATAGGGCGTCCAAACGTCCGACCTCCATGTTGTGTGACGAGGAATCTACGATCAACACGTTGTCACCTACACGTAGTTTGTACTCGTTCGCAGACGCTGGAACATAACAATCTGCTCTCTGTCAGTGTCGCTTATGTCATTCAGGTATACGCATGTCATATCAGCATTACATAATATCTTGAATCTAAATTTCGTTTTTATTTAGCATTCTGTGTTATGTACTCCTACATTATCTTGTTTAAATGGTCAGTGATTCATCATTCGCCTCTTCTCTGCTTTTACCATTTCCTTACCGGGTTACAAACCCACACCAGCAGCAGGCGGCATTCACCTAACGACTGGTAATTGTTTTCGTGTTTGGGCTCATCACTGTAAATGTTTCGTGAAGCTGGTAATGGCGCATCTTCTGGCAGGCTAGGTAATTTGTTTAGATTTCTGTTGTAGTACACCGTAAAGCAAATAATTTTTGAGCACTGTTAAACGGCCACCTGCAATCAAGTTTTTAATTATCGTGTAAGCTGTTTATGCCAAGTGAGCGCCTGAAATAACTCATAAGTCAGAATTATCATTGACGAAATTCAACACAAGACGCAGGTGGCGAACATAAGATCTACTACATAAGAAGCCACTTTGAACAAAATCATATCTGAAAGAATTTTACTTGGTATGGTTGTACATTCTGTTACTTTGGGTATCCCATAACTGATTTATTAATAGCAGAAGCAAATGAATTATAAAAGAGAATGAAGCACTTTCTTACCCATGTGCATATAATATAATGTCTTTCTCCTTAGGTGAGGAATGGCTCCTCAAAGTTTTATCGCACGCTTTTTTTGTACCTTACATAATGGTATGGCTGCTCTATTCTCTACTATGTACATTCCTACGCTCATCTTCGAGAAGTAGAGGACAGATACAGTACACCTAACAAATAACTGATAAATACATTTGTCACATTTTTACTATGTGACATATTAACTGTTTTATCCTGTTTTTCAGGCTGTACATCAAGATCATTTCAATTACAACATTCAGATTACGAATAACATGATCGAAGAGAAACATTTCTCATTAAAAATGTGGATTAATTAGTAGTTCCAAAGTACTAGTGATAATAATATTCCTAGAATCTGATGCCGTCGCTTACGTTACAAGAAAAGCTGAGTTTTAATTCTTCCCATTTTTTACATTTACCAACAGGGCTTCCGCATATAATTAGATGTGTGTTGTGTGTTGTAACACAATACCATAAAATGAGCCATTTCCGATATGATTTTAGGCCATTTTAGGGTTTCATCATCGAAGTAACTCGATATCTATGCTTCTCAATACAAAGTATCCTGACAATAACAACTACTTTGGGTTTAACCACATTATAATTCACAGTATCTTTGTGTAGCATTTGATGAATAACGTGCCTACATACCAAGATGGATAAGGATGAGCGTCTAGAGAACTTGTCTATGAGTCATCACACTCGCAATTCTATGGATTTTATTCAGAGATTTAGCAGTGCCAGGCTAAATAGTATGGATGTACTTGTTAGTTTTCACGTGGTATCATTATACACCAAGGTACCTTTAAAGGTCTCTTTCTCTCTTATCGGCCAAAATCTTAAGAACATCACGGCCTTATTTGAATATGTGCTTTTATCATCTTATTTTCAGTTTATGGTGAAATTTATGAGCAGATTGTTGGCGTTGCAATGGGAAGCCACCTCTCCCCTCTATAAGCTAATATACTCATGGAAGACTTGGAGGACAAAGCACTGGAGTCAGCAATTTTTAAACCAATTGTCTTCTGGAGATACGTGGACGACACATTTGTGGTATGGCCGCACGGGATGGATAAATTACATCGATTTTTTGAGCATTTGAATTCTATCCACGCTAGTATAAAGTTTACTATGGAAATAGAAAAGGGCGACTGCCTCCCCTTTTTGGATGTTGTCGTTCGCCGTAAAGATGATGGCACATTAGGACACGCCTTATATCGGAAACCAACACATACAACTCCATATCTATATGCCAGTAGCTGCTGTCACCCTTCACAGACCATAGGTGTCCTCAAGACCTTGGTGCATACGGCGCACTGTATATCCGACAAAAATAATTTGCAAGGAGAGCTCACATACCTCAAGAGCATTTTTAAAGCGAATGGATTTTCTCCGCAACAAATTCGTAGAGCATTCAATGTAAAATCTAGAGTGCAGGCATGTAATGGGGAAGAAGATTGTAATTAGTTCAGAACAAAGGCGTTTTTGCCCAATGTGGATGCTCTTTCGTCGAAGATAGGTCTTATTTTGGGCAACACTGTGTTAATGTGGTCTTCCGGCCACCCACGAAGATTGTAGCTTTACTCGGCTGTGTAAAGTACGATTTACTGCTTCGTAAGGCGGTTGTGTATCAGTTTCCTTGAGGAAATTGAGAGATGTCATGCATAGGCCAAAGAACTCGCACCGTTCGTGAGAGTTGCGCGGAGCGTCGAAGATACGCACGATTATGATAGCCAGACGGGTCAGCTGTGACCGAACATTGTATTGATACAGGACATTCCATTAATTACAGTGATGAGAAGAGTTTAACATTCACCTATTTCTACTGGGATTCTGTTTTCAAGGAAGGTATAGAGATTAGATTAGCTAATAATTTAATAAATAGAGATAATGATCTTAATTTAATTTAAGCATGGAATACGGCTTTTGGGGTAATTAACCTGCAGAGAAGTCGCCATGGTGTCGCCAGCGCCGAACATACATCGGTAAGTGAATCGAATGTATGTACGCCTTAGCCACTGGCGGCGCATGTGTAAGCGTAGTTCTTTGCCGCTGCCCAGCATTTGTGACCCGCATGCGCAGTACCACCGCGGTGGGGCATATAAGACCGCGCCTGGCATCTTATCGTCAGTCCTGTAACTATCTCAGAGGATGGCCGAAATATCAGTGGAGGAAGTTCTATTTGCGCTGCTGCATGCCCGAAATTTATTGACCTATTCGTTACGCCACTCCAAGTACAACATGCAAATGAAATACCTCTTCGGGGAGAAGATGGTTTCATTGGTCCATAGTTCGCACAAATTACGACACCAAAGAGCAAGACTATTGAGCTCCTTGAGTCTCTTACTGAAGTGCCTGGACCATGGAGTTGTCCCAAAATTTGCATGGTTGGTTCACTTTGTTAAGAACGCTACAGTAAGAATTCGTTTAACTCGTCGCAAGTTGGACATTGTTTCTGAACACCTGTATCATCTGCATTTGAAGGTAGCAGTTGTTTTATTTTCTGACTCATGGGACTGGTTTGATGGCATGACATGGGCTAAGTCTGACTGGGTTTGTGGTGGTTCTTTTAACGTATTCTGTATTGTTGATATTTGTTTGTTATATAAAGTTGGACATAGTATTATTCTGCTTGTTGTAATCAGAATGTGCAGCATTTTGTCAATTTTGGTCAACGACTAGTGGTATTACTAGTGGTTTGACGGCACTGCGGCAAGTGGCACGTGGCACATGCTGCTCATCAACATCATCATAGCCATATTTATAAATACTGGCCGTCGAGCGAGATGTGTGTTCGAATCGGCGACCGCTGCATGGCAGGTTATTTCCGTGAAGCAGTTGTTGCTCACCTGCTATCAGCTCGAGCAGGTATCTCTGTTCGCCATCCTAGGGTACCGTTTTGTAGGAGATCCAGCCGCAGCACCAGAGGGCCGAGGATCGAAGTGAAACCCTCACAGTTGCCAATCCGTCAACCGACACCAGACACCAATGCAAGGCCAGGTATTGCGCCCAGGCGGCTACGTCGCCTATAGAATCATAGCCGCGCCAAAGTGCCAGTATCTTCACACAGCTCTCGCCCACGAATATGGTTCGTAGTGACAGCACGTATCACCTATTGAGGACCGGAAATTCGACGCCCACCCTCAAACTATCACACGGAATTATGAGACTTATGCTGTAAACTGTTATAAATTAATTAATTAATTAATTAATTGTCTCCAAGTTGTATGAGACTCTACCTGCCGACGCCACCCACGAGAGGACCTGACATCCAACATGATAATGTAGGTTGCAGTAGCTATGCAGAGATGAAATAGAGGATAGACGAGCATGGAGCGCACAATGAAAACAGTCTTCGTATCGAAGACCACAACAACAACCACCATATAATGATGGCTCACAGCCAGAATCAATTCTTTATTAAATGTAAAAGTTAACCATAATATTTGGGATCTAGGTTAAGCAGTCTAATAAAAGAATCTATTGCTTTCATAAATTTCTCTCAAATTTTAGAGCGCTGAGGGAATATCTATAAAGCTAAACTGATGTGCAAGACTAAAGGACGAAAGTAACTTTCGCCATGTTGTTGTAGTATATATATATATATATATATATATATATATATATATATATATATACTACAACAATATGGCGAAAGTTACTTTTATATATATATATATATATATATATATATATATATATATATATATATATATATATATATATATACACTGCTGGCCACCGTAAATGCAACAACAAGAAAGACAAGAGGTAGCACAACAAAATTTATTTTGTAGATAACATGTTGACCAAGTATCAAATGATAACGTTTACAGACGTCTGTGACATGTGGTTCCTGCCAGAATCAGTAGCCAAGGTAGCCGCCATTGTTGGAGATCACCGCTGCCACACGTCTCGGCATTGAGTCAAAGAGACGTTGGATGTGTTCCTGGGGTACAGCAGCCCAAGCAGCTTCCACACGTTGCCAAAGATCATCTGGTGTGGCAGCTGGGGATGTAATCTGGGTCACTCGTTGAGCAACCATGGACCACATGTTTTCTATCGGCCAAAGATCCGGAGAGCGAGCCGGCCAGGGAAGCAATTTAATCTGGTTATTGACGAAGAACCTTTGGACAATGCGTGCCACGTGTGGTCGCGCATTATCCTGTTGAAATATGGCTGTGGCCGAGCCCTGAAGGTAAGGAAGGACAACTGGCTCCAGCACCTCGGATATGTAGCGCCGGCTATTTAAAGTACCGGTAATGCGTACTAGAGGCGTGCGAGAGTAATATCCAATACCGCCCCATACCATAATACCCGGTGCAAGACCAGTGTGGCGGTGCATAATGCAGCTGTCCACCATCCTCTCTCCACGGTGTCTCCACACTCGAATCCGACCATCGTGGTGCTGCAAACAGAAGCGTGCCTCGTCAGTAAAGACAGCGTCATTCCATTCTGCCGTCCACATCCGTCTGTCATCACACCATTGGCGACGGAGACTTCTGTGGTTCTGCGTCAATGGTAGACGAAGCAATGGACATCTTGCGGACAGACCACTCTGCTGTAAACGGCGTCGAATGGTACGCGCAGACACTGGATGATGCGTTACAGACGCAATGTGCTGTGCTATGGTTCGGGATGTCACTGAGCGATCCGTCACTGCCATGCGCACAATTCACCTATCAGCACGTGCAGTGGTGCACCGAGGTGAATGCGATCGACCACGTCGGTCCGTCGTACCCTCCTGCATCCAACGGTCACATATCCGCATTACAGTTGTTTGGTTTCGTCCAACACGACTAGCGATTTCTCTGTATGATAATCCACAATCTCGGTAAGCCACTATCCTTCCTCTGTCGAACTCGGATACTTGATCAAACGATGTTCGCTGTTGTCTACGAGGCATAACTGATCGTCTTGTGAAACAACCACAAGGTAAACACACGTGCCGAACGTACACTCGTCGAAATCGCCAAGCCTTAAATGGCGCTATGAGGTGGCGCCATAGGCGAGCGTGATGTGCGTCTGCGCTGAAACTCTAATCAGTTGCATATCTCGTCGCTGCAAACCCATGGTGTAAATTTCACTTGATTCGGATGCTTCCTTCAGGGTGTTGCATTTTCGGTGGCCAGCAGTATATATATATATATATATATATATATATATATATATATATATATATATGTGTGTGTGTGTGTGTGTGTGTGTGTGTGTGTCTTTTAAACAGATAATAGTTAGTTATCAATAACGGGTTTGTTAATTTAAATTGCATGAAGTGTGTTTAGTTATAGCTTCCTCAGTAACGGCGCCTATGTGAAAAATAACGTATTCGATATTTGTGGCCTACTAAGCCAAAATTTGCCTTAGAAAATGAAAATAATGACGGAGAAACTTTAATATTTTCATAAATGCATAGTCTAAATCAATTATCTCAATAATATCTGGGCTAGAAGAGCCGTAGTTAATAGAAATAGCTTTACCGACCGTAATGGCTGGAAACAATAGGGTAAGATTGTAACTAATAAAACTTTTAATACCTGCAGGAAAGGACACAATCCTCATATAAACAAAAAATGGTTTCAGTAGTAACCAACCTCGTTTTGTGTTATGACAACGATTTAGATAAATTAACAATTACTATTTATTGCAGACGTCTTGATATGGAACCTAGGAAGTGTGCGCCTTGCTAGGTCAGCGGTACTGCCCGCATAGGTACAATGTCATCTATTTTATCAGAAAAATGAAAATTAACAGAGTATATATTGTCTTCCTTAGTCATTGCCTATACAGATAATAAATCGTGCATAGTGTCTTTGCCCCTTACACTCGATGCAATCCCCATGAACGAATGTCGATGTTTTTCACATATTACATGAAAAAATTAAGTCTTTTTTTGAAGTATGTTTACAGGGAAACATACCGCCAGAAGACAGATGAGATTTATAGGAGGAATTTTAAGAAAATGTAGCTTATTAACGAAGGAAGAGCGTTATAAGGCGCCTGTTCGACCAATTCTTGACTACTCTTCATCAATATGGGCTCTATGCCTGCTGGGAGTGATAGAAGTAGTAGAAAAGATTCAACAAATAGCGGAGCATTTCGTCACAGGAGCATTTAGTCGCCGCGAGGGTGTTACCGAGATGATCAAAAATCTCCATTGAAAGTTGTTGAAAGAGAGATGATGTGCTTCACGGAGAAATTTGCGATTGATGTTTCGAGAGAACACTTTCCGGGAAGAGTGACGCAACAGATTACTTTCTCCAACAGTTCTTTTTTTTTTTATCTATTTCAGTCTCCAGTCTTGTGAGTGGTCTGATAAGGCCCGCCACGAATTCTTCTCTTGTGCCAAATCCTGCATCTCAGAGTAGCACTCGCCATGTACGTCCTCAGTTATTCGCTCGATGTATTCCAGTCTCTGTTTTCCTCTACAGATTTTGCCCTAAACAGCTCCCTCTACTACCACTGAATCTTTTCCTTGACGTCTTAACAAGTGTCCTACCATCTTGCCCCCCCCCCCCCCTCCTTTGTCGTCCCTCATTCTTTCTATATATTCCTTTCCTCGCCGATTCTGCGAAGAACCTCCTCATTCCTTATCAGTCTACCTAGTTTTCAATTTTCTTCTGTAACACCACATTACAAATTATTCGACTCTTTTCTTTTCCAGTTTTTCCACATTCCATGTTTCACTATCGCACAACGCTGTGCTCTAAACGTACATTCTCAGAAATTTCTTTCTCCATTTAAGACCTATGTTTGATGCTAGTAGATTCTCTTGGTCAAGAATTCCTTTTTTGCCGCTGCTCAGCTGTTTCTTGTGTCCTCCTAACTCCATATGTCATGGTTTATTTTGCTACCTAGGTAGCAGAATTCCTTATCTTCATCTACTTCATGATCACCAATCCTGATGTTAAGTTTCTCGCTGTTCTCAGTTCGACTATTTCTCATTACTTTTCACTTTTTCAAATTACTCTCAGTCCGAAAACTGTACTAACTATTCATTCCAGTCAACAGATCCTGTAAAGCTTCTTCGCTTTCACAGAAGTTAGCAATGTCATCAGCAAATCTTATCATTGATATCCTTTCACCCTGAATCTGAGTTCCACACTTGCAACTATCATTGCCATCATTGCTTCTTCGATGCATACGTTGAACAGTAGGGCGAAAGACTACATCTCTGTCTTACACCCTTTTTAATCCGAACATTTCCTTCTTGGTTTCTCACTCTTATTATTTCCTCTTGCATCCTCTATATGTTGTACATTACCGTCTTTCCCTATAGCTTACCCCTACTTTTTCAGCATTTCGAACGCTTTTTTACAGGTCCACACATCAGAACCCTGTTCCTTGACTTTTCTTTAGTTTTCCTTCCATTAACAAAAGCAATAACAGAACTGATCGTCGTGTAACACACGTTCAATTTTATTTTCCATTCTTGTGTTCATTATTCTTTTCAGCTACTTGGATAGATGAACTGTTAAGCTGATTGTGTGATAATTCCCGCACTTGTCATCCCCTGTGCGGATGATGCTTTATTCGAAAATCAGACGGTATATCTTCAGACTCCTACACTCTTCACATCAACGTGAATAGTTGTTTTGCTGCCAAGTCCCCCAATGATTTAGAAGTTTTTATGAAATGTTATCTACTCCTTCCGCCCTAGTCGATTTTAAGATTTCCATATGTCATTTAAGTTCTGATTTTAATGCCGAATCCCGTGTCTCTTCTATGTCGTATGCTGTTCCTTCTTCTATCAAGTCATCACACAAGTCTTCTCCCTTTTAGCGACCCTCACATACCCTCTCCACCTCTCCGCTCTGTCCTCTGCATTTAGCAGTCGAATTCCCATCGCACTCTTAATATTAACACCCTCACTTTTAATTTAACCGAAGGTGGTTCTCGTTTTACAAGTGTTAAACCAGTCCTTCCGACCATCATTTCTTTTTAGGTTATTCGCATTTCGCCTACCTTTCCTATACTTCCTATTTATTTCATTCCGAACTGACTTGTATTTTTGTACTCCTTAATTTTTCTGAATTTTTTTGTATTTCCTTCCTTCATCGATCAACTAAAGAATTTCTTCTGTTACCACGGTGTCTTCTTAGGTATTTTCTTTGCTATTATGTTTTTCTTTCCAACTTCTATGATTGTCATTTTTAGCGATGTCCATTCCTCTTCAACTGAACTGCCTGCTGAGCTACTCATCGTCACAGTAGCTACAGCCTCAGAGAACTTCCAAGCGTATCTCTTCATTCTTTTGGACTTCCGTATCCCACTTGTTTGAGCACTGATTCTTCCTGATTGGTCTGTTAAATTGCAGCCTGCTCTTCACAACTTCTAAATTGAGATCTGAGTCTATACCTGTTTCTCGGTACGCCTTAAAATCGTGAAAATGATGTAATCTAACGAAAATCTTCCCGTATCTTCCAACCATTTCGAAGTATACATCCTCATTTTGTGATTCTTGAGTAGAGTACTCGCTATTACTACCTCATACTTATTGCAGAACTGAATTAGCCTTTGCCATCTCTTATTCCTAGTACCTAGCCAACATTCTCCCGTAAACTTCTCTTCTGCTCCTTACTCTACAACCACATTCCAGTCCCCCATGACTATTACATTTCCATCTCCCTTTACGTACTGAAATATGCTTTCAATATCGTCATATACTTCCTCTATCTCTTCATCTTCGGCTTGCTACGTCTGCATGTGTATCTGACTGTCGTCGGTATTGGTTTACTGCCGCTGTCATTAAACTGTTCAGAATGACTCAATTTCTGCCATGCCTTCCTATTCATAACGAAATCTACTGCCGTTATACCCTCGTAAGCTGCTGGTGATATAATCCATACTGATCTGACGAGAAATCCTCTTCTTCTTCACTGACCCCCACTATATCTAGATTGAATCTTACAAGGGAACCTCCCCATCACACCCCCCTCAGATTTAGTTATAGTGGATAGGCCTTGAAAAACTGAACACAGGTCAATCGAGAAAACAGGAAGAAGTTGTGTGGAACTATGTAAAAAATAAGCAAAATGTACAAACTGAGTAGTTCATGTGCAAGATAGGCAACATCAAATACAAGCGTGATCAAATGTTTTCGGTTCCCATTGGAGAGGCACGTCCTTTCGTCTACTAATCGCACGGTTTTGCGGTGTGGTCGCAAAAAGCAGACACTAAACTTATTACAGTGAACAGAGACGCCAACGAACCAACGTACAGCTCATTACTTAGCGAAAATAAAGAAAACTTTTCATTCGAGGGAAGACTTGAATCAAGGACCTCTCGTTCCGCAGCTGCTCACGCTAACCACGGGACCACGGCGCTCTTGAGTTCACGTTATCCTAAATGTTGCCTATCTTGCTTATGGACTACTCAGTTTGTATATTTTGCATATTTTTTTCATAGTTCCACACAACTTCTTCCTGTTTCCTCGATTGATCTGTGTTCAGTTTTTCAAGGCCTATCCACTATGCCAACTTATAACTAAATCTGAGGGGGGGGGGGGGGGGTGCGATGGGGAGGTTCCATTGTTAGCGTATCCTCTCACATAAATCTCTCTTGATGATAACGACGAGAAAATTCGTGTAACTACAGCCATTAGAGACCCATCATCCAGCGCGCTATTCAAGACTAGAACAAGACAGGGGAAGGGGGTGAATCAGTTAGTGGTACCAGAAGTATCCTCCGCCACACACAATTAGATGATTTGTGAAATATGTGGTAGCTGTAGTCGTACAGTACAGAGGGTGTTTCAAAGGATTGTACAATGAGACAAATAGATGTGACTCTTTTATTCAGACACAATAATTACACTTAACGATTCATGATGGGCCAGTAAAAATTACAAATGGCGGGACATGGTTCTTAATAGGGTGCGTGATCGCCGGAAACGGAAAGGCACTTTTAACCTGATCGCAAGATTGACAAGTTCTTGTCGTAGACCGTTCCATTCCTCTATCATCTAGGATGACAACTGCATGATGATCGTTGGTGATTGTGGATTTGCTGCATTACGTCTGCCAATATACCCTCGATGGGGTTTAAGTAGGAAGAACAGTCAGGGTAGTCTATTCACCGGATATACCCTCGCTCCAAGATCTCTACAATCTCCGTTGTTCGATGCATTCGCGCACTGACATTGAAAAAAGTCTGGGCCGAGTGCACCCCTGGAAAGTCGTACATGGGGTAAGGGACAGTGTGATAATAACATTGTCGGGTGAGTCCATCGTGTTTAAAGATTTGTAGATCAGCACATGATGCAACGTTGTGCTCCCTACAGCATAGCACCCAGACCTCCAAAACACTCACGTTGCTGGGTATGATACGTGTTCCCACTTCTCACCACATGCTGGTACGTCTGTAATCACTGCTCAGGCTGAATTTGCTCTTATAGACAAGAGAGCGCGACATCAGTCCTCGGTGGTCCAATCTCTGTGCTCTTGGGACCATCTCAAACCGTGGTGCGGGTATCAATGGAACACGACGTACTATCCCCATGCAGTCGCCGTACCAATGTGAGGGTTAAGGTTTGGTGCTTTTCAGTCATGTTAAATGTGGTAGCAATTACATTCCGTGCTTCACGTGGTTCCCGTCTTGCTTGCTTAGCAGTGTAGCGGTGATCTGCAGCTGTAGTTGACCGAGGTCGATCACCTTTTCTCCTCCGGGTAACAGTGCCCGTTATTCGGAATGCTCCCCACGCACTTGAAACAGTGTTGTGATCAGTACGAAACTTCTGGGCTACACTTGCCACACTCCGTCCTTCTTACAGTTTCTCTTCCCCGTGTGTAGGTGTCTTCGGGCGACGCTGTAATGATTCACACGACTGCGATGGACGTAACTGCTCGTTGATTGACACACACTGTCTTTTGCGCATTCCTTCAACAACCTAGTGTTGCGGGGCCATTCTGCACCGGCGTTATGGTTATGCTTTCCTCACGCCCTGTGACGTCCAGTTTTCTGTACACAACTGGAGGCCTCTGACATCGTGCTCCCTTACTTTCTATCATTTCCAAGGAATTCTTAATATGTTTGTTACAATGGGTTTGTTTATAAATAAGTTTTATGCTATCAGTCACCATTTTCTTTTCTTTATATTTTACATGGGCAACGGCCTTGCCGCAGTGGATACACCGGTTCCCGTGAGATCACCGAAGTTAAGCGCTGTCGGGTGGTCGGCACTTGGATGGTTGACCATCCAGGCCGCCATGAATGTTGCCATTTTTCGGGGTGCACTCAGCCTCGTGATGCCAATTGAGGAGCTACTCGACCGAATAGTAGCGGCTTCGGTAAAGAATACCACCATAACGATCGGGAGAGCGGTGTGCTGACCCCACGCCCCTCCTATCCGTATCCTCCACTGACGATGACACGGTGGTCAGATGGTCCCAGTAGGCTACTCGTGACCTGAAGACGGAGTGCTTTATATTTTACACGACACGTAAATACAACTTTTACGAAACTTCGTCACTAACCGAATATAAAGATCGGTAATCAACTAAAAATTGCGCGATCTTTATACATATTGCAGTAAAGTCAACAGAACAAAACAGAACCTCACACATCAAAACACTAAGAAGGAAATTTGGAAATTTGTGGTACGGTACTACGTGACCAAATAGCTGAGGTCATCGGTCCCTAGGCTTACACACTATTTTCACGTAAACTAACTAACGCTAAGGACAACACACACATCCATGCCCGAGAGAGGACTCGAATCTCCGCCCGTCGCGTAGATTATAAAGAAAAGAAAACTGTGACTTGTAGCAGTGTAGCAGAAAATATCATTTACAAAAAAAAAAAAAAAAACATAAAATAAAATAAAAAATAAACATTGCTTTCACTGTTGCAGACTTTTACGTACCATTACTACTGTATCAAATCAGATGTTGTGGTACTTCATCTATCCCATCTATAAGTTTTACAGAGCAGTGTGTCGTGGCACCGACGATTGCCTGTTAATCCAGAAGAATAACCATTCAAGACTACCTTAAAAAGACATGACTGTCCCCTTACATACGTTATCGTATGCTACAACAGTGCTGGACGATCCGTTTCAGCTGTTTACGAAGCAAAACTTACCTGAATCAGAAAACTTGAGAATTTTGTTACGTCGTCTGATATTATATGTTATACGGACAGTCCGTAGTTGAAGACTACAGCTTGTTGCGTGCAGAAGTTTATCCGCCACGCAGCGCTCATCTTCGGACAGCGGCAGCCATTGTGGTTGTGTTTGCGCAGCCAGCGGCGCGATTCCGCATACGAGCTGTGGGTGAGCGACAGTTACATCCCGATTATAGCGTTGCGGTGCGGCTAAATACGGCGGAGCGTGCTGGGAGAGTAAACGTGTTTGTCTGTGTGGCTGTGCCGGGCAGAGCCGAGCTGCCGGGACAGGACGGGACGCGCCCGGGCGCCATCCAGCTGTGAGGGATGTTTGCCGGCCTCCATCCATCATCCGCAGCAAGTAGCCGCAATTCGCTATTAATGTGCGTCCGGCATTTACATAGCATTCAGTGGGGCGGCCGCCGAATATCAAACAGCCGCCTCCATTACGGTCAGCAGGCCTCGCAATGAATGCTTTATGAATCCTGTCTAAGAGCTGACTTCTTTTCTCCACGAAAAAATTTTCTTTTCTCTGCTGGTCGTACAGTCCTCCTTATTCTCGCCAGCATAGGCTGCACTGCTTTTCGATCGTATTTGTGCCAAAAAAATTTGGCTACAACATGCTGGTACGATGTCGCTTTCACTTCAGTTATCTCTGGGTCGGCTGTTGAAGGAAAACGAGATATTCCGTTGGAAATATCGTTGTATCGCTTATAACAACTTTTCGAACACCGATCCGTTTCTGAATCTTATACGTATATATAGGTAAACTTTTGCAGTGCCGAGACTCACATTTTATTATCGATCACATCACCCCATACAATTATTTAAAGAAATTAACAAGAAGCTAAGTCAACTGGAACTATTACTTAATAGCAGTGTTAGGGAACGCGAGTCGAGGACTGTGACTTATCGTAAGGGTGCTGGAAAAATTGTAAGCATCTACATTGAAGATCCTAAGAAACTGGAAGCCGACACCTGACTAATATCGTGTAGGGCCCCCACGAGCAGGTATAAGTGCCCAATACTATGTGGCATCAACTCGACTAATGTTTGAAGACGTGTAGGAGAGAACTGAATCCTACAGGGCTGTCCATAAGTCCTTAAGAGTACGACGGGGTGGAGATCTCTTCCGAACAGCACGTTGCAAGGCATCCCAGATATGCTCAATAATGTCCATGTCTGTGGTGTTTGGTGGCCAGCACAAGTGCTTAAACTCAAAACACTGTTCCTGGAGCCACTCTGTAGCAATTCTGGACATGTGGGGTGTCTCATGGTCCTGTTGCAGTTGCCCACGTCTGTCGGAAAGCACAGTGGACATGAATCGTTGCAGGTGATCAGACAGAGTGCTTACGAACGTGTCTCTCGTCAGAGACGTATCTGGACCTATCAGGGGTCCCATACCACTCTAAATGCACGCGACCCAAACCAAGCCTCCACCAGCTTTAACAGTCTCCTGCTCACATGCAGGGTCCATGGATTTATGGGGTACCGGAACACGTCCATCCACTCGATACAATTCAAACGAGACTCGTCCGACCAGGCAACAGGTTTTCAGTCATCAACAGTCCAATGTCGGTGTTGACGGATCCAGGCGAGGCGTAAATCTCTGTCCCCTGCAGTCATCAAGTGTACACGAGTGGGCTTTCGGCTCCGAAAGCCGGTATAGATGATATTTCGTTGAATGTTTCGCACGCTGACACTTGTTGATGGACCACCATTGAAATCTGCAGTAACTTGAGGAAGGATTGAGCTTCTGCCACAATGAACGATTATCTTCAGTCGTCATTGGTCCCGTTCTTACAGGATCTTTTTTAGGCGGCAGCGATGTTAGAGATTGATGTTTTACGAGATTTCTGATATTCGAGGTACACTCGTGAAATGGTTGTGCGGGAAAATTCCAACTTCATCGCTATCTCGGAGATGCTATGTCCCATCTCTCGTGCCTCGACTGTAACACCATGTTCAAAGCACTTAAATTTTGATAACCCGCCATTGTAGCAGCAGTAACCGATCTAACACCTGCGCCAGACACTTGTCTTATATAGGCGTCGCCGACAGCTGTATTTTGCTTGTTCACATATCTCTGTATTAGAACACGCATGCCTACACCAGTTTCTTTGGCGTTTCAGCGTGTAAAGGACATTACAAGCAAGGCCAATAATGATACCTACTCCAAGGCATTGTTCCAGTATTTGGATTCCGTACTAAGTACGCATGGCAACGGACATCGCTGATAGGGTCGAAAATGTCTATATAATCAAAATTAAGATGCTTCCATATTTTTTTCTCTGAGACATACTGTCCAAGAATTAAATTAAAAACGGCTCCCATCCGACCCTGACTAATGATTTCTAAGTTTTCCCTTGGTTGTAAGGCAAATGCTGGAACGAGAAAGCTCCTCCAGGTTTCCCAACTGAGAATCCTGCTGCCCCATCACTCGGTCGATTGATATTATGCTTCAGTGTCCCTGAATCTCCTATGCTCCGTTACTCAGACAGCCTTCTAAGATAGTAAATGAAAGGTACTTACAAAATCGCCATTCTTAAGGCTAACAACATTAGACACATATCATCAAGCTTTGTTGCCAGTTCCGTTTAACCAGCATCTGTTTTCTGTATGTCCAAGACGTTGGTTCGAGATTCAGTATCAGAAAGTATTCCTCCATTCCCTGAAAATGGTCTTATAATGCAATCATTTACTTATCGTTTTTCCAGGTCGGGAAAATTGTTGGAAATGCAAAGTGTAGACACTACAAAAGAAAAAAAAACAGAACAGTACATTTAGTAAAGCGAATGCGATCGGAAGACCAATCTTCGGATGTATTTGAAAGGGAAAGTTTGCATTCCAACGGTATTATCAGTTTTAAATTTGAGAGTCAAACATGAGGGCTTAATGAGAAAATTGTTCAAATCTAGAGGCTCGTCATCGAGCAGTAGGGAAATTAATGTCGAGAATAGAAGCGAGACGAATGTCATCGCCTGAGGGCGTCTGCACGAGACGCCATTGCAGGCATTCTGTACGTACATGTCCTGCCTGTCCACATCCGGATTAGGCCCTCGGCTGACCGTCGTAAATAATTATCACCTGGCAGCCAGCGATTGTGACATACGAAGGTATATGGAGCTGCAGTTAAAAACGAACTTGTCGCACCCCGTTAACGACGGGGTAAGTTTAGAGGGTCTTCCATTTTTGGCCGTGTGCCCGAGGACTGTGCCATAGGATGGAAGAGCAAGGGTGACCAAATCCGTCGAGGGTCGACAGATCAGCCCGTAGAGCAACTGCCTGTGAAAGACAAAGATTCTGGTTTCCAGTTCCGATGCGTCACATATTTTTAATCTGCCAGGGAGTTTGAAATCGGCAGATACTCTGTTATAGAGTAAATCTACGTTCTGAAATTGTTTTTTAAGTATTATAGAGATGGTATACTGCATTTAATCAAATTAATAAGATTGCGCCAGATCACCGAATTTCGTAGGGAAATAGATGTTACCTCAAACGTAATGTACAAGAACAAAGAGAAAACCATAATAATGAAAGACCAAGAACTGCGCGCTCAGATTAACAACGGTGTTAGACAGGGGTACAGTCTTTCACCACTATAGTTCACTCCATACATCGGAGAAGCAGTAACAGTAATAAAATAGAGGTTTAGAGTGAGATGAAAATTCATAGTAAATGGATAACAGTGGTAAGGTTTCCTGATGGCTTGCCATCCTCAGTGAAAGTCAAGAAGGATTAAAGGATATGTTGGATGGAGTGAGATGCCTAATGAGCAGACACTATGAAGTGAGAGGAAACCGAAGAAAGACGAATATAATAAGAAGTATCAGAAATGACACTAGCGAGAAACTCAACATCAAAACTGGGGACTACTAAGCAGATGCAGTAAAGAAATTCGGCTGCCATGGAAGCTAAATAACACATGAAGGACGAAGAGAAGAGGAGAATAAAAGCAGACTATCACGTGTAAGGAGTGCATTGCTGTTATAGATGTTATTGCTACAAGATGTTATTACTATCAAACATCGGCCTTAATTTGAGGAAAATATTCTTGAGAAGGCACCTTTGTAGTACATCAAAGTATGGTAGTGAATACTGAACTGTAAAAAAAACCGAGAAACAAGAGAATCAGAACGTTAAATATGTGCCTATAGAAGGATCAAGTTACCTTTCATAAGGAATGCGGGAGCACTCAGCGACTTTCAGATGATAGAGCACTGCAATCAGTCGCCCTTTCTTTCCGGTTTTATTAGGGAAATCTAATTGTGGTTACGTCTGTTAACATACCACGGTATAACTTCCATGGTATAGAGTAAAATCTGTAGTGGAAGACTGACACTGGAATATGTCCAATAAATAACTGTCGACGTTGGGTGGAAGTGATGCTCTGAGATAAGGACGTTTTGGCGCTAGAGAGGGGTTCATGGAGGGCGACATCGCCGGCCGAAGTGGCCGAGCGGTGCTGGGCGCTACAGTCTGGAACCGCACGATCGCTACGGTCGCAGGTTCGAATCCTGTCTCGGGCATGGATGTGTGTGATGTCCCTAGGTTCGATAGGTTTAAGTAGTTTTAAGTTTTAGGGGACTGATGACCACAGCAGTTAAGTCCCATAGTGCTCAGAGCCATTTGAACCATTTTTGAGGGCGACATCAAACCAGTTAGAAGGTTGATGACCAGAAAAAACGGAGAAGATCATGAATCTCTTTGAGAGACTGCACTATACTTCAGATAACCAATAGCCTTCTCTACTAATAACGTACATTTGAAAGTATTACCAACTGTCGGATACGATATATTGTGCTCTACGTTGCTTCCTTATGTTGGCCCGTAATGCATATCCAGGCAAACGTCGTCGAATTATCTCCCGTCTGACGAAATCTGGTAACTGTGCATTGAGTGATGCGAGAAGTGTTTGTGTGGCACTGTCCTGCTAAAGGACCCCGCCCATGAAATTATTAAAGAAGGTTTTGACGTTCTTGGTATGTTTTGCATTTTGCAGTAGACTCTCAAGAAATACCAAAGATTTACCATAAAATGAAATGTCATGTGGCTAGGGCCTCCCGTCAGGTAGACCGTTCGCCTGGTGCAGGTCTTTCAAGTTGACGCCACTTTGGCGACCTGCGCGTCGATGGCGATGAAATGATGATGATTAGGACAACACAACACCCAGTCCCTGAGCGGAGAAAATCTGCGACCCAGCCGGGAATCGAACCCGGGACCTTAAGGTAGACATTCCGTCACGCTGATCACTCAGCTACCGGGGCCGGAATTACCATAAGTGTAAAAGGCGCAGTACGTTTGTCGAGTGCGTAACCGCCTAATATACTTCGATAGCTGTCACTCTCCTGTACGACTACGTTTGCACAAATTACCGTAATCTACAGCAAGACAAAATCCTCTCTCATCGTTAAACTCGACTATATCCCTTTGACAGAGTTGTACACCATCGATAATGTACCTGGAAATATCAGGTGGCCTAAAGCTATGCTTGTAGCCTACGTGTTAGTGTACTGTTAGTTATTATCCTAGCATAAACTGTGGATGCTGCATTAGCATTATTTTCTGACGAAGTAACTTGCCGTCAGCAGTGCCGCCTAGTCAGACGCATCGGTTACGCTTGGCACAAGGCTTAGAACATAGGATCGATACTGTTGACAAATACGGTTCTAACTGCCATCAGGCTACCCACACGTATGTTTACTATGATTTTCCCAAATCTCTTAAGTACAGTGGCGGAATTATTCGTAGAAACTGATATTGCCGGTTTTATTATCCAATCCTCTCTCGTGCTCTGTCTCTAATGATCTCATCTTCGATAGGATGCGAAACCTTACACTCTGTTTGGATATTTTACACTTCCCTTTCAGAAGTAGGATCCAGATGATGCATACCACATCAACACAAACTGAAAGATTACACCTCATGCCGTAGGTACTGCAGAAATAATTCGGTAGACCACAGAAGTACGGCCGGCCATTGTGGCCGAGCGGTTCTAGGCGCTTTAGTCTGGAACCACGCGACCGCTACGGTCGCTGGTTCGAATCCTGCCTCGGGCATGGATGTGTGTAATGTCTTTAGGTTAGTTAGGTTTAAGTAGTTCTAAGTTCTAGGGG
The DNA here is from genome assembly GCF_021461385.2 of Schistocerca piceifrons. Lineage (NCBI taxonomy): Eukaryota > Metazoa > Arthropoda > Insecta > Orthoptera > Acrididae > Schistocerca > Schistocerca piceifrons. The sequence continues at coordinate 303,509,758 of NC_060138.1, forward strand.
ACTGATGACCTCAGATGTTAAGTCCCATAGTGCTCAGAGCCATTTGAACCACGGAAGTACAATTTTAACATGCTGTATTTTAGAGATGTCAGTTTTCGTTTGCCGTTTGTAGTGAGGTTAGCGGAGTTAGGGTGACATGGATGTGTGTTTGGTTACTCTTGTAACCCTGGGCCTTAGTCAGTCCGAACAGCTCTTGCACAACAAATGTAGATGTGCGACGTTCTTTGTGGCCTAAAAATGCTGTCTTCCATCCTTGTAGTCCTTTCAAGATACCGTACTGGGAACCTCTACAACAGGAGCTCTGAATTCCGAAGTCAGCTAAGCACTACACAAATCTTCACGTTAAAATTGAAGCAAATATCCTATATTCTCAAGTGTCGAAAACACAAAAAGATGCCACTCACTAACAATTCTCCACTGTTCAGAAAGACTGCTAAGGGCAGGTTACAACGTTGGATTTACTTCAAACTTCAAACTCCTTTATAAGGTGTTTAAAACAGCATTATGTGCAAGTAGTAAGGTGCACTACTCTGCAATTCTGAGAATATTGCAAGTGAAATTTTACGCGTCTGTATCTGTGTGAAGGAGGAACACGAAATAAGTCATTGTGGTCAGACGGGAAGCATTCGGGCTCCACAAGCGATCGTGGGCGAGGCGATGGTTCGAATCTTAAAACTAGTTATCTTTCATCACTGGTAACATTTTTTTTTATTATTATTATTATTAACCGTCTCGATCACGATTTATTTATTAAGGTGACTGGTTTCGACCACTACTGTGGTCATCTTCAGACCAATGAGTAGCCCGCATCTCGTGGTCGTGCGGTAGCGTTCTCGCTTCCCACGCCCGGGTTCGATTCCCGGCGGGGTCAGGGATTTTCTCTGCCTCGTGATGGCTGGGTGTTGTGTGCTGTCCTTATGTTAGTTAGGTTTAAGTAGTTCTAAGTTCTAGGGGACTGATGACCGTAGCAGTTAAGTCCCATAGTGCTCAGAGCCATTTGAACCATTTGAACCAATGAGTAGGGACCTCTTTCTGCTGGAGAATCCCTACTAGAGAAGTGTCCAGGCGTCTCGGAGTGAACCAAAGCGATGTTGTTCTGTCACGGAAGAGATACAGAGAGACAGGAACTATCGATGACATGCGTCGCTCAGGCCGCCCAATGGCTACTACTGCAGTGGATTCTCCAGTAGAAAGAGGTTCCTATTCAATGGTCTGAAGATGACCACAGTAGTGGTCGAAACCGGTCACCTTAATAAATAAATCGTGATGAAGACTGTTTTTAATAGTAAATATTTGTAACACATTGAGCACTGCCACTCCCATAATGTATTCAAAAGTATTTTTTTTTAAATGTATATGATATTTGAGAGGTAATAAAATGAAAAAGCCGCTCGAAGAGGTCGCGCGGCTAAAGGCGCCATATCACGAATCTGGCGGCCACTCCTACCGGAGATTCGAGTCCTGCCTCGAGCCCAAGTCAAATATCGATAAATAAACGTATGAACGACGATATTCACAATCAATAATATGGCAAGTCACAATGTGCCAGACCACAAGAGTAATGTACAGTAACTCGTCGGATGTACTCTTGACATCCGACGTTGCAAAATGGTATTTGTCATGCACACATGGGAAGCATAAATTGTAAGTTAATGCAAATACATGTGGTTTTTTTCATTATATTATCTCTCAAACGACTTACAATTTAAATAATACGATCAGCGATGAAAAAAAAAGATTAATAATTACGTTTGAACGAGAGTCGAACCGTGGCCTCATACAGGTTCCTCTTAGGATGCTCTAACGTTAATCACGTGACCGAGATGAAATCTGATGTCTGACACTTACGCACAGATACATAAGTCCAATAGGAGACGCGAAAAATTTCTCTCGCAATTTTCTCGGAAATACCAGAGAAGTGCCCCTTACTGCTTGCACATTACGTTGTTTTAATGATCTACTAAAGGCGTGCAAAGTTTGAAGTAAATCTTTGATCCCGACGACATTGCCTCCCCTTGTATGATTTCCGTAAAACAACTGTTCTGAGAAAGAACTGCGAATAAAGTACCAATAGTGCATCGACTTGGTTCCTTGCTCGAAGTAAAAGTGTAAAATTGCAACAGAATCATTCACTGAAGATGGACTAATTCGGTCATAAAATGTTATTTGACGCATTGTTTCATACGGTTGACACAGAACAGTAGCGTCAAGCTTAAATGTTGCTAGAGGCCACACTAAACCCAGAAACATGTAAGTTGTTACCAGTACATCACGAGGAAAAGTCAAAGTTCAGTGTGCATTCATTGCGTCGGAAGAGTTCGTCACGAACATTGCGGAGAGAAAACTGTAATAGTGGCATCGTATAAAAATTCCAAGTCACACTCGAAGTCGCATATTTTAAGTTCCAGCATGTTAAAGTGTTTCGCCAAGAAGGAAAGACGAGCGACATGGGTTCAGTCTCAAGAGTGCATGAAATTCCTCTAGTGTGCTCGGCTGCATGATTCTTTCATAGACTAACTGGATTTCATCGTATAAGCCAACACTTCGTGCCATTAATACCGGTTTCTGACTGCCTGTCTGTTATAAAATCAGCCATAATTGTAAATCTTGAATTTTACCAGTGAGAGGCGTCAGGATGCGTAATGAACGCACCAAAAGAACAACACCAATCAGTTGCCAGCCTGTTCACCTTGAACACCTTGGAGTGGAAACCATGCTTATTGTAAGCCTCGGATGGACGCGTAACCAGCTGAATGCAGCCTGGAGTCTTTGTGCTGCACTTTCTGGTATTTAGATACGAAAGGGAGAATTATATAGGAGCAATTTGTATGCTGAACCACGCTTGCACAATATTAGCCAACGCCGTTGCTGCCGCAGCTCGACGCATCGTCGCCTGTTCCATTAGAATTCCAAAAAAGCATGAATCAGAACTCCTTTGCTGCGATTTAACACAATTGTGTAATTTAACTTCAATGTGTGCCAAGAAGTTACGCCCTTAATCATGTAATCTGTGCTAAAACCCTAACTTTATCTCAGTGTTGCAATAATGTTGAATCTGACAATAAAAAGACTGATTTTGTCAATGATAATAACTGAGTGCTAAAATTATTGATAAAAAAGTCAAAGAAATAGCACTCATTAGATCGCATAATCAGAAACGAAGCTATGTTTCTTGAATGAAATAACTAACATCATATTCATTTCAGTTTTAAAATCATACTTAAATAACAAATTGATGCAACAGTTGACTATAATGTAATGTATATCTGCTTTAGCTATATGTTACTGAGACGGCCCTTATATTCCGCAAGTAGGATGGCTCATTGCTTGAATAGATATCTTGAGAGAGATATTATTTCAGAGCTAGACAATCCAGGTAACAAACGTTATTGTTGGGAGCTATATCGAAGCCTTTGATTAATGATTCGTTTAACGAACTGGTCTGTATGTGATATTAATGCTACAAGGTGCCATTTTATGTAATCAATCTTAGAAGTATGAAACTGTTAACACTTATTCGCTAATCGTATGTCAGATCTGGACTGGCGACTGTATATTTACCTCGCTACAATTAAGTACAATTGCTAAAAAAGTCCATACGAAAATAGTGCTTTAGGATCTATGTTCTCCCATAGGAAAAAATATACACACATCAAAAAAAGTTTTTCATCACCTCAGTTCCGAGGGTTCCGGAACCTGTACAGAAAATTGAAATAGAGATCAACATAAACATCATTTTCGCCCTTTTTATCGACGAAAACCACACCTTGAATGTTGTACCACCATACACTGGGACCTTCAGAGGTGGTGGTCCAGATTGATGCACACACCGGTGCCTCTAATACCCAGTAGCACGTCCTCTTGCATTGATACATGCCTGTATTCGTCGTGGCATACTATTCCTAAGCTTATCAAGGCACTGTTCGTCCAGATTGTCCCAATGCTCAACGCCGATGCGGCGTAGACATAAACAGCCCTTTTCAATGTATCCCAGGCATGTTCCACAGGGTTCATGTGTGGAGAACATGCTCGCCACTCTAGCCCAGCGATGTCGTTATCCTGAAGGAAATCATTCACAAGATGTGCACGATTGGGGCGCGAATTTTCGTCCATGAAGACGATTGCCTCGCCAGTATGCCGCCGATATGGTTTCACTATCCGTCGGAGGATGCCATTCGCATATTGTACAACCGTTACGGCGCCATCCGTGACCACCAGGGGCGTAAGTTGGCCCCACATAATGCCACCCCAAAACAGCAGGGAACCTCTACCTTGCTGCATTCGCTGGACAGTGTGTCTAAGGCTTTCAGCCTGACCAGGTTTCCTTCAAACACGTCACCGACGATTGTCTTGTTGAAGGCATATGCGACACTCAAAGGTGAAGAGAACGTGATGCCCATCCTGAGCGCTCCATTCGGCATGTTGTTGGGCCCATCTGAACCACGCTACATTGTGTCGTGGTTGGAAAGACGGACCTCGTCACTGACGTCGGGAGTGAAGTTGCGCATCATGCAGCCCATTGCGCACAGTTTGAGTCGTAACGCGACGTCCTGTGGCTGCACGAAAAACATCATTCAACAGGGTTGCGTTGCTGTCAGGGTTCCTCCGAGCTATAATCCGTCCGTAGCGGTCATCCACTGGAATAGTAGCCATTGGCCGGCCTGAGCGAGGCATGTCATCGACAGTTCCTGTCTCTCTGTATCTCTTCCATGTCAGAACAACATCGCTTTGGTTCACTCCGAGACGCCTGGACACTTCCCTTGTTGAGAGCCCTTACTGTTACAAATTAACACTACGGATGCGATCGAATCACAGAACTGACCGTCTAGGCATGGTTGAAGTGCGGACAACACGAGCCGTGTTCCTCCTTTCAGTTTGAATGACTGGAACTGATCGGCTGTCGGACCCCTACGTCTAATAGGCGCTGCTCATGCATGGTTCTTTAGATCTCTGTGAGGGTTTAGTGACGTTTGTGAACAACAAAGAGACTGTGTCTGTGATATGGTATCCACAGCCAAGATCTATCTTCAAGAGTTCTGGGAAACGCAGTGATGCAAAACTTTTTTTTATGTGTGTGTTTTTGGACATGAAACCAATAGTATAGTTACTTACAAACCATTACTTACACAATTATGGTCATAAATCATGTAAAAAGTGAAAGTATATTATAAAAACTACTAAACTCGTGTTTGTGTCTGGTTGGTATTTTAAAAACTGATATGAAACTTATCTTGATATTGAAATACGTAAATCTCAGTGTGGGACAACAGAACTGTGTTAGATTCTGAACGAAAGTATGTAAAGCACACGCTATGCGATTTGAAATCCACGATAGCCTGTACAACAAACAATTCGTTTGAGAGAAAGTAAATCGTTTTTAAGTGAAATTTACATATCCTGTTTGACAGCAAAACAAATGACTCAGATAAAAATCTTGGCCCTGAATGTTATTAATCTTTATCTTTAACCTGCAAACAATTACTATACCAGTACAGTTCCTGTAATTGCAGAGGAACTTTGTATACAAATTAACGGTGAAGTTTGGAAGGTAGGAGACGAGGTACTGCAAGTAATGAAGGTGTGAGGAGAGGGCGTGCATTTTACCTGGGTAGCTCAGACTGTAGAGAGATTGCCCGCAAGAGTCGTGTTCCTCTTTTCTGTTTGAATGACTGGAACTGATCGGCTGTCGGACCCCCTCCGTCTAATAAGCGCTGATCATGCATGGTTGTTTACATCTTTGGGCGGGTTTGGTGACGGCTCTGAACAGTCAAAGGGACTGTGTCTCTGGTATAGTATCTATAGTCAACGTCTATCTTCAAACTGCAGGGAGATTCCCCGCAGAAGGCAAAGGTCCCGAGTTCGAGTCTCGGTCCGACAAGCAATTTTAATCTGCCAGGAAGTTTCATATCAGCGAACACTCCGCTGCAGAATGAAAATCTCATTTTGGAAACATCACCCAGGCTGTGACTAACCCATGTTTCTGCAATATCCTTTCTTCTAGGAGTGCTAGTCCGGAAAGGTTCACAGGAGACCTTCTGTGAAGCTTGGAAAGTAGGAGACGAGGTACGGGCAGAAGTGAAGCTGTGTGGACGGGGCATAAGTCGCGCTTGACTGTGCGATAATTCTGGCACCAATAATCTCATGCAATCCTCTGAATTGTGGTAATGATATTTTTACGAAAGTGAGTGGTATGTCGCCTGACTCATACATTCTACACAACAACGTGAATAATCGTTTTGTTGTCACTTCCCGCTATGATTTTCGACATCCTGATGGAATGTTATCTACCCCTTGTGTCTTATTTCTCCTTAAGTCCTCCAAAGTTATCTTGAATTCTGATTCTAATAGCGGATCCCCTGTCTCTTTTAAATCGACTCCTGCTACTTCCTCTACAACATCAGACTAATCCTCCCTCTCATAGAAGCTTGCATTATATTCTTTCGACCTACCCGCTCTCTCCCCTGAATTTAACAGTGGAATTCCCGTTCCACACTTGGTCTTACCAACATTGCTTTTAATTTCACCGAAGGCTGTTTTGACTCTCCTATATGCTGGGTTAGACCTTCCGACAATCAATTCTTTTTCGATTTCTTCACATTTGTCATGCAGCCATTTCAACTTAGCTTCCCTGCAATTCCTATTTATTTCATTCCTCAGCAGCTTGTATTTCTGTATTTTTGTACTTCCTTCTTTCATCGGTCAAATGAAATATTTCATCTGTCACCCATGGTTCCTTGACAGCTACCTTCTATGTACCTATATTTTTCTTCCCAACTTCTGTGATGGCCCTTTTTAGAGCTGTTCGTTCCTCCTTAACTGTACTGTATACTGAGTTATTCCTTATTGCTGTAGCGATAGTCTTAGAGAATTTGAAGCGTATCTCGCCATTCCTTAGAACTTCAATATCCCACTTCTAAGCGTACAGATTCTTCTTGACTAATCTCTTAAGCTTCAGCCTACTCTCCATCATTACTTCATTGTGATCTGAGACTATGTCTGCTCCTGGGTACGCCTTACAATCCGGGATCTGATTTCGAATCTCTATTTGGCCGTTATGCAGTCTAGCTGAAATCTTCCCGTACCATACCCCCCTCCCCCCCATTTCCAAGTATACGTCTTCCTCTTGTGATTCTTGTATTCGCTATTACTAGCTGAAATTCCTTGTTCCAAGCCCGTATTCTCCTGTAATCTTTTCTTCTACTCCTTCCCCAACAGTTGCATTCCAGCCCCCAAGACTTTTAGATTTTCATCTCTTAGGGTACCCTTTTAATGTCCTCATATACTTTCTGTATCTCTTCATCTTTAGTTTGCGACGTCGGTACGTGTACCGGCACTACCGTTGTCGATGATGTTGGTTTGCTGTCGATTCTGATAAGAACAACCCTGTTACTGAACTGTTCACAATAACGAACTCCCTGCTCTACTTGCCTATTCACAACGAATCCTACTATTGTTATACCATTTTCTGTTGCTGTTGATATTACCCTGTACTCGTTTGACCAGAAATTCTTCCCTCTCACCTCACTGACCCCTACTATAACTAGATTGAGCCTTTGCATTTTACTTTTCAGGTTCTCTCGCTTCCTTACCACGTTCAAGCTTCTGAAGATCCCCGCCCCAACACATAGAAGGTTATCCTTCCGTTTGTTATTCAGTCTTTTTCTCATGGTCACCTTCGCCTTGACAGTCCCCTCCCGGAGATCCTAATGAAGGACTATTCTGGTATCTATTGCCAATGGAGAGATCATCATGACAATTCTTCAATTACAGGCCACATGTCCTGTGGATACACGTTGCCTGTCTTTAATGCAGTGGTTTCCATTGCCTTCTGCATCCTCATGCAGTTGATTATTGCTGATTCTTCCGCCTTTAGGGGCAGTTTCCCATCCCTAGGACAAGAGAGTGCCTTGAACCTCTGTCCGCTCCTCCGCCCTCTTTGACAAGGCTGTTGGCAGAATGAGGGTGACTTCTTATGCTGGAATTATTCAGTGGCCAGTGCTGATTATTAAGCCAAATTTAAGTGGTGGCGGGTTTCGAACTCGGGACGGACAAGGTTTGGTTATTAATAAAGACGCCTCGGGACGGACAAGGTTTGGTTATTAATAAAGACGCCTCCCTTAGACCGCTGGTGCAATGAGCCAGCTGGTAAAGGGGCCTCTTTTTTTGTCGAGTTTTTGTTGGAACTTGAAGGCACAACCGATTTTAAGACATCTCCTAAATGTGCATAAAATCTATTTGTCCTCAAGTTTCCAACTAAAATTCGACCACTCGTGAGGCCTGTGAAAAAAGACGTAGGCCTCAGAACGCCAGGAGCGTATAAAATACAGTGTTGGTGTACACAGTTTTATGTCGGACAGACGAAGAGGTATCAGTTATTACACGAAACAGTAGCTTCAGGAATAAGGTAATTGAGAAAGCAATCGAGAGGGCAAATTTGGCAACAGCCTCTATAAAGACGGCAGCCTAGAGTTAAGCACGGTTTGGGACCTGGCCATCAGATGGTTCAAGTAGGAGCGGCAGGCGACCACCGAAAATATTACCCTGCGTGGTGTTGGAGCGGGCACCAGTGACGTCACAGAAGGCAGCGCGGCTATATAAGAATGGCAGCAACAGCCAAAAAATTGTCATCACTTGGCTGAGGGGTAATTGGGCTAAATCTCGTCGATTTTAAATCACTTGGTTCGTCTCGAAGCCGGCGAGAAATTTTATCAACAAAACTATTGTATCACTTTTAGTGTCCCGCTTCCTCCTTCAGGTTCCTCAGTATGTTATTCGACTATATTCTGTTAACATTTGCTTATATTTGTTGGCATTTATTTTATTTACTCTTATGAAGACATTATGAATACCTTTCAAGTGATGTTCCATTCCTTTGTTATCTACAGTGGAATTACAATGTCATTGGCAAACCTAAAATCTTTGTTCTTATCCCTGAAGTTTAATATCCTTTCCAAATTCATTTTGGTTCCGTCACAGTTTCATCAATGTACAGACTAAATGATGTAAGTTACAAGTTGTCTCATTCCGTTCTTCGCTGTTGTTTCCTTTTCCTGATTTTCACCTGTTACAACTGTAGTCCAGTTACTGACCAAGCTAGATATTAAACATTTCTGAATAATCTATTAACCTTCAGAAGCTCTACGGAAGAGAGAAGCCTCGAACTTTACGAGGATGGTAGGTTAGTAATCCCCGGGAAACTCTAATTGAAGGCTATCGCCGGAATGTACACTACTGGCCATTAAAATTGCTACACCACAAAGATGACGTGCTACAGACGCGAAAGTTAACGGGCAGGAAGAAGATGCTGTGATATGCAAATGATTAGCTTTTCAGAGCATTCACACAAAGTTGGCACCGGTGGCGACACTTACAACGTGCTGACATGAGGAAAGATTCCAACGGATTTCTCAAACAGCAGTTGACCGGCGTTGCCTGGTGAAACGTTGTTGTGATGCCTCGTGAAACGAGGACAAATGCGTTCAATCACGTTTCCGACTTTGATAAAGGTCGGATTGAAGTCTATCGTGATTGCAGTTTGTCGTGTCGCGACATTGCTGCTCTCGTTGGTCGAGATCCAATGAGTGTTAGCAGAATATGGAATCGGTGGGTTCACGAGGGTAATACGGATCGCCGCCCTGGATCCCAACGGCCTCGTATCACTAGCAGTCGGGATGACAGGCATCTTATCCGCATGGCTGTAACGGATCGTGCAGCCACGTCTCGATCCCTGTGTCAACAGATGGTGACGTTTCCAAGACAACAACCATCTGCACGAACAGTTCGACGACGTTTGCACCAGCATGGACTATCAGCTCGGAGACCATGGCTGCGGTTACCCTTGACGCTGCATCACAGACAGGAGCTTCTGCGATGGTGTACTCAACGACGAACCTGGGTGCACGAAGGGCAAAACGTTATTTTTTCAGATGAATTCAGGTTCCGTTTACAGCATCTTGATGGTCCCATTCGTGTTTGGCGACATCGCGGTGAACGCACATTGGAAGCGTGTGTTCGTCATCGCCATACTGGCGTATCACCCGGCGTGATGGTATGTGGTGCCATTGGTTACACGTCTCGGTCAGCTGTTGTTCGCACTGACAGCACTTTGAACAGTGAACGTTACATTTCAGATGTGTTACGAGCCGTGGCTCTACCCTTCATTAGATCGCTGTGAAACCCTACATTTGAGCAGGATAAGGCACGACCGCATGTTGCAGGTTCTTTACGGGCCTTTCTGGATACAGAAAATGTTCGACTGCTGCCCTGGCCAGCCCATTGTCCAGGTCTCTCACCAATTGAAAACGTCTGGTCAATGGTGGCCGAGCAACTGGCTCGTCACAATACGCCAGTCACTACTCTTGATGAACTGTGATATCGTGTTGAAGCTGCATGGACAGCTGTACCGCCGGCCGGGGTGGCCGAGCGGTTCTAGGCACTACAGTCTGGAACCGCGCGACCGCTACGGTCGCAGGTTCGAATCCTGCCTCGCGCATGGATGTGTGTGATGTCCTTAGGTTATTTAGGTATAAGTAGTTCTAAGTTCTAGGGGACTGATGACACCAGATGTTAAGTCCCATAGTGCTCAGAGCCATTTGAACCAATTTGAACAGCTGTGCCTGTACACGCCATCCTAGCTCTGTTTGACTCAATGCCTAGGCGTATCAAGGCCGTTATTACGGCCAGAGGTGGTTGTTCTGGGTACTAATTTCTCAGGATCTATGCACCCAAATTGCGTGAAAATGTAATCACATGTCAGCTCTAGTATAATATATTTGTCCAATGAATACCCGTTTATCATCTGCATTTCTTGTTGATGTAGCAATTTGAATGTCCAGTAGTGTAATTTCTATAAAGAGGTATGTGCCGGACACGTTCATCCCATTGAGTAGATAGCCGGCATCATGGCGGATAGTGGGCCGTTTTCGCGTAAAATAGAAGTAAAGATGTGTTTGTGCCACATCCATAAACGCAAAAGTCAGTGTAGGAAGGCAGCTTTGGCATCCCGTTTGCTATCCATGTTGTAATTGTGGACTGACTGAAGATTCAAACATGTGTTATGCTACCTGAAGATGGGTAAAAGCCCGAAACGCTTATTAGCTTAAATAGTAGTAGGTAAGAAAGTGGCTGGTTGCTTTTTCTTATTCAAGTAATTTACATTTATATGATGTGGGATAGGAGGCTTAGCTACTTTCGTGCAGTATGACAAATCTAATTGACGACATCAGTTAGATACTTAGAGAAGCGTTTCTTGGCAAGTAAAATGAGGTGGGACCATTCAGTTTTGCCTACCACTCAAATACGTCTTCCAGCGATGCCGTCACCTTGTCGGCTATCAAACAACGCATCACTTGTCTACTAGGGAGGCAGCGCCGGCGGCCGCTGCCTGTGTGGGAGCACAGCTGCGGCCGCGGCCGCAGCTACAGCGGCGTTGATCACGCAGGTGACGTTAATGTGCCGGCGCTGGAGTGTGCAGTGTGCCGCCGCGCCGCGCCCCACAGCAGGGCAGAACACGACGGCGCGCCGCCGCTGGCCCTGATGACCCGGCGCGCGACGCCCCAGATTAGATAGCCATCCGACAGCCGCGGCCGACGTTTCAATTACTCTGACTTATATATGGCGCCGCGGACGGCCGGGAGGGATTGTTTTAATTTAGATAGCGTCCGCCTATATTTACTCGCATGAGTTAGTAGCGGAACCCCTCACTCCTTAGCCTTCCTTCTCCTTTAGGGCAGACGGCACCTCGTACGGAGTCTTCTCCACTGTCTTTAGCTGCTGTACTGTTCGAGAAATTTATGCTAAGTTTGTAAGCGAGTAACGCTAATTGTAGAACTTCATTCATTTATATTTCGGTATTATGAGCAATTAATTATAATTTTTCCCCACTGTATGTAACAATGCTTGACATTCAAGCTAAACTGTAACCATTGTAGAACTTTTGTGTGCTTGTTAATGCAAATCGATCTGAAACAGAGGTTGTTCTCTCTTCTCAACCTGTAAGTTACGCAACAGAGTATAAGAGATCTGATTTTTAAGAAGCGTTTTTTCGTAGCCTCTTTGCGCATCAAGAAACACACATGAGATTTTCACTCTGCAGCGGAGTGGGCTCTGATATGAAGCTTCCTGGCGAGGAAGACGAGGTACTAGCGGAATTGAAGCTGTGAGGAGGGGGCGTGAGTCGTACTTGGGTAGGTCAGTTGGTAGAGCACTTGCCTGCGAAAGGCAAAGGTCCCGAGTTCGAGTCTCGGTCCGGCATACGGTTTTAATCTGCCAGGAAGTTTCATATCAGCGCACACTCCGCTGCAGAGTGGAAATCGCATTCTGGAAACATCCCCCAGGCTGTGGCTAAGCCATGTCTCCGCAACATCCTTTCTTTCAGGAGTGCTAGTTCTGGAAGTTTCGCAGGAGAGCTTGTGTAAAGTTTGGAAGGTAGGAGACGAGGTACTGGCAGAAATAAAGTTGTGAGGAGGGGGCGCGAATCGTGCTTGGGTAGCTCAGCTGGTAGAGCACTTGCCCGCGAAATGCAAAGGTCGCGAGTTCGAGTCTCGGTGCGGCACACAGTTTTAATCTGCCAGGAAGTTTCAAGAATCTCAAACTTTATTAAGCCAAAAATACATCAGTCTTATTGCGATCTGACCAAAAGAGGAAAATGGGAAACAACGCCTCTGACAATACTTAAACCTGTAAAGATGAAAAAATCCACCGGTATACGATCATGAAATACTTTACTAGGTCCCTAAAAGGATAATACATATCATGATCGTAGCGCACTGCAGAAATGTGACTATTCAAATGCCTTTCCATAATATTTTTGACTGATCTTGCTGCTCGACTGCAATCATTATGACTGCAACACTCGTACCTCCAACCGTCACTTAAAATAAAGAGTAGCAGTGTACATGCGTGCATGTGCTGGGACGTGGCATGAATACTTCATTTGCTCCTCCAATCAAAATCGCCAGCATTCTGGAGTGGCCGAGCGGTTCTAGGCGCTTCAGTATGGAACCAATCGACCGCTACGGTCGCAGTTTCGAATCCTGCCTCGGTCATGGACGTGTGTTTTGTCCTTAGGTTAGTTAGGTTTAAGTAGTTCTAAGTTCTGATGACCTCAGAAGTTAAGTCCCATAGTGCTCAGAGCCATTTGAACCATTTGAACCACAATCACCACAGTGTCTCGACACAAAGGCAGTTTCTTGTATCGCCAGTTTAAATTGTAATGCATAAGACACACAGCCATTTAAGATGCTTCAGAATGGATATACCTTTGAGTGAATGATAACTGAGATTGTGAAGGAGGAATTATGTATCCAACGTCGATCGATTTCACTTAATGTCATTATAGTTGATAATAGGGTCACCAGTATTAAACAGTGATTTAAGAAAATGATTCTTGATAATGAATACGAACTCTACAGAAATACATTCAGTACAAAATCATAAAATCACCAGAACACTTTGATGGCCATGAAGTCTTATTCAACCACAGGTTATCAAAACAATAGAAAAAACTTTTAATGCTGTAGTCACTATTTTAGGAGACCATAGTTTGCTAAGAGAGAGCATCCACATCCTAAAAGTCTCAAATAGTCAAGTCTACTACACAAAACCGAGGGAAACTCTGCCTATAGATCATGAGACACACAGAATCCGCTTTCACTAGTTCTAATCAGCGGCAAGATGTACAAGACAAAGGAAATACCACAAGCACAAATATGGCACGTAGTACGCAGGGATACTCAACGTGGTAAGAACTCCATTGTTAAAAGCGTGCGTCACCTTTACACAGGCGGTGACTTTACAATGGTTAGCATTGATCAAGGTTTGAAATGATAACACCTTTATGTATTCATTCGGCTGAAGGCGATTTGGTTTTCGGAAGTAAAACAACACCAGTAACATGCAGAATCATTTACTTTGAAATGATAAATTCAAAAATAATTAAAAGCATAGAAGATACTCATGCATCCAAAACATCAAAGACTTTAAACTTCTCCACAGATCAACCTAAGCTATTTTGGAATGATTTCACCAAACCAACGATGCATCTATATAAAGCGCAACTATCCTGACTCCTCAGCATCTCGAGAACAAGAGCTAAAATTACTATCTTCGGCATGACCGGAAAGATTTCAGTCCCATTCTACTGTGCTCATAGCCCTGTGGCCACTACTGTCTAAGATATTCGCTCAGATTTCACACCTCACGGTCATCTTTGGCTGGTCTCTGGTTACAGCGCAGATGCAAAACTAAGGGCGCCTATCTTTAGCCCATTTGCTGCTCGAATTTGCTCTTCACTTTTTCCGTCAACAAGACATACGAAATCTGACTATATTACTGAATACAGGATGATATGCAATGCGCAAAATCCTTGCACCATCGCTTTGGCCAAAAGAAATCTCTGACGCACTGGAGCTGTCAGAAAACTGCCATTGTGTCAGCATTTTTATGCATCTACATGCATTTGGGATACATTATTAACTTCTTATCGGCATTTTATCTTCCCGCAGCAAGTTGTTAATAAATTTTCTCTGGTTTTTTAACGTCTCTTTACAGTGCGATTGAAACGTCACGATCATGAAAGTGTCAAGTGTCTACATCTAGGGGTGTTCGTTCTACCACACACTGCAAGATAACTCGAAAGGTATAATCAACAACAAAAGAAGAAGCCGCTGTAACGGGAAGATGTCACGTAACGTCTGCAGCACTGAGCAGTTCATTGCTTGGTAAACCTGTCGCTTTCCCAAGTGGAGCGACTTTTTGTTGTTCAACTGTATTTTGCCAGTTGTTCGAGTGCACGTGCTGTAAGCGAATTTCATGGGAAATGTCCAGATACTGAAACGCTGAACAATTCAACAACAGCGATATTAATCGCCTGTTTTTGGGAAAGCGGATCACAGAATGAAGAGAACCAGGAGACCTACCATTTTCGCGAACGCTAAACCGGTTGAAGTGAGGGACCTAATTCTGCGTTCGCCTTCAAAAAATCTGAGGAGACTATCTGTTCAGTCTCAAATTTTGTATGGTACGAAAGCAATGACGAAGTTAAAATTGCATCATATCTTTTTTTTAGCATTCAGGAATCAAGGTACAGATTAAAGGAAAGTGTCTGGCTTACCGTACAAGACTTCGTTCAGTTGTTGACATCCACCGAATGGCAAAATTGGACCGTTTTTTCTTCATTCTCAAGGCGTGGGTTCACCTTAGTAAATACTAAATACACAACAATTTGGTCAACCCAAAATTCACATATCTTTCACGAAAACACTTTGCTTAGCGATGTACCGTATCTCATTGTCGAATACTGCGTTCTTTTTTCTTTGAAAGTGCAGTGAAGGTGGAGTATGGTAAATTTTCTTTTGTTATTCTTCCTTCTTGCATTCAGTGTTATTCTTCACAGTGGAAGACAACGATCATTTATTACTATGTTTGATTCTAATATGTATTTTAAAATAATGAGTTCAGTCCGTTCACCGTTGGTTTGAAATTTGTCTAGTCTCATGCAGACTTATTTCTGTGTCTATATCTTAATACGATGTTTAACATTCGTCATTCATGGCTCTTAGCTCCAAAACCCTACTGCAAACCGACGTCAATGATATAGGTCTGTAGTTCGATGGATTACTCCTACTACCCTTGTTAAACACTGCGCAATTTTCCAATCTGTAGGTACAGATCTATCGGTGTGCAAAATGTTGTATATGATTGCTAAGTAGGGAGCTATTGTATCAGCGTAATCTGAAAGGAACCTAATCGGTATACAATCTGGACCTGAAGACTTGCCCGTATCAAGCGATTTGAGTTGCTTCGCAGCTCCTAAGGTATCTACTTCTAAGAAACTCATGATAGCAGCTGTTCGTGTTTCAAATTCTGGAATATTGCATTCGACTTCCCTGGTGAAGGAATTTCGAAAAACTGCGTTCAATAACTCCGCTTTAGCGGCACAGTCGTCGGTAACAGTACCATCGGCACTGCGCAGCGCGGGTATTGACTGCGTCTTGCCGCTTATGTACGACCAGAATTTCTTCGGATTTTCTACCAAGTATCGAGACAATGTTTCGTTGTGGAACGTATTAAAGGCATCTCGCATTGAAGTACTTACCAAATTTCGCGCGTTTGTAAATTTTATCCAATCTTCGGGATTTCGCGTTCTTCTGAACTTCGCATGCTTTCTCCGTTGCCGCTGCAACAGCGTTCGGACCTGTTTTGTGTACCATGGGGGATCAATTCCATCTCTTACCAATTTATGAGGTATGAATCTCTCGATTGCTGTTGCTACTATATCTTAGAATTTGAGCCATATCTCGTCTACATTTGCATAGTCAGTTCGGAAGGAATGGAGATTGTCTCTTAGGAAGGCTTCCAGTGACACTTTATCCGCTTTTTCAAATAAAATTATTTTGCGTTTGTTTCTGGTGGATTTGGAAGAAACGGTATTGAGCCTAACTACAACGACCTTGTGATCACAAATCCCTGTATCAGTCATGATGCTCTCTATTAGCTCTGGATTCTTTGTGGCTAAGAGGTCAAGTGTGTTTTCGCAGCTATTTACAATTCGCGTGGGTTCGTGGACTAACTGCTCGAAATAATCTTCGGAGAAAGCATTTAGGACAACCTCGGAAGATGTTTTCTGCCTACCACCGGTTTTGAACAAGTATTTTTGCCAACATATCGAGGGAAGGTTGAAGTCCCCACCAACTATAACCGTATGAGTGGGGTATTTATTTGTTACGAGACTCAAATTTTCTCTGAACTGTTCAGCAACTATATCATCGGAGTCTGGGGGTCGGTAGAAGGAGCCAATTATTAACTTAGTTCGGCTGTTAAGTATAACCTCCACCCACACCAATTCGCACGGAGTATCTACTTCGACTTCACTACAAGATAAACCACTACTGACAGACACAAACACTCCACCACCAATTCTGCCTAATCTATCTTTCCTGAACACCGTCTGAGACTTCGTAAAAATTTCTGCAGAACTTATTTCAGGCTTTAGCCAGCTTTCTGTACCTATAAAGATTTCAGCTTCTGTGCTTTCTATTAGCGCTTGAAGCTCAGGGACTTTCCCAGCACAACTACAACAATTTACAACTACAATTCCGACGGTTCCTTGATCCAAGCACGTCCTGTATTTGCCATTCACCCTTTCCGAGGCCTTCTCTCCTAAAAAACATCCCCATTCCACGCCACACAGCCTCCGCTACCCGTGTAGCCGCCAGCTGAGTGTAGTAAACTCCTGACCTATTCAGTGGAACCCGAAACCCCACCACCCTATGGCGCAAGTTAAGGAATCTGCAGCCAACACGGTCGCAAAACCGTCTGAGCCTCTGATTCTGACACTCCACCCGGCTCTGCACCAAAAGACCACAGTCGGTTCTGTCAACGATGCTGCAGATGGTGAGCTCTGCCTTCATCCCGTAAGCAAGACCGGCAGCCTTCACCAAATCAGATAGCCGCTGGAATCCAGAGAGAATTTCCTCAGATCCAAAGAGACACACGACATTAGTGCCGACATGTGCCACCACCTGCTGCTGGCTGCACCCTGTGCTCTTCATGGTATCCGGAAGGACCCTTTCCACATAAGGAATGACTCCTCCCGGAATGCACACGGAGTGTACACTTGGATTTCTTCCCCTCCTTAGCCGCCATATCCTAAGACGCCCCATTACGCGCCTAACATTGGAGCTCCCAACTACCAAGAAGCCCACCCTCTGCGACTGCCCGGACCTTGAAGGCTGAGAATCATCCTCTGAAACAGGGCAGGCAGCTGCATCTGGCTCAGCCAGAGACATTGCCTGAAACCTGTTTGTCAGACGCACCGGGGAGGCTTTCCGATCAGCCTTCGAGGACGTCTTTCGCTGGCTGCCATGCCTTGTAACGACCTCCCAATCAACCACAGGCGAGGGCTCAGCCACATTGCGGTCAGCAACCGGGGCAACCACAGCGGCAGACCGATCTGGGGACAGACGAGACGAGGTTGACATCCCCGTGATACCCAAGTCCGGCTCCCCACAATGGTGCCCATTAGCAACAGCCTCAAGCTGCGCGACCGAAGTCAGCGCCGTTTGCAGCTGTGAGCGAAGGGATGCCGACTCAGCCCTCAACCGAACACAGCAATCACAGTCCCTGTCCATTCTAATCGATGTTGAACAACAGTTACTGAAACACGAGTGCCTAGATAACGTAATGGAAACACGCAAAGATTGTATGAACTAACCTGTATAAATGCCTAACGACTGCGCTACAATCTGCCTGAATTTACGATTACAGTAACTAAAACTCGAGATTACACCTCCTATACGAAACTCATACGCAATTTAAGTAAGAATCTACGAAGTAAACACTAAAGCGCGATGCTACAGCTCTCAAATATTATAGTAAGACCGAAATTTATGAATTAAACAATGCAAGTACGCAAAAACACGCAAAGAAATTAGGAATTAAACTATGTAACAAATAAGTAAGCTAGGGGTATACGACTTGATGCTGGCAGTTGCTTATCCAACGGCAGCAGGGAACGATCTATTGATACGTAATCAGCATGGTTTCAGAAAACATCGTTCTTGTGCAACGCACGAAGTAATGGCCGCTATCGACAGGGGATTTCAACTTGATTCCGTATTTCTAGATTTCCGGAAAGCTTTTGACACCGTTCCTCACAAGCGACTTCTAATCAAGCTGCGGGCCTATGGGGTATCGTCTCAGTTGTGCGACTGGATTCGTGATTTCCTGTCAGGAAGGTCGCAGTTCGTAGTAATAGACGGAAAATCATCGGGTAAAACTGAAGTGATATCAGGTGTTCCCCAGGGAAGCGTCCTCGGACCTCTGCTGTTCCTGATCTATATAAATGACCTGAGTGACAATCTGAGCAGTTCTCTTAGGTTGTTCGCAGATGATGCTGTAATTTACCGTCTAGTAAGGTCATCCGAAGACCAGTATCAGTTGCAAAGCGATTTAGAAAAGATTGCTGTATGGCGTGGCAGGTGGTAGTTGACGCTAAATAACGAAAAGTGTGAGGTAATCCACATGAGTTCCAAAAGAAATCCGTTGGAATTCGATTACTCGATAAGTAGTACAATTTTCAAGGCTGTCAATTCAAGTGAGTACCTGGGTGTTAAAATTACGAACAACTTCAGTTGGAAAGACCACATAGATAATATTGTGGGGAAGGCGAGCCAAAGGTTGCGTTTCATTGGCAGGACACTTAGAAGATGCAACAAGTCCACTAAAGAGACAGCTTACACTACACTCGTTCGTCCTCTGTTAGAATATTGCTGCGCGGTGTGGGATCCTTACCAGGTGGGATTGACGGAGGACATCGAAAGGGTGCAAAAGAGGGCAGCTCGTTTTGTATTATCACGTAATAGGGGAGAGAGTGTGGTTGATATAATACGAGAGTTGGGATGGAACTCATTAAAGCAAAGACGTTTTTCGTCGCGGCGAGATTTATTTACGAAATTTCAGTCACCAACTTTCTCTTCCGAATGCGAAAATATTTTGTTAAGGCCAACCTACATAGGTAGGAATGATCATCAAAATAAAATAAGAGGAATCAGAGCACGAACAGAAAGGTTTAGGTGTTCGTTTCTCCCGCGCGCTGTTCGGGAGTGGAATGGTAGAGAGATAGTATGATTGTGGTTCGACGAGCCCTCGGCCATGCACTTAAATGTGAATTGCAGAGTAATCATGTAGATGTAGATGTAGGTGTAGACGGTGAAACTGGAGCGCCCTCTCTTTTCTCATTTTTTGTGATAATGTTGTTCGTACTATTCCATAATTGCCCTTAAACTACTCAGTTTATGTCTGATATCGTTAACGTATCCAGAGCTAAATTTATCGTTTGTATTGAAAGAAACTTAACGGGAAGAAACGGACAGTAAAATCTCCAAGGGGAACCAGAACAGTGACATAAGGTAGCTATAAAACCCCCAAGACGATTATGATTCCATAGACATATTGATGGCGAAACGCATCAGAAACTATGATCGGCTCTTATTGTTGCATGTACTTAATGAGAATTTTCACCTACAACTGAAATGTACGAGGTCGTGCTGGAAAGAAGTGTCTCCGAATATTTTATTCTTTTCTCAATATGAGTTGAGATATTACGTGATATGGATATTAGTCAGCTAACGAAAGTTGCAGCCCTCTGTGGCTAAAATGCTCCGAATTGTAACGTGTAACATGGCCGTGTGTGACGTTACTATGACGGTGCGTGAGAAACAGCGTACTGTAATCGAATTTCTAAACACAGAAAACTTGCCTCCAATCGAAATCCATAGATGATTGAGAACTGTGTAAGGTGATGATTGTATCGATGTCATAATGTACGACATTGAGTTATTCGTGCTCGTAGTGAAGGAAACGGTGGAGCTAACTTCAACGCGTGCGACAGAGCTAGGACTGGAGGACGGCGTACGTCAACCGATAGACCTATTAGAATCAGGTATATGAACTCATTAGAGAAAATCCTCGGATAACACAAACACAGGTCTCAGGAAAGTTTGACATATCTCGAGAGCGTGTCCAGTGGCCATCATAGCAGCACTGCGCTAAAGAAAACTGTGAACACAGTGGGTGCCTCGAATGCTCACTCCTACCATGAAATAGAGGAAATTGTACATATGTCAACAACTTCTCTTGCCTTTCGTGCTAGAGAGTGATGGGTCCGTTAACAACGTAGTGCCAGGTGATGGAAGCTGGTTCCACCATTTTGGACCGGAAAACTAGAGAGCATCCTGGAGTTCCGCCAGAAAGAATAACGGACGAAAAATATATTTAAGACCATGCCGCCAGCAGGCAAAGGTCTTGTTCACGGTGTTCTGTGATGTTCAAGGTGTGTTGAATTTGGAGTTCATGGATAATGCACCACCATAAACTCTGCGAGATAACTAAAAGATCATCACATAAGTGAAAGCACGATTTGAAGAGTTCGTCCACACATGGAGCAATCTCTCCATCAATATGACGATGCCGGACGACTGAGATCTGCAATAATCCAATGCCTTGGGTTCACTGACATCGCCGGCCGGAGTGGCCGAGCGGTTCTAGGCGCTACAGTCTGGAACCGCG
Source organism: Schistocerca piceifrons (assembly GCF_021461385.2). NCBI lineage: Eukaryota > Metazoa > Arthropoda > Insecta > Orthoptera > Acrididae > Schistocerca > Schistocerca piceifrons. The sequence continues at coordinate 303,530,827 of NC_060138.1, forward strand.
CGACCGCTACGGTCGCAGGTTCGAATCCTGCCTCGGGCATGGATGTGTGTGATGTCCTTATGTTAGTTAGGTTTAAGTAGTTCTAAGTTCTAGGGGACTGATGACCACAGCAGTTAAGTCCTATAGTGCTCAGAGCCATTTTTCACTGACATCGATCATCCTCCATACCTCTCCAAATTGTCTCCCTATGATTTTCATCTGCTTCCAAACCTTAGAGAACACTTTCGACGACTTCAGTTAGGTAGTGATGAAGCGATGCAGGCAGATGTGAGGCTGTGGCCCCGTCAACAACGTCAGAGATTCTACAGTGACGATATCAACAAACTGGTCCCTCGTTGGGAGAGATATGTTCGTAGCCAGGGTGAATACGTTGGGAAGTAAATACGTGAAGATTTAAGACATTGGATGTTAATATCGTTTGTTTTATTTAAAATGACTTAAAAGTTCTCATATAAAAAGTCGGAGGAACTACTTTTCAGCACGCCCTCGCAGCCATTTTGTCTCCAAAGGGTATGATAACAGTGCATACTAAGAACTGTATCATAGCTTACTGGGTGTACATTATACTGAATTACTCGTGGTTTCTTTCTAGGTTACTGCCAAGTGATGAATCGGTGTAGCTTTTATTGCTCCTACTTCCAGGTTTGCAACATTTTTCATTTACAAGCATGTTTTGTCTTGTCGGGCACTAAATTAACACAGGGTGAACATTTATAAAACCGACATACTGCAGAGATGGATTCCTGACGGGAAACGGAGGAAAGAGGGTCTTATGAACGTGTATGCGGAAATGAATCTTTCCCACGGCAAATGGCGCTGGCGATGTTCCTCAGACCATGTGCCGTGTGTTCCTTGTGTGCTACAGGCTGTGAGATTGATGCAGCGAACTGTAAAGTCCGGTATTCACGCCAAGAACAAGCCAAGATGGTGCTTGTGTACGGCTATACCAAACCAAGTAACCTCACAGACACCAGCCATACCACACAACATCTCAAGCCCGTTTTGGGAATCTGTGTGAGCATGGGTCCTTTGAAACACACGAATGTGCAGGTAGGCGGCGGACTTTGTGGACATCAGATCTGGAGGACCGAGTTCTACAGGATATTGAGACGAACACTAGTACAAGCTCTAGGCAAGTGGTCGGCCAGCATGGTGAAGGACAAAGTACGATTGTGTGTATCCTTCATGGCAACCACGTCACGTGGAGGCCACTTCGTGCTTTTGTTGTGAAGTGGATGAGATCCAGCTCTGTAACCGTGTTCTGGGACGATTTATCATCGTTCAACGCACAATGTCCCTCTCCGGACAGATCTTTTCCCTTCCATTTCCAGTCAGAAATCTGTCGTTGCTGTTTGTCGGTTTTATTAATGTGCACGCTGTATAGTTTCTCTGCTTTTTTATTATCTATCTGGGCAACAGATAAATGGAAAACAATGAAACACAGGACCAAATTTGTACATAACATGAAGTAATGTTCCAATTTGATGTGGCAACCGTGCGTGAATGAGTTTCCCACTTCCAAATATTTCAGGATCTCCTTCGTAGCTGGAAAGGTAGCCTAATATTAAGTAGAAACGATATACTATCACAGTTTCCCTGGTTTTTGCTCCAGTATGTTCTAGCTGGTATACGTCTGCTAAATAATACTACTAGCTGAACACAATCTATTGATTTTTTTATGGGCTGCGTGAATGTTATTATTTTTATGGACAGTTCCAGCTAAAGAGGAATTTAGTTGTAGGTGTAATTATCCCTTACATTTATAATTGTATCGCAGTGGTCATTGTTAGTATCCAGATTTTTACAAGGAAGTATGTGTATGAGTATGTTTGAGCATTAGGAACGCAAGCATCATGCTTTTATTAAACCTTAATCACTCCCATTTGTAGTGATAGAGGTTAAGAAAAATATTTAATAAACTATGTCGATATCGTTATGTGTGTGTGGAGTCATATAGAAAAGACAAGATAAAAGATCGTTTAAAAATATTTTGTGCGTCAGTTTCATGAAATAACTTCTCTCATGTAACATCTTTCACCTTATGACACCACAAATACTTTTACGTATAGATGAAATGCTAATTAATTAAGCAGTTGACATTTATTCATTACGAACAGATGAAAAGATAGATAAATAGTAAATTCACATGTTCAGTGGTCTAAACGAATGTCCCTCATCTTCGTGTACAGCTCAACCTTGCATGCCTTAAGGTGGCCATAGGTGCCTAACGAACCAGTCCCATTCCTCTGTGCTGAGGCTGACGAGCCTTCCAAATCCAGTCCATCTCCGACCACACTGTTGTATATGTTAGAGATTAATAGCCCATACGACGCTGGTTTACCAGTCGCCTGTCTGCGACTCCTTTTTCTGTCACTACAATGGAATATGTTGAGAAATTTGGTGTAGCAGACGTACCAGTTCTTAAACAGGGAAGGAGCAAATCTCTTTTTTGGATGACTGGCAGGCCCATTCTTAACATGAACATGACGGAAAGCAACAAGCTCACCACTCCATGGATGGTTTTAAAACGGCTTTTAAAGAAATTTTATGGAATTACCCACAGCACATGCTTGTATTTACCGATGGCTCGAAGCAAGAGGACAGTGTTGGATGTTCTGTAATCTTTAACGGTTTTTCATTAAACTTAGCCTGGCAAGACACTTCTCATTGTGCTATGCAGTACTGTGGGTGACCGAAAAGGCACTGAAGAACATGACACTTCTTGATAGGGGATAGTTCCTTGTCTGCACTGACCCTCTTAGCGTTCTGTGCGCAATTCAGCATAGTTGAGACGATTCAGAACACCATTCACCTCCTGCACAGGCAGAAGAAAGAGAGGGCCTTGTGCTGGGAATACATAAACTGACGGAACAGCGAAAGCAGTCTGCCAGGAAAATGCTACACTTCACATCCCCCCACTGGCCCTCATTTATCGGTAAAAAAACGAGCATTATCTAAATGCGAAAAGCAGAGGCAAATAGTGGCTTACAACAAGACGCGGTTGGTCAAACCGACCATACGGACATGGCGCACTTCCATTCGAACTATGCAGACGTGGCGCATATCCATTCCACGAAGGAACGAAGTGGTCCTCACTGCCCAATAACGTAGGCGGCAATAATACCAACGAGAATGTAGTGTTGGAGGAGTCATGCTCCCGGTGCACCATGTTTTAATGCCCTGTCTGTTGTACGCTGCTATGAGGGTAGCCTTTGATCTACCGGGGGACATATTCTCCACTTTAGGCGATAACGAAACAATGGCGCGACAACTTTGACATCTTGTGTGGTGGTGTACTTCTGCCTGATTAATTTGCCAGAGGTTTCAGCGTTTTTTAATGACTGGCTGGTCGTTTCAGTTCGCGATCGACCAACCTAGTTTAGTGACTCCCACAGTTTTGTTACTCCTTTTATCACTTTGACAACGGTATAATTAGGTCTACAGGAACTTATACTTGATATTTTGTATTGCTGTAACCCTCGTTATGTGGACACCGCTTTTCTTGGTGATGTGAGTGCTTCTCAATCACCAGTACCACGCCTTTGTGAAGGGGCTCTGATGACAAGCTGTTTAGCGTCCAACAATTTTAAATCATTCCATCCATCCATCCATCCATCCTTCTGTAAGGATTGAGATCTCTTGATAACGAAAGTTAACCATGTGACATGTTTGAAGGTATGTAGTAGTATGCTCATGCTTCTCGTGTGTAATGACAGTTACAGTAGTTACATGTTGCGTAAGCGTGTACGACGTACATAAGAAAAATGAGAATTCAGTCATATTTTAAAATTCTGTACCTCTTCATGTGTCCTCAGTTTCAATTTGAGTCGCTAAACATAGCTAAAACCCGTACTTATCGCTTTTGTTTTCCACTGTACAATTTCCTTGCACTGAATAGAGAGTGCAGCACTTACAGATTAACATGCCCGCTCAGTCTGAGTTTCTTTGAATAGTTACGACGTTATCAATTACCGCTTAAGCTTACGCTCTTCCTATACGATCAGCGTTCGTTTTCTATTAAAAAAACTGAAGAACTTCCTCCCAGAGTTAAGGAAATACTGCCTTTCAAAGGATTTTAAAAGATCTTATAAAATCGAAAGCCCCTTCCGCGTGCAGAGGAGGCGTGCTTCGCGCAGTACCGGCACCGCGGCGCTTCAGGAATAACCTGCTTACGTTCCTGCTGTTTTCGCTCGTTAACGAACCTGAAAATTTGAATACCGTCTCGTCAAACTCATTAATATCTGACTTCAAAATTCTCGGCGGTCGTCTCTCATGAATATGCATGCTGGCTAGTGGGGCCGTCTTGTCCTGGGGTGGGGATGGGGAGGGGAGGGAAGGCAGCGGCGCGCCTGCGAGGCGTGCGGCGGCAACCCGCAGCGCAGGCGACACCTGCTGCCGGCGCTGCCGCTGCCGCCGCCGCTGCCCCTCGGGCGCGCGTGTGGCCCCAAGCAAGGCGTCGCTTCGCCCTCATTAAACGGCCACCGGTGCCCCGGTTGGTCACATAGTTGTGTGACAGTGCTCTGTGCTTACCAGGCCTCGTAACTAACGAGAATTTTTTTAAGAAGAAGGTTACGTGGTACTACCCTTCAGCTAGGAATACGTGTTTTGTTGCTCATTAACTACTTAGAGAATGAAAGCAGTTGGCACCATGGACGCTTATTTAAATTTTTCTTAAAATAAACTGTTTTTAATAATATTCGAAAAACGGAAAAACTGGTCTTCAGTATTTGTGTATGCTGTTTCACATGTATCCGAGAGAGTCTAACCGTTCTAAATACACCTATAGGTTACAAATTTAGGAAATTACACAATGAAAGTCCCGTGCCATAGAATCGTAGCACGCCGGTTGAAGAGGCAAAACAAAATGACGCAGTCCATTGATAAAATTCAGGTATCATGTCCATCTGAAAGAAAAGAACATTGCAAGAAACCGTGCTGGGCTGCTGAAAGTAAGCGGAATTAATACACCATCATATGATGCAGTGGTTATGTTATATTGCTAGAGGAGGCCGAAATGCACGCTATAAGCTCACGCAGGATGGCGTGAGGTCTGAAACAGGATACGTAATGAATACTATAAAGAAAAGTACGTAGCTTCTGGAATACTTAACTTTAATCCATCATTTGTATACATCGTTCTTGATGAGACATGCTTCATATGAAAACTATCAATTGCTATGGCGCCTTGCTAGGTCGTAGCCATTGACTTAGCTGAAGGCTATGCTAACTATCGTCTCGGCAAATGAGAGCGTAATTCTCAGTGAACCTTTCCTAGCAACGTCGGCTGTACAAGTGGGGAGAGTGCTAGTCAGTCTCTCTAGACCTGCCGTGTGGTGGCGCTCGGTCTGCGATCACTGACAGTGGCGACACGCGGGTCCGTCGTATACTAGCGGACCGCGGCCGATTTAAAAGCTACCACCTAGCAAGTGTGGTGTCTGGCGGTGACACCACAGGTTACTTGGTGCAGACGCTTTCAGTGTGGTCAGACAAATCTGAAAGATGAAGAACACTCTACTAGACCCTCTCTCCTTGAAGATCCTGGAATCTCAACAAAAGTGGACGGTATGATGCTCGAAGATCCGTGTGTCGCTATCTAAGCGACAGTGAAAAATTAGTTACGGATCAGCTTTCGACATCTTGAACTATATTTTGAAATTGATTATGGTCATCGCCCGGTAGTTTCCACGACTGTTCACATCCATTCACAAAATCCGCTGACCAAGGGTTAATGGAAATGTTGCATGAGTACCGAGCCAACGCAGATGACTTCTTTGGCCACCTAATAACCAAGAATAAGTGCCAGGTGCATTGCTATGTCCCGAGACAAAGGAGTAAAACTAGCAGTAATAATATGTGGATTCATGGACACCAAAAAAGGCAAAGGTCTAGTCGTTGTTGGTTAAGGTGTTACTGAATGTTGTTTGGGCCTGCCATGGTATGGCTCCACCAGATTATATACGGACCAAATCGTCACCAGCTTCCGATGTAGTGATATACCAAAGAGTTCGCGAATGTATCTGGAACAAAAATTACTGAAAGTGATTAATGTAATGTTTCAAAGATAGATGTGAAATAATTATTATAAATCTGGAAAGAGGTAAAATTATGGCGAGGAAATGAATGTGTCAACTAACGGGCAGCCTTTCAACTGAGTGATGGCAATCTCTATATCACACATTCTACGTAATCAGTCTCTGTTGTTTCTGCCAGGAGTTACACAACAAAACATTGTCATTGAATCGGAAAACTTAGTAATTTTGCGATTTTATTCAAAGATGATGAGGCTGTGGTACAAATTCCACGAACATATTTTTGAACCAGTTCAACATTGAAACATTTCAGGTACTGCTGACACTAATCTTTTTTCATCAAAGTAGTATCAGATATTTTTCTTTCTTTAGTGTCATATTATATACTCATGTCGAGGATACTGCCTCCAATTGTTCAATTGTACATCTGAGAAGCAGTGAAGGAAATAAACGAAAGATTGAAGTTCGGGATTAAAGTTAAAGGTGAAAGGATATTACTATTAAGACTACGAGAAATGGAATGAATAGTCCAATGGAAGCAAAGCATGGATTGAAAGGATCTCATGGAGAACCACCCATGTACTTAACAAGAGAGATAATTTATGTTAATTGTAGACAATGCCGTACCATAATATCGAGTACGCATAGAGTTTATTCATAAGATATATTGGGGAATTGAGAAAGGTTGTAATTATGCTTTTAATAAAATACTGGAAGTGGAATTAACTCAATATTCATTCGTATATGACAGGTTTAAAGAGACCCGCCATGAATTCCATTCCGGCACTAACCTCTTCACCTCAGACCAGCTCTTACACTAAACGTCTTCAATTATTATTGTCTTTTTACACTTTACAGCTCACTCTTGCGTCATAGAGGTTAGTCCCAGATGTCTTCGCAGATGTCCTGTCATCTTGTCCCTTCTTATTGTTATGTTCCTTTCATCGGCGATTCTGCGGACTACCTCCTCGTCCCTCAGGTTATCAGTCTTACTACATTTCAACGTTCTTTTGTGGCACCACATGTCAAACGCTACGAATCTCTTCTGTTCCGGTCTACCCATAATCCGCTACCATAACACGCTGTGCTCCAAACGAACACTCTCAAAAATTTTTTCGTCGAATTAAAGCCTATGGTTCGTACCAGTAGAGTACTCTTAGCCAGGAATGCCCTTTTTATTTGCGCTTGTCTCACCTTGTTTCGTACGTCATGGGTTATTCTGCTTCGAAGGTAGCAGAACTCCTTATCTCCGTCTATTTCTACTTCATGATCACTACTTTTGATGTAAGTTGCTTGCTAATTTCATTCCTGGTATTTCTCATTACTTTTGTCTTTCTTCGATTTACTCTTAGTCCATATTGTCAACTCACTGGACTGTTAGTTCCATTCAACAGATCCTGTAATTCTCCTTTTATCTCACCGAGGATAGCAATGTCATCAGTGAACCTTATCATTGTTATCATTTCACCCTAAATTTTAATCCCACTTTTCAAAACTTTCGTTTATTTACGACATTGCTTCTTTGATGTATAGAGTGGGCAACAGTCGCGAAAGACAGCATTCCTGTCTTATACCCTTTTAAATCCGATCAGTTCGTTCTTGTCTTCCAACCTTTTGGTTCTTGTACATATTGTATATTAGCCGTTTCTCCTGCGTGTAGCTTACTATTATTTTTCTCATAGTTTCCAACTTCTTGCACAATTTTTCATTGTCGTAAGCTTTTTCTGCGACGATAAATCCTATGAGCGTTTCTTGATTTTTCTTCAGTCTTGCAGGAGCAACGTGAGAACTTCCTTTGAGGAGCCTTTAACTTTCTTAAAGCCAAACTGATACTCATCTAAGAGGTTTTATTGTCAACATAAAGTGTTAAGCTGATTGTGCGATAGTTCTCACACTTATCTGCCAATGCTATTTTCGGAACTGTGTGGATGATGTATTTCCGAATGCCTGATGGTACGTCCCCAATCAGATAGATGATAGATGACGGCCACCACTGCTGGTAATTTTTATTCCAAATTTGAGCAATTGAATACCGGACTCAGGACGCTGCTCCCATTTTTTCTTGGTGTACTTTGGTGTATCTAATTGAAGTTAAACTTAGGAAGAGATCTTTCTCTACATGGCACTGCTACTTTTACTCACCAGGCGTTGCTCCTAACTATTCTCATTAATTGTTGCGAGGCGGAAGGCTTCACAATTCTATAATTTTTAATTTATTAATTTATTTATATTTAACATACGACTATTATTACAAGGTTATTACAAATGACTGAAGCGATTTCACAGCTCTACAATAACTTTATTATTTGAGATATTTTCACAATGCTTTGCACACACATACAAAAACTCAAAAAGTTTTTTTAGGCATTCACAAATGTTCGATATGTGCCCCTTTAGTGATTCGGCAGACATCAAGCCGATAATCAAGTTCCTCCCTCACTCGGCGCAGCATGTCCCCATCAATGAGTTCGAAAGCATCGTTGATGCGAGCTCGCAGTTCTGGCACGTTTCTTGGTAGAGGAGGTTTAAACACTGAATCTTTCACATAACCCCACACAAAGAAATCGCATGGGGTTAAGTCGGGAGAGCGTGGAGGCCATGACATGAATTGCTGATCATGATCTCCACCACGACCGATCCATCGGTTTTCCAATCTCCTGTTTAAGAAATGCCGAACATCATGACGGAAGTGCGGTGGAGCACCATCCTGTTGAAAGATGAAGTCGGCGCTGTCGGTCTCCAGTTGTGGCATGAGCCAATTTTCCAGCATGTCCAGATACACGTGTCCTGTAACAGTTTTTTCGCAGAAGAAAAAGGGGCCGTAAACTTCAAACCGTGAGATTGCACAAAACACGTTAACTTTTGGTGAATTGCGAATTTGCTGCACGAATGCGAGAGGATTCTCTACCGCCCCGGTAGCTGAGTGGTCAGCGTGACAGACTGTCAATCCTAAAGGCCCGGGTTCGATTCCCGGCTGGGTCGGAAATTTTCTCCGCTCAGGGACTGGGTGTTGTGTTGTCCTAATCATCATCATTTCATCCCCATCGACGCGCAGGTCGCCGAAGTGGCGTCAAATCGAAAGACCTGCACCAGGCGAACGGTCTACCCGACGGGAGGCCCTAGCCACACGACATTTCCATTTTTACCGCACAGATTCGCATATTGTGTCTGTTCACTTCACCATTAAGAGAAAATGTTGCTTCATCACTGAAAACAAGTTTCGCACTGAACGCGTCCTCTTCCATGAGCTGTTGCAACCGCGCCGAAAATTCAAAGCGTTTGACTTTGTCATCGGGTGTCAGGGCTTGTAGCAACTGTAAACGGTAAGGCTTCTGCTTTAGCTTTTTCCGTAAGATTTTCCAAACCGTCGGCTGTGGTACGTTTAGCTCCCTGCTTGCTTTATTCGTCGACTTCCGCGGGCTACGCGTGAAACTTGCCCGCACGCGTTCAACCGTTTCTTCGCTCACTGCAGGCCGACCCGTTGATTTCCCCTTACAGAGGCATCCAGAAGCTTTAAACTGTGCATGCCATCGCCGAATGGAGTTGCCAGTTGGTGGATCTTTGTTGAACTTCGTCCTGAAGTGTCGTTGCACTGTTATGACTGACTGATGTGAGTGCATTTCAAGCACGACATACGCTTTCTCGGCTCCTGTCGCCATTTTGTCTCACTGCGCTCTCGAGCGCTCTGGCGGCAGAAACCTGAAGTGTGGCTTCAGCTGAACAAAACTTTATGAGTTTTTCTACGTATCTATAGTGTGTCGTGACCATATGTCAATGAATGGAGCTACAGTGAATTTATGAAATCGCTTCAATCATTTGTAATAGCCCTGTACAATATGTGTAGAAATGAATATTCTTAAAAAGAGAATGTTACAAAAAATGTGATTCAAAGATAAATTAAAACAATATTGTATATTACTTGTGCTACTTCAGCTAGAATAATCTTTCTTCAAGAAATAGTGCAGCTCGAGGTTTCTTGTACACTGTCACTGGTGTTTTCTGTCTCCTAGAATGACGTCTAAAATATCGACAACAGACCCATGCTACAATACTAATGCCTCAATGAATGAAGCTTTCTATGATTCTTTCCCGTCTCTCAGCTTGGAAGTCAGGGCTTTCTATCTTCGATAGGATACTGCACGGAACCTCACGCTGAGCATAATAGCACTCTCCAATTAGAGGGGAGGGTTGACGAAAACGCCGCGAAAGTAATAAGAGCGCACGGTACCGCAGCTTCACATTTTCGCCTTCCTCAAAGATTAGTAGTTGCTTATTCCCTTGAATCTTGTGAGCGCATGATGCTCTGCGAGGGTCAGGTGATAGTCATCCGGACACAGGAGGGTTCGAGGTTTTATCAGCGTGACACGGGGGTTACAAGCTAAAATCTTCTGTGTCAGTCGCCAAACGCCAGAGGCGACACGCACAAGAAGTAATGTTCTTCGTTGTTCACGAGGCGATAGTTCAGGGCCAAGTGGGAAGTCTGTCAATCCGATACCATGGAGCCTGTGAGTCGTTGCATATTTTTTGGTTACTTCGTACCACGTCACGCGCACTGAGGTTGGCAGAAAGTGGTGGTGTATAGTTTTCCACACTCGTGGCCAATTGAGAGGTAGGCATTTGGTTTCTGTCACGCAGCGCGAAACTGCCCGCAGAAGGGTGGTGAGAAAATCTTTTGCATTCGGCGGGTGCGTTGCAGGAGATCCGAGGTCGCATAGCTGTATTTTAGAACGATGATTTTTGGGTTGTGCGGCGCTCAACGCCGTGTTTATCTGAGTCCGTACAAATTACCAATCTTTTCACTTTGCAGTCTCGCCATTTTCCTGACTGATGATGAAATGATGAGGACAACACAAAGACCCAGACCCTGGGTGGAGAAAAACCACGGCCTGGCCGGGAATCGAACCCACAACCCCGTGATCCCGAGGCAGCAATGCTAATCACTACACCACGAGCTGTTATTCTAGAATGAATGTCGACTCATTGGAGAGCTGTGTCCCGACGCACACCATCGACACCAGCCGGCCGTGAGGCATCGGTATCAGGATGTCCAATAAAGGATTCATGTAAAGGTCAGCTGCCAGTGCACGGAAGATAATCAGTGCCAGCCCTCTATCACAGAGGGGCAGGGTGTCAGTATCATTTCTTCTCTCTTTCTTTTTTTTGTGTCGTCTGGTTTGATATGCCAACCTCTTCATCTCAGAATAGAGCTTGTAACTTGTGTCCTCAATTATTTGCTGGATATATTTCAAATTCTGTCTTCCTCTATAGTTTTTAACCTCGACAGCTTCCTCTAGTACCATGGAAGCTATTCGCTGATGTCCTATCATCCTGTCCCTTCTCCTAGTCAGTGTTTTCCGCGTATTTCTTATCCGGTTTTCCCATAATCCACATCTCACTGCCATACAATGCTGTGCTCCAGACGTACATTCTCAGAAATTTCTTCCTCAAATTAAGGCCTATATTTCTTACTAGTAGGCTTCTATTGGCCAGGAATGCCACTTTTGCCAGTGCTAGTCAGCTTTTGATGCCCTCCTTCCTCTGTCCATTATTAGTTATTTTCCTACTTTGGCAGCAGGGTCCTTTAGTTCGTCTAATTTGTGATTTCCAAAGCTGATATTAAGTTTCTCGTAGTTCTCACATCTGCTGTTTCTCATTACTTTCGCCTTTCTTCGATTTGCTCTCAATCCGTATTCTGTATTCATTAGACTGTTCACTCCACTGAACAGATCCTGTAATTCCTCTTCACTTTCACTGACCATAGCAATGTTAGAAGTGAATCTTATCATTTATATCCTTTCACCTTTAATTTTACTGCCACTCCTGACTCTTTTTATTTCCATAATTCTTTCTTCTATGTATTCATTGAAAAATATCGGCGAAACACTACATCCCCGTCTTACACCCTTTTTAATCCGGGCACTTCGTTCTTGGTCTTCTATTATTCCCTCTTGGCTCTTGTATATATTGTATATTACCTGTCTTTCCCTATGGCTTGCCCCTATTTCCCTCAGAATTTAGGACATCTTGCATCATCTGACATTGTCGAACGTTTCCTCAGGCCAACAAATCCTGTGACTGTGTCTTAATTTTTCTTTAGTCTTGCTTCCATTATCAACCACAAATACAGATTGCCTCTTTGGTGGCTATCTGGTACCTCCCTAAAGCCACAGTGATCGTCATATCACGTACCCTCAATTTTCTTTTCCGTTTTCTGTATATTATTGTTGTCAACAACTTGGATGCATGAACGGTTAAGCAGATTGTGGGATAATTCTCTCGCCTGTCAGTTCTCGCATGTTCGGAATTGCGTGGATGATATTTTTCCGAAAATCATACGGTATATCACCGGACTCTTACATTATGCAAACCAACGTGAATAGACGTTTAGTTACACTTCCCCAAACGATTTTAGAAATTCTGATTCTCCCTCATTTGATCTTAGGTCTTCCAAAGCTCCTTTAAAATATCATTGTAATACTGGATCGGCTCTCTCTTCTAAATCGACTCCCGTTTCTGCTTCTATCGTATTAGACAAATCGTGTCCCCTCGTAGATATTTTCAATGTACTCTTTCCACCTATCCGCTCTCTCCTCTACATTCAACAGTGGAATTCGCCACCACTTTAAATACGTTTCTTGCGGATAGGAAATAGCTAAAGGCTGGTACGTGACGCCATGTTATTGAGTTTTGACGCCACGTAGAAGTTCAGGTATTCCACATGTTGCAGCTGATTAAAGTCCCGGAACAGGTTCTGGTGCACCAACATGTGTACAAAATGTTCTAAACGTCTGTACTTTGCTGCGGCCGCGCACATCTTTCATAAACGTGACTACCGGATATCTCAGTTCAGTAACTGGAGGGAGGACGGTGACAGCACCCGGCCCGAGACCGCGCTCGATGTCCAGAGCCGCCGACTTGCTGATGTTTATAACACTGACCGCAGCCTGTCCATATCGCTCCATTCACTTCATCGATGGTACGAACCAGCAGTAGCAAGTCGCCGCCGTACGCACTATAGCGGAAGGCGATGGCCCGTAGAGTGATGCCAGACAGCCTGTGGTTGAAACCCCGGGGATTGCATGAAGGTAGGTAGATTTGGGACAACCTTGTCGTAGAAACCTTATAACGGAATTAAGCCCACCATCCATTTGTTGACCTGGACGTGAGAGGTGGTTGCTGCCACAGGCGCCGCGGGGTGTCGTTCAGCCTCGGGTGAAATCTCATACAGTGCATCACATGTAGGAAGAAATTAGGGCGCACTCCATCGAAGGCTATTGAAATCGATGGAGACGATCGCCGCTCTCAGACGGCACGCCAAGACACTCACTATTTCCCCCCTCTCCCCATCCCCGCCATCGCCTCTGCGACGTCTATTCTGGTGCGATAATCATTGGCAAAGTCTTCAAAATGTGGCCTTCCAAAAGCCTGGCTAAGATCTTGTAGTCGGCGTTCAACATTGTAAATCACCGGTACTCACTGACTGATTGCCATTCCGCTTGGTTGTGTACAGGTATGATAACTACGACTGCGGTACGCAGTAATGTGCAGTCCCGATACATCAATCCCCGAAACATTTTAACCTGGCGGGGAATCGTGACATAACAGAACTCGACTGGTAATCCATCGGGTCCTAGAGAGCTACTGACCACACTTTTGTCCAAGAAGTTTGCCATCTCCTCAGATGAGGCTTCTTCCATTAATGGCGCCGCTGTTGCCGCGTCAATAATGCGTGTCAGTGGCCTCCTCATGTACGGTTCTTTCTTGGTAAAGACGACGGACATGATCCTCCATGGTATTCTCTATGGTTGTTTGGTTAGTGCAGGGGCGACCGTAGGGCGTGTGATTAACTTTCCGCCCTGCCGGCGCATGTCCGCCACAGTGTGGTGCATGGTGGGTAGATGTGTCGTCGTGTCGTTGGGAGCGGCAGTTTCTAATCGGCCCTTCGTCAACGATAGCTGTGATCCTTGATTCGGTGTGTCTTTCTCGCTGTCTGTCCGGCGATGAACGAAAAACGTCGAGATCCGCCAGCGCCACATACAAAAAGTCCAGTGCCTGCGGTGCCACTGAACCGTTTCCTTGCCAAACAGCATAAATGTCTGGCGGATATCCGGTTTGGCGCAGGGGAGCCACCACGCCGGAGCGTTCAGTGGCCCACGTTGCGGCGACTTGCCGACGGCAGCCCGCGACCTGGGGGCGAGTAACATTCATCTTCCAAAGAACTCACTATGCCAGACTTGTTGAGGGCGGAGATGCAGCGTGCATATACAGCCACTGTGATCAGAGAAGGCCAGAGGCTATCGTTCGGAGCCACCACTCCGTATCTAAGACTTCGTGACACATATATGCCATCCATCCGGCTCGTCTAATGACTGGTAAGATGCATTTGTCCAGAGCTATAGCCATGTATATCATTCCAAGTGTTGCGGAAGTGAAATGGTTCAAATGGCTCTGAGCACTATGGGACTTACCATCTACGGTCATCAGTCCCCTAGAACTTAGATCTACTTAAACCTAACTAACCTAAGGACATCACACAACACCCAGTCATCACGAGGCAGAGAGAATCCCTTACCCCGCCGGGAATCAAACCCGGGAACCCGGGCGCGGGAAGCGAGAACGCTACCGCACGACCACGAGCTGCGGACGCAGAAGTGAAGATAGTGAATCATCGTACGCAGTTCCGCACAAAGCGTAGTGCAGGATTTAGTCCTTAGGATGAAGGACTCAATTAAAATCGCCAGGGAACATGCTGTGTTCGTACCTTCCTAGGAAAAGGTGGGCAAGGGGCAAAGTCAGAAGAATAGAACTCGGTATCTAGATTGAAAGTTTCACTCTACAGCGGAGTGTGCGCTGATATGAAACTTCCTGGCAGATTAAAACTGTGTGTCGGACCGAGACTTGAACTCGAGACCTTTTCCTGTCGCGGGCAAGTGCTCTACCAACTGAGCTACCCAAGTACGACTCACGCCCCGTCCTCACAGCTTTAATTCCGCCAGTACCTCGTCTCCTACCTTCCAAACTTCACAGAAGCTCTCCTGCGAAACTTGCTGAACCAGCACTCCTGAAAGAAAAGATATTGCGGAGACATGGCTTAGCCACAGCCTGGGGGTTGTTTCTAGAATGAAATTTTCACTCTACAGCGGAGTGTGCGCTGATATGAAACTTCCTGGCCGATTAAAACTGTGTGTCGGACCGAGACTCGAACTCGGGACCTTGGAAGGTAGAAGACGAGGTACTGGCGGAATTAAAGCTGTGAGGACGGGACGTGAGTCGTGCTTGGGTAGCTCAGTTGGTAGAGCACTTGCCCGCGGAAGGCAAAAGTCCCGAGTTCGAGTCTCGATCCGGCACACAGTTTTAATCTGCCAGGAAGTTTCAGAACTCGGTATGTTCACGACGTTGGTGGTATTCGACGCATTAACGAATTAGGTGTCGAGTGCAGTGACCGCTAATCCTCGTGATTTCTATACTATCATGCACTAAAATCACCACGCCCAGGCTCATTCGCCCAGCCTCATTCTTAAGAGCTCAGGAGTGCGTTCTTTCACACTTTTTGCAGGAGTGGAAAGTTGACTCCTGTGGCTCGTTTGTTTCTCTCAAGAGTTGGATCTTGGAAGGAGAGCTAACCATGCTGATATTCATCGAGGCCAGACAGTAAGCCTGGCGGTGCGGTGGTTGGGTGGGTGATAGTGATGGTGGAGAGAAGCGGACACTGCAAGTGACGCCACATCCCATCGACCGCTGCCCTGCCCGTATTGCTCAGATCTCAGCGCGCTCCGGACCGGTGTCCTGCCCTGTCTTTCTCGGCCCATAGTGTGAGCGCGGAAGTCTGTTCATGTTCTATAAGGTCGTGACAGGAGGCGACCGAGAGGCTTCGCAGCCTGCAGTTGAATCCACCCGCCCCGGCATCCGTTCTGCAGGGGTGGAGTTGATGGCAATGGTGTCAGCCTCATGGTCGCCGTCCTGCGAGATAAGTTCTTCTTCTTCTTGCGAATGGGAGCTGCCGTGTTTCAACACTGTGCTGTGGCGTCGCTTTCGGCATTTCGGTGAACTCTGTTTCCGTGTTTGGTCTTCCGTGTCGGACGATGGTAATGACTCACGCCTTACTGATACCACGGCTTCTGTTGGTTCGCTTAGCATATCGATTGCAAACTTACTGTCGAGGTTGCCTGCAGTGTCGGATGATATCGATGGCTTTTTACGAAGTCCGGCCACTGGCAAGGCTGACTAGTTGGTCAGGCGTCAGTCTGCGGAGGATGGTTCCGGTACTGCAACACTGGTCTCCTACGTTTGGACAGACAGAAACGTCTTGAGTGCCGCTGCGTAAGTCACTGAGAGCATTGTCGGTGCAGATGCCAAGGGCAGCGATGGAAGTTTTATGAACGACATTGGAGGCAAACGGAACGTAGTTGACCTTTTTTGCCGCATCCCGAACACTTTTTATGCTGGTCGTCATAAAGGGCCCGGCAGCCACCTATCTGGATATATGATGGTACGTTCCGTCTGAGTACAGTGCGCACATGGCGTACTCTGTCGAAGACTGGATATGCCTTGAATAGGGTACACTTTTTCACGTGTTCTTGTACTGTGCCGCCACGACGCCAGCCGTCAGGAGTTCGAATGGTAGTTCGAATAAGCGTGTAGACCGCAAACCCAGTCCGGCTTGGTCAGCTTCAACGCTGAAAACATTTCCGTCCGCATGTTAGCAACGGAATCCTCGTTTCATGTCCCGAAGAACCTCGCCGCATGTAACGTCGTCAACAAGTTTCACACAGATCGTAAGATGGATGCCGACTATGTCGGAAGCCTTATCTAGGCTGCCCACTTCCTTTACAAAGCGCTCGACATCGAGTGCTTTCGGTCTAGAAAAATCGTTTCTCAAAGCTCATTTCAGTGCTAATTTGCGATATTGATTCGCCATGATCGTGTCGCGCTACAGCGTCAAGTTAGTGTCGGCCACAGGAAGTAATCAAGGCGAGTGTGCTCGAGCAGCAAACAGAAACACACAGCACGTCCGCTCTGCTTGGCTACTAAAGCCGGACTGCCCTAGACTACTGCTACAGTCCTTGAGAATAGTATACGAACAGGAATATGGTTTTTAAACCCCCTTTTCACTGAACATTAGAAAATAGTTGAAATGTCTCTGAGTCTTATGGGACTTAACTTCTGAGGTCATCAGTCCCCTAGAACTTAGAACTATTTAAACCAAACTAACCTAAGGACATCACACACGTCCATGCACGAGGCAGGATTCGAACCTGCGACCGTAGCGGTCGCGTGGTTCCAGACTGAAGCGCCTAGAACCGTTCGGCCACCCGGCAGGGCTGAACATTAGAAAACGTCATGTTTCACAATAATATGAAGTAATCATACATGTGTGGAACCATAACACAAAGATATTAAAGGAAGGATCGTTGCATGCCCAATCGTTGAACTTTTTTTTACTGACTGCTAATATTATTGTACCATAGCAATAATAGAAATTAGAAACAGAATAATTGGACACATGCACCAAAGAGTCTGGATTCACAAAGAAACACAAATTAAAACGCGTTGGCCTTGCTGGTGATGGATCGCAAGTGACTTTTCAAGACTATTGGAACTAAATAGGGATTTATTTCCCTATTTAGCAATGTAGGAGCATACTCAAAATCCACGCACCATTCAAAGATCTACCCAGTAGCTGATTGACAAAGCACTCTCGATACCGACTGAGAAATGGATAGGAACAATACCACATCAGGATTTAACCAAGTTAATTGAAATGAAAACACTGTGAGGAACTATTGCTTGAGACGCTGTCTGGTGCTAGCTGGAATCAGTTACAAAGAATGACTGAGTTAATTATGAACATTACTTTAATGAATAGTTGGTAATGCTAAGGAACACTATAGAAAAGTTGATAATGCTAAGGAACACTATAGAAAGAACGTGTATTTGTAGAAGATGTACTGAGGAGCTATTCTCAATACCGTGGGATATATCTAACACTTTCTGGAGCCAAGTGAAATGAATAACAGAGAAAGATTGACTTAATTACAAAAATTTCGTTAGTGAACTATTAGAAATATTTAAGGTCGAGTATGTAAGCAAATTTATCGAAGAAGAAGAACTGTAAGAAACTGTTTGAAACTAACAGCTATACAAGTGGCCACCTAGCCACATGTGGCCGGAATGACAAAGTGTCTTAGTCTGATTCACGGGACTAGGAATCAGGAAAATCACTATTTAAACAAACTGAGCAGAGAAGAGATAGGAATACAAGGCAATGTCATACAAATGGAAAACGTAGATGGACGTAGATGAAGATGAGATGAGAGAAATGATACTGCGAGAAGAGTTTGACACAGCACTGAAAGACCAAAGTCGTAACAAGGTCGCGGGAGTAAAAGACATTCTGTCAGAACTCCTGATAATCTAGCAAGCCGTAACAAAACTCTTCCATCTGGTATGTAAGATGGATGACGTAGGCGAAATACCATCAGACTTCAAGAAAAATGTAATAATTCCAATTTCAAAGAAAGCATTTGCTGACAGGTGTGCATACTACCGAACTATCAGTTTGATAAGACATGGCTGCAAAATGGTAACACGAATTCTTCACAGAAGAATGGAGCAACTGGTAGAAGACGACCTCGGGGAATATGAAATTGTTTTCCAGAGAAATGAAGGAACATGCGAGGCAGTACCATTCCTACGCCTAAGATAGGTTAAGGAAGCGCAAACATACGTTTATATACTTTTGGACATAGAGAAAGTTTTTGACGATGTTGACTGGAGTACACTTTTGGAAATTATGAAGGTTACAGGAGTAAAATAAGGGTAGTGTGATGCTATTTACAACTTTTGCAGAAACGAGACGGCAATTATAGGAGTCGAGGGCCACGTAAGGCAGTGGCTTAGAACGGAGTAATGTAGATTCTAACATATCCCCGACGTTATTCAATCTGTACATGGAGCAAGCAGTAAAGGAAACGTAAGTAAAATATGGAGTTGCAATTAAAGTTCATGGAGAAAAAATGTAAACTTTGACGTTCGCCAAAGGCATTTTCATTCAAAGACAGCAAAGGAGTTGGACGAGCAGTTGAACGAAATAGAAAATGTCTGGAAATAAGTATCTAAGATGAACATTAACAAAAAACAAAACAAGGAAAATGGTATGCAGTCGAATTAAGTCAGATGATGCTGAGGGAATTAGATTAGGACCGAGATACTTAAAACAATACATGAGTTTTGCTATTTGCGCAGCAAAATAACTGATGATTGCCGAGGTAGAAAGGACATAAAATGTAGATTGACAATGGCAAAAAAACTTTTCAGAAAAACAGAGGTTCGATAACATCAAATAGAGCTTTCAGTGTTAGAAAGCCTTTCCTGAACTTATTTGTGCGGAATTTAGCCGTGTATGGAATTAAACGTGGACGATAAATAGTTTAGACGATAAGAGTACAGAAGCTTTTGAAATGTGGCCCTTCAAAAGAATCCTGAAGTTTAGATGGGAACATCCCGTAAGTAATGAGTAGGTACTGAATAGAATTGGGGAGAAAAGAAATTTCTTGCACAAACAGACTAGAAGAAGGAATCAGTTGAAAGGACACATTCTGAGACAAAAATCGGAGAAGAAGACAGAGAGACGACTACAGTAAGCAGCTTCAGAAGGATGTAAATTGTAGTAGTTATTCGGGGATGAAGCGATTTACACGGGATAGAGTAGCATGGAGGGCTGCATCAATCCAGTCTTCGGAGTGAAGACCGCAACAATAACAGAATTCTCAGGTGTCTGCCAAGGTCGCGTCGTAAGTCCTCCACGATATTTCGACTAACAGACTCTTTGCTATTTTCCGGTGGTTCCTGTTGACTGCTCTTTCGCTCTTGTCGGCGTGCTCTTTAAATTGGCCGTTACGCCCTCCATCACACCCATTCTGTCTCCGTTAGAGACCGCAGCATAGCGAGTGCTGACCTTACAGTACAGAAACGCTTTCTGTTTCTTTCCTCAGTGCAGAGTTTCATTCCTGCCTCTTCATATTGGACCCTAATTTCAATGGTATCTTTGACACGAAATCTCAGAGGGAGGACGATTGCCTAAGTAGCTTGGCTTTGTTGTAATCTATAATATTATCAGTTTTAATGCTACGGTCAGTCACCGCTAATTTCGTAGTCTGGCTGAATCAGTGTGGTATTCGGCCCCTTACTTCTAACGTGTGTGCTGTTCCTGAAATGCGTTTTGTCGCATCGATAGGGGATTTGATAGACCCGTGATTTGTGAAGGCGTTGATCATTCTTTACTGAAACTAATGGTGTAAAGGATTTGAGGGGGGGAGGAGGGGATGAACGAAATACACATTTAATATGAGTCGCTCCACGATTCTGTCGATTTTCTGGAGTAGTTGCCGACAAACGGTATGCGTACTGGTGATTAGTGCTCCTCTTTTCTTATTCTTCATTTTCTAGGTGCATCTTGTCTGAACGCACAGCATGTCGGCTTGTTGCGGTAACCATGTCTTGCGAGTGTTGTCTACAAGTGCTTCAGATCAGTTGGAAGGCTGTGTTGGTAACTGATGGATCACGCGCTGTAAACAGTTGTGCGTGAAACGCTCTCACTCAGGAAGTTGTGATGACTGCAAGAGATGTGTAGATACAGATCACTGTGTAGGCCCAGTTGGTTTCAACAACAAGTAATACATTTAACCATGTGTGCTCCTGTCAACATAAATAATACAAACTGGGCTCACACCCAAATAAACAGGAAGATTTGTAAAATGAACTAACGAATATCATTAACTTTGTACATGGTTTGATTTCCAATTACAGCTTGAGGTATGTAAATAAGATTTAAGATAAACTCTCACATGGGTTGAACTAAGATAGGAAGCTGAACATGTCTTTTCACTGAGTACGCCTTACATGAACCATTCGTAATAATCACAAATTGTCAAAAGACCACATAAGCACAGAAGGAGACAAACGTGACAGAGAGGTAAGTTTGTCAGTGTAATTAACGGTAAACGGCTCTTAACGACACTGGAGCTAAGTGAAACCCGAAACACATAGTACAAGAACCACACGGCGTAGCAGAGGACTCCAGATAGCCCTATGTGGAGTATAGACATTAATGTGCTCACGAAAGAAGTCCATATGACTTAGCAATTCCATGCTGCCTATAATTTCTGTAAATATGAGATAGCAGACACAGTACCAAGACTGTCTTCCAGCAGATTCAGGTGTCGTAATTCTCAGGCGTGTAACTGTAACACTTGCATTTGTAACACTTGCATTTGTAACACGCCCGGAAGGAAAGGGGGTAGATATGCAGTAATAATAGAAGCTAGCATTTAGCACTCGAGACTGTACAACACTCCGTAGACACAGGAACGTCGTTGGATAAGTAACGACCGTGTGTCTAAACCCACGTACCTGGTCCTTCCCGCGGCTGTTGGTCTGCTGCTCTCTGCACCGTCTGCTAAGATGTGTCCTGTAATAACTATTGTGTAGCAGAGAGAGGAGCTACTCACACCAACAATAAAAAGTCGATCTGTTATTATTCACTATATTCTGTTAAACACTCGCACAGGGTGGGTAGTAGTAGTAGTAGTAGAGGGTTTTTTGGGCGCATAACAGCAAGGTCTTCTGCGCCCGTTCAGTAACATAGTGACACGGGTGTCAAGAAAAAAACTCTGAACAGTAATATAAAACGGAACAAAAATATGTGCCTACCCACACCGAAGCGTGGGATGAAGCAGGGCGTCAGCAGTAAAACATGGACAACACAGGAAGAAAGTGGTAGATGGAGCTAAAACAATGTAGCAGATGGAAGTGGCTGGCTGACTGCAAGGAAAAAAGGGAGGAGTCAGCCACTTTGCAATACACTAAAACCTCCAGCCTAAACGTTTAGGCCAGAGTCCAGACACATCAAAAAACTTAAAAACCCTAGACACACACGTCTCATCGTTATCTAAAACACAAGGCAGATCCCCATCAACATGCGCTTCTGCCCATGCATCACGGTATAAAATGCAGTCTGTTAAAATGTGCCGGACAGAGATGTGCACACCACAAGCATCACAAAACGGAGGATCCTGCCGCCGTAATAAAAAGCTATGTGTGAGAGGACAGTGCCCGATCCGAAGACGTGTGAGGGCAACCTCTTCACGCCCGAGCAACCGGCATGACGAACGCCACGGCCGAGTGGCTGACTTTACCAACCGCAGTTTATTGGCCGTCACCGCCAGCCATTCGTCCTCCCACAACTCCATGCACTTCCTGTGGAGTGGAGAGATGACAGACTGCAAGGGGACAGGACACTGGACCACATCCTGCTCTCTGCAGGCCTCCTTGGCAGCCCGATCGGTCTGTTCATTGCCCCATATTCCGACATGACCAGGCACCCAGCAGAAGGATACCTCTTTACCCCGCCGTTGGAGCAAGTACAGTTGGTCATATATCAGCTGGACCATCTCCTCAGTCGGGTACAGGTTCTGCAGTGCTTGTAAGCCACTAAGAGAATCTGAGCAGAGAAGAAATCGATCGCCCCGAACACGATTCATCTGCTCCAGTGCCTTCAGGATCGCGTGGAGCTCCGCTGCGAAAACGGTATATGCAGCAGGGAGGCGAATCCGGGTAACATGATCAGAGAATACCACAGAACAGCCAAGGAACTTTTCCTGTTTGGAGCCATCAGTGTAAACGACGGTGAAACCATGATGCACATCTAAAATGTTAAAAAACAGAGATTGGAATGTAAAATCTGGTGTGCTATCTTTCTTAAAATTAGTCAAATCTAAAATAAGTTTGGGTCTCCGGAGGAGCCAAGGTGGAAATCTGCTCCAACCGCGACGTAAAACACAAAGACCAGCCATAGACATCGCAGCGAGGCAATCCTGTGCGCGAATCCCATAGGCCTGCGTCGTACTTTGCCGGTTATGAAATAACCGTGCCGGAGGAGGCTGAGCAACGGTATGGTATGCAGTTGTGTATGGTGTGCACAAAGTTTTATACGCGTGGCGTACTGTAAGTAGCCGAAGCCGCATATGAAGTGGCGGTTCACCAGCCACCGCACAGAGGCTTGGTATGGGGCTAGTTCGGAATGCCCCAGTGGCCAGCCGAAGCCCTTCATGGTGCACAACGTCCAACATCTTTAAGTAAGAAGGCCTCGCAGACCATACACCGTGCACCCATAATCGAGCCGAGATCGCACAAACTCCCTGTAAAACTGGAGCAGACAAGTCCTATCAGCTCCCCATGTACTGTGGCTAAGACATTTTAAAATACTTAAAGCCTGAAGTGACCGCCGTTTCAGGTCTTTAAGATGAGGTAACCATGTAAGCTTCGAGTCAAAAATGAGCCCCAGATATCTCACCGTGTCTTTAAAAGAATGAATAGTGTCCCTCATCCGCAACTCAGGAAAGGTTAAAATCGAACGAGAACGGTGAAAAAGAACACATACAGACTTCTCAGTGGAGAACTTAAAACCACTCTTCTGCGCCCAGTCATCCAAACGTCTAAGAGTAAGTTCCAACTGACGCGTTGTCGTTGTCGTTGCAAGGCTGGAAGTACAGCAAAACAAAGAGAAATCATCCACAAACAAGGAACACTGGACAGGACTTTTCACTATGAACGTAATGCTATTAATAGCGACGGCAAAGAGAGTCACACTTAAAACGCTACCCTGACGGACACCGTTCTCCTGCTCAAAACCATCAGACAGGACGTCACCAATTCGGTATCTAAAATATCGTGGCGAGAGGAATGGCTGAATAAAAAGAGGAAGACAACCACGGAAACCCCATTCGTGAAGCTGCTCCAGGATGAGACGCCTCCAAGTGGTATCGTAGGCCTTCTCGATGTCAAAAAATACACCTAGAAGGTGATGACGGCGCAGGAAAGCTTGTTGTACAGCCGCCTCCAGGAGGGTAAGGTTATCGAAGGTGGAAGGAAACCTCCTGAACTCACACTGAAAGCGACTAAGGAGTTGCCGGGATTCTAACATCCAGACAAGGCGGCGGTAGACCATCCGTTCCAAGGTCTTTCCCATGCAACTAGTGAGGGCAATATTACAGTAGCTACTCGGGCTTGTGCGGTCTTTCCCAGGTTTTAAAAAAGGAATTAAAACTGCCTCACGCCACGAGTCCGGAAAGTGACCTGACGTCCAAATGGCATTAAAAAGTGCGAGGAGGATTTCTTTGATGTGCCTTGTGAGGTGCCGCCGCAGACTGTAATGGATCCTGTCAGACCAGGGGATGTGTCACGAGCTCCAGACAATGCAGAATCCGGCTCCCACATAGATAACGGGCAGTTGTAAACTTCATGAGAGGTTGACTGGAAGTCCAGATTACACCTCTCAGCAACCGCTCTATGGCGCCGGAAACCCGGATCCTGACTGGTTGTTGCAGTAACGGAGGCAAAATACGCTGCCATAGTCTGGGCAACGTCTCGCGGATCCGTGTGGAGAGTGCCGTTATTCATTACAGCAGCTATGGCGCACCTCCCTCTGCCAGAAATTCTCCTGATGGTCTCCCACACAATGGAACTTTTGGTGGAACGATTAATGATGTTCAGGAACTTTTGCCACGACCTCTTCTTGCTCTCACGAATAATGCGGCGACATCTTGCCCTCGCCACCCGAAAGGCTGCAAGATTCTCAGCAGTCGGCCGACACTGGAACCAGCGCAGAGCCGCACGCCTGGTCCTGATTGCAGAGTGGCATTTGGCACTCCACCTAGGGACAGGTAGCCTCTTCCGATGGCCTGTGGACTGTGGAATGGATGCTGCAGCGGTATGGTGGACTGTTTTGGTAATATGATCCACCCACGCCTCAACATTGGCATAGTGTTCGAACTGGGCCAAGTGGCTATAAAGTGTCCAGTCGGCTCCACTGAGCACCCATCGTGGTGGTCTCCTTTCGGGGCCCACACCATCTGGCAGGTGAACCCAGAGTGGAAACTGATCACTGCCGTGCAAGTCAGGAACCACTTCCCAGTGAGCACTGGCGGCAAGAGCTGGAGAGCAAAGCGAGAGATCAATGGCAGAGAACGACTCAGTCGCTGTGCAGAAATGAGTGCTCTGCCCTCCATTGAGCAAGTACGCACAGGATGACAGGAGAAGCCTCTCAATTGCTCTAATCCTAGGGCAGGTAATTGGAGATCCCCAAAGCACATTGTGGGCATTAAAATTACCACAAATAATGAACGGCTGGGGGAGCTGAGTAAGAAAGTCGGTGAGGGAAACTTCATCAAGTGCATCATGTGGGGGCAAGTAAAGCGAACATACAGTCAATGGATGACGCACCTGCACGGACACAGCGACGGCCTGTAAAGTCGTCGTAAGCGAGAGAGGCGAGGAGTGGTAGACCGTCCTGACGAAAATACCCACGCCACCTCTAGGTCTCTCTCCACGCAGGTCGTCCTTTTTGTGGAGCGCATAGCCTCGTAGCTCAGGGGAGTATGATGGATGGAAATAAGCCTCTTGGAGACACAGACAGTCTACCCTGGGGGTAGCACCTTCATCCTGTCTCTCCGACGTGGCGGGGAGACTGTAGCAGGTGGAGGGGCAGGCGTGGGGCGAGATGAGTACCCCACACATACGTCGAATTCCATCAACTCTGGGGAAGAGTCAGATGAAGCCTCACGTAAAGCAACATCTGCATGGTCAGACGGTTTACCACGGGATCTGACCCACTGTTGCTGCTGCACAGGAGCTTTCTGCGGTTTGGTGGGCTTTGGGGGAGCCGATGTGGGAGTGGTAATGGCTGTACTGGGCTTCGGAACGTCCTCAGCTGTTGGAGGCGCCAGAGGCTGGCCCAAGTTCGCCACTGTAACTTTGTCTGCCGTTCGAGTAGGGGCTACTAGCTCTGAAACACTGGCCGCGTTGCATGTGCACTGACAGCTGCAGGTATTAGTGCCAACACTCACCACCTCGGTCTGCGTTGAGGTATCGACTTTTGGAGTAGGCTTCTGAACCAGGGATGCAAAAGATGTAGCAAATGTGGGAGGTTGCATCGACTTATAGATCTTCTTGGCCTCACCATAGGGTATTCGCTTGGTTGTTTTTGTTTCCTGGACTTCGCGTTCCTCTAAAAATTTTCGGCAGTCCCTACTCCAAACAGGGTGGTTCGCAGAGCAATTGATACATTTGGCCGGGGACGAGCAACCAACTCCTTCATGAGCAACCTTACCACAGTTGCCACAAGTCGCTTCGCCTTTACATCCTAAGGTGGTATGTCGAAAAAGCTGGCATTTAAAACAGCGCATTGGGGTCGGGAAATAAGGCCTCACACTAAGGCGAAGGAAGCCAGCTTTAACATGTTCAGGAAGTTTGGTGCTACTGAAGGTTAGAATAAAGGAGTCGGATTTGACAAGATTGCCATCAACCCTCTTCATGATATGTTGGACATCAACGATACCTTCCGGAGCCCACTCACGTTGCAGTTCTTCCTTGGGAATGTCAACTAGATCCCGGCATGTCAGAACACCATTGCTGTAGTTCAAGGCGCTGTGCAGTTCAGTGTCTATGGCATACTCTCCAAGGCATTTAGCGGATTGGAGGTCAGTTGCTCGCTGGGAAGTGGAAGTTTCCACTAGCAAGGTCCCATTACGTAAGCGCTTCACCGATTTTAAGGAGCCACAGATTCCCTCCAAACCCTTTTGTATATAGAAGGGCGAAACCTTCTCGAAACTACCCTTCTTCCGATTCACAATGAGAAACACATTCGAATTACCAGAATGCATTCTGTTACCTAAGACTGGACTTGTCAAAGAAGTGCCGGAATCAGGGGGACTGACTGCACGAGCCCTCTTAAGAGACTGGGTGTAGAACCTTCCAGCGGGCCAACCTTTCCGCTGGGAGGAAGAAAAGAGGATTTCGAAGGATCCACCTCGGTCCCAAGAGCAGCTAGGGAACTAGAAGTCCACCTATACAGAGCCCCGCTTGCCTAGGTAAGCCTTATACAACTGAGCTGCGGCAGGTTCCCCAGAGGTTGCCAACTAACGACTGTTTCACCTCAACAGCCATGCATCTCATCAGCGCGCAGCACACCTTGAGATTGAGGGGTTGTTTATAGAGGTTTATTCCATCCTCGCGATCCGGGTGGTCAACCCGAAATCCCCATTCCTTGAGACACACAACATTCCACCGCTGCGCCGCACGGTGGTCGCTGAAGCATGCCCAGAGCTTACGGTGACAGGGGACTGGCGGCGCTTACCGGTCCCCAGCTCAGGAACCCCGGGGTCGCCAAGCCCGTACCCGGCACCTGAATGCCGAGGCCCTGGGGCCGCACAGGGTGGGGGTGCACTGTTCACATTTATCATTATTCCACAATGGACGTGATCAGTTTTTGTACTCCAAGTATGTGACCGTTGTAACGTATAAGGTTGTTGTCTAAATGATGGCATCCAACACAAAAACACGGTACACAGAGCACAAAATAATCACTGGTCAACAGATGTATTATCAGTCGACGATTGGCACAGTTCACCCAACAGTACTAAAAAATCAAGAACTTATAACACGAACGAGCGCGTGACCGAATCGCGACGCGGATGCTCCATAAAGTTAAAGTTGTGGATACGATATACGAACGAAAGTACCTGCGCTCGTGATATTCCGACAAACGATATGTGTTTCTTTCACTTAGAACTTGCAATTAGGATTATACCAGTCCACATTATTTTTCCGTAACCGTTGCGACACGGTTGATTGATGTTCTCCCGACATGACACACAGAACCGAGAAACATCACCTTTTGGATAGATATTGATACAGGGTCGTGAACACTGAAATTAAACGCAAAACTTGTGTGGCAAACATTTTCAACTACTTCACCATAACTTGTAAGATATGTGCTGCAGCCACGGCATCAACACAACGCTCCGCCCACGCTCCACGAAAGCTACTACACGACTCCCCAATGTTGCTCTGCGTTCGGCGGAGAGGTGACTATCGATAGTCAACGATATAATTCTATGATCACAGATAGTAGGCATGCGCTGAAAGCGCTACTCAGTTCTGGCAATTGCTTGTAGCGTCTATGTCCCACATAACCACAACAAGCTGCTTGTATACCCATCCTTCAGTCATTGGTGAACAACAAGTGAGACCGGGCTAATACAAGACGACGTTAAGTAGATGTGGCCGACCGCGCATATGCTTCCTGGCGGGGAGTTAAGCAGGTCATTCGTTAGATACAAAGAAAGGCACTAAATCGCACTTTCGATGTGTATAGAAAGCGCGCACGGCTCAACCCTGGTGAAGAGGGGCACTGCGTCAGAACTCACCAGCAGGTCGCTGTCACTGATGCGATGTTCTTATTGTATAAAATGGATGGAATTGCTAATGTAATTTTAGCATTTCGCCAGAGACGGACTCAGTACAGCAGTCGGGTGTTTGGCCAAGATGTATGTTGCTGACTAAGGGCCAAAGAGGGATGCCCTCTTTGTGGAGTTTTGGCGGTCCATACAGTCGTGGTGCAGCAGTAGCAGCTATCTGTAGTAGTTTCTTAACAATCTTCACATCGAAGGTACTCGATGGTTTTTCTCTGGAGATGACTCGTCGTATCACCTTCTATGTTCCTACATGCGAAGTAATCGAGAAGTCCATAAAATTCTGCATATATTCTGAGCGTAGGGGAAATACTGGTAGCGATCTCTTTGTCAGCGGGGAGGACGCCAAAATCTGTATCGTCACGTAACTCGCGGATGGCCGCTCTTTCTGCTCTGCGGGTTGCGGTCCAGATGGGCGCGCGGCATGACACGCTTCACAGTGTATTTCTTCGGCCTCATTGACTGATGGACCATAGGCGATGTGTCACTGTTTATTATGTGAACAACCGGTACTGATGTTGGAGTCGAGCTGATATTTAGTCTTTTCCCGAGCACCAACATTATGGCATACTTGATTGTTAACCCTATAAGGCTGTTTGTCTACTTGCTCTGCCAGCGACAGTGTCAGCTCACTTCCATGATGCGTGAGAGTGCTCTGAATCTACCTTGAGATGGGCTTCCATCTGCCCAGAGGCAGTGGCGAGTGCAGTGAATTCTCTCTCCCCCAACGCCAAGCTGTCTCGTTTTGTGATAGGGATGACCGCTCCAGTTGTTACGTGGCGAGTTATCTAAGCAGGAATACGAGTGAACGGAGCAGCCGCAGCAGGTGTAGCGTCTTATTCCATCAACTGCCTGCGTCACATACACGTAAGATAGCCACGACATCGTAAGCCTTAAGCAGGGTCTCCGGAAAAACACACACACGCAAGTCCGCTTTGTCGCTACTCGTGTACGCAACTAGAAAGAATATTTCTTTTTAATTGTAGAACCTGCCGACCAGAATAGTGGTCTTCCCTAAGCGCATTCAGTATTTTCATTAGGATATGCTAAGTAAGGGAACTCTATCATTAAGCCTTTAATAAAAGAGTGGTGGTGAAATTGGCTTAATATCTACTCGTACTAATAACGTACAGGAAGAAATATGGTTCTTAAGTCGTATTTTCAACGTAAAATAATCATCATTTTTACGGCATTATGCCGAAAGACAGGCATAATGAAAGGGTCGTTGCATGCCCTGCTGTCTATATATTGCTCTTATTGAACTACCGATGTAATGGAAACGTGCAAGAGAAGCAGAGGTATAGTGTAAGGACCAGACAGGCTAGCATCCTACTTAATGCATCCACGTGACTAGATTCCCAAACAGCGGCTGTATCTCGCCAATATCAGGAGCCTCATTACAATACAGCTGAAACGAATTTGATGAACAAACGGAGAACTATTGGAGCCTACCAGAAAGTCACTCGACAATCCAAGAAATAACATTTGATCATGATTTAACCAGTTAAAGCCAAAAAGAAAAACTGAGGATATTATTTCACACTGTTAGCTGCATGGAATTCTGTGAGGTGCCAAGCGCAATCAATCACAAAGGACAGTTGAATCTGAGGTGGCGATACGCGTCTTCTTACGAATAGCCAAGGAAAGTTAAGGGAAGGTGAGGACCTGAGGGATCGGAAGGCTTCATTCACAGTGTAAAACTCGTACAAGCTCTTTTATTTACACGCATTCGAACAATAATACATTTAACGGCAATACGATTTTTTGAAATACTCAGTAAATTTCTCTGTCATATACAACCTGACAGCACAACCAAGGCAAGAGCACTACGGCCACAAGAACATTCAGTTTCAACCAACAGTTAAACGACCAGGATAACTAACATTAAATCCCTTAAACTTAAACCCAAACTTGATATCTGGTGTATATAGAATTTACAATAAGGTCCGAGCACCCAGGCTAAAAGAAAAATGCATTTTAAAGAGCAGTTAAATGATTAGAATAAATAATCTTTAAGTCTTTAAATTTATAGTAAGACTCGACATCTGCTGTACATAAATTTACAATAAGGCCGATCACAAACGGCTCCAAGAAGAACACAATTACCTGTAGAAAACAATAACGGATCATTGGTTACATTTGCCGGCTCACTAAGATTGCTGAAAAATTGTCAAGGGCGAGAAGGACTGCAACACAGTCAAAATATCTTAAATAGCGATCGTGGCAATTAGCTCCCGACGGAGCGAGGGGATGGAGGAGGGGCAGGAGGGGGAGGGGGGCAGGGGAGGGAGACTGTGTGGCCCGATTTGGAACGCCGCATGCACGAGGCTTAAAAACTGGCGAGCCGATAAAGAGCGGCCTGCGACGACAGAGGAAGCCAGTTCCAATGCAGCGCTAATTCCAACAGATGGAATCCGTCTACCCCGACAGACTCGCAACCAACTCACGCAAATTTAGTGACAGCACAGGAAATCTTCATTTAAGACTCACCGAGGCTACACACTGTGCCCCGGTTCAGTGTTACTGATCTCTTAGCTGTAATTAAGTAAACAGTATCACTGACTCCATCGGGCAGAGTGATGTGATAAATAAGCTCCAGACTTAGAACACAGCCCAGGCTGATACAGCAGGAACGATAAATCATAATGATTGCGAATGTGTAATTAATTATAACCATTTAGTATAATGGAATGCCAAAACCTCAAAATAAATTTTGAACTACGCTGATGCAATAAATAACAATGAATAGTTACAATCTCCGGCCGGCAGTGTCTCGCATGAAGTGAAGCATACTGGGTATGGTCGACAAAGTTGGGAAGTGAGCCGGGCTCGCCAATAACTCTTGGTTCCATGGAAACGAAACGCGTTCTGGAAAAATAAACTAAACTAAATCCTACTTCAGGACTTGAAATCTCACAAGGCACAATAACACAATAACGTATGACAGTGTGGGACAATCCAGATTAGGCTGCAAACAATTAAGAAATATGAAATAATAATATTTGAACAGTTCTCGGGTATCCGACCGCGTATCGTCGTAATTTCTCCACAATAATAGTATCGCCGGCCTGCTTGCAATTTAGGAGTAGGAGCAGCTCGTGCATATCAGATAAACAAGTTATCCCCAGTCTTTATTCCCTAGGAAAATAAGTAATTATAAAACGTATGTGCGAGTCACAGACACCTATGTTAGCTTGAATTAAAGGCCTTACGTAAGATCTTGACATCACTCTCATTTCAGTTCCCATGATTTCCCTTTATCATGCCACAGGCAAAACTTGCTATAACAAGGTAATAAAGCAAGATCCGAGAATGGTGCTTATATATGAATCAACAGCTCATAATTAATTTCGGGCACCATCTTCACAAAATTTCAGCTAACATATTTCTGAATCACCTGGGCACAGTACAAACAGGGTACACAGCTGTTAGTAGATGGAGCCCGAGCAGTGTCAGACAAATAATTAAGCATTCTCAAGAATAACAGGCACCACTGCAGATATATACTGACTCGGAGGCGAGAACGTGTCCACACAGCCCAGGGAACACACGCCTGATAGCCTCGGCCTTCTAAAACACCACGTACAGCCATCGCGTCCAAATAGCAAGTACGTCCCAGGAAAACGATCATGACAAAGCCCACCCGTCTCCGCACGTGGAGACGTCGTGTTCCCGACGGTCTCTCCTCTGTATTCGTCACCCTGCTAAATCAAAAATGGTTCAAGTGGCTCTGAGCTCTATGGGACTCAACTTCTGAGGTCATCAGTCCCCTAGAACTTAGAACTGCTTAAACCGAACTAACCTAAGGACATCACACACATCCATGCCCGAGGCAGGATTCGAACATGCGACCGTAGGGTCGCGCGGTTCCAGACTGAAGCGCCTAGAACCGCTCGGCCACACCGGCCGGCCCTGCCAAAATCAATTCACATCCACCACGTTCGACAGCTCAGTCACCGACCGCAGAGGGCGCCACCATCACGCCGAACCAAAGATGTTGTTGGTTTGGTCATCAGTCTACTGACTGGTTTGATGCGACCCGCCACGAATTCCTTTCCTGTGCTAACCTCTTCATCTCAGAGTAGCACTTGCAACCTACGTCCTCAATTATTTGCTTGACGTATTCCAATCTCTGTCTTCCTCTACAGTTTTTGCCCTCTACGGCTCCCTCTAGTACCATGGAAGTCATTCCCACATGTCTTAGCAGATGTCCTATCAACCTGTCCCTTCTCCTTATCAGTGTTTTCCACATATTCCTTTCCTCTCCGATTCTGCGTAGAATCTCCTCATTCCTTACCTTATCAGTCCACCTAATTTTCAACATTCGTCTATAGCACCACATAAAATGCTTCGATTCTCATCTGTTCCGGTTTTCCCACAGTCCATGTTTCACTACCATACAATGCTGTACTCCAGACGTACATCCTCAGAAATTTCTTCCTCAAATTAAGGCCGGTATTTGATATTAGTAGACTTCTCTTGGCCAGAAATGCATTTTTTGCCATAGCAAGTCTGCTTTTCATGTCCTCCTTGCTCCGTCCGTCATTGGTTATTTTACTGCCTAGGTAGCAGAATTCCTTAACTTCATTGACTTCGTGACCATCAATCCTGATGTAAAGTTTCTCGCTGTCCTCATTTCTACTACTTCTCATTACCTTCGTCTTTTACCGATTTACTCTCAAACCATACTGTGTACTCATTAGACTGTTCATTCCGTTCAGCAGATCATTTAATTCTTCTTCACTTTCACTCAGGATAGCAATGTCTTCAGCGAATGGTATCATTGATATCCTTCCACCTTGTATTTTAATTCCACTCCTGAACATTTCTTTTATTTCCATCATTGCTTCCTCGATGTACAGATTGAAGAGTAGGGGCGAAAGGCTACAGCCTTGTCTTACACCCTTCTTAATACGAGCACTTCGTTCTTGATCGCCCACTCTTATTATTCCCTCTTGGTTGTTGTACATATTGTATATGACCCGTCTCTCCCTATAGCTTACCCCTACATTTTTCAGAATCTCGAACAGCTTGCACCATTTTATATTGTCGAACGGTTTTTCCAGGTCGACAAATCCTATGAAAGTGTCTTGATTTTTCTTTAGCCTTGCTTCCATTATTAGCCGTAACGTCAGAATTGCCTCTCTCGTCCCTTTACTTTTCCTAAAGCCAAACTGATCGTCACCTAGCGCATTCTCAATATTCTTTTCCATTCTTCTGTATATTATTCTTGTAAGCAGCTTCGATGCATGAGCTGTTAAGCTGATTGTGCGATAATTCTCGCGCTTGTCAGTTCTTATCGTCTTTGGAATTGTGTGGATGATGCTTTTCCGAAAGTCAGATGGTATGTCGCCAGACTCGTATATTCTGCACACCAACGTGAATAGTCGTTTTGTTGCCACTTCCCCCAATGATTTTAGAAATTCTGATTGAATGTTATCTATCCCTTCTGCCTTATTTGACCGTAAGTCCTCCAAAGCTCTTTTAAATTCCGATTCTAATACTCGATCCCCAATCTCTTCTAAATCTGTTTCTTCTTCTGTCACATCAGACAAATCTTCACCCTCATAGAGGCTTTCAATGTATTCTTTCCACCTATCTGCTCTCTCCTCTGCATTTAACAGTGGAATTCCCGTTGCACTCTTAATGTTTCCACCGTTGCTTTTAATATCACCAATGGTTGTTTTGACTTTCCTGTATGCTGAGTCTATCCTTCCGA
Organism: Schistocerca piceifrons; assembly: GCF_021461385.2. Lineage (NCBI taxonomy): Eukaryota > Metazoa > Arthropoda > Insecta > Orthoptera > Acrididae > Schistocerca > Schistocerca piceifrons. Next base: position 303,564,885 of record NC_060138.1, read on the forward strand.
CAATCATATCTTTTCGATGTTTTCACATTTTTCCTGCAGCCATTTCGTCTTAGCTTCCCTGCACTCCCTATTTATTTCATTCCTCAGCGACTTGTATTTCTGTATTCCTGATTTTCCCGGAACATATTTGTACTTCCTCCTTTCATCAATCAACTGAAGTATTTCTTCTGTTACCCATGGTGTCTTCGCAGCTACCTTCTTTGTACCTATGTTTTCCTTCCCAAATTCTGTGATGGCCCTTTTAAGAGATGTTCATTCCTCTTCGACTGTATTGCCTACTGCGCTATCCTTATTGCTGTATCTATAGCGTTAGAGAGCTTCAAACGTATCTCGTCATTCCTTAGTACTTCCGTATCCCATTTCTTTGCGTATTGATTCTTCCTGACTAATGTCTTGAACTTCAGCCTACTCTTCATCACTACTATATTGTGATCTGAGTCTATATCTGCTCCTGGGTACACCTTACAATCCAGTATCTGCTTTCGGAATCTCTGTCTGACCATGGTGTAATCTAATTGAAATCTTCCCGTATCTCCCGGCCTTTTCCAAGTATACCTCCTCCTCTTTTGATTCTTGAGCAGGGTATTCGCTATTACTAGCTGAAACTTGTTACAGAACTCAATTGGTCTTCCTCCTCTTTCATTCCTTGTCCCAAGCCCTTGTTCTCCTCTAACCTTTTCTTCTACTCCTTCCCCTACAACTGCATTCCAGTCGCCCATGACTGTTAGATTTTCGTCCCCCTTTACATACTGCATTACCCTTTCAATATCCTCATACACTATCTCTATCTGTTCATCTTCAGCTTGCGACGTCGGCATGTATACCTGAACTATCGTTGTCGGTGTTGGTCTGCTGTCGATTCTGATTAGAACAACCCGTTTATTGAACTGTTCACAGTAACACACCCTCTGCCCTACCTTCCTATTCATAACGAATCCTACACCTTTTATACCATTTTCTGCTGCTGTTGATATTACCCGATACTCATCTGACCATAAACCCTTGTCTTCCCTCCACTTCACTTCACTGAACCCTACTATATCTAGATTGAGCCTATGCATTTCCCTTTTCAGATTTTCTAGTTTCCCTACCACGTTCAAGCTTCTGACATTCCACGCCCCGACTCGTAGAACGTTATCCTTTCGTTGATTATTCAATCTCTTTCTCATGGAAACCTCCCCCTTGGCAGTCCCCTCCCGGAGATCCGAATGGGGGACTATTCCGGAATCTTCTGCCAACGGAGAGATCATCATGACACTTCTTCAATTACAGGGCACAAGTCCTGTGGATACACGTTAGTGTCTTTAATGCAGTGGTTTCCATTGCCTTCTGCATCCTCATGTCGTTGATCATTGCTGATTCTTCCGCCTTTAGGGGCAATTTCCCACCCCTTTTTTTTCATCTATACAAATACATAAATAAGATTTACATACAAGTTAAATGAAAGTGAAAAGAAAAAAAGAAAAATTCGTACTTCAAGCGGGTTTTTTTTTTTTTTTTTTTTTTTTTTTTTTTTTTTTTTTTTTTTTTTTTTTTGGGAGCAGGAAGGCAGGGTAAACAAACAATCTTTATTCGCACAATTGTACTATCTTAGGGATAAGAAAAGGAGCGAGACAGCAAAAACAAAGCAAAAACAATTTGGAAACCAGAAAATCAACGTAAAGGCCGCCCTTTTTTTGTGTAACATGAATAAAGTAAATGACAATCCTAGTCACTGGCGGGAGTGAAAATGAAGTTATCATCTGCATCACAATCCCTGCAGCACACGGTGTCGCATCATAATTCTGGCAGACAGCCATATAATCTTGACCATTTCTGCCTTTGTGGGCGGCATATATTTATGTATTTCTCCTGCGTCGACCATGTAGGGGCCAGTTTTCTTCTTAGTGTGCTGTATGCCAATATAACTGCACCGCGCAGTATTGTCTCTAGTCGTTCTGCTGCAGGAGTCTTCTCAGTTCTGGGACACCCCAGCTGTCGGGCGGATTGTGAAAAACACTTCCTAAAAAAATTGGAAAAGTAAGTCCTGTATTTCGTATGACTCCGTATGAGCTCGTGTTGTTCTTGTAAATACATCCAATAATCCATCACGGACTTAATATCGAACGAATACAAATATTTCGTCGCATGTCCAGCGATCCAATTGACCGCATACGTCTTTTGTTTGGGAAAAAAGGTCTTGTCCGGTAGAAAAAGTACATCCGATGTGATTTCTGTGTAGTTAGTGCGCCGAAGGAAGGCCAATATTTGACGCGTCAGCATCCAGACGTCCCTCGCTGCGCCACACACTAAACCATGTTCTTCCGTTGCTAACAGGCCACAGTTTGTGCAAAGAGGAGAATCGACCATATGAATCGTATGTAATCGACTCCTGGTCACAAGTTTACGGTTTATAAGAATGTACCACATCGATCTCGCTGCTGTTGACAGTAATGGAGTATGCACTGCACACCAAATGTGGTTCCACGTTCTCGACGGGTATTTGAATTCCATTACGTTGCGGGCATGGTGATCCATCAAGCACCTATAGATCTCCCGAGTCGTGGGTATTCTCGTCGAAGGTACTTTCAGACGAACATAACTGTAATCAACAAGAAATGAGGCAATGTTTGCAAGAGAAGGCGAAATATTGCCCACCGCAATAGGGGGTTCGTACGAAGGCGGAACAAGTACTTCTATCAGAGCTGACGTTATGGTGTGCTTTCGTTGTTGCCAATTTCGTATCATCGCTCGCATGTAAAGCGCCAGAGCTTTGTTTCGCACGTTTGTGAGGTTGAGGCCACCGTTCCGGAATTGTAGCGTTGACGTGTCATATGTGATCTTAAACAACATCCCAGTACTAACATAGTAACCAAAGGCAGCCATGAGGCGGTCTGCAATACCCTTCGGTATTGGTAGGATCTGCGCTAATGGGGCAGTCGTGACGCTATGTGAACGTTAGTGTATGCCACACGCTGGATCATGTCAAAGGCTCTCAGTGAGTTGTTCCGTATCGACAGACGAACATTTTGCAGAAGCCGCCGAGAACTCGCCGCCGCTGACCGCCGTAGTGAACGGGTAAATGTGATCCCCAGACATCTCAGCGATTCCACCGTCTGAAACGGTCCCGGTATGTCTTCCAGACCCCGTACAATGTGCATAATTTTGGATTTCGTCATGTTAATGACACTGCCTGCTGCCGTCCCGTAAGAGTCTAGATATTCAACAGCCTGATGCACTTCATGACCTGATCTGCCAAGAAGGATCAGGTCGTCCGCATATGCGCGACAAACGAAAGAGTTCTCATTAAGCGCTATCCCAGTAAGTGAGCGCCTCATAAAACACATCAGCGGCTCAAGCGCTATCGCAAACAGCATTATGGAGAGTGGGCACCCTTGTCGGACGGAGCTGTTAATAGGAACCGAGCCCGATTCCCGACCGTTTACAATCACCTTCGATGTAGCCCCTCGTATTAGCCTCATAATGATGGAGATGAAAACAGGTGGAATCTCCATTCGGCTCATGACTGACGCCAAGAAGTCATGGTTTATCCTGTCGAACGCACGATCGAAGTCCACAGATACCATCGCTGCTCGCATTTTACAAGTTTCCGCAAGGGCGATCACGTCACGGTATTCACTTAACGCCGAGGAGATGTTGCTTCGCACCCCTAGGCAAGCCTGATCAGGGGATATTGTCCTGGATATTGCCAGCTTGAGACGAGACACTAGTAGCCGTGCAAAAATTTTATAATCGGTGTTTAGCATAGTGAGAGGCCGATATTGATTAACACTGCGACTCCCCGCCATCTTCGGGATGGGAAGAAGAAAGCCCGTCAAAAAATCCGATGGTAGGCGCATGTTCGGACTCATCGCCTCATTGTACATCGACACCAACTGTGGCATCATCATGTCCACGAATTCTCGATAAAACTCTAGCGTAATCCCATCTGGCCCCGGCGATTTATGGGCCGCTCCTTTTGTGAGTGCCACCTTTATATCGTCTTCTGTGAGTGGCTCCATAAGCGCTGCCTTATCCGTCTCTGTCAGTGTCGTTTGTAGATGTTGCAGTATCTCTTCCCCTACCTGACGGCCCGTCGGTGTACCGGCATAGAGATGGCGGAAATGCTCTAAAAATTCATTTGCAATGTCCTGGTGTGTTGTCAGTTGACGGCCATCTAGACCGTGGAGCACTGTTACCAATTCCCGGCGGTAACGTTTATGTTCCCTCGACACATGGTGCATCGAGGTACGTTCCCCAGTGATGGTGTCAAGACATCTTGCCCGTATTGGGATGCCACCCAGTCGTCGTCGCGTGATCGATAGGATTTGTGCCTTGACACGATGAACTTCCGCATGATGTTCTGCAGACGGCACCTGGAAGGACAGCTCACGAAGCATGGTGTAATAATAATCAAGAGTGTCTCTCTGCCATCTCGCCTTATCCCGACCATACTGTATTAGAGCTCTTCTTATTGCCGGCTTAGCGCACTCGAGCCACCATTGAAGCACGGAGGTATACGTTGGTAGACAGCGTTGACATGTGGCCCATACCTCCTCGACTCTCTGACGACATTCGGGGTCCGCCAAAAGGGACGAATTGAGCTTCCATGACCCGCAGCTTCTCCACACACTTTGCCTAGGGAGTGACATGGTACAAATGTAAGCCAGATGATCAGTAAATGCCGTAGGCCATCGTTCCGCGTCGACCATCTTATCCTGTAGGCCAACCGAAACATATATTCGATCGAGTCTGCTCGCCGAGTGACTGGTAAAAAAAGTATATCGCTCACGGTTCCTATGAATCATGTCCCAGGTGTCGCTTAACTCCAGATCCGGGCATAGCACATGCAATTCACGACAGGTATTGTAATGTGGTGTCTGGTCTTTTTGGGCTAAAACACAATTGAAGTCACCACCTATAATGAAATGATCGAATCTGCCGGTAAATAAAGGCACAATCTCTTCCGAATAATATCTCGCACGCGCCCGTCTGTTGTCTGTGCCGGAAGGGGCATAAACATTGAGAATGCGAATTCCATTAACAGTTGTCGCCAGTCCTCGTGCCGAAGGTAGATAAGCCAGGTCTCGGACCGGAATCCCGTCCCGGACCAATATCGCCGTTCCACTGTCGTTGTTCGAGTCCGGCGAGGTGTAGGAGATGTATCCATGTACTTCCTGGAACTCAGGAATGTAAATTTCCTGCACCATCAGTATATCCACATCCGACGCGTATATCATGTCCCTAAACAACTGCTGTTTCACGGGCGATCTAATGGTATTTACATTCACTGTCCCTATTCTGTATGCCTGGGGTCGAGTAGCTGTCATCTCCACATGATGTTAAATTGACAAATTTTCACCGTGTCGATAGTCCCTTTGCACATCCGCTGAGGGTCGCTCGAGGAACGTGTCCCTGCGGCATTAGGTTTCTTGAGATGCGGACGGATGCAATGCCCCCCAATAGAATGGTCCGCATCGGTGATGTCGTCGTCCTGCTCATTCCAGCTGATACTATTGGTGTGCTCCAAATTTTCCTGTGCGGCATTGATGTGTGACATCTGTTGTTCTTTAGCAGCTGTAGACTCCACCGCCGAAGGGGTAGCAGGCCCCTGAGCGGATGCGTCGTCTGAACGATATGACATCATTTCACTGTCCGAATTCATATGATCTGCGACATCCGAAGCTTGTGGTTCCATGTCAGACAGGTCCATAGTGTTAGACTCGTCTGGGCTCCCTAGAAGAGAAGGGAGCATCTCCGCAGAGTTTAGTCGGCGCTTCTTGCGGCGCTTTGGCGAGCGTTGTTTGCGGGCCCTAACCTCGGCCTCTGGTGTTGGCGCATCGTGCATCTCCTGCGTTCCCGCCGCCGCCACAATGCCCTGGGGCCGTTCCACTTCAGTTTCCATGCCTATTGTGATGCTCTCATCCTCTTTCTGCGCCACCGGTAGTGTCTGAGATTGGAGGTTGGTCGGAGCCATTCCTTCTTCAGTGGCGTCCGAAGGCGCCTCAATCAACTGCGGCGTCGGTTCGATGGTGCGCTCCGACCTCGGAGTCACCTCCCCGCGAAGTGCCGTCACGTAAGTCATCGGCAGTGACGTTGGTGTAGTCGGATTCTGGAAGTCTCCGCTGGGGAGTTGCACGAGTCTCCTCTGCATACACGCTGATCGGAGCATGTCCGGGGCTGTCCATCATAGATGACAATAACTCTACAGCCGCCGATGTTTATGTACGATGGCACATGTTTCGTAAGGGCAATTCGCACCTGTCGGACACCATTGAGCACTGGATACGTGCTTAAACTTGCCCAGCGTTCGGCTGTATGACTAATAACTCTGCCATATGGCTGGAGTGATTCAGTGACCAATGATTCGGGTACCTCGAAAGGCAGCTCGAAGATTCGAATCGTATGCACGCCCAGGCCCGAATGAGCGACTAAAACTTCGCCAATATGACCATCGGAGTGTCGGAACTGGAATCCTCGTTTGGCGGCTTCAATGGTCCTATCACATGCTGCGTCGTCAATCATCTTTACGTAAAGAGTGCTGCTCACGATTGATAAATGAATTCCAATAATCTCCCTGTAATTAAGATGCACTTCGTCCCTCAAGAAACGTTCGATTTCGAAAGCCTTCGGTCTTGCATACTCGTTACAGAACGTAAACTGTATCGTGGTTTTTCGGCAATTGTGTGCCATTGCCTTCGATTCCAACAGTAAGTAACACACGCGAGTGACGACGGTGTAGACACCGCTTCTTCCGCGACCGTTCGCAACCGAGACGTAAACAAGTCCGAGCTGCTCCGCGGCGAAAGGCGGACTGGCTAGGACAAGAGAGTGCCCTGAACCTCTATCCGCTCCTCCACCCTCTTTGGCAAGGCCGTTGGCAGAATGAGGCTGACTTCTTATGCCGGAAGTCTTCGGCCGCCAATGCTGATTATTTATCAAAATTTAGTCAGTGGCGTGGATCGAACCCGGAACCGAAGATGATTTGATTATGAATCAAAGACGCTACCCTTAGACCAGGGGTACAACTCAAAACCAAAGATATGAGACCGGAAATACTATGGACAGATCGACATGGAGCCACCACGGCTCAAAATTAATTATTACGTTTACAACCTTTCAGGTTTACTGGAGAAACATTATCTATCCAAATATATCTCGGAAGAAGCAGTGTAAGGACCGGTTTGAAACCACCAGGCGTAGCAAATCCCTACCTAACCACACGTGTTCTCTTACTTAAAGAACTAAATGCCGTGAAACAGTGGAAATGACGAAAACCACTAATTTAACCACCTGTATGCTGAGGAGAGCGGAAAATCATCACTTACAACTAACTAGAGTCAAAATGTAAAGATCCCTAAATCTTAGTAGACAGTCACAGCATAGCAGGAAATCTTACTTGAACGGTCTTGCTCTGACTAAGAGGAGAGTTTCCGTTTTCTTCCTTGTGTCACATCTCTCCCCCATACGTCCCACCTAAAAACCAACAGTCACCGCAGAACACGTGACTCTTGTCCTCTGATCAGCCATCTCCTGTTCACAGAACCAAAGATATCAAGTTTAAGCCCTTCATAAAGTTTAAGCTCTTTACTAACCGGCAGTATTATGGAACCTGCTATCCGACTGCTACAACTACTGTTACTAGTAATAGCAAATAAGGAAGTGGAATAATCATCCAATAGTCTTAATTATGTCAGTCTTTTTTCTCATTATTTTCATAAGTTACTCTGTCCAAGCAAAGCGAAGACGTATCTTATCATATGAGGCATACAGCCCAAAATTCAACTTACATATTTCAACGTTATAGATGAAGTGGAGGGGCTTACTGCCACAGAAGCACAACAATGCATCGCGGACGAAGCAGACAAGGACATTCAGACAGGTTATTTATCACTAAAAGAAGTATATAAGTTCAAATGGTTCAGATGGCTCTGAGCACTATGCGACTTAACTTCTGAGGCCATCAGTCTCCTAGAACTTAGAACTAATTAAACCTAACTAACCTAAGGACATCACACACATTCATGCCCGAAGCAGGATTCGAACCTGCGGCCGTAGCGGTCGCTCGGCTCCAGACTGTAGCGCCTAGAACCGCACGGCCACTCCGGCCGGCAAGTATATAAGTATGAAACAAAAGGCTCAATTTGAGGAAGTTATTTCTGATCAGGTAAGTCTTCAGTTTTAAACCACAGACATGAGTCGAAGTGCTTTAGGAACAATGTTGTTGAAAGATGCTGAAAATTAAATGTGTTTATAAGAAACTAGGGTGTTCTCTGCAGAACTCACGAGGAAGGAAATATGTAGAAACATTGACTAGAAGAAGGGGAAGGATGACCGGAGATTCGTTGAGATATTAGGGAATAACTTCCAGGATAGTAAAGGGAAGACGTTTGGCGTAAATGCTATTGTCACAAGATGGAAAGTCGGAACGGACTGTGTCCTGTTCTAAGAGTCTGTGAAGGCCAACTATGGCTCCGTTTGGTGGCCGACAACTTTCGTTTTCGTTCTCCAACTTATGTCTATGCCTACACTCTAATGAATCGTAATTCTTGCCCAGCGTCAGCGTAGTGCTGTGCTCCTCAATAAGTTCTCGGAGTACTTCAGGGCGGGGGGGGGGGGGGGGCGGAGAGGGGGAGGAGGGGCGATGGTTTCGTAATTGTCTTATCGGTTATACTGATAGACTGGGAAAGATTGACGTGCATATGAAAGGTTCCATTTCAGCAAATTAAATTATTAATGATTCGAGCATGCCCGTACAACTCATAGCATAACAACTACACACACATCTTTTCCAAAGCTTTTAATTTGTCCTCAATAACAGTTGAGGTATTATATGTAATGCCTTTTCCTCAGTTGGCTTTCCCTTTTCGCTGACGCAAGTTGCAACCCTCCGCAGCTGGAGGGCTCCTAATTGTAGCAAGTAACATCGTGGAGTGTAACGTAACTCTATCGGTGCGTAAGAAAAACGGAAGCAGTAATTGAAAGAGAAATAATTATAAAAATTTCGCCTCGATTGCATAAACTACCTGGTGTTTACCTAGGTTTCAGCGTGGGTAACCACGCCTTCTTCAGAACAAATATAAAACAGCTACAGCGGTAAGAACCCATATTTTTTTTTATAAATACAGGGTACATGTGTACATGTGTACTAAGTCAATAATATTACTTATCTCAACCCTGTGTTGTGTGCTGCCCCCCCCCCCCCCCCAGCCAACGTACGACGGTCACAGGATCTCCACCGAGCTGAGGCACCGCGGGCTGCTCACATGCGCGGCTATCGAAATCACTGCGCATGCGCGCGGCCAGGAAACGCTCTTCTTATGCATGGGAGCGGGATTACAAAGTTAACACGGATCGAGACCTAACTGATTGAAAAAAGTTGTCGCACAAATAGCAAACTGAGCAAATGATAAAAGCGATGATGCGGGAATTAAGACATATTTAATAGCAACGCACGACAAACTTTGTGCATTGATGGTAAATCAGCCACAAGCTAATATGGAGGCCCTATAATTAAGTAGAAATTACAACTAAACTATAAAGATAGCTATGCTAAGGAAGTTATTGTTAACGGATAAAACCACACTAATAATATCTGCAGCAGAAAGAACCATATTCGCTACATCGCCATAATACTAAGCGGCCGAACTAGGTTGTAATCAGAAGACGTTAAAGATTTATAAGATACCTTGGCTCCATGATCTTATAATTACATAGAACCCAATGAAGATACATAAAATTCCTCCTAAAAGCGCGCAGCAATAAGAAAATACGAATGGTGTTCTTCTTGGCTAACCAAACTGTCAACGCAGTAGGAGGGAAAACGTACCAAAATGGGGGGCGGGGGGTGTCGTTACCATCCGTGAACAATGAACATTGTGCGCGTGCATCAACCAACTTCCACGTCATGCAACTTAATGTGAAGAGTTAAGTAAGGGACCGAAATCTTCCAAAACATTCCTTTTTTTTCGATAGCCGCGCATGTGAGCAGCCTGCGGTGCTTCAGTTCGGTGGAGATCCTGTGACCATTGTTCGTTGGCTGGGAGAGGCAGCACACACAGGGTTGAGATAAGTAATATTATTGACTCAGTACACATGTACCCTGCATTTATAAAAAAATGTATTGGGTCTTACCGCTGTAGGTGTTGATTTTAACCTTTGACTATGCCTATTTAGGCAAGCTGTTCTTTATTTGTTCTGAAGAAGGCTTGGTTATGCACGCTGACACCTAGGTAAACACCACGTAGTTTGTGCAGTCGAGACGGATTTTTCATAATTATTTCGATACTTACGATTGCTGACGCGCTGCAATGCTGAAAGTTCTTAATTGAAAGAGTTCGTCCACGCATGGAGTACCCTCTCCTTCAGCCTGACACGGCCAGACCACTGATGAGCGCTGCGACATTTGCAGCAATCCGACCTCTTGGGTTCACATGCTCCATACAATACCAATTTGGCCCCATCAGATTTTTATCTGGTTCCAAAACTTAAAGAATACTTCCGCGGACTGAACTTTCTTAGTGATGAAGTCCTTTAAGCAAGGTGGGGCTGTGGCTCCATCAATAATGACAAACATTCTACATAGATGAGAGACATTAGCAACAAAAAAATGGTTCAAATGGCTCTGAGCACTATGGGACTCAACTGCTGAGGTCATTAGTCACCTAGAACTTAGAACTAGTTAAACCTAACTAACCTAAGGACATCACAAACATCCATGCCCGAGGCAGGATTCGAACCTGCGACCGTAGCAGTCTTGCGGTTCCAGACTGCAGCGCCTTTAACCGCACGGCCACTTCGGCCGGCCATTAGCAACAGACTGGTACAATAAATATGTAGGCATGAAAAATAAGCTTGTAGAATATTAATACAGCTTTATTTAAAAAGCTTTAAGAGTTTTCACTTGGAAATTGCGGACGCATTACCTCTCAGCACACTCTCGCACACTGCCTGACAAAAAAGTGTGGCTTCAGTAGGTTGAGAGAGTATGTGGCGTTATTTCAAAGATTACAAAAGCGGACCAGATTTTTAAAGAACTTGGCAATATGAGTCCATTTAATAGAATGACACTGCAGCCGCTCTGGTCTGGATGCATGCAGTGATTCGGTTGGAAAGGATTCACAAAGCCTGAGGCAGACTGCCCCGAAACTGTTGTATGTGGTGCTTGAAAAACTGGATACTGACACTTGGACGGAATTTACGTCCGAGCTAGTCCCACACGTTTTCTAGCAGAGATGGATCATGTGGTCTTGCTGATTATTGGAGTACCTCAGTGTCAGGCAGTCAGTTAACAGCGACACATGCCACATGTAGACGAGCATCCTTTGTCTCCGAAGAGCACTCAACATCAAGAGAAGTAGTGTACTTATTTCTAATGCTTTAAAAAGGCTTCGAGTCACTTACATGTCAGACAACCTGTGTCGCATGCTCAGACTTTAATTAATGGTCTGCAGTATGACAATCTCTCAAATGTTTTACGGAAATCTGGGAACATGTTGCCTTTCCTATGTGGTATTCTAAATATCGTGGGGGAAAAGAGCAAGCTGAGTTTCGCAGGAGCTTTCCAAAGATTTTCTCTCTCAAGGAAATTTGTAACGAACTTAAAATATTCTTAAGAATTTAAAAGCAAACCGACATTAAGTACATTTGTCTGTAATTCTGAGTGTCTATTCTTTACACTGGTTATTCAGGGTGGTCAAAACCGGTCTGGAAAGCTTGTAAGGGTTTTGAAGGGTAGGACGTGCTGAGAATTATCTGATAGAAGGAAAAATCCATACATTGTGCCATTTCCGATTTAATTACATTGAAGTTGCTTCAATAAATTCAAGTGGCCCGCCAGATACAATTAGTGTCAATTGTTATGTTAGCTTATATCCATGGTTTTCACCCTTCTAGAGTTCATGGCTACCTTGAGTAGCTATGTTGTTTCCATGGATCCTCTGTAGGATACCATGTAAAAACTGAAGCAATTAATAAAAAGGTCAGTAAGAATAAACTACGACTCGCTATAGTGCGACACTTAGGCTTGTTTCTTGTTAGACAACTTGTCAAATATAGGCTACCGTCGTTTACATCTTCACTCCATCGATCCATACTCAATTTCAATGACAGCCACTGCAAAAAGTCAATCCGTGAGAAGGTCGCAAAAGTGCTTTCTTGCTCAAACTTGGAAACTTTTCGTAATGAATAACAAAATGTTTGCGACGTCACTGATGAAAAATGCACTTGTAGCAAAGAATCTGATGAAAATTCTCTTATCTCTGCCTGTTCTACAGCACTGAACTTCGAAGGAAGATCACCAATGAAGGGATTTTGAAGCCACTGAAACCTATCACAGTTTTCGGAAACTATTTTTCAAAATGATTATGAAGTTGAGATAAATGTCTTTCAATTACAGAAAAATTATCTACAGTAATTCTTGTCTCATTGTCATTTATAAAACGCATGAGACATGGAAAGAAGTCAATTTCTGCTCCGTCGTTCATTTCTCTCTTTCTAAGAGGAAGCTTCCTTTACATGACCGAAAGTTTGACGATAAGCTGAACTGAATGAGTTTAATTTCTCAAATATATCACGCAAGTATACGACATTTAACTTCTCAAGACTACCACGGAAGCATAATACCTTTAATAAGAACAGACCTCGCGAATAAGTAAAAACACAAAAAAAAGTTTCGCAGTAATGCATTTACCCTAGATATCCGACAAGTATTGCGATAAAATATGAGAAATGCATGCTCCACTCCCATAGCGTAACACGTTTGTCTAAAAATATCTAGCTTTCTGAGGGCGAGTTTTAACACAGTTCACCACAATTCTGACAGTTCTCAGCACTTTACGTGGTTCAACAATTAAATTTTGCGAAGCACTTCTCTATGGATAATGCAGTAGGTGTACATACGTAATACCAGGAGCGTCGTCGCGGATACATGCTGAAAGACTACTGTAACGTCCCGACAAGGATGGCTCACCACTAGACTGCACACGAACATAGTGAGCCCAGTTAATGCGATTTCAGTCATTAAGTTGCCCACTACTTCAGACAAATACTTTATTTCCTGATAAAACAAAAGATTTTCCAACATTTCGTTTCTTTATTTTTTCTTTTTTTTTTTAAATCAAGAATTCGGTGGTAGCAAATTAAATGAGCATCTATGCTGCAAACCAGAATCACTCCCTCTAATTATTTCCATAATTTGTTCATGAAGATCCTCTCCTAAATCTTGAATTCGACGACTAATTGCAGAGTGATACAAAGGCATAGGCGAAAGCTCTTTTCCCATGGACTCTCCAAACATAACAGACATCACGCCCGTACACAACGTAGAATTAGTTGTTCTGCAATCGTATGGGCTTTCTTAAAGATCTTGAGCACGTTGAATATTTATTGGCAATACTAGTTTGTGAAACCTTCAATATATTGAAGCAATCCTCACACCATCAATATTATTGTCAGTATTGTCAGTTGGCAAACCGATTTTACAATTTTAAGATGGGGAACACCCAAAAGAAAGCGTGTGTCACAATTATATTAGCTGTATCAACAGAAAATAACGAAAAAGAGAAAATTGGTAAGAAAATGACTGAAAAAGAGAAGCTACTAGTTGCAGGCTAATTTAATGACTGAAATCATAATCATGTTACTGAAACATTTCATAAACTATTGTCGGATTAGTCCTGCATCGTAGGACCAATAATTAATGTGGATAAGTAATAAAATAGAGAAGAATGTACGTTAATGAAAGATCAGTCATTGTCAACGAGAGATTAAAAGTAGCTTGGAGAGTTTTGGCGACAGGCAGCTAATTTGAATGCTTGAAGATTAGTTCTGTAGCATCGGGAAACACAAATAGTAAAATTGCACGGTAATCTGCAAAGCAATTCGCATTTGCCTGACAACAATATTTTCACGTAATTAACGTAAAACAGTGTTTGGAATTGATACACTCAGCAGTGTCATAGAGGCTCCTCCTTTGACCGTCCTAATGTGGTATATGCAATGGTTCCCATTGCGTAGACCTATTAAAACTGTGTTGTGTAAACCGATTACTTGAAATTTGAATATGAGGTACGATATACCCAAAGGCGAACAGGAAACATTAACAGTGCACAGTAACTCCATATGGCTGGTCGATGAAGCATCTGAATGGAGAATATTTTTATATCGTCAATTCTTCAACTCACATTTGTTTTTTCATTTGAGTCAGCTTTCTAGAAAAATATTCTCTTTATCGTTCCTATGAGCACATTCTAAATGGCACTTAAATTTACTGGATAGCATACATTCAACAGACAGCATTTTCTAACACAAAACACATCGTGGAGGTGCTTCTTTCTTCACAACAGTACTCGTGAACACAAAATTTCGGCAGCTGTCGTCCTATTTTCCATTCTTCCGTTTACTGTCTTCATTACCACTTTACTTGTAGTTCCCAGCAAGTTTTGGATTTTACTACCACTTGACAAATTTAACAGCTTTCTACAGTTTATCGCCTTATCAACTTAATAACGAAGTCGCAATGCAATAAAAATGGTAGAAAACAATCACTGCTGGTGTTATGTGTAATGCGCAATGTTTTACCTTCGAAGTTATAACTGTTTACGCAATATGACCAACATCTAAATGGGAATTTCCCCATGGCCACACAGGTTGCTTCCATAAATTAAACTTCCCACGAGTGTTTTCCTTGCCACTAACGACAAACAAATCCACGACACGCCAGGTGGTCTTTCATGGAGCTCCCGGGAGGTGCGAGGCACAGGTAGAACACCATTGGCGTAGATGGTAGCGCACGACACTGCTCAGCCTTCAGCTCTAATTCGATACTCACTAACAGTATGGAACTCTTAGCAGACAGGGCTGTTAGAAATAAGAGAGAAGATTTTTATAATAACTATAATAGGTTAGTTTGATTAGAGTGGGTACGTCGTGGAGACCTAGTAGCAGACTCTATGAGAGGAGGCCTGTATCACGAGATGCTTACGACTGTACAGTTGTTCGTAGTAAACGCCTAGAGATCAAATTGATCATGTGACTGCTGTTGCAGACTGTCTATACGAACACAGAGCTCCCAGATTTCAATGAAAGGGCAGCGTACAGTTCTGTTTAATCCCATCGGGGTATCTACAGGCCACTAATTTGTAGTTAACACTGAACACCTGCTGTTGTTAACTGTTGGCGACAGCTACGAGGTCTGTATGGAGATCATATACTGAAGGAACTCTCAGAATGTCCAAAACCTGAGGCCAAACTATAAACGAGTCATCAACATAGAGTCAAAATACTGATGGATTTAAAATAGCTGAAGCGAGAGCTCGCTCCTCATATCCTTACATAAAAAGATTGGCCACCAGGATGGAGAAAGGACTCCGCATGGCGACACCGTCATGTTGTTCAAAAACTCGTTGTTCAATAAAAATTAGGTCAAGGAGATACTCTGCTGTCCCCAATAGATCCTTCACCATCTGAACTCTTTACATGAAAAAATGAAATTTTCTGTGCTGGAAGAGATAGATGCTTGCTTGCCGTGTGTAGACGTCTTGGTGTGGCTTAGGAGCGATAGCACAATGAGGCATTTAGCGTTTCCTAGCGCCACTCAAACAGGCCTTCACTTACAATCCAGTAGTAGCTCCAATACTGCACGAATGATGTGTGTCCTAAAGACATTTATCCACGGAGTCCATACCATCTAAGCCTGCAGACGGAACTGAAACATCGAAAAACTGTGTTTCTGAACAACGGATATTCGTCCAACAAGTACGTAGAGCTCTACACACGTAAAAGCGACAGAACAAGGAAGAAGATGAGGCTCTCAAAAGGACTACTTGTTCACCATATATCGGAAGTATTTCAGCTAAAATAGGTAGATTATTAAGAAAGCGTGAAGTAATCAATCGACCTTGTAATGGTACTTGAATTACGTAACCATTACGGCACCTCACCTCAACCTCTCGGTACCAGCAATATTCTACTGTGTTTCTGTAAAATGTTAACATATTTCTGTGAAAACATTCAGATTTGATTTCATTGATGTAGAGATACTTCGATACATCGATGTGAATATATTGCAATGATATTATTCTTATGTGTATTCTTTCTTTTGTCACTATGATCTTTGACGTACTTGTAACTCTGATTTTTGGGCACGTAAGCGGTTATTAGCGAGTCAAACTTTGGTAGTCATGTTAAAAAGACGCAAATTGTAGTCAGTTTACGAAATGTGAACTTTAACAGTGAGGAAGATATTTTCAAGTATGTTTTACATTGTGAAGTGATGTTTTCGAACGAGTTACGTGATATTGCAACAAAAGTAATAAAAAAGAAGTGTAACTTAGAGTCGGAGTGCTGATTACTTTTTACATCACCATTGTCCTTGCAAAAGTTTAATCTTCAAGAATGGTTTATGAAACACATCTATAAAACTTTTGCATATCGCAGAATAACACCTAGGCCTCTTTGAATCCGAGCTTGGAATCATCAGTACCTAGATTTTCGACGATTGAGCCATGAGTTCACGAGACCAGCATGGGAAACACGAAAAGATGAGTGCCTAGTTTATCCATTATTTCAAGAAATGACTTTATTAACTGTGCTCTAATGACACCTGCCACATAGTATAACTTTGTTGTTTCCCGAAAATGCAATATTTAGCAGCGTGAGCAACACTACAATCCTAAATAATTTTTGACCTTTGTTGTGGTAGGGTTGTTAGAACCACTTTCCAAAATATCAGCACGTTTGAGATGTTAAAAACGACTTAAAATTGCGAAAAGCGGGTCTTTAAGGGATTTCATGTTAATACGCATCACTGAACATCAGCAGCACGCTCGTTTTCTCCAAGCAAATAAGACCGCTATCGCTGAACTCTTTATTTCCAGCGGTCATTCGATGAAATATAATGAAACAAAAATTGTGGCCCATAGGTCAAACTTTTGGAGCTCAGCCATAACGAATCAGTGGAAATAGGTCCGTCCGAATCCATTATGAATGGAGATGACGTTTCCAAGCTAAATTCAGCATGGGCCCCGATTGTGGAAAAATTTCGCGCTCTCCGTAATCGGCGTCGTTCTGCGATCTTACCGTGCGAAGACAATCGTTTTGATATAGGACAGGTGAGCTTTTACAACGGAGAGTCGGGCAGAGCAACACAGTCTTACAGAAAAAGCGCGTGCACTCAATCAACGCTTGCGCAATGTCGACTAGAACACCACACATGCGCTGGCAGGATCTTAAACAGGGGAGCACAGTGTACTGCTCCTCAGAATTCACCTGAAAATGGCCAGAAGACACTGCGTTGAAATATCGGATCAGCAAGGTTCATACATCTGGCAGGTCTCCAGAGATTTTATAGAACAGCGTGTTTCTTAATTCGTTCTATGTGTGTTACCATGTATACTTTGTAAGGACTACAAAAACTGGAATAATACTCAACAGTTGATCCAACTAGCATTTGTATGCGATATTCGTAACAGATTTGTGCATTTCTACACTTTTCAGTCACATTAATGTGACCACGACTCAAAAGGTTGGATAGCCATCTTCCTTAGCGCTGACCAGTGCGAGAAGCGCAGAAAGAGACACAATGAGGTTCTTAAAGGTACCAACAAGGATTTGTGCCTTGCCGACTGTAGTGCCTTGGCCAGCTGCTCTAGGTTTTTCGAATGGGGATCCAAGGCACTAACAGCCCGATTGTGTTGGTCCCACTGATTCTCGACTGCTTTAAATGTGGAGGTTTGGTGGCTAGGGAAGAACGGTAATCTCACCCTAGTGTTCTTCGAACCACGCGCGTGCACTGCGAGCTGTGTGACACCCATCGTCGTTCTGCAGGATACATGCACACATTTTTTGCTCCATTGTGGCTTCCAGAATGACGACATCACCCAGGGAATGCCACGATAAAATTCATCAGACTAAAGAGCTCCCACATCTGGTCTAAACCTATCTGACTAGGGTGAGTAATTTCAGACGTTTCACAACATACACCGTCCAGTTGCGGTAGTGGTGTGCGAATTCCTGCCTTCGTCGCCGATGAACGGCAGTCAGCATGGGTGCATGAGTGGCGGCCCATCCGCAGCAGCGTTCACTGAACGGTCATTGAGAAGGTACTGTTGATAGCGCTTGGTTCACGTGGGTGGTTAATTGCTCAACTGTTGGGCGTCTTTCACCCCTGTCATCTATGACTTGTGATACTTCACAGTTGCCTCGTCACCGGTGTTGAAGCGCGCCTCTTTGCCTTTATCCGTATAGATCAACCAGAGCAGCATACTAAAGGTTTACAAGCTTAGCCATATCGGAAATGCTTCCACCGTTAGTAAAAATACCAACGACCAAGCACCTTTGAATAGCTAAATCGCTCCCCTTCCGCATTGCAACACCGACTGCGTTGTTCCGTGTCCTCCCTAGCACACTGCGGGAGCTGCCACCTGCCGCTTGTGATCGGCTATTGTACGATGACGTCGAACATATGTTGTTTCCACATTACGTAATTTGACTAGACCACGCTGAAACCTTAAATGTTTTGTGTTAGTAGATTTTCCATTTCTTTCGCAACTTACTTAGCCTCTCCTTCTTTCAGTAATGGGGGGTTGGGTTGTTTGGGGAAGGAGACCAGACAGCGAGGTCATCGGTCTCATCGGATTAGGGAAGGATGGGGAAGGAAGTCGGCCGTGCCCTTTCAGAGGAACCATCCCGGAATTTGCCTGGAGTGATTTAGGGAAATCACGGAAAACCTAAATCAGGATAGCCGGACGTGGGATTGAACCGTCGTCCTCCCGAATGCGAGTCCATCTTTCAGTAATGTTTGCTTACAGAGTATGTAAGGGAGCAAGAATGTACCAGAAGTGGCGAGATGTGACAGTGACCCCCGAAAAATAATGCTAACGCTTTCCCCGAGTGCAGGTATTTTTAGATAAATCTTCGTTGCTGCTCATTGTCTTAAACAACTATGATTATATCTCACACGGCGACACTTCAACTGTTATTATTTTACGTAGATCATAACGGCTTTCTGAGTAATAAGACCGCAGGAAGATGAACCTTTTCACGTCTTTTATATAATTAAAAAGACCTTAGTAAAATGTGGTATATTCATATGTTGATAAGGTGTGTCTTACAGTTACAATTTCTATCTCCCTTTGAATGTTTGAATATATGATAGACCACACATTTTAAATACGTGAGTAGTATAACGCCTATAGATTTATGGTTTTGCCAAATACGAGTAATTCATCATAGACCTTACCACAGTAGTAAACGATGTTGTGTTATCCCCTTGAATTATCGGTACCTTAGAGGCACAGGTGCGGTTTGGCCGTAGTTAGATAGAACCAGTCATGTCCTAAGAATATGGTTTTACGACATAGCTTCTATTCACGTTTTTTTCAGAATGTTTAAACGGTACATAAACTTGTCTATCTACGTACACATTCCGCAACCCACCGTACGACGTCTGGTGAAGGACACCTTGTATTACTGCTAATCATTCCTGTTCTCATCGACTCGTCAATGGAGTGGTGACAATCGATTATCTATATGGTCCGTACAAGTCCTGATTTCTCTTATTTTGTCCATAGGATCTTTACGTGAGACGTACGATGGTGGCAGAAGAACCGTTCTGTAGTAAGCAACAAATACGTATTGTCTAAAGTCTCTCAACAGTATTTCTTGAAACCAGCGGTTTCTTCCCTCCAGGGATTCCCATTCGAGTGTGCGGAGGACTTTCGTAATATTCGTTTGTCGAGCTAGTCTACCAGAAATAAAACTAACAGACTATCTCTGAATGGCATCTGTGCCTTCCTGTAGTCCGATCCACTGGCTATCACAGATATTTGAGAAGTACTGAAGAGTCGTTTCTCAAGTATTTGTACGCGGTTGTGTTATTGCTGCGCTACACTTTTCTAAACAAGTAAACCCAAGTCGACAGTTTCTTGACCTAACCGTGTCAATTAGTACTCCACTAACACAGTATTCAAATGTTACATAATTTTTGACCACTACAGAATTCAGAACTTTTAACATTGCAGCGCGTCAGAAATCGTGAATAATTTAATGATTATAAAGAATCCGCCTCGATTGCAAATACACTCCTGGAAATGGAAAAAAGAACACATTGACACCGGTGTGTCAGACCCACCATACTTGCTCCGGACA
This sequence comes from Schistocerca piceifrons, assembly GCF_021461385.2. NCBI lineage: Eukaryota > Metazoa > Arthropoda > Insecta > Orthoptera > Acrididae > Schistocerca > Schistocerca piceifrons. Next base: position 303,585,012 of record NC_060138.1, read on the forward strand.
CTGCGAGAGGGCTGTACAAGCAATGATCACACGCACGGCACAGCGGACACACCAGGAACCGCGGTGTTGGCCGTCGAATGGCGCTAGCTGCGCAGCATTTGTGCACCGCCGCCGTCAGTGTCAGCCAGTTTGCCGTGGCATACGGAGCTCCATCGCAGTCTTTAACACTGGTAGCATGCCGCGACAGCGTGGACGTGAACCGTACGTGCAGCTGACGGACTTTGAGCGAGTGCGTATAGTGGGCATGCGGGAGGCCGGGTGGACGTACCGCCGAATTGCTCAACACGTGGGGCGTGAGGTCTCCACAGTACATCGATGTTGTCGCCAGTGGTCGGCGGAAGGTGCACGTGCCCGTCGACCTGGGACCGGACCGCAGCGACGCACGGATGCACGCCAAGACCGTAGGATCCTACGCAGTGCCGTAGGGGACCGCACCGCCACTTCCCAGCAAATCAGGGACACTGTTGCTCCTGGGGTATCGGCGAGGACCATTCGCAACCGTCTCCATGAAGCTGGGCTACGGTCCCGCACACCGTTAGGCCGTCTTCCGCTCACGCCCCAACATCGTGCAGCCCGCCTCCAGTGGTGTCGCGACAGGCGTGAATGGAGGGACGAATGGAGACGTGTCGTCTTCAGCGATGAGAGTCGCTTCTGCCTTGGTGCCAATGATGGTCGTACGCGTGTTTGGCGCCGTGCAGGTGAGCGCCACAATCAGGACTGCATACGACCGAGGCACACAGGGCCAACACCCGGCATCATGGTGTGGGGAGCGGTCTCCTACACTGGCCGTACACCACTGGTGATCGTCGAGGGGACACTGAATAGTGCACGGTACATCCAAACCGTCATCGAACCCATCGTTTTACCATTCCTAGACCGGCAAGGGAACTTGCTGTTCCAACAGGACAATTCACGTCCGCATGTATCCCGTGCCACCCAACGTGCTCTAGAAGGCGTAAGTCAACTACCCTGGCCAGCAGGATCTCCGGATCTGTCCCCCATTGAGCATGTTTGGGACTGGATGAAGCGTCGTCTCACGCGGTCTGCACGTCCAGCACGAACGCTGGTCCAACTGAGGCGCCAGGTGGAAATGGCATGGCAAGCCGTTCCACAGGACTACGTCCAGCATCTCTACGATCGTCTCCATGGGAGAATAGCAGCCTGCATTGCTGCGAAAGGTGGATATACACTGTACTAGTGCCGACATTGTGCATGCTCTGTTGCCTGTGTCTATGTGCCTGTGGTTCTGTCAGTGTGATCATGTGATGTATCTGACCCCAGGAATGTGTCAATAAAGTTTCCCCTTCCTGGGACAATGAATTCACGGCGTTCTTATTTCAATTTCCAGGAGTGTAGAAACCGGTTGTTGACCGAAGTTTCGGCGCGAATAACTACGCCTTCTTCAGAACACACTAAACTACATACTGCCTATTGGACCATGCCTCTTTAGGCAGTTTGTAGTTTAGTGTGTTCCGAAGAAGGCTTGGTTATCCGCGCCGAAACTTAGGTCAACAACCGGTTTCTTTTTGCAGTCGAGGCGAATTCCTTATAATCATTAAATTACAGTATTCATTTTCCTATTCATCCGCATTAACTTACATTCTCTGACATTTATAGCGAGGTGTCATTCATTATGAAACACGTAGGCACAGTGCGCGGCACTCTGAATCGTATTGGGCACAAGCACTCCCGTGAGGGTCGTTCCTGTTCTTCTTACCAGAGCAATGTGAGGCTGCCACGCTCGACTGTCCAGCGCAAGGTCTTTTTTTGCTGTTTAAGGTAGGATGCCTCGGTTGCTTCAGGGACTTTGATCTGCGGGAACCAATCAGAGCACTGATCACCAAATATCGGTTACGATCTCCATGATCGGAACAGAAATGAGTATTTTGCCACTCTTCCTTATCTTTTGCGAACGGAGATGTGCACGTCTGAGGTTTCAGCCTGCTAGTTTGTATAAATGTGTGAAATCACGTGGTTCTTGGGTTCAGTCCTTGTATATCACTCAAGTGCCACGTACGTTTCTAGCGAGTCATGAATATGTTCGAGCAACACTTCAAATAATTTTTCGTGTTACATTGAGACGTGGCAGTGACATTCCTTCTCGGTGACCACCGATGAGTTGAGTTCCATAATCATGACAACTGATTAAGATGAGAAGCAAAGGTGGAATATAGCATGTATGTTAGCTTCATTTTATTATAACTGATTGGTGCCAACCTCATTATGATCGGACCCCTGGTCATGACGATTGATTAGGATGAGAAACAAAGGTGGAATATAGCAAGTATATTAGCTTTATTTTATTAAGACTGATTGGTGCCAACCTCATTACGATCAGGTCCTTTGACGATGAGGTACTGAAATTTTAATTATGCAGTGGAATCTGGATTCGCTACTGCACACGGTTTGCGAATGCAACCAGTATCACGTGGTGGTCACCTGAAGACCCGGTATCTTGGAAGTCACCATCTCGGAGGTTGAGAGTGCGGTTTCAGAAAGTTTCTGGAACTTTCCCGCAAAGCTACATATTTCACGGGATAGACATCTCTCAGCAACAAGCAGACGGTACGTCCCAAGCCCTGAAACAGGGAAATAATAATAGTCCATCCGGAAACTACGTATTTAAGGAGGTAGTGTACGTAAAATTATTTCTTGAAATGTTCAGAAAGGATCTCCACTGGAGGAACCAGTGTAGGACAGAATCTTATCAAGAGTGTATATATTAATAAAGTGGCTTCTCTTAGGTCACAGTAGGCCGAAAAATAGGAGTAACTGACCACTGAGTGAGGGACAATCCATAGCATGTTTGCTCTGGAAAGACCTTTGTCAAACAACAGTTCAACCTCAGTTGTACAAGAGATTTTTTAATGGCTTGTTTTATCTTGACAAAGTCTGAATACGCACAGTGGCTTAGGCAGTGCTTTTCAAGTTATATCTTGATTGTAATAAGACCTATAGTCTCAGACGTTGGCAGCGGAACTGAAAGAAGCTAATGTCTCGTGATTACATCATCTCTCAACTTGCTGACGGTAAGTCAGATGGTGTTTAGTTTGAATTTGTGCACTTTCCAGTGTTGTGATTATATTCTCGCCGATTACCTTCGCGCCCCGACTGTTGAGGTAGATTGTTCTTCTTCTTGGCGAGTATTGTGCGACTTAATGGCAAGCAGATCTTCGTTTCCAAGTCCCATGTGGCGTGGCCGCAGTTGTGTTACTAAAGATATACATGGGAGGTAGAAGTATCCTGTCACTAGAAATTAACCTCGGTCGCATAGTATACGTGAATTCTGATAAGCATCACTTACTACTTTGCATATTTGCTGCAGCTAATGTACACCAAAAGAACTGGAGGACATAAATGCTCAACATTATATTATGATTAATGCTCGATAGAGTCTGCAGCGGAGTATAATTCAACAAATATAGAATGTCAAAATATCGTTGCTAACGATATTATATTACGGATGTCAATCCATCTAGACAACGTTTAAGTAAGTAGCAATCCATGCTCGATATTCTACCATAACATAACTGTGTATAACGAAAATAATATAGCCTACATTGTGCCACAGATCACTCGATAATGGCAATGTTAGCCGAAACGAATCTGTAGTGAAAGTGAACGAAATTAAAACAAATTATATCACAGCAGCGAGACTCCTCATTCATTATCAGTATATTATGGTTGTAACAGATTAGCTCATTATTTATTTGACGAAGTCCCAACATCTCACGGAGTTGTGTTGTGTTACTGAAAAGTTTAATCAGGTCACGTAAATGTAAGCTCATCATATGAGCGACTGCGTAATGCGTAAGGGCAGGTAAGGTTAACAGGTCGAATACGTGCAAATAGACTTCAAGTGCACAGCGCACGAAAGTAGGTCTGTGTCATCGTTCGAGCACTGCTGTTAGTCTCCCGCTTACTGTGCCAAGCAGTTGTTCTATCGTACTTTTCAGGAATGGTTTTTGGGTATTTTACTTCACTCCTTGTAAAACAAGGTGCCAATGGTCCATGATAAGAAGCCTGCAAAGTTCCAATTATGGAAGGTCTTTTTCTAAGCGTCATGTGTAAATACTATGAAATTCACGGGAGGAAATGCAAAACGTTGCAAAGTTTGATTTGCTGCAGCAATTCAATACCCTTTTGTGATATGTTTGAATACACGTAACCATGTAGCTCACGGTATCCATTTACAACAAAAATCACTCGTGAACGGCAATGTTTGCAACACATCCCTCTGTTAAAAGTAGAGGAAACATTTTATAACATACAATTTTGGTCTCGTCAAATGATCATGTAGTTTGTGAATTTGTGTAACGCTTGTAGTGATGATTGGTATTTGTCCATGTGGGATAATTCTTTCTGAATGACTCTTTATGAACATTACAGCGTTCATTTATTACCCCTTGTGTACACATACTCAAAGCATTAAAGAATATTTCCTTTGTAACTAACTGTATGTACAGCTATCTGACTCTGTCCACTCATATTAATACTAGGTTGCCTCCTGATATCTGGTATCATTTTCCTGTGTTTTTGTTCCAAAAAAGAGGCATCTACTTGTTTTAATTTGTGCGACTAACGCGGTAGCTATCTTTCTTAGTACTTTCCAGCGATCAGGTAAGGCGATAAGATGCATTACCGGAGGTGAAGCTTGGAACAGCGGCTCGATTACATTCAATTCCACTATAACAGCTCTTAGTCCGTTAGGATTCAGATATAAATAACACAAATGGTAAACACATATGATACGCTCGATTTTATTCTACAAGACGAAGTACATTAAATCCTTAGTCTTTTGTTGGGCACCGTATTTGTATATTATTTTAAGCTGTCTCCTTCAAAAATATTTTTCAGAAACTCGTATTGTGCTTGCGAAAGTTCTGTTGTCACCAGGAAAAATTTTTCCGTCGTAATGCATCACCAGATAACTATGCTACAAAATTTCAAGTTATAAAGCTGGACAAATCTTGTTCATATTTTCTATTGTATACTCAGTTTAAAATTTTCATGACAGTGACAGACTTTGTACATCTACGTGGATACTGTGCAAATCACGCTTAAGTGCTTCGAATAGGGTTCATTGACCAATCATCACAATAATTTTATATTATTCCAATCTCGTAAAGGGCGCAGAAAATATGATTCCGTACGAACTCTGATTTCCTTATTTTATTATAATGATCGTTTCTCCCTAAGTAGGTCGGCATCAACAAAATATTTTCAAATTCATAGGAGAAACTTGGTGATTGGAATTTCGTAAGAAGATTGCACCGCAACGAAAAATGCCTTTGTTTTAATGACGCCCACCTCAAATCCTGTATCGTGTCCGTGACACTCTCGCCCCTATTTTGAGACAATACAAAATGTGCTCTTCATCTCTTAACTTTCTCGATGTACTCCGTTAATCCTAGCTGGTAAAGATCCCAGTCCGCGCAGCAGTACACCAAAAGAGGACGGACAAGTGTAGTAAGGGCAGTCTCTTTAGTAGGTCTGTTGCATTCTGCCAATAAAACGCAGTCTTTCATTTGCCTTCCTCACAACATTTTCTGTGCATTCTTTGCAGTTTAAGTTTTTCGCAGTTGTAATTCCTAGGTATTTAGTTGAATTTAACGTCTTTGGATTCGACTGGTTTATCGTGTAACCGAAATTTAACGGATTCGTTTTAGCACTAATGTGGATGGACTTCACAATTTTCATTATTTCGGGTCAATAGCCAATTTTCGCACCATACAGATATCTTTTCTAAATCGTTTTGCAATCTCTTTCGATCTTCCGATGACTTCACTAGACGATAAACGACAGCGTTATCTATAAATATTCTAACATGGCTGCTCAGATTGTCTCCAAAATAATTTATATAGAAAAAGAACAGCAGAGAGCCTATAACATTACCTTCGCGAACGTCAAAAATCACTTCTGTTGTACTCGAGGACTTTCGTCAATTAGTACTAACTGTGACCTCTCTGACAGGAAATCATGAATCCAGTCATACAATCGAGACGGTACTCCATAAGTGACGATGATTGCACACATGAAAACAGTTTTGCATTACCCGGTTCCCAGAAATCCTGAAGATAGACGTTGGTTGTGGATTTTGTATCACAGACACACTCCCTGTGACTGTTCATAGATGTCACTAAACCCGCCCAAAGAAGTTAACACCCATGCATGAGCAGCGCCTGTTTAGACGGAGCCGATCAGTTCCAGTCATTCCACCAGGAAGGAGGTACACGGCTCGTGTTGTCTGTAGTACAACCACGCCTAGACGGTCCGTACCGCGGTTCAATCGCGTCCGCATTGTTACTTCGCTCCAGGAAGGGCTCTCAACAAGGGAACTGTGCGCAGTAGGCTGCATGATCCGCAACTTCACTCCAGACGTCCATGGCGAGGGCCATCTTTGCAACCATGACACCATGCAGTCCGGTACAGATGGGCCCAACAACATGCCGAATGGACTGCTCAGGATTGATTGGTTGGTTGGTTTGGGGAAGGGGACCAGACAGCGTGGTCATCGGTCTCATCGGATTAGGGAAGGATGGTGAAGGAAGTCGCCCGTGCCCTTTCAGAGGAACCATCCCGGCATTTGCCTGGAGTGATTTAGGGAAATCACGGAAAACCTAAATCTGGATGGCCGGACGCGGGATTGAACCGTCGTCCTCCCGAATGCGAGTCCAGTGTCTAACCACTGCGCCACCTCGCTCGGTGCTCAGGATTGGCGTCACTTTCTCTTCACCAATGAGTGTCCCGTATGTCTTCAACCAGACAGTCGTCGGAGATGTGTTTTGAGGCAACCTGGTTAGGCTGTACGCCTTAGACACCCTGTCTAGCGAGTGCAGCAAGGTGGAGGTTCCCTGCTGTTTTGGGGTGGCATTATGTGGGGCCAACGTACGTCGCTGGTCATTATGGAAGGCGCCGTAATGGCTGTACGATACGTGAATTCCTTCCCCGATCAATAGAGCAACCATATCGGCAGCTTATTAGCGTCTTTATGGTTGACAATTCGCGCCCCCATCGTGCACATCTCATGAATGACTTCCTTCAGGATAACGACATCGCTCGACTAGAACTCAGCATATTCTCCAGAGATGAACCCTATTGAACATGCCCGGTATAGATTGAAAAGGGATGATGTGACCCACCTACCACTCTGACGAATCTACGCTGAATCGCCGTTGAGGAGTGGGGCAACCTGGGCCAACAGTGCCTTGATGATCTTGTGGATAGTATGCCACGACAAATACCGGCATGCTTCAATGCAAGAGGACTTGCTACTGGGTATTATAGGTACCGGTATGTACGGCAATCTGGACTACCACCTCTGAAGGTCTCGCTGTATGGTGGTACAATATGCAATGAGCAATAAAAAGGCGGAAATGAAATTTTTGTCGATCTCTATCCAATTTTTTGTACAGGTTCCGGAACTCTCGGAACCGAAGTGATGCAAAACTTTTTTGATGTGTGTATATGATCCTGTAATTCAGTGGATTACTCCTACTACTTTACTAGAATATTGTGCAACTTTCCAGTCTTTGGTTACGGATTTTTCGTCTAGTGTGCGGTTGTATAAGATTGTTAAGTATGGAGCCATTGCGTCATCATACGCTTAAATGAACCTAATTTGTATACATTCTCGGCAGGAAGACTTGTTTTTGTTAAGTGATTTAAATTACTTCGTTACCCCGAGGATACCTACATCTAAGCTCCTCATGGTGGTAGACGTTCTTGATTCGAATTCTGGAGTATTTACCTCGTATTCATTGGTGAAGAAATTTCGAAAGACTGTGTGTAGTAACTCTGCTTTAGCAGCATTGTCGTTGATAATATTTCCATCGCTATCACTCAGAGAAGGCATCGATTGTGTCGTGCAGCTGTCATGCTTTGCATACGACCACAATCTTTTTGGATTTTCTGCCAGGTTTCGAGACAAAGTTTTGTTGTAGATGCTGTTATAAGTATCTCACATTGAAGTCGGCGATAAATTTCGAGCTTCTGTAAAAGATCGCCATTTCTGGAGATTTTGTGTTCGTTTAAATTTGGCATGCTATTTTCGTTGTTTCTGTAACGATGTTCTGACCAGTTTTGAGTTCCAACGGAGATCAGCTTCGTCGTTTGTTAATTTATTTGACTCAAATCTCTCAGTAGCAATCGATATTATTACTTTGAATTCAAGCCACAGCTGGTCGACACTTACATTGTTAACTGGAAGATCATATTTGGAAGATTTGGAGGTTACAATTTTCAGGCTCTCTACGACAACCCTGTGTTCACTAATCTGTGTATCCGTTTTGATTCTCGTTATTAGGTAAGGATAATTTATTGCGAAGAGGTAAAGTGCGTTTTCATAATCGTTTACCATTCGCACTGGCTCCTGAACTAACTGCTCGAAATAATTTTCAGAAGAACGGTCTTTTTTTTTTTTTTTTTGTCATCAGTCTACTGACTGGTTTGATGCGGCCCGCCACGAATTCCTTTCCTGTGCTAACCTCTTCATCTCAGAGTGGCACTTGCAACCTACGTCCTCAATTATTTGCTTGACGTATTCCAGTCCCTGTCTTCCTCTACAGTTTTTGCCCTCTACGGCTCCCTCTAGTACCATGGAAGTCATTCCCTCATGTCTTAGCAGATGTCCTATCATCCTGTCCCTTCTCCTTCAGTGTTTTCCACATATTCCTTTCCTCTCCGATTCTGCGTAGAACCTCCTCATTCCTTACCTTATCAGTCCACCTAATTTTCAACATTTGTCTGTAGCACCACATCTCAAATGCTTCGATTCTCTTCTGTTCCGGTTTTCCCACAGTCCATGTTTCACTACTATACAATGCTGTACTCCAGACGTACATCCTCAGAAATTTCTTCTTCAAGTTAAGGCCGGTATTTGATATTAGTAGACTTCTCTTGGCCAGAAATGCCTTTTTTGCCATAGCGAGTCTGCTATTCATGTCCTCCTTGCTCCGTCCGTCATTGGTAATTTTACTGCCTAGGTAGCAGAATTCCTTACCTTCATTGACTTCGTGACCATCAATCCTGATGTTAAGTTTCTCGCTGTTCTCATTTCTACTACTTCTCATTACCTTCGTCTTTCTCTGATTTACTCTCAAACCACACTGTGTATTCATTAGACTGTTCATTCCATTCAGCAGATCATTTAATTCTTTTTCACTTTCACTCAGGATAACAATGTCATCAGCGAATCGTATCATTGATATCCTTTCATCTTGTATTTTAATTCCACTCCTGAACCTTTCTTTTATTTCCATGCTTCCTCGATGTACAGATTGAAGAGTAGGGGCGAAAGGCTACAGCCTTGTCTTACACCCTTCTTAATACGAGCACTTCGTTCTTGATTGTCCACTCTTATTATTCCCTCTTGGTTGTTGTACATATTGTATATGACCCGTCTCTCCCTATAGCTTACCCCTACTTTTTTCAGAATCTCGAACAGCTTGCACCATTTTACATTGTCGAACGCTTTTTCCGGGTCGACAAATCCTATGAAAGTGTCTTGATTTTTCTTTAGCCTTGCTTCCATTATTAGCCGTAACGTCAGAATTGCCTCTCTCGTCCCTTTACTTTTCCTAAAGCCAAACTGATCGTCACCTAGCGCATTCTCAAATTTATTTTCCATTTTTCTGTATAGTATTCTTGTAAGCAGCTTCGATGCATGAGCTGTTAAGCTGATTGTGCGATATTTCTCGCACTTGTCAGCTCTTGCCGTCTTCGGAATTGTGTGGATGATGCTTTTCCGAAAGTCAGATGGTATGTCACCAGACTCATATATTCTACACACCAACGTGAATAGTCGTTTTGTTGCCACTTCCCCCAATGATTTTGGAAATTCTGATTGAATGATATCTATCCCTTCTGCCTTATTTGACCGTAAGTCCTCCAAAGCTCTTTTAAATTCCGATTCTAATACTGGATCCCCTACCTCTTCTAAATCGACTCCTGTTTCTTCTTCTATCACATCAGACAAATCTTCACCCTCATAGAGGCTTTCAATGTATACTTTCCACCTATCTGCTCTCTCCTCTGCATTTAAATGTGGAATTCCCGTTGCACTGTTAATGTTTCCACCGTTGCATTTAATGTCACCAATGGTTGCTTTGACTTTCCTGTATGCTGAGTCTGTCCTTCCGACAATCATATCTGTTCGATGTCTTCGAATTTTTCCTGCAGCCATTTCGTCTTAGCTTCCCTGCACTTCCTATTTATTTCATTCCTCAGCGACTTGTATTTCTGTATTCCTGATTTTCACCGAACATGTTTGTACTTCCTCCTTTCATCAATCAACTGAAGTATTTCTTCTGTTAACCATGGTTTCTTCGCAGCTACCTTCTTTGTACCTATGTTTTCTTTCCCAACTTCTGTGATGGCCCTTTTAAGAGATGTCCATTCCTCTTCAACTGTACTGCCTACTGCGCTATTCCATATTACTGTATCTATAGCGTTAGAGAACTTCAAACGTATCTCGTCATTCCATAGTACTTCCGTATCCCACTTCTTTGCGTATTGATTCTTCCTGACTAATGTCTTGAATTTCAGCCTACTCTTCATCACTACTATATTGTGATCTGAGTCTATATCTGCTACTGGGTACGCCTTACAGTCCAGTATCTGATTTCGGAATCTCTGTCAGACCATGATGTAATCTAATTGAAATCTTCCCGTATCTCCCGGCCTTTTCCAAGTATACCTCCTCCTCTTTTGATTCTTGAACAGGGAATTCGCTATTACTAGCTGAAACTTGTTACAGAACTCAATTAGTCTTTCTCCTTTTTCATTCCTTGTCCCAAGCCCATATTCTTCTGTAACCTTTTCTTCTACTCCTTCCCCTACAACTGCATTCCAGTCGCCCATGACTATTAGATTTTCGTCCCCTTTTACATACTGCATTACCCTTTCAATACCTTCATACACTTTCTCTATCTGTTCATCTTCAGCTTGCGACGTCGGCATGTATACCTGAACTATCGTTGTCGGTGTTGGTCTGCTGTCGATTCTGATTAGAACAACCCGTTCACTGAACTGTTCACAGTAACACACCCTCTGCCCTACCTTCCTATTCATAACGAATCCTACACCTGTTATACCATTTTCGGCTGCTGTTGATATTACCCGATACTCATCTGAGCAGAAATCCTTGTCTTCCTTCCACTTCACTTCACTGAACCCTACTATATCTAGATTGAGCCATTGCATTTCCATTTTCAGATTTTCTAGTTTCCCTACCACGTTCAAGCTTCTGACATTCCACGCCCCGATTCGTAGAACGTTATCCTTTCGTTGATTATTCGATCTTTTTCTCATGGTAACCTCCCCCTTGGCAGTCCGCTCCCGGAGATCCGAATGGGGGACTATTCCAGAATCTTTTGCCAATGGAGAGATCATCATGACACTTTTTCAGTTACAGGCCACATGTCCTGTGGATACACGTTACGTGTCTTTAATGCAGTGGTTTCCATTGCCTTCTGCATCCTCATGTCGTTGATCATTGCTGACTCTTCCGCCTTTAGCGGCAATTTCCCACCCCTAGGACAAGAGAGTGCCCTGAACCTCTATCCGCTCGTCCGCCCTCTTTGACAAGGCCGTTGGCAGAATGAGGCTGGCTTCTTATGCCGGAAGTCTTCGGCCACCAATGCTGATTATTTATCAAAATTTAGGCAGTGGCGGGGATCGAACCAGGGACCAAAGACGTTTCGATTAGGAATCAAAGACGCTAGCCCTAGACCACGAGTTTAGCACAGTTAATGATGAAGTTTTATGGGCGCCTCCGGATTTAAAGATGTACGAGGGTTTGAACTTTAATTGTGGCAACTATTTATTCACAACCGATACAAAAGATTTACATGTTTGCACCTGTTACTGTCCTTCAAAGTAGTCACCACCGTTGTGCAGATCCCGTTTCCGGTGATGTGGAAGCCGTAGTATACCGTTAGCAGAGCCTGTTCTGTAGATGGTGCGAATGTGGCGGTCTACTGCCTGTCGAATCTCTGGAACAGTTCTGAAACGAATGCCTTCATCTTCGGAATCAAATCAAAGTCACAAGGACTTAAGTGCGGGAAGTATGGTGGATGGTACAGTACTTCTCACTCCCATCGACCGAACAGAGCAGCCACAGCTTGCGCTGTAGGCGCCCACGCATTGTCTTGCCAAATGACGGGTGGGTTACGCAGAAAGTGTCGCCGCTTCTTTCACAAAAGCTGGTCGCAGGTTATGCTCCAAAAACGAACAGCAATACTGTGCACTGACGGTCTGCCATGGAGGAACGTAATATGTTAGGATAACACCATCACAGTCGTACACGAGAATCACCGTAACTTTAGACCGCTTCATTCGCACCATCAACAGAACAGGCTCTTCTAACGGTATACTGTGTCTTCCACATCACTGGCAACGGGTTCTGTACAACGCTGGTGACTGCTTTGAAGGACAGTAACAGGTGCAAACATGTAACTCTTTTGTATCGGTTGTGAATAAATAGTTGCCACTATTAAGGTTCCAGCCCTCGTATTTTTGCCAACATAAACTGAACTGAACTACTCCCGAACAGGCCATCAAGGCACAACGGTACTGACGGCCGCCGTGTCATCCTCAGATCATAGGCGCCACTGGATGCGGATATGGAGGGGCATGTGGTCAGCACACAGCTCTCCCGGCCGTGTGTCAGTTTCCGAAACCGATATGAGTTGGGTACGCGTTCGATATTAAACTCAAGTTTTCTTTGAACCTTTCAGAAATTGTATCAGCTGAGTAAAGGGATCCAATTATAATTTTACTGCAGCTGCCGAGAATTACCACTGCTCATACTAACTCACAGGAACTATCTACTTCAATTTCGTTGTAAGACAAACTACTTCTAACAGCTCATCCTTTCTGAACACCGTTAGGTCCTTCGCAAAACTTTTGGCCGAACTTATACTCGGTTTTATTCAGCTTTCAGTGCCTATAAAGATATGAGCATCAGTGTTTTCTATTAGAGCTTGGAGCACTGGTAATTTTCTAACACAGCTATGACTTTTTACAACTGTTATACCGACGGTTCCTGCATCTACCTTCTTCCTGTGTTCCAGTTGCAGTCTTTGAGACTGTAGACCCTTTTGTGTTTTCCCGAGACCCTCTGATGTTATAACCTCCCAATCCACGCAACATACTCAATGCTACCCGTATAGCCGTATCATGTGTGCAGTGAACTCCTGACATATGCAATGGAACCCGGACCCAGCCACCCAATGGCGCAAGTCGAGGAATGTGCAAACTAAATGGTCGCAGAACTATCTGAGCCCCTGATTCAGACCCTCCACTGGTCTTTGTACCAGAAGTCCATTTTTGGTCTTGTTGACTACGCTGCAAACAGTGAGCTCCACTCTCATCTCGTAAGCAGGACTGGCAGGTCTTACCACTTGTGTTAGCCACTCGAAACCATAGAGAATCTCTTCCGATCCAAAGCGACAGGCATATTGGTACCAACGTGAGCTACCGTCTGCATCTGACTGCACCCTGTGCTCTTCATGGCATCCGGATGGACACGTTGCACGTCTAAAATGACTCCACACGGCATGTACACGGAATGCATTAGTTTCCTTCCCTCCTTGGCAGCGATGTCTTTAACGGGCCCCATAAAGCGCCTAACATTCGAGCTCCCAACTACCAATAATGCTATCCTCTGTGATTTCCCGGGTTTTGCAGGCTGAGTGTTTTCCACTGGAAAAGGACAAGCGACTGCATCTGGATGAGGGACTATGTCAGTCACAGACAGCACCTGGCACCTGTTTGAGAGACTAACCGGGTAGGCCTTATGTTTGGCGCCCTCGGAAGTCTTTTGCCGCCTGCCAAGCCGCGATACAACCTCCCACTCAACCACAGGTGAGAGCTCAACCTCAGTGCGAACAGGGGGCTGGCTACCGGTGCGGACCGATCGGCGGACTAAGACTGCTGGACGTCAGTTGTATGACCACTGCCAGACCACAATAATCGTGCCCATCCACTGCAGCTTCAAGCTGTCTAGCCGAAGCCATCACAGCTTGGAGCTGAGAGGGAGGTGTCATCAACTCAGCTCGCATCCACACGCAACAATCACAGTTCATGTGTGTACTAAAGACCGTAGAAAACTACACTTCACAGGTAAGCAAAGGACGACCGACGCTTGCTACGGAACTCTACTGTAGACGCAGAGGAAGACGCAAGAACTGTGTCTAATAAATTAGATTCCTTTTCACAGATTCCAAAACTAACTTTTAACAGATCAGAAAATCGGTTTATTTTCCAGCAAAAACGAAAACGCATGAGCAGTGTGTATTAAATGTTTAATTAACAGGCGCAAACTCAAGAAACTAAATACCAAAGCACAGAGATGACACGATATAATTCTTTCCTACGTAGGAACTCGTGAAATGTCACAAAACGCTTAATTCCCTGTTGCTGCTTGTGTCTCGGCCGGCTGCTGCTGTTGCCTCACTTTCAGTTAAAAGAAACAGACATTCTGTCCAACTCCATTCAGTATCTCCCTACAGTTACTCAGTGGCGATATTTTCCTGTACAGTACAGCGTCACCGGCTGACAGTTGCAGATTTCTCACTTCATCCGTTACTTCGTGTACATGCAGTGACGGAAAAAAATGTGCAGTGCCAAAAAATTATTAATGTGAAATGCTGGTATATTAATAACCGGTGTAACCGCTGCAATCTAGAATGCAAGCATGCAGACTTGCATGCCTTGTCTTGTACAGATAACGGATATCAGTTTGTGGGATGGACTTCCATGCCAGTTGCACTTTGTCGATCAACACAGGGTCGATTAACGCTGTTTGTGGTTGACACAGAGGGTGTCGTACAATGATGTCCCATATGTGATCGATTGCAGACGGCTCTGCCGATCGAACAGCCAAAGTCAACGTGTCGACACACTATAGAGCATGTTGGCTTACAACAGTGCTCTTCATGAATGGCGTCACAACAACTGACGTAGAAATTTTCTGTCAGGTTCAAAATGGTTCAAATGGCTCTGAGCACTATGGGACTTAACTTCTGAGGTCATCAGTCCCCTAGAACCCAGAACTACTTAAACCTAACAAAGATCAAGCATCTTATAACCTTATTACACAACCTCATTCTAACTCCATGGGGTCTACATCACCTTAAAGGCATTCTTGACTAGCTTGATCTCACCACGTCCAGTCTAAAAGGTAAGTAACGCTCACAATCAATCAGCCGTGGCTGACTCATGTTATGCTTTGCATTAAATCTTGGTTGCTATTCTGTGATTAGTCTCTGGTGGTTATCACGATTATGCTGTTATCCTCTCTCCCCGCGAGTCGCAGCAGCAGCGTGTATCGATATTCGCACCCTTGTACTATCTTTGGCCTCGCGCTTATAGTTTCCGGCTGTGCCGTGTGCTGGCAGTTGGTTGGTTGGCGTGGAGCAGCGAGGAAGTCTCCGTTGCGCATGTCTGGCCGGGCCCACTGCCGGCGTCCATGCGCGGTCGGAGTGTGAGGGGCTGTTCCCATTGCTACGAGATCCATGGCTCACCGATCCCAGACACGAAAGTTGAGTCTTTACTTAATCTACCAGCCAGCCCCAACTGTTCACTTTGTGTCGTTTGAATTTCGCCGTGGGCTGTTTGGACATACTCGCGAGCAACACGGCTATTTTCAAGTTGGCGGAATTCTAGTCACCCTCCTGTGAAGTTTAACTTAATTATTTTGAATTGCAGCGCACCAGCAGAATCTTCTGACTTTTGGCCGTTAACGTTCCGGTTACCTGCCCTGGCCGTTGACGTAAATTCGGGCAGTGTATTTTCCTCTTCGTGTTGGGGCTGTCCAGCATGGCGTATAGTTTGAAAGCTGAACGTATAATTCGTTGTGGGCGCCGATACCTTCTGCGTTGTTCCATTGAACTCCCTGCTGTGTGCTGGTCAGGTGGAGGGGAAGTTATCCTGTCGCTTTGTCCGTTGACTGTCTGGTGGTTGGGTTGCCGTCGGATTGAGAATTGTTGGGCCGACTGCCTCTCTCACCTAAGCGAGCGTTAGTATTTGAATTCCAGGCCGAACCTTGGAAACTTCTGAGCGCCGTTTGATGTGCTTTTCTTCTTGTCTGTTTATGTATGGCTTCTAGCCGATTTTAAATTAAAGTTGTTTTGCCCGTAAGGCGTGAGATTGAACTGCGCAGTTAGCCGGGAATTAAGCTCTAAAATTAATCTTTGGCTTGCTCTGTTTTTAATGTTTTCTTTAGTCTTGTAATGTTTGTCAAATGAGCAAAGTAGTATGTTCGAGTGCAACTGACAGCCACTCATTTTGGCCTCTTTCCACAAATTAAACTGTCCTGTCCTGCGAGTATAATAGGGGGGGTCTCAATCATTACAGCGTATTGGGCAAACTTGATTTGCATCCACATAGAGAGTAGCGCCACTCTTAAGCCATTGCCGCGAAATTTGAATATTCATCATCTTCCAGATGTAGAAAACGCCTACCAACTTTCTTTTACGTCGCACAACTCTTTCCACATGTTGCAATTTTTCTTTTCCCTGAGTGTATTTCCTCAGCATCCCACTGTTTCGTGAATAGAGGAATACAGACTCTATCTTTCAATTGCTTATGAAATAAGACAGAAACAGAATCAGCGATTTTTGGTCTCACTGGGTTGGAGAAAAAGAAAGTGTACGCCGTGCAGTTTCATCTCAGCGGGGGTGACGTACGCGAGCGCAGACCTGCTGGGAGCAGTGTGGGGAGATTCGTGGGGAGAAGCAGGGAGCAGGGAGTAGCAAGTAGCGAGCAGCGGGTGGCGGGGCGCGAGCCGCCCCAGGCGGCAGGCAGCGCCGGGTCGATACCTCACCTCGGGCAATCAACAGTTGTCGCCTAACAAGCAACAAGTACGGCGCTGCCGCCGCAGCCCGGCCACTCGTTGCGGCGCCGGCGTCGGCGTCGGTGCAAGCGACGACGCCGCACGTTCAAAATACCTCGCGAAACCTAACAAGGGAAACAAAATAGGAACGTTTGAAATGTTACTCATTTATAACGTTGCGAGTCACATTTTTCCACTCCTCCACCACCTTCTCTTCTCCAACGATGACGCAGCGCATTTCGAGCCCTTTAGCTCATCCTCCCAACACCAATTTGTCTGTAGTAAAAGATGTGTGAATGCGCTCACTTTTAAAACTTTCCAGAAGATTAAAACTGTGAACCCGTCCTCGACTTCATCCCGAAACCTTACTGCAGAGTGAAATATTCACAATGTAAACAAACACTTACCCTGTGATCAAGCCATTTCTAAGCGGTACCCTCTCTTCCAAGAGTTCGAGTCCAGCAGTGTATTCGGGAGCGCTTCTGCTGTGTTTGAAAAGCTGATGAAAGGTACTGGCGGAAGTGAAGCTGCAAGGACGTGCCGTGAACCGTGCCCGCATTGCTCGGACAGTAGAAGCATTCTTCGTGAATCGTAAGCTTCAGCGTAGGAGTTCCCGCCCCATAACAGCTTTAATCGCCTAGGTGCTTCCTCTTTGCCTATTTTACAGATCACTACAGTTCATAGCAAATCCTTTCTAAAGCCAGAAATGATTATAGAACTAATCATCCGCCACGTTCCTTCCAACATATCGTGCAGAACAGGTAAATAAACTTTTTTTTTAATAGGCTATATAACACCCCAACGACCCCCTTAAAGTCAATTAAGACAGAATATCATAATATGAAGTAGGGAAGAGTTATCTTGGCAAATACGACATCTTTGCCGATAAGCTAACACCAAGAAGTTTTGCTAACAACAACATTATACATCACTGAGAGTTTTTGTTGTGAAAAGAGGAGGAAGAAACCTCAGATTTAATTAATGGACAAATATCAGGTTTTAATTCCAATTAATAACTTGAACGCTAAGTCCAAGGTGATGTTAGTCAGAGATAACTTTTATGTGGAAGAGAGTTGTAAGCGCAGCGAAGGAATTCAATGTTCCTGCAATACTCTTTCACAGAAGAAATCGCTTGCTGGCTCTTGTCCTGTAAAGGCGTGCGAGAACAATTCTTGTCTTAGTTATTGAGAGTACGGAACGCGAGGAGATTGTTTTCCGTTCAGAAGTGTTTCTTGGGTGACGTGATTCACGAACTTCGTAAACAGATTTTCTAAGCAGAGACAGGAACTGATAGACGCGTTTAACCGTGCATAACGGGTTAATTGAACTTTATTGACGAAACTAGTGAATATTGGACTTGACTTTCAAATAGTTGGAACTAAAAGAAGAGTGGATAGTATATCAAAGGACTACACTCAATTAGTCTCGAGTAGGACACAATTACACGACTTCACGAAGATAATAAAATTACGCTGAAGAGTCAAGTTGTCGTAATTGTCAGGAAACTTAATTTCAATAGAACCGACTTTGCCAATCAACTGCGTGTTTTGTGTGGTGCGAAAGTTATAAAGTATTTTATACAGTATTTAGTGGCCAAGGAACAATAAACTGTTCGTTCCAAGTGAAATATCAAGCGTGGACTACATCATTTAGTGATTTAATCAATGGTAGTTAACCAACGACTGTTCATCAGGGACAATTTACCTACTTCATAAATTTAAAATAAAACTTTTGAACATTTTTTTTAACATTACGGCGTAGGTTCACTAGGACGTGATCAAAGAGTATCTGTGGATCTCGCTTCATACAGGTTCAACAACTCCATAACAACGAGCCAACAACGTACTAGAAGACTGATAATTACAATGTTTACTCGCAATTGGTGGTGTGTACGATGCGGATGACATAAGATTTAACAACTACTGCATTTAGGGGCAATGAATCATTCAATCTTAAATCAGAAGAAGCATCCATCGTACGAGTTCGCATTTCTGTCTCCCGTTCACCAACGGGGACCTACGTCATCGCGCATCGTGTCTCTCAACTCCACTGCGAGAGCTGTGGCAGTAGCAGCTCTGCGGCGTCGACAATATCAGCACGCGTTTGGAATGCGGGGACGCCACAGCTACTATCCCAAAATTCCTTTTACTATTGATTGTAACCTATATCATAACATCCATCTACCACAGTCGAACAAGAAGCCTAGTGTGTTAAACATTTTTGACCACAGCATGCTAATTAGGTAACCAACTACTCATGATACGCCGCCTAATATTTTCTTTGTCCAAGCCTACATTAACATCACAGATACATATCTCATTTTCCATCCAATGGCCATCACACCTCACACCCAAAATTTGTCAATACGTGCCTCAATTACTTATTCTACTAAAGTCCTTATTTCCACTCAACCCAATTTCCAACATCCCCAAAACAGGCAAGGCCGGTTTCAAGACCCATTTTCTAGACCTTCACTCTCAATATCACATCTTTGTAGACTCATGAAGCAGCTCTTCCTCCCTAACGACAATATACTCTTAATTCCGAATTGCGAATTGACCTCAAATCACACTATTTTAACTTCAACTTTTTAATTGTAGTTCTATTCCTCCGTCCTGCTAATATACCTCAACAGCGCCTAGTGTGGTAACTACTAGGTTTGTGCATCATAAGTTGGTAGAGTTTTTGTTTAGCATGTTGGTATTCCATTTGTTATGGTTTCATTTATTCATTGTCATTTTTCATTAGTAATTCACTGTTGCAATTTGAGTTTATATATTGTCATTTTGTTATTTGGAGGTAGCGAGTGGAGCTGTGGACGCCAGAAAATGGAGTTCCAAGTGGAGAAATCGGAACATTTCAGACATCTTCTTCTGTTTGTGTTCAGAAGAGGAGTGACAGCAATAAAGCCAGCCAGAAATATTTGCAGCGTCTATGGGGATAATGCCATTGGACAGAGCATGGAACGACAATAGTTTTCTCGAGATGAGGACGATGGTTTTCACATTAGTGACTCTCCGTGTTCAGGAAGACCTTCAGGGTGTGATGAAGTTAATTTAAACGCATTAATCCACGATGGTCAACTTCGGTGTACTCGAGGACTGGCAAAGTCATGAACTGCGATCATTCCAACATCGTGCGACATTTACAGGCAATGGGGAAGGTTCAAGATTCGGGTGAATGGATACCGTATGTTGTAAGCCAAAATCACAATAATCAGCGAGGTGGTTATATGTGCAGCTCTGCTCACTCTCACTCATCATGAATTGGCTTGCCAAAGACACCGACCTTTCCTATCCCGCATCTTTACTGGTGACGAGAAATTGTGTTTTTATGCTAACGTAAGGAAAAGAGAGAAATTGCCCATGCAAAGACTTGCGGACATTCACGAAGGGTAATGAACACTATACAGGAGTTGGCTTGGGAACTGATTTCGCACCCAACTTGCTCACCTGATCTTGAGCCATCAGATTTTCACCTTTTCCGCTCGTTATCGAACAACCTTCAAAGAATTTCCTTTCCGGCTGGAAACGCTCTCCGAACATAGTCCAATGAGTTCTTCGCCTCAAAACAGTGTGATTTATATAATCACAGAATCTAAAAGTTATGCCACCGTCGGCAGACTGTTGCAAATAGTGAATATATTATTGATGACAAAAACCTCTGTTATTTGTAACGGATGTATTTATTGAACTTACGGAGAAACGGTACGCACTGATGTACCAATCCAGTATATGACTCAACACCGTTGAGTTACACTAGAATATCGTGAGGGTATATTAAAAGGATCGGAGTAAGAGTGTATTTCCTACTGTCAACTGCGAACTGCGTCAAAAGTCCCTCAAGATGAAGGCATAGGGCCTTTGAAATCTATTGTAATTAATTTAGGAAAGCAAAGGCTGCTGAGCGGAAAAGAAGTAGTCAGAACTTTAATTCTCAATAACAGATGAAATGGTAGTATAAGATCCAGGCTGGTAATAGCAAGAAAAGTTTCAATGAAAAATAAAATGCTTTTATAGTGGCAAATATACTTTTAAGCGTCAAGGACTCACGTGTTTGCCGTGTAGACCTATGGAAGTGTAACGTGACCGATAAGCTAACATGACGACAGCACAAGCCTTTCATTTGTGGTCGTACATGAGCTTCTGAAAATAAGATGGGTGGATTGGGTAGTTATTGAATAAGTAATGAAGCTGGCCAAATGAATATTTTCATCTTTTCGATTTCCGCCTTGAGGCTCAGGCATGCGACCTCCTTTTTGCAAGAATTTCTCGAAAAAAATGTTTGTGAAATCTTATGGGACTCAACTGCTAAGGTCATCAGTCCCTAAGCTTACACACTACTTAACCTAAATTATCCTAAGAACAAACACACACATCCATGCCCGAGGGAGGACTCGAACCTCCACTGAGAGCAGCCGCACCGTCCATGTCTGCAGCGCCCAGACCGCTCGGCTAATCCCGCGCGGCCAGGAATTTTTCGTACGGTTCTTATATGTTGTTCCCAAGTGACGGGAAGTTTTGAAGCGCGTAGCCACCTTCCGATGTGAAGGATTCTGTTGCATTTAACAAAATAAACATTTTAAAACTAGTATCGCAGCTTCTCAAAAGAAATTTTCTGGTTAACTAATTCGAATTTTAGCGACGGAAAGAAATGTCCTACCGTGCAATTATTTTACCTGCAATGTCTCCTCTGCTCGCCGTTCATCTGCTACATATCTTTGTCCTGTTTGTCGACAAAACTTGTTGCTTGTGAGGTTAGTCTTTTGTCGATGCCACCGACGTTCTGAACTATTAATTTAGTTTGCTATCTTCTCTTCATTCAAACAAATATACCGCAATTTCTGTTGTCTGTCGGTCTCCTGCTTTCAAATTATTCCCTACACCTGCAAACTGCTTGTTTCGTTCCTCTCTTACCTCTTTGTTTTCCTGTCTGATTTCCGGTAGTTTCTCAGTATTGCTGCGTTCTGTCAGATGCCATCATAAACACTCGATGTAGTTTCTTTTACCAACAAAGCATAAACAGTCCTCCATTTGTACAATATTATTCGGTTTTGAAGCACGCAATGATGTACCCACGCATCGTAAACTAGCAATTCAATAAAACACAAAATCAGCACAATACAAAATGAAACTATGCAATAAGCAAGGAGGAGGTACAAGGAGTGTTAAAGGAGATAGGCAAATAGATCAGGAAATAAAGGACACTAGATACAAACAAAACATTTTTATTCGACTTCAAAGTAATCATTATTAAATACAGAACACTTCCGACATCGGTTGTGAAGCTGTTGAAAATTGTCAGCAAATGTTTCCTGTTGCCGCGCGGGGTAGCCGAGCAGTTTGAGGCGCCTCGTCAATGTTCGCGCGGCTCCCCCCGTCGGAGGTTCGAGTCCTCCCTCGGGCATGGGTGTGTATGTTGTCCTTAGTGTTAAGTTAGATTAAGTTAAATTAATTAGTGTGTAAGCCTAGGGACCGATGACCTCAGCTGATAGCTCCCACAGTCCTTACCACAAATTTCTAATTTTTTTTTCCTGTTCAATGGCTCGAAGCACCGTGATTACGCGTTGTTGGATACATTACAGGAAGTGAGACTTTGTGCTACCAATACGATGCCTCGCATAAAAAGAGTCAGCCGAGAAAACCTAAGATAAAGACGTTGTTGATCGCCTTATTCGGCAGCAAGGGCTTGACCTATCATGAATTCCTACCCGAGGGGGGTGGGGAACAGGTTGAAAACCATTCCACTGACTATGGCATGGTCTCCAGATCGCATTGGTAGCATCAGGTCTTGTCTCCTGTAATGACGCGGACATCCAACAACGCGTGACCGCAGTCTTTCGAGGGATTTCACGGGAAGTGTTTGCTAACAATTTTCAGCAGCCTGACAACGGATGTCAGAAGGATGTTATAGATAACGGTAATTAATTTGAAGGCTACTAAAGGTATTTTTCTTGTAACTCTTCTTTCCTTTATTACTTGAGACTATTCATCGCTCTTCTCAGATACATCTAGCACAGTGGATCCCTGTATAACTTCAAAACTGAACGAGATTCTACACATCATATGTTTATCAACACATACACTCAAACGCACACTCGGTGCTTATTGGCATATATTTTACACATACAATCACGTAAAAAAATGGCACAACGGTTGGGAATCACTCCACATATTGTTATGCAATGTTGTGGTTAGTGTTCAGAACGCTGTGCAACCTAGAGGTTACTATGTAAATTGATATGTAACCGAACAAGAGCTGCAACATTTAACGCTACAATTAACATGTACACCTGATTAGAATGCAAATCAACATCCACATTGGTCCCCACACGTTTGATGGCCGTATACGAATGAATTCAATAAACACAACAGCATAGCTGAGTAACTGCAACGTATGGCAGCCAGGGGATGAGAGTGGAGGAAAGAATGCATGCTGTTAATGTAGGCTTGGACAATGAAATCATTAGGCGGTATGTAATGAATAATTAATGGCCTAATTAGTTTGCTGTGGTTAACTGTTTGGTTGTCAGGTCACCGCACATCTACAGAGGGTCCCGCAAGTGGGATTCTCTGGAAAACAAACTCCCAGAAAAAAAAATTACAGTTTAATTTCAGTCCACGGTAATCTGTCCTTTGTAATTCACTTTATCTGTTCGTAATGTTGCAACATATAACCACTTTAAACTGATTACTGCAATTTAGCCTTACTCTGCCTCTACAGTTTTACTTCCCACACATTGCACCATTGACAAACGTGCTATTCCTTGATGCCTGAGGAAGAGTTCTAGCAACAAATCCCTCGTTTTAGTGAAATTCGTTTAAACGCGTTTTTTACCGATTCTGAGTATGTAATATCACACTGAATGGGGCAGATTACTTGAAGAAGCCAGTGTCAGATATTGCGTTCATGCTACCGCATTGAGAGGGTCTACTTCAAATGATTATCTCACAGTTTGCTTTGCACTCAGGCTAAATGCTGTAAGGGGTAACTGACAAGTCCATAACTTCATTGTTTTATTGAGAATAAAAACGGAACACTGCATTTCTCTGTTTCAATCTGTGACAGTTTTTAATTTAAGTTGGTTCCAGTTCTACATATTTCGTCTAAATTGGTGCTTAACTTATGAGTCCAGCGCCCCACAGTCATGGAAATGCTTTTTCCTTCAGACGGTCAGTACACTATGTAGATAGAACTCATACACGAGCGGTCTACCGATATGAAGGCGAGCGCACAAGAAATCAAATGTAATGATTAGCAACGGCAGTTGGCAGCCAGAAAAATGTTTTCCAGTTGTTGTAAAACCGAAAGGAAGTTAGTGTCGCAAACAGGCGGAAAGTATTACCAGAAATCAAAGATGACCGCATGGAAAGTTAGAACGCATTCATAGTGCAAGGTGATCATCATATGAGATCGTCAGGAATAGTATACTAAGCTTAGGATGTCTATTATTTGACGATGAAATCAGATACAGGAAGACTTTGCACTCTGCAGCTGAGTGTGTTCTGATTAAAACTGTCTGTCGGATCAGGACTCGAATATCAGACCCCTGCCTTTCGAGGGAAAATGCTCTATCGACTGAGTTAGGTACGCACGACTGACAACGCCTCTCCCGCCCCCCCCCCCCCCCTCTCACCCTTCATTTCACCGCCCGCACTGCTCAACTTCCAACAGTAAGTGTAGAAACAGTTCCCTAGGCCAGTTGTCGGAAACTTATAAGTTAATAATGACGGTTGTTAGTTGAACAATAAACGAAATTTCTTTTGAGAGCCAGATTTTTTAAACTTTAGCTTTATAGATAGGTGCATTGCAATTAGCTTAATAGGGCATTCGTAAGCTGGCCTTTGATAAAAATATCCTAAATCTGATGGACGTACGTTCGCTGAAGTCCACCCCTTCCACCTCTCCGATCCACACTCGTCTTGTACATTTATTTCGTCTATGATCTTTCGTGTTTCCTCTGTGTATGTCCAAAATATCTCAATATATCATGCTCAATACTCGACACTACACTTTTTTTATCAATTGACAATGCTCTCCAAAATACCTTAACGAACGTAACTTAACATCTTCTGTCTTAGCCAAACTGTAGGTACGTTGAAACAACTTGATGCCGCACTTAATAACGACATTATTTACTGAAAAATTTAACATTTAAGTCCTCGCAAAATTAAATCAAGACAGTGACTGACAAACACTAATGTGAATAATGATCTTGAATTTTCTTCATATTAATAACGACATTATAAGGCACCCATGAAATGACTGACAAACTCTGATGTGAACAATAACCAGCATTTCCTTGAAAAGTTTCAGTAAATAAAGTATGTGTCTTTTTTAATTTTAGGCACGATTCTAGGTTTTCATCAAGAGGGCGACTTACTAATTTAGTTTTGATAAGATTCACGCCTGAAAATGATTGTTCGCAAAGAATCTGTAGACCCGAATAAGGAAGAATCAGCTGAATATGGCTCCAGGTGTTAAAAATCAACGTATCTTTCTGCAGTGACGCGTGCACGTACTTCGGAAAGGCTGCATGTGCGGCAATACTACGTCGTCCGCAGAGGGCGAATCGGACTTAAGTGTGTGTGTGTGTGTGTGTGTGTGTGTGTGTGTGTGTGTGCGTGTGTTTATGTGTGTGTGTGTGTGAGAGAGAGAGAGAGAGAGAGAGAGAGAGAGGGAGGGATCACCGTCAGCGGCCGCCACGGGCACGAGTCTATTTAAAAGCCGAGATACGCTCACCCTCAGTTTCGCGTGGCTACAGCACTTTGTGTACGTAATTGGTTCCTACTGAAAGTTACTTAAATACATGATCAAGTTGTTAATACTCCAGTGTAATAAATTAGTGTTCAGTGTACTAACCGTGTTGTACTTATACCTAATTACAATACATTCTTCCTTAGCTCTTTCAAAACAGACGACTTGTGTTGTGAACTAAGTTAATTTTTTTTTCACTATTCCTGTATCAGTATAAAGGCATACAAATGTAAAGTGCCATAAGTCGTCGCTTTTTAAATCCAGTAGTTCCTGAAACCCGTTGAGAAAAGCTTCGCTCATATTTACACATGATATTTTCAAATGAAGAACGTCAGTATGAGAATAATATATTCTTGGTAATGTACCAACAGGATTCGAAAGTGGGTCATTAGTTTCTCTTTCGAAAAGTCAATAAAAAATACGTAATAACTTTTCGAGTGAAATAACTCCCTCTGGGAAGAAAAAAATTTTGCTCGTCTTGCCCTGTAATTTACAACGATGCTGATTTATACGAAATACAAGGAAATACAATTTTTCAATCCACTGATCATTCGTTAGTCCACGATAGTGAACACACTTCTCGAGAAGAAGTAATTTAAGTTATGTTCATAAGGAAGACAGCGTTTCAAGAAGTTTCCTCTTGGTAACCAACACACCTTGTTATCGTGCAGAGTATCTACGAACCTATTTTCCATTTCAACTAAATATTCTTTAAATTCCTTGAATTGGCGACGCTCAAGAGTTTTAGCATTTAGGTGGTACATTTTAGGAAGAGCAGCACCCAAGTGGCGCGCGGGATTAGCCGAGCGGTTTAAGGCACCGCAGTCATGGACTGTGCGGTTGATTCCGGCGGAGATTCGAGTCCTCCCTCGGTCATGGGTGTGTGTGATGTCCTTACGTTAGTTAGGTTTAGGTAGTTCTAAATTCTAGGGGACTGATGACCTCAGATGTTAAGTCCCATTGTGCTCAGAACCATTTGAACCATTTTGAAGCACGCTTTCCTCTGGGAATGCTAGTCCCGCGAGGTTTGCAGTAAAACTTCTGTGATATTTGGAAAGTACAAGATTAAGGTACCGGTGGAAGGAAAGTTGTGAGGCAGCGTCGTGATTGAAAGCTCAGTCGGCTGAGCACTTGCCCAAGGAAGGCATAAGGTCCAAAGTTTGAGTCTCAGTCTGGCACACAGTTTAAATCAGCTACAAAGTTTGGAATTCTTCGACACAGATTTTTCTCAGTGGCTCTCTTCTGCGTATATGGGGTATTTCGGAACTCCTCAGGGAGACGTACTACGAACACGGCACGGGCAGCTACGTGCCGCTAGCCAGCGGAATAGTGTCCGCCGCCGCAGCACGGACCGACCGCTGGCCCGCACGCTAAGCCAGGCGCCGCAGCGCACAGGCATCGTTTCCGGCGGGGAAACAGATACAGCCGCCGAGGGGCCTGCTGCCCTCCACTCCGTCCCTACCTTCCTCTCTCTCTGTCTGCCTGCGTCTTATTTGAATATAGATGGCTTCTGATTTCATACATTTTAGATTCGTTGAATGCCACCGGTATAATGTAAATATGATTCATAGCGGTTTTGCACGTTCGCCGGAGCAGTAGCGAGCCGAGCGGCGGTCGTTGTGCGGCTGTGCGCCGCGGCGCGTCCCGCAATTTCAGGTAATGGCCGCCCGGCAGCCGCGGACGTGGGCGGCGCGGTGGGCGGCGCGCGCGGCTTTCTTCCTCTCCTCGCATTTTCATCACATCCGCGTACTGCCGCCGGAATCGCACAGATGGAGATGCTACCTCGACAACACGACTGAAATCGTTATACAATTTTTCTTTCTTTCCTTCCTTTCTAAGGGATTTAGTGTCTACAGGTGTACAGGTCTACAGACACACATGCAGTGATGACGACGGTGGTGGTCGTGGTTGTAGGGCCATTGTGCGTTCCACATGACATCTGTAGCGCTTACCGTCGTATGAAAGTACTCAGAAAATGGGTAAGTACACTACTGGATAATATTCTTCTCGGGTGTGCAGCCGGATCATAGCATCTTCATGACACAATATTTCTGCGGTCCAACTGGCTGCCATCTCCAGGGGAGAGTGTTGGTGCACGATCTCTCCCTCTAGCGCTAGAGGGCAGTTACGGCACCTTCTCGCACACGCGTTGTGGGTCTTCTACGGACTATATAGGGGCCGCCGCTTGCACTGGGAAGTCAGTTCCGGCGAGATCGTGCACCAGCACTCTCTCCTGAAGATAGCGGCCAGTTGGACCGCGGAAATATTGTGTCATGAAGACGTTATGATCCGGCTGCACACCCGAGAAGAATATTATCAATTATTACGCCGGGAAAGCCTTCGTAGTACACTACTGGACATTGAAATTGCTACACCACTAAGCTGACGTGCTACAGACACGAAATTTAACCGACAGGAAGAAAATGCTGTGATATGCAAATGATTAGCTTTTCAGAGCATTCACACAAGGTTGGCGCCGGTGGCGACACATACAACGTGCTGACATGAGGAAAGTTGACCGGCGTTGCCTGGTGAATCGCTGTTGTGATGCCTCGTGTAAGGAGGAGAAATGCGTACCATCACGTTTCCGACTTTGATAAAGGTCGGATTGTAGCCTATCGCAATTGCGGTTTCTCGTATCGCGACATTGCTACTCCCGTTGATCGAGATCCAATGACCGTTATCAGAATATGGAATCTGTGGGTTCAGGAGGGTAATACGGAACGCCGTGCTGGATCCCAACGACCTCGTATCACTAGCTGTCGCGATGACAGGCATCTTATCCGCATGGCTCTAACGGATCCTGCAGCCACGTATCGATCCCTGAGTCAACAGATGGGGACATTTGCAAGACAACAACCATCTGCACGAACAGTTCGACGACGTTTGCACCAGCATGGACTATCATCTCGGAGACCATGGATACGGTTACCCTTGACGCTGCATCAGAGACAGGAGCGCCTCCGATGGTGTGCTCAACGACGAACCTGGGTGCACGAATGGCAAAACGTCATTTTATCGCGTGAATCCAGGTTCTGTTTACAGCATCATGATGGTCGCATCCGTGTTCGGCGACATCGAGGTGAACGCACATTGGAAGCGTGTATTCGTCATCGCCATACTGGCATATCACCCGGAGCGATGGTATGGGGTGCCATTGGTTACACGTCTCGGTCACCTCTTGTTCGCATTGACGGCACTTTGAACAGTGGACGCTACATTTCAGATGTGTTACGACCCGTGGCTCTACCCTTCATTCGATCCATGTTAAACCCTACATTTCAGCAGCATAATGCACGACCGCATGTTGCAGGTCCTGTACGGGCCTTTCTGGCTACATATAATGTTCGACTGCTGCTCTGGCCAGCACATTCTCCAGATCTCTCACCAACTGAAAACGTTTTGTGAATGGTGGCCGAGCAACTGGCTCGTCACAATAAGCCAGTCACTACTCTTGATGAACTGTGGTATCGTGTTGAAGCTGCATGGGTAACTGTACCTGTTCACGTCTCCAAGCTCTGTTTGACTCCCTGCCCAGGCGTATCAAGACCGTTATTACGGCCGGAGGTGGTTGTTCTGGGTACTGATTTCTCAGGATCTATGTACCCAAATTGCGCGAAAATGTAATCACATGTCAGTTCTAGTATAATATATTTGTCCAGTGAATATCCGTTTATCATCTGTTTTTCTTCTTGGTGTAGCAGTTTTAATGGCCAGTAGTGTAATAAAACAAGGAGGTGTTTTGTCGCGCATAATACTAATGTTTCACTATTTATCTGAATCTCACTCTTTTTTTGGTTAGCACACTGGACTCGCATTCGGGAGGACGACGGTTCAATCCCGTCTCCAGCCATCCTGATTTAGGTTTTCCGTGATTTCCCTAAATCGTTTCAGGCAAATGTTGGGATGGTTCCTTTCAAAAGGCACGGCCGATTTCCTTCCCCATCCTTCCCTAACCCGAGCTAGCGCTCCGTCTCTAATGACCTCGTTGTCGACGGGACGTTAAACAACACTAACCTAACCTAACCTCTTTTTCAGAGAGGCTAAATGAAACCGTGCACGTGTGACAGAGGCTTGACCGCATGGTAGTGATCCCAAGGATATGTGTAAGCGTGGCTGGGTTAAGACGTAAGCTCAACAAGCCGCCACTTTGGGCGTCAAACTGAGAGGCCCACCCGACTGCAGCATTTATATTGAGGTGCGTATCACAATTAGAAACGAAAACCAATTCGAGTGAAAGTCTACGATGGAGAAGGGGGGAAAGGGATGCGCCAAATGATAAGTCGCTTAAATGAAAAAATGTTTTCGAGCTCGTCCTATATGTATATGTAAGTTGTAACATGCAGTGAAGTGGTTGGACATATTAGAACCAGTTATAAGCAGAGAAGGGAAAGCAGAATTGTGGAAGGTGGAAGGAGAATATAGACGGTCTACATAAAAATGAGACAAAGTAGTAAATGAGATTTACTATTTGGGAGAGCCCGCCCTGTCGGGCGTGCGGTCTAACGCACGGCTTTCCGGCCGGGAAGGAGCGCCTGGTCCCCTGCACAAATTCGCCCGGCGTATTTGTGTCGAGGTCTGGTAAATCGGCCAGTCTGTGGATGGTTTTTAGGCGGTTTTCCATCTGCCTCGGCGAATGCGGGCTGGTTCCCCTTATTCCTCCTTAGTTACACTATGTCGGCAATTGCCTCGCAAACAAGTTCTCCACGTACGCGTGCACCATCATTACTCTACCATGCAAACATAGGGCCTACACCAGTCTGGTGTGAGACGTTCCCTGGGGGTCCACCGGGGGCCGAACCACACAGTAACCCTGTGTTCAGTGTGGGGTGTCGGAGGGGTGAAGTGGACTGCGGCAGTCGTCGTGGGATTGTGGACCACTGCGACTGCGGCGCGGACGGAGCCTCTCCGTCGTTTCTAGATCCCCACTTAACATGCAATACAATACAATATAATAAAATACTATTTGGGAAGCAAAATAACTGATGATAGTCGAAGTAGGGAGGATATAAAATACAGAATGGCAATGGCAGGAAACAAGTTTCTGAAGGAGAGAAATTTGTTAACATCGAGTATAGATTTAAGTTTCAGGAAGTATACATATATGGAAGTGAAACAAGGATGATAAACAGTTTAGACAAGAAGAGAATAGAAGCTTTTGGAAAGTGGTGCTACAGAAGAATGCTGAAGATTATATGGGTAGATGACGTAACTAATGAGGGGATACTGAACGGAACTGGGGAGAAGAGGAATTTCTGGTACAACCCGACTAGAAGAAGGGATCGGTTGGTAGGACACATTCTGAGGTACCAAGGGATCACCAGTTTAGTTAAAAAATGGTTCAAACGGCTCTGAGCACTATGGGACTTAATATCTGAGGTCATCAGTCCCCTAGACTTAGAACTACTCAAACCCAACTAACTTAAGGACATCACGCACATCCATGCCCGAGGCAGGATTCGAACCTGTGAACATAACAGCAGAGCGGTTCCGGACTGAAGCGACTAGAACCGCTCGACCACATCGGCCGGCACCAATTTAGTGCTTCACGGAAGCGTGAGGGGTGGAAATCGTAGAGGGAACCAAGAGATGAACGCAGTAAGTACATTAAGAGAGACGTAAGTTGCAGTAGTTACTCGGTGATGAAGAGGCTTGTGCAGGATAGAGCAGCACGGAGAGCTGCATCAAACTAGTCTTTGGACTGAAGACCACTACAGCAACAGTGGTAGTAGGTGGCTAGATACCCTCCGTCGCGCCAGCACTTCTCCCCGGTACAGAATGTGTACCCCACCTGTATGCTTCTAGTGTTATCTCACGTTTTATGTGTGAGAAAGTTTTCCTAACTGTTCGCGTAACTTATACGTTTGTGAGGTGAGCATTTACCTACTTGGATTTATGAAACAATCTTAAAACCACATCTAGGCTGGTGTTCACATCCGTCCCTTTGCCGCACCCATTGAATCCGGAGATGACGCGCCTCCCCGTTTCCCAGAAACTGGTGCCGTCAGCGCTTGGCATTCTGCGAGGTAATTTCGGGCAGGAGCGTTATACGGTCTTAGTCAATATTTGGCAAATTTGTTTGTCTGAACTTTGCTTCCGGATGCCCTTCCTGACGGCGCAATCCTTACCTAAGGGAGAGGGGACGTGTGTGCCTCCTGTATCTGAACAGTGACAACTCTTTCCTTGAGTGACCGTCTTTCGACTGTTTGTATATCTTAACGTGGAACGACATCTAGAAACCGCACAGTCTGGTTTGTGCAGTAACTCCGGTCTATATTCCACAGTGAGTGTTCGACCCGGGTCTGGCTCACCATTCGGTCTCGCAAGCTAGCGCGCTTTGTATGTCGCTATAGAGTACGGTTTGTGCATATACGAGTTGAGCAGTGAATAAATGTTTTTGTGTTACTAAACTAAGTTGCAACAATTGCATAGAAACTAGAGAAAACTTAGATATAACAGAACGAGGTAGTAACTTAATTAAGAATCGAACGGTAGACTGGCGAGGAAATAAACACGTACTCTGTTTGGCAATCCTGGTTTAGGTTTTCTGCGTATCACATGTATTAACCTGAACCACATGAGGTACAAGCCTGGTTCCGTAGCTGAATCGTCAGGCTGGCAAACTGACATTCAGAGAATTCGGATTCGATTCCCGGTACTACCATTTCCTTGATTATAGAACTTGAACGTGGTGCATTCAAGCTCGTGTTGACAGAGGAGGTGTTACTTGACCGAGTGATAACGGCGCCAGGTCACGAAAACTCACATCGTCCGGGAGAGCGGGTCTTGATCCCGTGTCCATTCATACCGGAGGAGGATGACACAGCGGTCAGTCGGTACCGATAGGCTCGCTGCCGTCTGTGTACGAAGTTGGCGTTTTGCTTCAGGCAAATACAGTCATGGTTTCCTTCTACAAGGCCTCGGCCAACCGCAAGTACTGTCATGTACTCATCAAAGAT
Source organism: Schistocerca piceifrons (assembly GCF_021461385.2). Lineage (NCBI taxonomy): Eukaryota > Metazoa > Arthropoda > Insecta > Orthoptera > Acrididae > Schistocerca > Schistocerca piceifrons. Next base: position 303,617,565 of record NC_060138.1, read on the forward strand.
CTTTATACAGGGTGTTTCCGTAAGCACATGCAAAAATTTAACAGGCCCGGAGGATGCTCCACTTTACGATTTGAGGTAGGGAACCTGTGATCGGAGAGGCCAGCTTAAGGAGATAATAGGAATAAAATCATATTACTTTGCAATCTTTATTTACATTACTTACAATTAACTGCACATATCATCACTGACACAACGAACGTACCATTTGTACTGCACGTTAAAAAATGTACTGAAACTGAAGGCAATCAGTTTCAATGCAAGCATAACAACGGAGAACCACGTTCTGACGCACTCTGGTAAATATCCCTGGTGTGATCCTCATGTTGCCAGGTCCCTCGTTTCTTTTTCCCAATGAACCAGTGTAACGCCCCAACGACCTCCTTAAAGTCAATTAAGAAAGCACATGAAGTAGGGAAAGTTATCTTGGCAGTTACGACATCTTTGCCGATGAGCTAACACGAAAGAGTTTTGTCAACAACTACATTGTACACCACTGAGCATATTTGTTAGCGAAAGAGAAAGAAGAAACATCGTATTTCAGCAATGGACAAATATCCATGTGACAAATGTGAAATTAATATCTCAAAAGTTAAGTCCAAAGTAATGTCATCAGAGGTAACTTTCATGTGGAAGAGAGTTGTAAGCGCAACGAAGAAATTCAATGCGCCTACAATGCTCTTCCACAGAAGAAGTCGCTTGCTAGAACTCATCCAGTGCAGACGTACAAGAGCAGTTCTGATCTGAATTATTGAGGTTCGAATCGTGACGAGATTGTTTTCGAGTTTAGAAGTGTTTGTTGCGTGACGGGATTCACGGCTTAAGAAACTGATTTTATGAACTGAGACAGGAACAGATAGACTCATTTAACCGTGCACTACGGGTTAATTAAAATCTAATAACGGAATTAGTGAACATTGGACTTTACTTTAAATTAGTTGGACCTTAAGGAGAAGTGAACATTCTATGAAAGAATACACGCAATTAGTCTTGAGTAGGACCCAAGTACACGACATCATGAAGATAAAACAATTACGCTAAAGTGTTGAGTTGTGGTAATTGCCAAGAAACTGTAACTCAATCGGAATGACTTAACTAAACTATTCCGTGTGCGTGTGGTGCGGGAGTTATAAGTATTTAGTGACAAAATAACAAACTGTTCGTTACTAGTTAAATACCCGGTGTGGACTACATCATTAAATAGTTTGATAAATGACTAAATCAACGACTACTCATGAAAGACTATTTCATTGAAGTGCAAATATTCGCGTCATTAGTTGAGAAGTGAACTTTAAAATATTTTCGTATTACGACGCAATCTTACAAAGACTGAATCAAAGAGTATCTCTGGATCTCGCTGCATACCAGCACAACAATTCCATAGCAACGAGACAACAGCGTAAGAAAAAACTGTTAACTAAAATATGTCCTCGCAATCAGTGGTGTGTGCTATCCGAATGAGAGAAGAATTAATAACTACTGCAAATCCGGGCAATTAACAATATAATATTAATAATAATAAAAAGCATCAATTATACGAGTTCGCATAAGTGGAAACGCTGCGGACTTGTAACTGAGATACAACGACTACGCGAGGAACGCCTCTTCGTAAGTTTTTCAGGTTTTTTCTCCCGTTAATCTATGGGGAATGACGTTATATCGCATCATGTCTCTACTCTGCCGCGAGAGCTGTGGCAGTAGCAGCTCTACGGCGTCGACTACATCAGCACGCGGTTGGAGTCCGGGGGCACGCGCCACACCAGTCTCCCGCATTCGTCGATCGATAAAAATAAACACTCGTCGTGACGAATGATGCCCATTAGCAAATCGTTTCTTTTACAGCCTTTCAGCAGCGAGAGCATTGCAACATACTTCTCCGTACACAAGGAGGATGTCAGTGAGTTTCGTGAAACTGTACCGGTACTAAATGGCTCTGAGCACTATGGGACTCAACTGCTGAGGTCATTAGTCCCCTAGAACTTAGAACTAGTTAAACCTAACTAACCTAAGGACATCACAAACATCCATGCCCGAGGCAGGATTCGAACCTGCGACCGTAGCGGTCTCGCGGTTCCAGACTGCAGCGCCTTTAACCGCACGGCCACTTCGGCCGGCGTACCGGTACTGCTCCACCGTTTTGTAGTTAACGCCGCTGAATAGCACAGAGTAATAAATATGTCTGTCGCTCATTCATAGCCCGTTCTATCATAGGAAAATGTAAATAAGATAAAACAGAGCGACCTCGTGGACAAGTAAAGTAAGCAAAACCTGTATCAAGACTTCCTATCAATCAGGTTGGTCCTCTTTGTTTTCTTGCAGGGAATAAGGAATGTACATGTAAATAAACACCACAGTACATGTAAACCTGTAAGCATGTTAGTTGTAAATAAGCTGGAAATCAGTCATGATAGACAAAGCGGTAGACAAGTTTACCTTCATTTCCACGTAATCTGGCTTCTCCGATCCAGGTTCCTTACCTCAAATTGTTCAGTGTAGCATTCTCTATGTCCTGTTACATTTGCGCACTCTCATGGAAATACCCAGTATATTCATTTGACTTATGTTCCCCTTGTATTAAGCTGTCACAACTTATATCCCTGTAAACCGAACACAAATAAATAGGCGCGGGTGTTGTTAAAAACGCCGAAAGTCGAAATTACACTAAATTCCACGTGAAAGGACTTTCTCAAATGAAAGAGTTGGTTGAAAGCTAAAGAATTATATTCTACAGGATGCATACAAATGGACGCGCCAAACTCAGCCACAGATGGTAGTCATAAGAAGATGTTAATTTCAGTGTTGGATCAAAGCCCGAGAAAACAACTAGCAAAAAGCCGGGTGCCAGACGGAGTCTGTGTTCGGTGCCGACTCGCTTCGGAGGCAGCGAGCAGCCAACACGTTGTTTCCCTCCCACGCTGAATATTGGCTACCGAGAACGCGTGACCTGTGAGCACCTTGTCAGCAGATCACGTCCCACAGGAAAAAACGCTCTTTGCTAAAGCGGCTGTCCTACTCATCAGCCGGCCGGAGTGGCCGTGCGGTTCTAGGCGCTATAGTCTGGAGCCGAGCGACCGCTACGGTCGCAGATTCGAATCCTGCCTCGGGCATGGATGTGTGTGATGTCCTTAGGTTAGTTAGGTTTAATTAGTTCTAAGTTCTAGGCGACTGATGAGTTCAGAAGTTAAGTCGCATAGTGCTCAGAGCCACTTGAACCAACCTACTCATCAAGTAGGTCACAGCGAATTGTACTGGAAAATTGCTTGAGAATATATAAAGTGAAACATTAGAAATGAGATTTGAAAGAGCAATTAGACTGCACCAAAGCAAATACAAAATGAATTACGCACACAAATCAGATTTGGGAAAAATGAAGACAGAAGTAGATAGAGAAGATACTACAGCAGGTATCTGTAACTGAGAACGTGGTTGAGAGTATCACTCTAAAACACAAAACGACGAGAGAAGGACATAGTCCTGAAAATTCACCAAGTTTAAAAACATTCACCATAATTATATCGCATTTAGATAAAACAGAGGCCAACTAACGACTTAAATGTTTAACTGCCTTCTTGCAAGAAAGTAAATACGATCCCTCTTAAAATGCAAAGTAATCGAAAGTACGAACCACAACTACCACAAAAGGTAGGTTCAAGGTAAAGCGAAAGTTCATTTCTTGTGTCAGTGTTTGCTGGAACAAATAAACATATTTCTTAAGGATTGTGTGCTGAGCAAACACAGTTACCTCCTTTTTCACTTGTAGAAGTTTAAGGATCATCAGAGCATTCCCTTTCTGTCTTGATGGCACTTAGTAGTACATACTATTGTCCAAATCATAGCTAGAGCACAACAAAAATCATAGATGACAAACCGTACCAACATAAGAGCTTACTGTAGGTGACAGTGTGCTAAATTAACAACAGTAAGTACTACTGAGAAAAGTAAAGGGAACGCACTGATAATGTTGAAACGGCACAGGCACGTGTATGTGTGTGAAAAGGAAGCTGTGTTTTCAGAAGGCAGAATACTTTCAAAGGTGCGGCCACTCACTTCAATAGATATCGAAGATCAGTTCATTGAACGAAGACTAGTAAATGCTACGTTGTCCTACCGCTGTTACCTGAGGTAGGAATACTATTGCCTGATAGTTGTTTTCACTAAAATTAGCTTGTTGTCTGTCAGTTTTTTCTCCATTTAGTACATAAACTCGACATCTATCTCTACGTACATATTCCTCAAACCCCCGTATGGATGCGTAGGGGAGGGTACCTGATATCACTCTGTCATTTGCATTCCAAACACGCTCGCAATTTCTCTTACCTTCGTGGTTTTCTTCTTTTTTTTCATCTTCTCTCTCTAGGCTAAAGCCTGTTTCGTTCAGTACCCCAAAGTCTACTCTCAGTACACTGAGGTTGTCGCGCCCTCTTTTCCTGGGACGGTCAGTGTTTCTTTCAACAGCTAGAAATTTATTTCTAACGATTTTCACAATTTTCTGTTCATTCATCCTCTCTGTTTGTTCGTTCCATTCATACTTTCTCTTATGTACCCACTCATTAAGGGAGTCCACTTTACAAGGAGTCCACGTTACATGCTGCTCTAATGCTCTCGTTTGTCTCTGTGTCTCGCAGTTTCTTCCGTGTAATCCTTCACAGAATTTTCATTTCTGTGGTTTCCAAAAATCTTTTTTTATTTGACATTTCCGGTCTTGTCTGAACTGTGTATGTCATAACTGTTGTCACTATTGTTTTCTATATTCAAGCCTTTGCATGCTGATCTGTATGCTTGTTTTGCCAAAGAGTATCATTTAAACACTGTACTACTTTATTTCCTTTTGCTACTCGTGCTTTTCCTGTCCTTTTCGACATTCCCGCTTCTGAACAGTTCAATGAACCAGATTTGGTCATACATTTGGTTTACTGAGTTGATATGACCATATTTACGTTTTTGCATCAGCCACTAAATATACGTGAAAGTTTCTGCAGGTTATCTTCACTGTCAGCCTGCAGGGTTTTATTTTAATTCCTGTTATTTTTGTTATGAGTTTAAGAACTGAATTCAGTAGATTTATCCCTGAGTAGTTGGAAGGATCTTTCATACTTCCGTTTTTGAACACGAGATGTTAAAACTAGTTCTCCATTCGTTATAATTGTGTAACCAGTTACAACACTGTTATCAAACTTGGTGAATTCAGTCAGTGGATATCCTCTATACGTCAGAAATTCATTGAGATCCTGTCTTTCCAATGAGATTTCCCTTATTAATAGACTCGTGGGGACCTTCTACATCTGCATGTGAAACAGTTGCATCATCTTTACTTGTATACTGATCTCTGATCTCTGTTTTCTGGTAATTTTTTACTTTCATCTAACTCAAAGCATGTAAGCATACGAGCGAGAAAAAAATTAAAAAAAAAGATTTGAAATTATGCTTGGGCTTTTTAGGGAAGTCGCTATATGCTCTCAGCATCAAACTTATAATCAGTATAATCCAGGTAATTTACGCTCCGTTTTAAGAGAAAGTTAGTTTCTCACGCATCACAATGTATATGACGTCTTGTCTCTTAAACTGCGTGCAGTATAACGATATAATTATAAAGGTATATTCAGTGGTATATGCGGTTATGATCTGCAAGATGTGAATTGAGAATAGAATTAATAGTAAAAAAAATTAAAACGTCGTGCCGCAAACTGAAGTTTCACTGCATGAACGCGAAAATGTACTGAGTCATAGAGTTTATTTCTTTCATTACTTCATGGGAACTTTCAGCACGAAAAAAATTTTTCGTGAAGGTTTGAAATTATGTATAAGGTCTGCTGCAAGTCGCTGAGTGTTCTTATTTTCGAATACCTTAAAATAAGGTTAAACCTCTTAGTGAGTAAATCGTGATCACATTGTACATTTTTAAATTCAGTCAAAAATTACAAGAAATATTGAAAATCAAATTTTTGTTGCCTCTCGAAGTCGTTCGTTTGACAACTGGGACCGTGCGACATGAACCGGATTAACCGTTAGCAACTAGCAGCCTATTTTTTCCCGAGTAGAGAACTGTTTCCTCGTTGTATCTGACATGCCTAAAGTCGATAAGAACACAATCTGAGCTCTTGGTATTAGACCCGCAACTCTTTTCATCGCGCAGAAATGACGTGGTATCATTTATGTCCCACTGCATTTATCATTTCTGATGAGCGACAACTATACTTAACCTCAAATCCACTTTCCTTGACGGTCACTATTGAATTTCGGACTGTATGTGTACATAATGAAAATGAGTACAAAATATACGACAAAATGTCAAACTATCTTAAACGCAGGCGAACTTGGTGTTCGTTCTTCGCGCATTATTCAAAGATTCGGAGATTAATGGTTATAAATGGGGCAAAAATAAATCTGTTTTCCTCAGCGAAGAGTCCACGAGCTACAGTAGACGAAAACATAAACAACGCTGAACACACAATTACAAACAACAAGAAGGTATTAGTATCTCCTCATGCAACACAATAGTATAAAAATCTCTTCCCTTTGGAGCTCAGAAAACGAGAAAATTGTAGATTCCAATGGAATGCAAGTTAACTGTAACAATGTTGGCCTACAAGGATTTATTACGAAAGCTCACGTCACTTGCAGCTGACGATGAACCAATGAGTATGCTATATTTGTAATTCTCGTTATTCTGATCACTTTCCACCATCTTACATGCATCTATTGTGGTTATATGTAGACCAGCCCAGAGATCTGAATAGTCCCTATCACTTTCAGTGGCTGATTAACATTTCCAGTCCACCCTGTTAAGCTGGAATCTTAAAACTCTTACCTGAATAGCACAGCAAAAATAATAGTCCTTACTGGAACCATCTATTTATGTTCCACTTCAGTACACAGTCATACAGTACCCGCCTTCTCTAAATGCTTCTCTTCACCAAGTTGCCGATTTTGGAATAATGTCCCTCACTATATCAGAAGAACGGATCACAACCTCATCTTTATAGGACAGCTGCCACCATTCTACCTAAAATAAAAATAATATTTTTTTATATTTTGAAATCACTCGTTTCAATATTGCAGCTCTCCTTTACCACCAAGCCTGCTGCATATACAGAAGCAACTTTATGAGGCAGTCTTCCAACAAACCGCTGTCGTAAACCTCAATATGCCATAACATTTCACTTTTGTATCTATACTCCTCAATACACCACCAATTCCTGCAGTCACTGTTATAACTGTTATTACTATTATAATTATTACTGGTAGTAGTAGTAGTAGTAGTAGTAGTAGTAGTATAGTATCAGTAGTTTTATATCGCCACATTGCCCGTAGAAAGATGAGCAATCTCATTTCCCGTTACTTTATCATCAAGAAAACCAAGGGAACACCAGTCACCAAGATAGAAAAAGACTTCCAAAAAATGGGGATAAGACTGCAGGATGTACATAAACGCACTCTGCGCAAGAATAACAAGAGCTCATTGGTTTCCAATTAATGTCAGTGCTAAAAGCCGGTAAAACGTGGACTGAAGCGAAGTAGGAACTGCACTGGAAAAGTTAGCCGTGTCACAAGATTTTTCCGTTAAGTGTGTGGCGAGTAAGAGATAAGTGTTCTTGATCGATAGATGTATTAGTCGCCAGGGTGCAGGTGGAAGATGGGGGACATAGGGGCGCACATGCGCGTGTAGCGCTATCTGGCGGCAGTGCTCCTAGAGAGGAAACAAGTGATAATGCTTTGGTCTCCCAGCAGAGGGAGCGCTGTGTTATCGGCTTGCCTAATGCAGGGGGCCGGTTTAGCGTGGAGTGCAGTTGAAAGTCGGCAGTAAGCAACAGGGCTCAAGAGTGTTCGCTAGACAGGTGAGTTGTGGACTGATATACCTCCACAACGGCGTGCCTTAGGAAGAACCGTTGCGTATACAGCACGGCGGTTGTGTCGTGTGCAGGGTGTTCGGAAATTCCTGTTATAAACTACTAGGACCTGAAGAGAGGAGTGATTACATAATGTTCTGAATAGAAAGCCATGTCCAGAAATATTAGCCAGCTTCGCTACATAGCGTCAAAGTTATAGGCGCAGGCACCTATAAATGTGTATACATACAGGGTGATCCCATGATGATGTTACAAACGTTCTAGGATGTTGGAGAAGGACAAATGTACAAATCTGAGTTAACGGTCCCTGTACCGATCGAACCGAAAGTTATAAGCGAAAACCTTTCTAATAACTCTAACAGTGGAATCATGTACCGGTACAGTTCTTTCTAAGACTGTAGGGTGGACAAATTTTGGAGGTGGTAGTACAAAACAAGGAAAAAACGTCCAGTAGACATGGGCTCCCAAAGGAATACCTGAGAAGCTGTGAGCATTTGTCCACCTTCGCTACTGTGAAGCATATCTCTGCTATTGAACAAGTGCTCATCGCGCTAAGGTATGCATTTTAGAGTCCATGTTTGCTGAACATATTTCTTATTTTGGTCCACACTACCTCCTATGACATTTGCCTACCCGGCAATCTTTGAAACAACAGTACTAGTACATGTGCTCCACTGTCGGAGTCATCAGAAATGTGTTCACTTACAAATTTCGGTACAAAGACCCTTGCCTCAAAATGATACATTTATCCTTCTCCATCATTCTCGAATGTTTTGTAACATCATACACTTACAGGCGCCGACGCTTATAAAATTTTACTCTCTGTCGGTTGACGTTCACTGACGTTGGTTGCTATTCAAAATATTTGTGCTCACACCACTCTACAAGTCCTAGAAGTTTGTGGCTGGAATTTCCGAGCACACTGTATATGACGTTGTACTCGGTCTCCCCGTGGTTCCTACTGTGGTGTCTGACCAGCTTACAGCGAGTGGATTGCGTCAGTGTTATAGGGGGAGAGCATCTGCCGTACTACGTTGCTATAAGAAGTTATTCAGAGTGTTGTAGGCAGCCTACCAGTGTATACCATCCTGGTTTCCAATCTGTTGTATCGTGGTTGCTTTAAGAAGTTATTCAGAATGCTGTAGGCAGCCTACCAGTGTATACCATCCTGGTTTCCAATCTGTTGTACCGTGGTTTACTAAGAGCCCACTGTGAATGCAGCGCACTATAAGCTGTATTTAGAATAAAGTGTACTATCAATTAATAAGTGTTCCGCAGCCTTACACGCAAGAAAGATTTGTCATTTATTAAAAGTTGCTGTATGATTGCGGCGGGCTAATGCTCTGTTGTTAAAGTGTAGTGCTCTTGTTTCTGGGCAGAAGACTTGCTCAACCGCTGGAAAGTTATTTCAAGCTAAGTACCTTAAAGCTTAGTGGCTGTGGCCGTTGTACGATAATTTAGAGATTATCTTTAAGTCTGAAGTACTTTCGGTTGATGAAATTAGGAAAAATTACACTACTGGCAATTAAAATTGCTACACCAAGAAGAAATGCAGATGATAAACAGGTACTCATTGGACAGATATATTATACTACAACTGACATGTGATTACATTTTCATAATATTTGTGTGCATAGATTGCACAGATCCTGAGAAATCAGTACCCAGAATAACCACCTCTGGCCGTAATGACGGCCTTGATACGCTTGGGCATTGAGTCAAACACAGCTTGTATGACATGTACAGGTACAGCTGCCCATGTAGCTTCAACACGATAACACAGTTCATCAAGAGTAGTGACTGGCTTATTGTGGCGGGCCAGTTACTCGGGCACCACTGACCAGACGTTTTCAATTGGTGAGAGATCTGGAGAATAGCTGGCCAGGGCAGCACTCGAACATTTTCTGGATCCAGAAAGGCCCGTACAGGATCTGCAACATGCGGTCGTGCATTATCCTCCTGAAATGTACGGTTTCGCAGGGATCAAATGAAGGGTAGAGCCACGGGTCGTAACACATCTGAAATGTAACGTCCACTGTTCAAAGAGCCGTCAATGCGAACAAGAGGTGACCGAGACGTGTAACCAATGGCATCCCATACCATCACGCTGGGTGTTATGCCAGTATGGAGATGACGAATACACGTTTCCAATGTGCATTCACCGCGATGTCGTCAAACACGGATGCGACCATCATGATGCTGTAAACATAATCTGGATTCCGGCGAAAAATTGACGTTTTGCCATTCGTGCACCCAGGTTCGTCGTTGAGTACACCATCGGAGGCGCTCCTGTCCGTGAAGCAGCATCAAGTGTAACCGCAGCCATGGTCTCCGAGCTGACAGTCCATGCTGCTGCAAACGTCGTCGTACTGTTGGTGCAGATGGTTGTTGTCTGTCAAACGTCCCCATCTGTTGACTGTAGGATCGAGACGTGGCTGCACGATCTGTTACAGCCATGCCGATTAGATGCCTGTCATCTCGACTACTAGTGATACGAGGCAGTTGGGATCCAGCACGGCGTTCCTTATTACCCTCCTGAACCCACCGATTCCATATTCTGATAACAGTCATTGGATCTCTACCAACGCGAGCGGCAATGACGCGATACGATAAACCACAATCGCGATAGGCTACAATCCGACCTTTATCAATGTCGGAAACGTGAAGGCAATCATTTCTCCTCCTTACACGAGGCATGACAACAACGTTTCACCAGGCAACGCCGGTCAACTGCTGCTTGTGTATGAGAAATTGGTTGGAAACTTTCCACTTGGCGGCACGTTGTAGGTGTCGCCACCGGCGCCAACGTTGTGTGAATGCTCTGAAAAGCTAATCATTTGCATATCACAGCACCTTCTTCCTGTCGGTTAAATTTCGCGTCTGTAGCACGTCTTCTTCGTGGTGTAGCAGTTTTAATGGCCAGTAGTGTATTTTACTGTATGTGTGTATTAAATGTATGTGTGCTTCCTTATAATATATTTGGTGTGTTACCAGTAGCTTATTTATCGTATTGTAAAAGCCTTGAAATTTTAAGCGGTTACGAGGAGGCCATCATTTACGTTATAGTAGACAATGATTGCTTACTATTTTCACATGGTACATGATAGCCTCCATGGCTACGGGTTCTGGACATTACATTTTTAAACCCGTATCTTTTTGAAAGAACGTCTTTAAACAATGAAGGTTTATGCTTTTAAAGTTCATGGAGTATCATTTACTATTTTACTTATTTCATAGCTTAACTTTTCTAATAGTGTATTTAATAATTACATTCGGTTGGAGTTGTTTTTAATTAAGATTATTATTTCTTATTGCCCAGAGGGGATTTGTTTTATTAAATTGAAAAGGTCAGATCCGTTACCATATGCTGGGTTTTCTTATGTTTAAATAAGTTTGTTTGAAGAATTATGGTTTTTATTAAAGTCCAGCACCCTACGACTTCACCATAGAGATCCCTAATGTTACTAAAAGAATACAGCGATACTGGGCTAAAGTTGAAAGCCAAGCGCAGGAAAAATTGATTTGGAATTGGGCGGTCCGGAGATGGTCAATAAGAAAGGAAGAAGTGTTAATAATGGTGTTATGGTTATTCTTATTAGCTCTTAGTGATGTTTTTGAAAGTGTCATGAATTATTGTGCTGACAGTAGAATAACTGCAATAGTTTCAGCCACAGATATTCGAATCACATCTGTTTCAAACCATCGTTTTATTACTACCATAATTATAATTCTTATTAATAATTACTATACTATTGCCATTATGTAATCACTCTCCAAAGAAAGAAGTCATTTCAGTGTGAAGCAGTGGCACAGTGAAAGAGAGGTCCCGAAGACACTCGTATGATGGAGCGAAGTAGTTAAATGAAAGCAGAGCTCGTCCCGGTTTCCAGCTTTCTTTATGTTGAAATATCCATTTTAGAAACAGAGTAGCAGCAAGATTTCACACATCTCTTTGCAATAGCTAAAATTTCGGGCTGACAGTTTTTAACACCAGATCATTTTAAGTGTTGGAGTTTCACAGTTTGCATATGCCTGCATTATAGATAGTCGTCACTTGCTAGTTAGCGACTGCTTCGATAGGAAGAGGACAGGGATATGAGACATTTATTGTTTACACCGTCAGTGGACATTTGGACATTCCTCCTGCCGCATTTCGCTTTCGCGACGCAATCCACTGATACTATAGGTATATATCTCACGTGCCGTGTTAGATGGTCTAGCATTCGCTTTAAGAAGTATAGGAGAGTGATAGAATTTCGGAATGGTATTCTTGCTCGTAGATGCAGAGTGGAATGAAACACCACACATAATGCTGAGGAAAACAACCGGGACCGGTGTACCCAGTTTCCATCAACAGCACCTGCGTGGGGGCCCCGAACTGCGTGCGGCCTATCTAATCTATCGTGAAACGCAATGCTCGACGCACTCGACCTCAAAGCACTTCGGGATAATGTTGTGGAAGCAAATATAAGTGACGGTGGGTTAATGTCCGCAGCACGCAATGAGTCCTGACTTGGAGGAAATGGAACGAAATCTGCACGTAACGTGCATATCTCGCACGAACCCATTCGTATTATAAAAATGTATGTTTGTGTGTGTGTGTGTGTGTGTGTGTGTGTGTGTGTGTGTGTTGGAGAGAGAGAGAGAGAGAGAGAGAGAGTTTCTATATTCCACAATTCCTCCTAAGCCACTGGACCTATTTCAGCCAAACTTGTTACACATATCCCGTACTGTCAGGCAACAATCGCTGTCGGAATAAGAACCGGGTACCTATCATAGTTCACAATACGATGATAATGAGGTCCCATACTCCGAGGAGCGTAGGAGACGATGCGGGAGACCCCCACCGCTGTACTAGGCAAGGTCCTAGTGGAGGTGGTTTGCCATTGCCTTCCTCCGACCGTAATGGGGATGAATGATGATGATGAAGACGACACAACAACACCCAGTCATCACGAGGCAGGAAAAATCCCTGACCCAATATACAATATACGACATCATAAACAATGGGATGCTTCAGAAACTGCTGCATCATGCATGATGTTTTAATTTATTGCCTCTGTACTGCTAATTCTATTTGCATCACATTTGGCAGACAGTACCCACATATGCCGCACGAGTACCTAAACAAATATTTCATTGTACGAAGAGCAGGGGAAGATTACTGTTTAATGTCCCGTCGACAACGAGGTCTTTGGAGACGGAGCACAAGCTCCGGTTGGGGAAGGATGGAGAAGGAAAACTGCCCTGCCCATCCGAAGGAATCACCCCGGCATTTGGCGTAAACAATGAAGGGAAATAGTGGTAAACCTAAATCAGGATGACTGTACGCGGGTTTGAACCGTGGTCCTCCCGAATGCATCATTGTACAACAAGTAGTCCAAGAGATGCGACAAAATAAACACTGTGACGCGTGAAAAAATATCGCATAATGCGTGAAGTTTTAATACATTTATTCTTACTACTAATAAACTCCTACATTCGTGTCTAGGAAATTCGTGGCACATGGCAACATATTTGACAGCTTTCAACTGCGAAGCGCAAACAGCTGTAGGCGAAAATAGTCATCTACAGGACTATGAAGAGACGTTTCCATAGAGACGTTTACTATATCGCGTTGTAGAAACACAAAGCAGCTGCACTCAGAGTACAGAAACTGTCCTGGATCATACTTCTTAATTTGAACACTGTACTAACACGTTAGCACGTTATGCATATTCCTTTGACGACTGATTCATAATTTCAAAGGTTTTTTCTAGAATATACGGAAATGAAATTTTTTCGATATCACATTATAAACATAATCCATTTTTGTTTCCGTTAGTAATAGAAAAATGGCAAAATGAATAACCGGTCAATGTCGGTTTTGTCAACGAGTACTTCATTATTGGAATGAGTGTGTTGCTAACACACCCATCCATGGAAGCTATGTTTAATGGCGAATGGAAAGCGATTCGGAGATTTTTCAAGGTTGCGTCATTCCATTGTATAGTATCACTTATCTCCTTCATCAGTAACAAATGTACACTACGCTTACGGTTCAGTGTATAATACTGTTATAATGTAGCCAGTACTTCTTGGCATATAAAACATTGTACGAAAGTGTTCGAAAAGGAAAAGAGAAGGAGTTCGCATCTGACTAAATAACACCGTTCGCATCAACTGATTCTCGTAATCAAAGTAAATCTTAAATTAGTAATGAGGTACCAAGAATGCAAGCCTTTAATAGATTGCAGAGGCTTATATCTCAATAAAAGTAGTTCATGCGTAGCACCTCAGCAAATTACGAACTTTTAGTTGAAGATTAGAAAGTCAGTTTTCGGTCACTCAGTCCTTTCTGTTGATATCCAAGGGGAGACCGGTGTAACGACAAGGAGGAAATCCGGACTCTTAATGAATTACATCACTCAACAAAATTTTTGAAAGATTCAGACCTATACGAAGGGCGGCTAGACTGTAACTACTAACACATAAAACCTCTTTTACTGCAGTTTCGATGTTTATATTCAACAAGAATTACGCACTGCGTTCCAATATATTAATGATTCTTCCTCAGAATTATCCTGAGTTAGTATGCCAAACACTGCTCAGATTTTGAATAAACAATCATCAGCTATGGTGGTCAAAGGCATTCGGTATAAGCACTTACCCTCACTACGCAAACAGCGGTGTCAAAAGTGCTCAGAGGAGCAGCTACAGCTTCAGAGCACTCTAGCCCTCAGGGTGCGAAATTGCCAACCAACGTGATAGGAGGAAATAGAAGATCCAATATTACAGTCAAATTTTAATGGAAGGCATGCCATGAAATTATGAGGAACGGATAGATAACATCCTTATCAAATTGTGTCTCGTACTGGATACATATCACCAGACTTTAGAATGAGCGTTAGCTCAACAATTATGAGGATAATTCCAACGATTCGAGGTCGTTTGGTCTCAAGTTACAGTGTGGAGTGCAGTTACATTACCATACGTAGTTAAACTCTCCTTAACCTGCTGAGTGGTTTGAATATTAATATGCTGTAATTGACGTAGTCCTATCGGAAGTGTTATGCCTTAATCCTCTCCGATCAATCAACTAAGCTATTCAGCCAGATACAGAGGAATCTACAGTTTAACGTGGAACTCGAGTCACGATGCAACGTGGCATTTTCCACATTAACAAGTCATTGTCAGAGGTGTAAAAAGCAATAATACACACAAAAACACCAAGAAACGACTCGGCAGTGACCGCTGGACGTTTGGGTTTGTAGTCTGGGTAGTCTGTTTTTTTCCCCCTGTTTTCACAAAACGAAAATTTTCGTTCTAAAAATTAGAAAAATCAGAACTGAGTTCTCCGTTCTACCGTACTTCCATGACACACACACACAAACACACACATACACACACACACACACACACACACACACACACACACACACACACACACACAATAGTGAACATTCATTATGTCAGGTGTCAGGCAAATCCTACACCTTCCATGAAAACCCTGACATGATAAGCAAATCCAGTAGTATGTCACATAGCTCTGAATAAATCGTGACATTAAATTAACCAAAGTAATACGAGTAACGAGTGAGCAAATGGAATACCACAGACTAACACAAGAATGCCTAAATGCATGTCGTACCTTCCCACCGTGAGACAGACGCAGTTCCGAGGGGAGAAACGAGAACAGAAGCCGAGAGCAGAACCGTGTTAAGCTAGAAGGCCCTACGATAAGGGACGGACACCCACGTCGCCAGCTAACCGACAGGACCACCCCCTAGCCCATATTGAAAGCTAGAGCCCTCCAGAAGAACAGTATAGATCTTACAATAACACTAAAAGGGCCACACCATCCGCAAGTTTTAGCGTGAGACTTTTTTGCATCTCTGTTACGTTGCAAACGTTAAAAACATTGCCCCACCACGAAACGTAACCGACAGGACCACCCCCCCCCCCACCCCATTTAAAAGATAGAACCCTCCAGAAGACCAGTATAGATCTTATGATAACACTAGAAGGGCCACACCAAATGTAAGTTTTAGCGTGAGACTTTTTCGCGTCTCTGTTACGTTGCAACCTTTAAAAACATTGCCCCACCACGAAAAGTATAACGTTTCTCATTGGATACACAGAATTTTTGTAGGTGGAGCTAAAGGTTAACATTGAGACCCTGATTGGTCAGATGAAAACACAGCCACATAGCTTTCTTTAAACCAACTTCGGTAAATTGTAGTAACGAGAAGTTAGGAGAGAGTTGCTTCGGAGACGACGAGATGCATGGAGCTACGCCGGCCGCCGCCCCCTGACGAACACTGACAAGGTAATGAATTCACGCGATGCCGCTTTTTTGAGCGCATAAGGCTTCACTCAGAACTGCAGAAGTCTCATCTGTTACATCCCCTTTTTACGTAATACTAGTGTCGATCGTCAATTGAAGCTCATGGTAGTCACATTTGCTACGTAAGTTAAAATCTGAAACGCGATGATTTTACTGTTATATAATTACTGAGAAGCCACGTCAGCCATTGTAATTTACAACAAGTTAGATAAGTAATTAACGATAATTGAGGGTCACTGTAGACCATTTTGATAGTTTTCCCTTTTGTTAAACTTAATTTAAACCTAGATTATAGATGTAATATGGCATAGGTCATCCTTTGATCAATTGTAGAACTTGGAGTCCCATTCAGGGAATATTCGTTCACATTTTTGTTGAACGCAGTTGGTTTTTATCATCCTGTATTAAAACATTTCCTTTTATCAACAGTGCAATTTATAAACAATGTTCTGTGGGTAGAATAAAATTTCCAATGGTAAACTTGACTGCTTTTTCGACGTTATTTTACCACCTAACTAAAAATAGGAAAGCCTTGAACCCATTCCACTAAATTTAGTTAGTATTAAGATTCTTTCACAGGGAGTGCAGTGGAGCTGACTCTGAAATCATTAAGTATTTGATTATATCATCGCTAGTCTCAATGATCTCTCTGAACTCTACATGTCATGTGTGGTCTGGTGTCTCCTTACCAGCAACAGGTCCCAGATTCAAACTAGTCAATTCCCTAAGAAACACGCTCTGAGCGTCGTTGCGCGGAGGTTGTAGGGAGACATGACGTACAACAACAGAAACCACGCAGAATGTTAGAGAATGGCGACCCTGCCGGGATGGTAAAATACACATGCCTAACTAGATCAGAAAAATATCCTGTTAAAAAATTTTCGTAATAAACAAAATTTTTTTGAAAGGCATAAGTAGTTGCAAACAGTAGCTGCAGCGATAGATAGTAATAAAGTGTTCAATAGAAAGTGAGACATTCTAGCAGAGACAATAGCATAATTAAGTTATGAATTTTAATATTGTTAGAATTAAGTTTCTCCTCAATACAAGTGCACTAGTGGCGGATACATCATTGACAAGTTGGTGCTGACCCATCAAGTAAGTGTATGGATTGTCAGTCTTGGGTATAATAAGTGTCAAGTCTACATCTACATCTGCATCTACATTTATACTCCGCAAGACACCAAACGGTGTGTGGCGGAGGGAACTTTACGTGCCACTGTCATTACCTCCCTTTCCTGTTCCAGTCGCGTATGGTTCGCGGGAAGAACGACTGTCTGAAAGCCTCCATGCGCTATCTAATCTCTCTAATTTTACATTCGTGATCTCCTCGGGAGGTATAAGTAGGGGGAAGCAATATATTCGATACCTCATCTAGAAACGCACCCTCTCGAAACCTGGCGAGCAAGCTACACCGCGATACAGAGCGCCTCTCTTGCAGAGTCTGCCACTTGAGTTTGTTAAACATCCCTGTAACGCTATCACGGTTACCAAATAATCCTGTGACGAAACGCGCCGCTCTTTTTTGGATCTTCTCTATCTCCTCCGTCAACCTGATCTGGTACGGATCCCACACTGATGAGCAATACTCAAGTATAGGTCGAACGAGTGTTTTGTAAGCCACCTCCTTTGTTGATGGACTACATTTTATAAGCACTCTCCCAACGAATCTCACCCTGGTACCCGCCTTACCAACAATTAATTTTATATGATCATTCCACTTCAAATCGTTCCGCACGCATACTCCCAGATATTTTACAGAAGTAACTGCTACCAGTGTTTGTTCCGCTATCATATAATCACACAATAAAGGATCCTTCTTTCTATGTATTCGCAATACATTACATTTGTCTATGTTAAGGGTCGGTTGCCACTCCCTACACCAAGTGCCTATCCGCTGCAGATCTTCCTGCATTTCGCTGCAATTTTCTAATGCTGCAACTTCTCTGTATACTACAGCATCATCCGCGAAAAGCCGCATGGAACTTCCGACACTATCTACTAGGTCATTTATATATATTGTGAAAAGCAATGGTCCCATAACACTCCCCTGTGGCACGCCAGAGGTTACTTTAACGTCTGTAGACGTCTCTCCGTTGAGAACAACATGCTGTGTTCTGTTTGCTAAAAACTCTTCAGTCCAGCCACACAGCTGGTCTGATATTCCGTCGGCTCTTACTTTGTTTATCAGGCGGCAGTGCGGAACTGTATCGAACGCCTTCCGGAAGTCAAGAAACATAGCATCCACATGGGAGCCTGTATCTAATATTTTCTGGGTCTCATGAACAAATAAAGCGAGTTGGGTCTCACACGATCGCTGTTTCCGGAATCCATGTTGATTCCTACAGAGTAGATTCTGGGTTTCCAAAAACGACATGATACTCGAGCAAAAAACATGTTCTAAAATTCTACAACAGGTCGACGTCAGACATACAGGTCTATAGTTTTGCGCATCTGCTCGACGACCCTTCTTGAAGACTGGGACTACCTGTGCTCCTTTCCAATCATTTGGAACCTTCCGTTCCTCTAGAGACTTGCGGTACACGGCTGTTAGAAGGGGGGCAAGTTCTTTCGCGTACTCTGTGTAGAATCGAATTGGTATCCCGTCAGGTCCGGTGGACTTTCCTCTGTTGAGTGATTCCAGTTGCTTTTCTATTCCTTGGACACTTATTTCGATGTCAGCCATTTTTTCGTTTGTGCGAGGATTTAGAGAAGGAACTGCAGTGCGGTCTTCCTCTGTGAAACAGCTTTGGAAAAAGGTGTTTAGTATTTCAGCTTTACGCGTGTCATCCTCTGTTTCAATGCCATCATCATCCCGGAGTGTCTGAATATGCTGTTTCGAGCCACTTACTGATTTAACGTAAGACCAGAACTTCCGAGGATTTTCTGTCAAGTCGGGGGGTTTACTTTCGAATTCACTGAACGCTTCACGCATAGCCCTCCTTACGCTAACTTTGACATCGTTTAGCTTCTGTTTGTCTGAGAGGTTTTGGCTGCGTTTAAACTTGGAGTGAAGCTCTCTTTGCTTTCGCAGTAGTTTCCTAACTTTGTTGTTGTACCACGGTGGGTTTTTCCCGTCCCTCACAGTTTTACTCGGCACGTACCTGTCTAAAACGCATTTTACGATTGCCTTGAACTTTTTCCATAAACACTCAACATTGTCAGTGTCGGAACAGAAATTTTCGTTTTGGTCTGTTATGTAGTCTGAAATCTGCCTTCTATTACTCTTGCTAAACAGATAAACCTTCCTCCCCTTTTTTATATTCCTATTAACTTCCATATTCAGGGATGCTCCAACGGAATTATGATCACTGATTCCCTGTTCTGCACATACAGAGTCGAAAAGTTTGGGTCTGTTTGTTATCAGTAGGTCCAAGATGTTATCTCCACGAGTCGGTTCTCTGTTTAATTGCTCGAGGTAATTTTCGGATAGTGCACTCAGTATAATGCCACTCGATGCTCTGTCCCTACCACCCGTCCTAAACATCTGAGTGTCCCAGTCTATATTTGGTAAATTGAAATCTCCACCTAAGACTATAACATGCTGAGAAAATTTATGTGAAATGTGTTCCAAATTTTCTCTCAGTTGTTCTGCCACTAATGCTGCTGAGTCGGGAGGTCGGTAAAAGGAGCCAATTATTAACCTAGCTCGATTGTTGAGTGTAACATCCACCCATAATAATTCACAGGAACTATCCACTTCTACTTCACTACAGGATAAACTACTATTAACAGCGACGAACACTCCACCACCGGTTGCATGCAATCTATCCTTTCTAAACACCGTCTGTACCTTTGTAAAAATTTCGACAGAATTTATCTCTGGCTTCAGCCAGCTTTCTGTACCTATAACGATTTCAGCTTCGGTGATTTCTATCAGCGCTTGACGTTCCGGCACTTTACCAACGCAGCTTCGACAGTTTACAATTACAATACCGATTGCTGCTTGGTCCCCGCATGTCCTGACTTTGCCCTGCACCCGTTGAGGCTGTTGCCCTTTCTGTACTTGCCCAAGGCCATCTAACCTAAAAATCCGCCCATCCCACGCCACACAACCCCTGCTACCCGTGTAGCCGCTTGTTGAGTGTAGTGGGCTCCTGACCTATCCAGTGGAACCCGAAACCCCACCACCCTATGGCGCAAGTCGAGGAATCTGCAGCCCACACGGTCGCAGAAACGTCTCAGCCTCTGATTCAGACCCTCCACTCGGCTCGGTACCAAAGGTCTGCAGTCAGTCCTGTCGACGATGCTGCAGATGGAGAGCTCTGCTTTCATCCTGCTAGCGAGACTGGCAGTCTTCACCAAATCAGATAGCCGCCGGAAGCCAGAGAGGATTTCCTCCGATCCGTAGTGACACACATCATTGGTGCCGACATGAGCGACCACCTGCAGATGGGTGCGCCCTGTACCCTTCATGACATCCGGAAGGACCCTTTCCACATCTGGAACGACTCCCCCCGGTATGCACATTGGTTTTCTTCCCCTCTTGCTGCCATGTCCCTAAGGGGCCCCATTACGCGCCTGACGTTGGAGCTCCCAACTACCAGTAAGCCCACCCTCTGCGACCGCCCAGATCTTGCAGACTGAGGGGCAACCTCTGGAACAGGACAAGCAGCCATGTCAGGCCGAAGATCAGTATCACCCTGAGACAGAGCCTGAAACCGGTTCGTCAGACAAACTGGAGAGGCCTTCCATTCAGTCCCCCGGAATGTCTTTCGCCCCCTGCCACACCTTGAGACGATCTACCACAGGTGAGGGATCAGCCTCAATGCGGGCAGTATCCTGGGCAACCACAGTCGTAGTCCGATCGGGGGATGCGTGGGACGAGCTGGCCGTCCCCGACAAACCCCCATCTGGACCCCCACAGTGATGCCCATTGGCAACAGCCTCAAGCTGTGTGACCGAAGCCAACACTGCCTGAAGCTGGGCGCGAATGGATGCCAACTCAGCCTGCATCTGAACACAGCAGTTGCAGTCCCTATCCATGCTAAAAACTGTTGTGCAAAGAACGTCTGAACTAATCTACAGAGAGCGCAAACAAATCGACACAAAATTTAAACGGTTATTAAAATACAAGATTGCGTAGTAAATGCAGTAATGCTGCTACTTGCGCACTGCTGACACACTGCTCGGCGGTGGAAGGAGACTACGCGATTTTACACTATTCAGGTACTAAAACGCGATGCTACAACTCTAAAATACTATAATACTCCCGAAATTTATGATTTAAACAATGCAAGTACCAAAAACACGCAAAGAAATTAAGAATTAAACTATGTAACAAATGAGTGAGCTAGGAGTATACGACTTGCTGCTGCAGCTGCTTATCCAACGGCGGCAGGGAGCACACTGACTGTGACCAACCGACACTGGTCGTTCAAAACAAAAACAGAAGACAGACGACTACGCGAATTTACGCTATTCAGGTACTAAAACGCGATGCTACAACTCTCAAAATATTATAATACGCCCGAAATTTATGAATTAAACAATGCAAGTACCAAAAACACGCAAAGAAATTAAGAATTAAACTATGTAACAAATGAGTGAGCTAGGAATATACAACTTGCTACTGCAGCTGCTTATCCAAAGTTAATGAAACGCGTGAAGTCGTATGAGCGCATGTTGACTCGAAGTAGGGCGCGAGAATTGCTTTTAAAACAGAAAATAAGGGATTCGGAAAGATTAGCAATGGCAGATCGAGACCTTGACCGAATTGAGGTAGAGACCCAGCATGAAAATGGACAGAGAATAGAGGACAGTACAACAGACTATGCAGTATCGCGAGAAATAGGACATATAACGCACCATAACGAGGATAATGTACGTCAAGGCAGAGAAAACGTAAGTCAGCATACGCCAGAGGAGCAGGAAAGTAGAGAGACACTCGATGAGGATTCTAACTTGCTTTTTGAATACGTAGAACTCATAGTACAAGTAATCAGAGCTCCCTCACCACAGAGTATTAGGAATACGAGCAGAAACGTGTCACAGCACAGTTCAATGCAATCGGTTGCGAACCAACACAGAGCGTAGGACGTCGGAAGAAAACGCAATACGATCCACCAATCTGGTAGAATTATTACAACAAATTACGGAAACCATGACAAGACAAAACAAAGAAATTGCGAACCAAATTAAAATTCAGAATGCAGAAACCACGAGACAAATGCGTGAGATTAAAGAACAAAACAGAAAAATTCAGTTACACCTAAGTCATATTGAAGACGAGGCAAAAGAATCTCGAGAAGTGATACGAAACTTAGTAACAGGTCACAATCAACTGAGAACAGACATTGACAAGGTACAAGTGGACGTACAAACATTGCGTAATGACATTCAGGACGAGATCAAAACATTACGTAACAACACCCAGGGAGAAGTCAAGAAGCTAGAGAGACAGATAAACGAAATTACTAGACAAGCAGCAGGTACAGCGCGTGAAATTGTTGAAAACAGTGTGTTACACAAACGTATCACAAAAGTAGCGCTGAAAAGATATAATAACCGCATAGTCAAAATAGAAGCGCAAACGAATCGACAATTTCAGAAATTGCGAACAGAGTTGTTGCAAACCATTGAAGAGCATAGTGAACAGGATCGAACAAGCACTGAGTCTGCTACCACATCCCTATCTGTAACAGCACCGGAAAAACAAGCAATTAACGAAGATATTACGCATTTGCTATTCCAATCACAGGCGGAAAGAAACATACGTGAAATCAGACAGCCTGCACAGCAACAAACACGTTTCGAAATTCTTGATGAATAAACGGCACCACAATCACATGCGGAACCACAAATGTATGTTTCAAGACAATTTGGATGGTGCAATGAAGCGGCAAGGTTAGCCAGACAAGATACCCAATCAATACGTGACACTGGAAAGCCAGGTCGCGAAGAGTACATATGCATTCAGCTACACGTTCACAACCGATGGAAGAAAACTATTGCGTACCACTCCAACGATACTACGCAAGGGTAGGCGAAAGTTACAGTGGGCAATATCCAATGGATCTACCACAACCGGAAAGAACGACGGGAGAAATGATCAGAAAGAAAAGTGGCGAAGAATCGCGAATTTCATATGGAACTATGACGAAGTACGATAACGATCATTTCCTCACAGTCAGAAAATTTCAACACTTTCGAGGAGGAAACTCATTACATCCTCGAACTTTTATTGATCAATTCCGAGTAGGATTACCAGAACACTGGTCGCTAGCACACAAATTAGACTTTATATGTGCACACATGTCAGGAACAGCCGCGGGAAACCATGCAGAATGTTGCAGCGACATGCCGATCGTACTAAGATTTCAGAGAGAAGTTTCTCTCACGATATTGGTCCAGCGAAGCACAGAACAGAGTGAAATACGAAATATTACAGAACCCATATTTTGAAATTTCAGGAGAGAAGAGTCCCGTGAAATTTTTCGAATTAATGGCAAAGAAAAATCAATGCTTAGATGTACCATACAGTGACGGAGAGTTGATTAAATTATGCGCGATGAAGTTACCATTGAAATACCAGCAATCATTAGTAGGTCGCGGAGGAAATGACGTCGAAGCATTTAAACGTATTCTAAGGGAACTAGAGTTCATATTTTCGGAAGATGACGCAAGAAAAAGACGAAGCGCACGTGAAAACGAAAGCAAAAAGCAGTGGAATCCACAAGACACAGTACAAAGAAACAATAATGACGAACCACGTGATAACTTGCATGGGGGCTTAATTAAATAAAATGAAAATACATTTTAAATTTTTTGTAGCTGTATGTCCGATTACGCTGTGTCTCGTAAACGGTTGCCCCTGACTAGTTTTTGTCCGCAATCTGACTGCATGGAACAACAACAAAGAATGAAATAAAAATTTCCGTTAATACAATTAATTAATTAAGTCCCCAGCAACTATAAAACCTACGAATCCAACAAAGCACAAGTGTAGCTGTTCTGTGTGTGGAAGTGTGATTCAACGTACACATCTGGCACGGTTCTTCTTCAACAAGACAAGAAATTTTAAATATCATTTATACTGAAGTAATTAAAAAAAATAGAAATACTATAATTGCGCAAGAAAACCAGAATTACACTCTAATACAAGAACACACGCCAGATGCTTTGTTGACTGATCCTGTAGTGCTGCATTATTTAAGACATTGAGATAATAAAAAGAAAACGAAAAAAAAAATTTTTTTTTTTACCTTCATATATTGACGAAAATCACTCTAATCATTACAATATATCTCGGCACCGACTCGCTACTACCTCATCTCAACAAGAACTTTTCAGTATCACATCTCAGCAAGCACTGCCTGCTACGAGTTCTCAACAAGCACTTTTCACTAGCACATCTCAACAAGCACTGACTACTACGAGTTCTCCCCAAGCACTGCCAGTGGAGGCGGCTGAATAATACTCTTTGGCGCAATCTCTGGCGCAGTGGCTCAGTGTAGCCACCTTTCATATGCCCCTCCTCCACGGGCCAGAATTTGACGGTATTTTTGCCAGCATTGGTGGTGAAAATACCACCAAATTCGTCCACAAAATACAGACAAAAATAAAAGATAATATTAATACGTAAATATCACATAATTAGATAAAATTTCGGCTTTGCACAGACCTTTCAGTAACCTAATATATATAATACAATAAGCAATACAAATTCTTTCATACATGTGACTTTACATAATAGTTTACACAATACACAAAAAACCAGTTTATACAAATGTTCACATAAAATGCTTTCAATGATTAAAAAAAATAGTTGATAGTTCCAGCAGTAGCACCCAGCAATGCTCAATAGGTGCAGACACCAACAAGTGACGTTATTTTAGTAGAGGCAGTTCATCAGTGGCACCCAGCAATGTTGAACAGGTGCAGACACCAACAAGTGACATCATCTCAGCAGAAGCAGTTCCATTAGTGGCACCCAGCAATGTTGAACAGGTGCAGACACCAACAAGTGACATTATCTCAGTAGAAGCAGTCCATCAGTGGCACCCAACAACGTTGAACAGTTGCAGACACCAACAAGTGACATCATCTCAGCAGAAGCAGTTCCATTAGTGGCACTCAGCAATGTTGAGCAAGTACAGACACCAACAGGTGACATCTTTTCAGTAGAAGCAGTCCATCAGTGGCACCCAGTAATGTTGACAGGTGCAGACACCAACAAGTGACATTATTTCAGTAGAAGCAGTTCCATCTGTGGCACCCAGCAATGTTGAAGAGGTACACACAGCAGTCCATAATATTCACTATCACTAATCACACTGTCCATCAGCAGAAATTAAACATGTCCTAGTGGCACCAATCATGTAGAAAAAGTACAAGTAACAGTCCATAATATTCACTATCCTAATCACACAGTTCATCAGCAGAAATTAATCATTTCTAAGTGGCACCCATTATGTTAAAAAAGTGCAGTTAACAGTTCTTAATATTTACTATCACTAATCACACAGTTCATCAGCAGAAATTAATCATTTCTAAGTGGCACCCATTATGTTGAAAAAGTGCAAGTAACGGTCCATAATATTCACTATCCTAATCACACAGTTCATCAGCAGAAATTAATCATTTCTAAGTGGCACCCATTATGTTGAAAAAGTGCAGGTAACAGTCCATAATATTCACCATCACTAATCAGACAGTTCAGGCATGAACAATAGTTTGTATGCACATATAAATGCTTTTACACACTAAACATATAAATTCTGATAAACACACAAATGATATCAGATAATTGTCATATTAACTATTACAAATACTCAAATATCAGTAAACCTATAATATTTATGGGTGTCAGTGCAAGCCACAATAAACAAGTAAAATAATATTTAGGACATAGGTTGGGACTAATTATTTGGGATTAGGAAAGGAAAACACACAAAACACACTCACTCATCTTTCATCCACATTAAGTACTACTGTGTAATTGAATAGTGTTAACTGTGTAAATGTAACTCTGTCCAAGATTTGATGTTCGACATGTGTATCAAGTAGGAGTGGCAGCAATGTATAACAGTCAATAATAGTTAGTCAACGTCATAGTCATCATGTCAAGACCAATGTTTGCCAAGCCAGATCAAAATGTACGGTTGCTGAACAACTGTCAGTGAGCCAAGATATGCGATTACTTCCTCTCTCCAAAAAAAAGTATATACTGCTTAGTGATTTAACAAAGTGTGTTCTACTTGAGTGTTCTAGTCTGCTATCTTCATCCTCCTTGTTCCATATAGACCAACAAAAGAAAAAATATGCACCTCACTTACTTCACCTTTTATCCACCAAAACTCCAATAATCATCAGCATCACATAATCTCAATACTTCAATAATACCTCTTACGTTGATACATATAAATCTTATCATCAATATCATTTACCTTACCTTTTGTCCACAAAAACTCCAATAATCATCAACTTCATATAATCTCAATACCTCAATAATACCTCTTCAATACGTCGACACATATAAACCTTATTACCAATATCATTTCACTTCCATAACAACTCTTTCCTCTAGTCAGTCTCCTCGAACAAGTACAGATAAAATCCTAATGCAAACCTCATCATCCCATACAATTCGAAGACACACTGTCAACACACAACCTCTGTGTAATCCATCTGAGCCAAATCTTCTACTCATTATGAATTATAAACAAAGAAATGCATACATGACCTCTAACAGACTTAATTCGAATAATTCTCAGTAATTAAGTACGATTACGGAGTGTGAATGATCATAATATTTCACAGTGTGTACACTACTTCAAGAATTATGGCAAACAGAAGCAAACATGTGGAGTATTTCTTGTGTAAAGTGTCACTTCCTATTTCAATTGCTCACGAAAAATGCAGTGTAATAACTGTCAATGGTCTAAACCTAGTTTTGGTATGTCATGTCGTTAGCTTCCTTCCTATTAGCATACATTTATACAGCTTTCATAAAACCTCCAGCTCAAGTGACTTCTATGAAGTTTCTTGTACTAATGTCGTTTATGTCGAATTATAGCAGTTCATTTTCCTATCTTAAAAATATAAGGAACTGAGCATAAGCAAAACAAGCAATAGCGAGTAAATATACCAGTAGAGAACAGAATGTCAACAAGTGGATGCAGCACAATTCTTACAACGAGGCTCTGCCAAGCGAACAATCTAAATTAATACAATAATGTGACCTAAACTCTATGTTTGTACACAGTATATCAGCATTTCTATATACCAAATTAAAGAGTAGTTATGACAACAAAACAGAAATGTGTAAATATGCAATCCATAAGCAAGGCAGCAAATATGTTATCTAACATAATAAACAGGTCATTAGCATCATATCAGCATAAGCAAATAAATGTTCATATGTAATCTTAATAAGTAAACATGAAGGCGCAAGCAGATAAATCACAAAGTATAAGTTACATACCTAACCACATCAGCACAATTAATCAGGTGACAATTATAATTTAAATAAATAAGCACAGCAGGCATATAATAAAAAAAATATGACATCAGTGAAAAAGCAGCGCAGCCAAGCGATGCATAATATATACAAATAACAACCCTGTTCATTAATAAAACATTGACAAAAATCAGCAAAGGTACGCAAGCACGTCGCTTCACAAGTAAATTCATAGAACATGAAATTAGCACAAGGTATGAATCACGTAATTGCGAGCAGCAAATTACGTCTGAAGTACGTACCTAAGTGGTTATATGTTACCTGAAAAATAAACTCAATTAATAGTTACCTTTTTAGTTTATTAGTTTCTTCTTGGAAATTACATTCTTTCTGAAATTTTCTCGATAGCAAGTCCTCTTAACGTCGGAGACACACAGAATTTACCTGAAGGTCTTAAATATTTTATACAACCGTATCCTGAAAAATACTGAACGTTAATAACATAATTCATCAAGTCATTATAGCTTTATACTGAATTTAGTCGGAGAAATTAGACTGTGTATTTGTTTACAGCTGTCAGTGCATTCGCAATGAGCGCTCGATCAGCTGTAGGCGCGTGACGTAGGAAGTAACTGCTTGCGGTCAATGACTGCCTTGTGCGGCGCGCAGACTTGACTGTTGCTTTGAGTATGTGCCGCCGCCAAAACACAGCGCGGTATCCTTGTACTCTCTGCGTGTTTACATGTAGCTGTTAGTTTCTCACAAGTATGTCATTCCACAAAAATTTTAACGTTTGATATATGATGTATTCTCTTAGAGCGTCGAGATTTAAGAGTCTCTACTTCAACAGCATTATCATGAATGATTTTTGCGAATTCTATATGGACCGTTATAAAGCAGAAAAAATTTGCGACACAAGGCCTTTCCTTTGTGAGACAAACGATGAGACTTAATTAATACCTTCTGACCAACTGACAAGATTTTTAAACGACCAGGACGCTTAGCTGATGTCTCTCTTCTAGCAGCCGCAGATGCAATATTTTGTAGAGCCAGAATGACAACTTCAGAATGCCGCATTTTCCGTGAAGGCGGAAAAGGAACGATTTCAGAAATGCGATTTGTCGGTGCTTTGTTTTTTAATATCAGTATAGGCAGTAAAGAAGTTGAGTCATTAGGAAGTTCATTCAGAATATTTTGAAAAATATGAAGATACTGATCCCGAGTTCTTTGATTCTGATGACAATGAAGACGACAATTGATTTCCTTCATCCATCTCTCTGAAGCATTAGATTGAGGGTGGAAAAGTGAAATGAAGATTGGTTTAATTTTACGACGCCGTAGAGTACGAAGCCAAATTTTAGAGCGAAACTGTGATCCATTATCTGATATAACCTTATCAACATGACCAACTTCTTTAAGAAACTGGTTAATGAAAGCATTAGATACTGAACGAGCTGTTGCTTTGCGTAAAGGTGTAAGACACACATATTTTGACTTCAGTTCCACTGCTACGAAAATGTACGCAAAACCATTAGTAGAACGAACCACTGGACCGAACAAATCGACTGCAGCCATCTCCTTTAATTTCGCTGGAATGATAGGAAACAACGGTGCTCTATGAGAAATAGTTGGCGGCTTAGCCTTTTGACATAATTTGCATTTGGCAAGAACAGATCGAATATGTTTTTCCATATTACTGAAGTAGCCATTTTCTCGCAATTTATGAAAGCATTTTCTGGGACCAAAGTGTGCATAACTGAAATGTGTATACCAAATCTGCTTATTAACCCACTCATCAGGAAGACAAACTAACCAGAGTTGTCGACCGATTTTCGTTTAAAAAGAATGTCATTGCAAACTAAATAATGCTGTCTAATCGCTACGCTTTCCTTTCTCCTCCACCTCTCCTTAATGTCCTTCCAGATTGGATCCTTATTTTGCTCCTTAGCGATGTCCTGGAGCGAAGACGAAATAAAGTTCTCACACGCAACACCTTGAATATACATCAAACAATAATTGTTTTCCTTGCAGTCCTCTTCAGCACTTTGTTTCAAACCCATAGGTGCACGTGATAAAGCATCAGCAACAATATTTGAAGAACCCTGTATGTAAACAATACTAAAGTCAAATTCCTGTAGGTACAACGCCCATCGTGACAATCTGCCATGAGTTAATTTTGTCGACATAAGAAATTCCAGAGCTCGATGATCGGTGTAAACCTTAGTATGTCTGCCAAACAAAAATGTGCGAAATTTTGTGAAAACCCATACAACAGCCAAAGCTTCAAGTTCCGTAATCGAATAATTCTTTTCTGATTTAGAGAGGACACGACTTCCAAATGCAATAGTCTTTTGTACTACAACGCCGTTTTCTTCTATCTCTTGAAATAAATGTGCACCTAGGCCTTTGTATGACGAGTCCGTTGCCAAACAAAATTCTTTAGATAAATCCGGATGTGAAAGAAGTGGAGCAGCAACTAAAGCATCACGAAGTTGTTCAAATTCTGATTGAGCTTCTTCGTCCCAACACCAACTAGAATTCTTTCCGGATAGTTCACATAAACGAGGTGTGGCCAAATCGTCCAATTTAACAAAGCGTCTAAGAAAATTACAGACACCAAGAAAACTACGAACATCACGTTTTGTGGTAGGAACAGCATTATTACGAATAGCGTCTAATTTTTCTGGATCAGGAAGAATACCTTCTGTAGAAATAATGTGACCGAGGAATTTCACCTGTGAACGACCAAATTCAGATTTTTCCAAGTTCACAGTAATGCCAACTCTTGCAAAAATACGTAATAATGAATCCAAAATTTTGTTGTGTTCACTCCAAGAATGTTTAGCAATAAGAATGTCGTCAACATATGCAGTAATATTGTCACGAAGATAAACAAGTAAAATTTCATTTAAACTAGGAATGAATGCTGCTGAAGGTAAAGTCCAAACGGTAATTTACGAAATCTCTTTTGGGTAAAATCGTCATATCCGGTTAATGTTTACTTACTCTCTAGATAGATTAATAGTAGAAGAGTTGTTTTGACAGATGCAAAGAATAGTAAAAGAGTAGGCAGCGGTGCAGAAAACTAAAAGGGAAATAGCACCACTACAGCTCGGGGCCCTATGCACGCTACGGCACATATTCACTTAGAGTAGTGAATCCCCTGAGGACTTTAATAGCCGCACATAATATCCAGTTTGTGTCTTAGTGGCCAATTCGGTGGAAGTGCGTACATAAATTGATCTAACCATGAACATGGATGTATGTCATTCATAGAATTACGAAAGATCTTAAATTTCCGAACAGTCAAAAAGTGTTTATAGTCAAAGTTTTCGCCTCGTGGCGACAAAGACCTACCGCGTCTGTCCCAGTCCCAATGACGATTATTGTTAAATTCACGCGCCTGGCGCTCTCCTGTTGCATCCCGTAAATGAAACAAATTATTGTCTTCAAACCCCTATGGTATCTGTGATTCTGAATTTCTTTTGCCATCTTTTCCTACGATTTCGCCTTCAATTTGTTTGACTTGCTTTTTTAATGCCTCAAATTCCCTTTTCACTCGTTCATTAAATTTTCCCTGATTTTCAACATGCTTATTTATGTTCTGGTACTCTTCGGTTTCTGCAAATGGCAATGGTGCTGTATCATCTGAATCTCTGTCCCCATTTAAACTAAAACTTCTCAATTTGTCTGAAATCTCCTCAACTCCTTCCGATAAGTCACCAATTTTTTCTTTCTGTTTATTTACGTCTTCCGTAAGTGTCGCGACTCGGGTTTCAGTATTGACACATTTAGTAGTTAACTGTCCATACTGTTGTGTTAGGTTATTTAATCTGTCATTTGGTACGGATTCCTCGATTCTCTCAAATATTTCTTCCTTATCTTTTGCACGTTGTAAATTTAACTCGGAAAATTTCTGTACTATCACGCGATTTCTTTCTTCCTGTTCTCTATCCTGTTCCCTTTGTCTAATCTCTACTGCAACTAAACTATTATTGTGAGCATTCAAAATCGGTTGTACTTCTTCTCTGATTTCTTTCTTTAATTCATCTTTCATATTTTTGAAACATGTCCCTATTCGTGAATCTAACCGTGTTTCCGAAGTTCTCATCTCTGTTTTAATTGTTCCTATCTCTGTTTTTAATTCAGATCCTAACTGTGATCCAGGTGAGTCTAACCGTGTTTCCATTGTTCCCATCTCAGTTCTAATTGTTCCTATTTGTGTTTTTAATTCAGATCCCATCTCAGTTTTAATTGTTCCTATCTCTGTTTTAAATTCAGATCGTAACTGTGATCCCAGTGAGTCTAACCGTGATCCCAAATTTAATATTGCGCCCATCAACTGCTCCGTATGAACTAGTTCAAAATTCCTTTCGACCCTAACATTTCCCACAAAACCAACTTCCTTCGTCATAGCTGTAACGCTATCTGTGTTCGATACTATTTCAGAATCTTCTATCGTTAATCTCGTATTCTGTGATTTTTCTGATTGAGAAAAATTTTGAAATGGTTCCGGACTATTTTCCCGACTTATTACATTGTTTTCCACTTCATTATTCATCACACTGTTCTCCTGTGTTGGCGAGTTCGCCATGTTAACAATTTCGTCATTCTCACTATTCATCATTTTTGCCTTTTTCATTGATCGCGTAATCATTTACAAAATATACAAAACTCGTCACTATATGAAAATTGCACACAATGACACTTAATCTCCAACAATACCATTCACACGAAATGTTTCCCTCAAACACGATTAACGAACAATTGAAATAATTGCGCTAAATTGTCAAACCCGTAGACAAGACAACATAAATTAAATTTTGAAAAATACCATTAGAAGAATGCCAATTACCAAATCTACACATGCAATATAGGCTACAATTACTAAACTACAAATTACTACAACACTACTACTGTCTACTATTTTTACAATGAGAAGAATTCCAAGGGACGATCCGAAGCAGCGGTCGCCACGTGCATGGGGGCTTAATTAAATAAAATGAAAATACTTTTTAAATTTTTTGTAGCTGTATGTCCGATTACGCTGTGTCTCGTAAACGGTTGCCCCTGACTAGTTTTTGTCCGCAATCTGACTTCATGGAATAACAACAAAGAATGAAATGAAAATTTTCGTTAATACAATTAATTAATTAAGTCCCCAGCAACTATAAAACCTACAAATCCAACAAAGCACAAGTGTAGCTGTTCTGTGTGTGGAAGTGTGATTCAACGTACACATCTGGCACGGTTCTTCTTCAACAAGACAAGAAATTTTAAATATCATTTATACTGAAGTAATTAAAAAAAATAGAAATACTATAATTGCGCAAGAAAACCAGAATTACACTCTAATACAAGAACACACACCAGATGGTTTGTTGACTGAACCTGTAGTGCTGCATTATTTGAGGCATTGAGATAATAAAAAGAAAAGGAAATTTTTTTTTTTTTTGTACCTTCATATATTGACGAAAATCACCCTAATCATTACAATATATCTCGACACCGACTCGCTACTACTACATCTCAACAAGAACTTTTCAGTATCACATCTCAACAAGCACTGACTACTACGAGTTCTCCCCAAGCACTGCCAGTGGAGGCGGCTGAATAATACTCAGTGGCTCAGTGTAGCCACCTTTCAAACTTCGCACCAAGGAACGACAATAGATTTCAACAAAGAACCGGTTATGGATTTAGAAGAGAATATGGCAATAACTATAATTCACCCAGGAACGGCACCAACTATTACAGAGGGAATAACGACAACTGGAACGGGTATTGCAGCGCCAATAGACCGACAAATTATCAACAAAGAAACCAATATCAACAAGCGGAGCAAGAAAAGAGAATACAGATAGAAGAGGTGGAGGTAAGACCACCAAACCCCGAAAAACGTTCGAATTGACACCTAAGCGCCCATGCAAAAGGGAATGACGCACCGACCCAGGACAATTGCAGCACCTTGAACGGAGAAGTAAATACCTTATCACGAGAAGAGAAGAAGGAAGAAACAAATCCGCAGGGACCAGATGAAAACAAAGAGAGGAAAATAACAATATCGTGTTGGGACGAAATTAATTGGGAGAATTCTGACGAGGAAGATGAATTACCAGAGGCATGCACAACGAATATAGGAGGAAAGGGCGAAGTAATGAGTATTGCAGAGCTATTTGAGATGGAAACCAGGGAAAGCGAATTCAATGAGGATAATGCGCAGTCGACAGAAGTTGAAAATAAGTTACTAGTGGGCACACAACCCAACGTATATAATGAAGGAAGTTATGAAGCGATAATTAGAGCATTTAGATGCGATTATGTGGAAGTAGCGACGAAGAAGGAGAAAATAGACGAGGATGAGGAATAAGTAGAGAATGTTGAAGAAAGCGTAAATGAAGGAAGAAATAGAGAAGAGGAAATAAAAGAGAGAGAAGTAGCAGTCGAAGCTTTACAGAAAGTTCGAATTCACAAGGGAAATTCCTGAAAAGACTCATGTATGATTCAGTGGAGGATTCGTTGATGCAAGAAGAAGAAGAACAGAACCAACCCTTTCAAATTCAACCAATTTTGAAGGCCATAGTAAAGCATATCCCAGTCAATATTGTAATTGATAGCAGAAGTGAACTGACTGCGATCTCAGAAAATTTATCCATGCAGTGTAATGCCAATCAGGAATTGCCAGTTCTGAAAACACGTAAGATTAAAGTAAGAGGTCCTATTAGAAACAATGCTGCGGAAGTTACGAGACAAACAAGGTTAACTCTTTTGTGTCAAGGTCAAAAGATCGAAGCCAACTTCCTGATCATACCTAAACTAACTGTAGATTTGATTATAGTTGCAGATTTTTTAAATGAGAGACGAGCGATAATAGATATGGGGAAAGGTAGCATAACATTCGGTAATGTCACACTTCTCTTTGAGCAAAAGCTAAAATTAGAAGAAATGCCAGTTATAAACAAACAATTAAGAATGATGCGAGATAAAGAGGATGATGAATTAGAATGGCATGCACAAAAGGGGGAATCGCCTCAACTCATGTTAGAAGTCCATAAAGAAATCGACGAAAAATTACAAGAAGTTCAAGGTATTTCAGAACACAGTAAAAGAGAATTAGAGGGTACTTTACGAGATAAAGCAGAGGTATTTTTACCTAAGACTGACAGTATTAAACACTTTCAGTACAAGTTCGAAGATTAATTTTATTACTGGTAAATAATCAGCACAATATTTCAAGGTTATGTTGCAGATAAGATCGTCAGGAGAAGAAGAATGAAGAGAGAGGAAGGTGGGAAAAAGAAAGTAGTTTCAATAAAAACAAAAACAAAAATAACACCCATAGCACCATAGATTAAGGTGAAGGGATAAAGCGTAGATAGTCTAACAGCATGAAATACTAAAATGCTATACACCATGACACTACACAAAAATAAAAAACGAATTTCAGGATTCTTGTAGAAGTTAAGACACAAAATATCTTAGAATTGTAACATGGAAAGGGTGCCAAACTATGTAAAGCTTTTTAAGAAGGCGTAAAACAATGTAGGTACTAGACATATGTTAGATGATTATAAGTAAAACTTTTTGTAAGAACCATTGTAAAAACTCCAGCAAAGACCAGATGCAACGACCCACAAGTTGCAATGCGAGAAGTATCAAGAAAGAAAATGATGTAATTAGCAAGACACGATTCCTACAAGGCAGAAGTGTCGAGAGAAAGGAAAGGTCAGCGAGACCAACAAAAAGCCCTTGTATCGGAAGTGGGCCATAAATCTGCCCGCTAAGCGGAACCCTGCTGGGACAGAACACAGAACCACACAGTGGCGGAACCCTGCAGAGACACGACAGGACACCGAACGTCAGAAGGGACCGGTGCAGGGACTGACAAGCAAACACCGAACTTTCACCGCTCATAAACCCCGGAACGCCCCCACTCAGCGGAGCGAGCAAAAAACAGCCTGACGAGAAGACTGCTTGGGCAAGCCACCACTGGCAAAAAAATATGTGTAAAAGTCACACTACTGCTATTAAACAGCACGCTGATGCACGAAACTGAAGAAAACTTCCACAAAGTAAAAATGACATGCCCAAACAATTTATCAAACTGTTACTAAGAGGAGAACTTCAAAGTGACTAGTTATCAATAAATATTTCCATATCCTGCCCAAATAAGAATCAAGAATCAAGTAAGAAGCAGAGAAAAAGCAAGAAGAACAGAAGTTGAAGTTTCGCAAGATTAAGATCAAGAAAGAAGATGGATGAAGAATAGACGACATAAATTCCCAAATCGTTATCCTATTGTAAACTAGTCGTCTGCGAAGTATTACAAATAAAAACGACCGCTTTCAGCGACACATAACGATGACTTGCACGTATACAAAGCCAGTAAACCACGAGATTCTGCACTCACAGCTCCATTCCATTATGGGACCTCCACAACAGCAACACACACTTGCAAAGCCAACAAGGAACGACGAATGTAGCTGTACATCAAATATTTGCCCACATCCATCTCACTCAAGTCCATCGTCTTCGTGCAAAAACAATCGCTGACCTCATGCTTAAACATTCGTAGGATTGTGTGAATGTGTGAAATCAAATTATGTGATGTAGGAATTGTGCAAAAGAAACATGTGAAAAACTAAATAAGTTTAGCACACCAGACAGCTAATAAACTACAAAATAACAGTCATTGACTATGGACTTAAGTAAAATATAGACTATCGATAAAAATAAGTCATTAGTTCTGAAATGGACAGTAAATATGGAACAAAAGTGAGACATAATAAACACTAAAACGATATGTCACCTATTTTCTCCTCATAAAAATAAAAGAATAACTATATTTTACTTATTTTCTCCTTATAAAAACAAAGAATAAAAAATTATCTTGTTGGATGTTTTCCCTCTTTTTTAACATTTGCACCATTTGTTAGGATAATATCTCAATACTTGTGTATGTATATTTCTTTGTCAAAGCAATTCTTGGAAATAATTTTTATTTGTTAGTGTAACAATGTTGAAATAAGTGTCCGGAAACAAAAACATTTTACTTGTACATGATATTTAGAAAATGTGTTAGGAATGGATTTTACTTAATTACTACATTTATAAAAAAAATATTTATAAGAAAATCGATGTGAAAGACTCCTCACTTTCGATAACAAACTTCTTAAAAGACGAACTTCAAACTTAAATAAATAAAGAAAGTCATCAAAAATTAATAATAATAATAATAATATAAAAATATTCTTCTCTTTTCAATATAAACATATTTTTGAGAATAATGTGGAAGAATATAAAAATATAAATTAGTAATACAAACTAGCATAGAACCAGAATAATGTGGCTGAAAAGTAGGCAGCAAAATTTAGATAAAGGAATAATTTTTGACTGGCTTAAACAACGATTCAATCATTGCCTAACTTTAGTGCAAAAAATTATGTTC
The DNA here is from genome assembly GCF_021461385.2 of Schistocerca piceifrons. Taxonomy (NCBI): domain Eukaryota; kingdom Metazoa; phylum Arthropoda; class Insecta; order Orthoptera; family Acrididae; genus Schistocerca; species Schistocerca piceifrons. The sequence continues at coordinate 303,654,584 of NC_060138.1, forward strand.
GGCGGGTGATGATATGTAAGGTGTCAGGCAAATCCAACACCTTCCATGAAAACGCTGACATGATAAGCAAATCCAGTAGTATGTCACATAGCTCTGAATAAATCGTGACATTAAATTAACCAAAGTAATACGAGTAACCAGTGAGCAAATGGAACACCACAGACTAACACAAGAATGCCTGAATGCATGTCATACCTTCCCACCATGAGACAGACGCAGTTCCGAGGGGAGCAAAGAGAACAGAAGCCGAGAGCAGAACCATGTCAAGCTAGAAGGCCCTTCTATAAGGGACAGACACCCACGTTGCCAGCTAACCAACGGGACCACCCCCCCCCCCCCCCCCCATATTAAAAGCTAGAGCCCTCCAGAAGAACAGTATAGATCTTACGATAACACTAAAAGGACCACACCACCCGCAAGTTTTAGCGTGAGAATTTTTCGCATCTCTGTTATGTTGCAAACTTTAAAAACATTGCCCCACCACGAAAAGTATAAATTTTCTCATTGGATAGACAGAATTTTTGTAGGCAGAGCTTAAGGTTAATATTGAGACCCTGATTGGTCAGATGAAAACACAGCCAGATAGGTTTTTTTAAAACAACTTCGGTAAATTGTAGTAACGAGAAGTTAGGAGAGAGTTGCTTTGGAGACAACGTGATGCATGAAGCTGCGCCAGCCGCCGCCCCCTGACAAATACCGACAAGGCAATGAACGCACGCGATGCTGCATTTTTGAGCGCATAAGGCTTCACTCAGAACTGCAGAAGTCTCATCTGTTACATCCCCTTTTTACGTAATACTAGTGTCGATCGTCAATTGAAGCTCATGGTAGTCACATTTGCTACGTAAGTCAAAATCTGAAACGCGATGATTTTACTGTTATATAATTACTGAGAAGCCACGTCAGCCATTGTAATTTACGACAAGTTAGATAAGTAATTAACGATAATTGAGGGTCACTGTAGACCATTTTGATAGTTTTCCCTTTTGTTAAACTTAATTTAAACCTAGATTATAGATGTAATATGGCATAGGTCATCCTTTGATCAATTGTAGAACTTGGAGTCCCATTCAGGGAATATTCGTTCACATTTTTGTTGAATGCAGTTGGTTTTTATCATCCCGTATTAAAACATTTCCTTTTATCAACAGTGCAATTTATAAACAATGTTTTGTGAGTAGAATAAAATTTCCAATGGTAAACTTAACTGCTTTTTCGACGTTATTTTACCACCTAACTAAAAATAGGAAAACCTTGAACCCATTCCACTAAATTTAGTTAGTATTAAGATTCTTTTACAGGGAGTGCAGTGGAGCTGACTCTGAAATCATTAAGTATTTGGTTATTTCATCGCTAGTCTCCCTGAACTCTTCTGAACTCTACATGTCATGTGTGGTCTGGCGTCTCTTTACCAGCAACAGGTCTCAGGTTCAAACTAGTCAATTCCCTAAGAAACACGCTCAGAGCGTCGTTGCGCGAAATTGATAGGGAGACACGACATGTAACAACAAAAACCACGCAGAATGTTAGAGTTACTACATGCAAGTGACTTGAAGAAGTGTCTGTTTACTTCTGGAGCTGTTAGCAGTCCAACGCCAAATGTTACTGGAGCAGGCGGTCGTGTTGATGTAAATCAGGGAAATGGGTGTACGTAGTAGTCGACTGAATCGAAACAGAGAAGTAAGGAGGACTGTGAGATCAAATATTATGGATGAAGGAAGCAGTCGTGTTGAACGGTTACGAGGGCTACATTGTGAGTGAAGCGGCGCGCTTTGTTGGTATATCAATTCTGACTGTCCAACGAGTATGCGAGGCATGGTGAACAATTCGCACCCATGTAACGTATAAGTTCAGTGGTCATAATTAGATCCCAATCTACAGAGAGCTGTGACAGGCATCAAGCATTTTAAGTGGCCGTCCGTTTCGAAACTGATAAGAATTTCTGCTGTCAGTGAATTTTAGTCTGTTCGAACTGATTTCCGTGCGAGCATTGTGAAGAGAGCAGCAGTAGACGGATATTTGGAGTCGGGTACCGCGTAAAAGTCCACTGTTCACTATGGCTCATTAAACTGAAATGCTTTCAATGCCCCAAACAACACAGAAATTGTAATTGAATGGAGGCGTGTTAATGTGTCCAATGAGTCGTGATTGTGCCTCTTTTCAAATGACGTAGGACATCATGTGCACAGATGGTCCATGAGACGTTTAGGTCCCAGTGGAGGGTGCAGTTCTGACCGAAGATGGTTCTGTGACGTTTAGGGAGTGCTTTTCCTACCACAGCCCACTCATTCACATTGCCATGAACACAGACCAGGTGGTTTATTTCAATATCTTCGGTCACCAAGTGTCCTACTTTCTCTTAAACCTTCACGTTGACGATGCGGTGGAAACTCCCGTCTCGCAAGATGACACCAGCCTTGACCATAAAGCTGCGTGCATACGCTCCTTGTTAGATAAAATGTCAGCTACCATGCCGTACCGCGACTGGCAAGCTATATCACCTGTCTCAATCCTACAGAACATGACTGGGACTACTTGTAAAAAGGGTGAATAGTAGCAAGCAACATCCCCGCGATTTGGTAGCTCAGCAGGATGTAATCGTTAGTGCATGGCTGGATACTACGTCTGCATCTACATCTGGATCTTTATACATGCTCCACAAGTTGTATGACGGAGGATGCCTCATACCACTATTAATTAATCCCTCTCCTGTCCCACTTGCAAAAGGAGAGAGGCAAAAACATGTCTCTACATCCTTCCACGCAACTTCTAATTTCTCTTATCTTCTCTTCACGGTCATTACACCATATGTACGTTGACATTAAAAGAATCATTATGCAGAGATCCGTAAATGCCTGTACTCTAGATTTTCTCAATGGTGTTTCGTCATAAAACAAATCGTACCTCGAAGGTTTCCCATTTGAGTTTGCAGAGCATTTCTGTAATACTCGCGTGCTGATCAAAACTACTGGTAAAATGTAGGAGCGTGATTGTCGTTTCAATGTCCTCTTTTAATCCATTCTGGGGAGGATGATAAACATTCAAACAGTACCCAAGAATGGGTCGCAATAAGGTTCTATGCGTGGTCTCCTTCACAGATGAGTTCAAGTTACCTAGAATTCTACCAATAAACCCAAGTTAATCACTCGCCTTCCCTTCTACCGAACTCGCGTGCTTGTTCCACTTCACATCGCATTACGACTTGACAAACACCACACTGCTGATACTGTATTCAAACAATACAGAATAGCTTTCCTAGTCATTCCTAGCAGTTTGGTCCCATTCCCCCCCCCTCCCCCCCCCCCCCCCCGCCCGTCATACTGTATTCCAACACACCGACCTACTCATCTGCATTTACTGCTACGTTCATCACATTACATAGGAATTCTGATTATGTCATCCTGTATTCACCTACAGTCATTCAACGACGCCACGTCCCGTACAGTACAGGGGCATCACCGAAGAGCTGCTGATTACTGCTTATCTGGTCTGTCAGATCACTCAAAATACAAAACAAGAGCACTCTTAACGCACATCCCGGAGCGCTGTTGATGTTTCCATTGTCTCTCAAGAAAACTCGTCGGCCAAGGACAGTGTGTGGATTCTACTATCTAAGGAGTCTTCGAGCAGCACATGTATCTGAGTGCATGTTTAGTAAGCTCCGACCTTCGTTAAGAGTCATCAGTGGCTTGTCGCCGGCCGGTGTGACGAGAGGTTCTAGGCGCTTCAGTCTGGAACCGCGCGACCGCTACGCTCGCAGGTTCGAATCCTACCTCGGGCATGGATGTGTGTGATGTCCTTAGGTTAGTTTGGTTTAAGTAGTTCTAAGTTCTACGGGACTGATGACCTCAGATGTTAATTCCCATAGTGCTCAGAGCCATTTGAACGATTTGAGTGGCGTGTTGTGTCAAACGCTTTCCAGGAATCTAGAAAAATGGAGTCATGTCGTTGCCTCTCCACTGTGGTTCGCAGAATGTCGCGCGAGAAATGGGCAGGCTGAGTTTCGCTCGAGATACCATTTCTAAATCCATACCGATTTGCAGACGGAATCTCTTATGTCCCAAGGAAGTGTTTTAATATTCTAACCTAGAAGATGCTCAAGAAATCTGCAACAAACCGCTGCTAAGGATATCGGTCAGTAATTTTGTAGGTCTGTTCTTTTACCCTTCTTATAAACAGGAGTCACACATGCACTTTGTCAGTCGCTTGAGACTTTGCACTGGGCGAGAAATTTATGATATGCGAGCCAACAACAGGGTAATGTCGAGGAGCACTCTCGGTAAAACCGTACTGAGATTACATCCGGACGTGGCAACATTCTTGGTTTCAACTTTTTCAGTTGATTTCTCATAGGCGGGGATGCTTACGTCTATGTGGTCCTTACGGGATTCTGTGTGAAGGTCAAACGGTGGCACGTCTGTACGACCCTCCTGCGTCAGTTACTTTTTTTTAAATTCGATATTTAATACTTGAATTTTCCTTCAGCAATCTGCTATTGCCTCACCACAGTAATTGACGGATGGCAGGACAGAAGCCTTCGATCCGCTTAGTGGTAATACATAACATCAGAGTTTTCTTATGTTTGCCAGATATTTCCCTCACATACGACGATGGAAGCTTTCGTTAGCCTCACGAATTTTTTTGTAAATGCATCAGCTTCCACTATCTCCTGTCTATGGGCATTGGTGCACTCTATTTTTAACGGCGAGTGCAACAATATTACATCAGTATTTTCCGATTTTTGTTTGTTTAACTGCGGTCGGTCCTTTCTGTCATTAATTCACTAACTGGACATATACTTCTCCAGACAGTGATTTACAGTATTTGAACTTTGCCTCGTAATTCCTCTACCTCCACCGCAGAGGAGCAACATTATGTTCATTCATTGTCAAAGTTGGGTTTTTTATTTTGTTTATTTATTTGCGATTTTCTTTTACTCTGTTATCTATATAAAAGAACAGATCGAATGTTGCATATGAATTAGCATGAATGAACACATAATATTTTAACATAATTGCAAATGTGTTAGGAGTAACTAAGCATTATACTATTTAAGGGGCGGGGGGAGGGAGGGAATATGAAAGTAGAATAATTACATTTCAACAAAAAATTATAATAACTAAAACCGTCTGCATAGTACCATTTGGCCATTTGGCGCGCAGATATCCGTTCATCCGGAATCCAGAAGGCAGACACAACTGGTCTTTTACTCTGTGTGGCATTTGTAGATCACAAAATTTGTGATCTGTGATTCTGGACTACACTACTACAACACTATACTATACAGGGCTACACAGCACTATACTACATTACTGTACTTGGTATTACAACTCAGCTGAATCTCTCATAAATCTGGGTGGTTAACCTACTGCGCTCTGAGATGCAACTCAATATTCACAGGAGTTATGTTACATTGCCCCCCAAGGTGTAGAGACTGTGGGATGACGGTCAGGGTCTCAGTAAGTCCTTCCTGGTCCTCACCGAGGCTCATCATCCCATTGCTTCCAGAAGGTTGTTGTAGGTGGGTGTTCTGCCGTGGCGCGTCTCCTTATTATGAAATAAGTCTTCGTCTTGATTGTCTCTCAGCCATGTCGGCTTGCAGCTCATAAGCTGATGTCTTAACTGTTAGCGAGTTCTGCTTATTTCACAGTTCCTCATTCGTTGTATTGTAGACCGTTGCTTCTTCAAATGAGTTCCTGTCCTGGTCTGTGACATCTGGTCTAACGGCAGACTCCCAGACTATGTGATTCGGGATACCGCTTGCTCCACATTCACAAGTGTCTGTGGCGCGCTGTCGTATTTTTAGCATTAAGTTGGAAAAGTAGTGCATAACTCCATAACATAAGTTAGGAAGGAACCGATAAATTCTCCTCCTTGTTTGTGCTCTGTCCCAGACTTTTGCTATTCTCTATCATTGCATGACTTTATTTTCTTATTCTATACGGCTCCTGTTCCCAAAATGTCCCTTACTTTGTCATATTCGCGCTTTTTGAACCAATATTATGCACCTCTCTATCTTACTGATGGTTCTAGAGGTAGCAAGCCTAACACCACCTCACTCGGTGTTGTTCAACACTCCACTGTGGTCGCCGTAGAGCCTGTGCTACCGTTATCCTTCTCGCTCAATGGGCCCAAACGCAGGACCGAAGCCCACAACAGCGAGTAAGGTTGGTTGCGGCACGCTCTTATTGAACATGGCGGCAGCTGAATATTGTTACTATTTTACTATGAGTACTACACGTGTATGAAAGTTTTGCTTTCCGTCGACGTTAATTCCAAGATACCAGGGTACGCAATATTCTTCTACTGTCTTCACAGGCTGATCATTTATTCCAACAGTGGGATATCTCCTTTCTGATAACGTTCCTTTAGTAACCTGTCCTGTGGGCAGCCTTTGGTTATGTCTTCTATAATTTTATTCCAGGACATTCTAACTGCACCTGCCTGTCTGTGCATAATCTCGTAGACTGTTAAAGAGTCGTCTTGGGCAATCCGTCTGTTTCAGTCTTTTTAACAGGGCTGGCCACCCCAAATTATCAAACGACCCCATAGTATCAGTCACTATGGTTGTAACATATTTGTCGTCTGAGGTGTTCACAGTATTCAATGGGTGATTTATCGCATCCTCCGTGGATTTCTCTTTCCTGAAATCGTAGTGCAGGGGGATCATGCCTACTAATTGCCCGTTGTAGCCTAGACGGCGGCACAGAAGCTCTTTCCCGTACTTTGGCTAGAGCATTTACCAAGTAAATTCGTCTGCATGATTTCGGTTCTCTTGGATCTTTGTCTTCGAGATTTTCGAGGTTCAGGGCGCCCAACCTTACAAAAGACATTCGTTTAATAACACTGTTATTAGTGGCACAAACTGGTCTACTAACTAATTCAATATCTCTGTCAGTATTGTATCAGGTCCTGGTACTTTCACCATCTCTAACTTCCTCCTAGGCAAATGGAATCGTAACACCGTTATTCAAATTTTGCCCTAGTAGTTCAGAGCGAAGATGCTGATGAAATTCCGTCGTTCTATCGCCCGGCAACAAAGTTCTGAGTAGGTTCTGCATTGATGTCTCCCAGTCTGCCGTCATCGTGCCGTCGGATCTCCTCACGTTTGTTGCAAGTTTCTATGGGAAACCGCAAACATCTGTTACTATTTGATCCTTAATATAAGCCTTCCATTTTTCTGCTCTTGCTTGGTGTGGTAGTTCTTTACATTGTTGTTTGACCGCTCGACAGAAAAGCAGTTTTATTTGTCGTTCTGTTTCCCCTAAAGCTGTTTCGTAGTATCTTATCGCCTGCCTTACTATGAGTCTTAAGGACTGTAGGGCTGGACTCCAGGTAATTTTAAACCTTTTTGACTTTCTAAAAAATGATGGGATCGCCTTGTGTTGTGCCATCTGCAGCGCTCGCACCAATTCGTCTGCTTAAGCGTCAAAATCAAATCCGCTTCCTTACAGTGGATGTATCTTGAATTCTGCCTTTAAAAATTCCCAGTTCGGTCGGGATCGACATTAGTGTCTAAGTCATCATCAGCGTTTGTAATTGTGAAGTAAATGAGATTGTGGTCACCTGTTGTAAGTTGATCACAACCCTTTCAGTTGACAATGTGGTCACAAGTAGGTGGGTTGAGCGGCCTATTGATGACATGGAGGTCAAGCGCTTGTATAGTGTCCTGAAGGCAGGGTCCTCTTTCGTCCGTTACCTTGGTATGGCAAAATGTTGATTTCACGTTTGTGTCCATTACGAAAGCGTCTCTGCCGTATCGACCTAGTACTGTTGCGGTTTTAAGTTTTCTTGGTGTGGTTGTATCTGCAGACTGTATTGTAAATATTGATTAGCTTTTAAAAATTTTCCTAAGGCAGGCATTATTTCTGTTGTCACCGCATGTTCGGTACAGAGTTGATTTAGCTTTGTCACTGTTAAGTCTTTATCTGGCAAGGCAATCGCGGCCATTGGATGTAGACCTGAAGTTATGATCTGTGCTATATCTGGCACGTGGGATAATGCACCGTATTCGTGTATGGCTCCCGTATACATGGTACGTGTAGGTCCAACTCCTCTAACACTTTCTCGAGCAGAGGGCAAAAAAGTCTTATCTGCTTTTTCCAGCATAAAAACACTCCTAGCCTTTTGATTGATTTATTAACCTTAGCAACCATCCTCGCATGATATCACGAACACTAATCCCTGTGTCTATACCAATACTGTGGATAAGATCAAGCCTGTTTGTACCTCGTATGTATAAAATACAAGGGTTGGAACTTTAATAGTGGCAAGTATTTATTTACAGCTCGTACAAAATAGAAGATAGGCGTTTGAAAGATTTATTGACCTTCAAGGTAGTCACCAGCATTGTGTATAATCCGTTTCCAGCGATGTGTAGGTCTAGGATACTCTTAGCAGTGCCAGTAGTGTTGAGACTTCGAGCGGCGGGGTCTATTGCCTGACGAATTTGTAGCAGTGCAAATGGTGCAAATGGCTCTGAGCACTATGGGACTCAACTGCTGAGGTCATTAGTCCCCTAGAACTTAGAAATAGTTAAACCTAACTAACCTAAGGACATCACAAACATCCATGCCCGAGGCAGGATTCGAACCTGCAACCGTAGCGGTCTTGCGGTTCCAGGCTGCAGCGCCTTTAACCGCACGGCCACTTCGGCCGGCTTTGTAGCACTTCTGAAGCGAATTCCTTGAAGTGTTTCCTTAGGTTTAGAAATCGAGTTGAACTCATGAGGGCTTAAGTCAGGGAGTGCAGTAGGTGGTGTAGCACTTAGCAGCCCCATCATTCAAACAAATTAGTAATAGCTTGCACTGTACGTGCTTGAACATTTTCCTGCAAAAGGATGGTCAGATTGTAACACCACAGCTCTTATGCTGTATGAATTTATTTTGCTTTTCCTTTATTTAATGTTACGTTGTTGATTTTCTGTAAGTGTGATTGAATCGATAACATAAAATTGTGTACTCTTTTCTTTGTCAAACCTTTGATGTCGTGATTTGATTCTATGCAAAGTAGTGTATCTGTAATTTAAAGTTATTTGTCCCATTTGGAGGGAACAGAACTTATTGTATGTAATTGTAATTTTGTGTGAATAATTTTTTGTAGAAGTGTTAATATGTGAGAATGTTCTGTTTTATTTAATGTATTTGTTTGCTGTTATGTAAATTGCTGATCCTCACTTAGGGCTCTTAGTTATTCTGTATGTAAAAGGTGTAGTGGTTCCCCTCAGGAACGGAAATATGTAGCGCGCGCAAATTGTGATTGGCATAGGTGGAAAAGGTGGAACTGATAGTCAGTCGGAGATGAGCCAGTAGTCGGAGACGAGCTACCAGTCTGTGCACTGTCAATGTAAAGGTGCATATCATGCTGATTCAGAGAGAGGCTTTTACTGCTTCTTTCCAATGCCTCGGATGGGTGGATAAATAGCTGGATCTATTCTGGAATTTGTATGAATCATCGCCATGAAGATACGATAAAGTCCGGCAATTCTACCTGTAATTCCACCTACCAACATGCAGTTGCTACCACATTGCGCAATCACTGTAACGTAATACTATATTGATGTACAGTGAAGGATCAGCCTAATGGATGTGTTAGTGTGCTGAAATATAAGGTAATTCATATCGGAATTTATTTACCTACCTTGATTTTACTCCTCATTATAACACCTCTCAGGGTCCTCTCCGTTTGAAGTAAAGTGATTACCGAGTGCCCTTACTGAAAGTACGTTGAAGCCTAGAGCTTTGTTAAATAATGCCTATTGAAACTGTTATTTAAAGTGCTGTTACCAAACTCAAACTTTAGGCTGAGTCTTATGAAGTAAATGATCACGTTGTTGTCTGTAGTAAATTCTAAAAAAGGAGAGTCAGTTTCTTGCAATTTTGTCAACATTGTGTTTCGTTGTAGTAAAAGTGAGAAAGCTGCAGTTGTGAAACGTTACATTCTCATGTATGCCAAGTGTTTGTCTCTCTTGTGTGCATATTAACAGTATAAAGACCACTCAGTTTGTGTAAACCCTGAAAGTGATAGTGTTTTTCTGTACCTGTTATAATTTTGAAAATAGTTCCTGCTGCTCTAACTGTTAGCTTCAATCTTAAAACATATGTGTGTTGGAGTTCATTGCACTCGCGTGTTGCTAAGTCTAGTTTGTGTCTGTCGTGTTGTCCATTATAGTTACTTATACCTACTTTCATAAACGAGAATGTTAATCTTTCTCTTGCCTAATTAGGCTGGCGACCGTTTCCCTTATTCTATAAACAGTATAGCTAGGCAAAATTTTGTTTGTCACTATTCCAATATCAATGTAATTCTGACTTTCATTTCCGATAAGCCACTTCCATTAGGAACAATACGGTCAACTTAACAAAATTCCTCTCAGAGGGTAACACTGCTCTGTTGCTTTGTGCCATAGTTACTTTTACAAAATTGTTTTATGTTACAACCTGCTTCTGGCATTGAGGTTATGGTACAGTAGTTAGCAGACGGGGAGTGTTATACGTGGCGCCGCGTGACAGAACGTTGTTCAGTTTGCACCTACAGACGGAAAAAATTATAAATAGTTAGCATCTTACGAACATTGAGTGAACATAAAACGTCCAGCGGCACGAACCTGTACATTACTTGACAGAACTAGTAGTGAAAGTTCAGATTAAATAAAAAATAAATGGTATTAGTACTTAATAATAGCTAAAATGGACAGGAAATTAGAAATAAATGTAGACACACGAGAGCAGAATGCAACCGAGAGCAGTTCAGGCAGCACACCAACAGATGGCATGACGCGCGAATTAAATTACGTACGTTATCACGCAGACGTTAATAAACAGATCGAAGCTATGTGTGTAGCGCGTACTAAGCAAGACAATGTAGGCGATGTTGTCGAAGACAGTGGCTATACTGATGAATCGAGGGATATGTTTGAATCACCAAAACCAGAAAGGAGTGTAGGATCTGAACACGAAAAGGCAGTAGAATCTAAAAGTGAAAAGACACTAGATCTGACTGACTTGCTTAAAATACTGTCTGCGCAAAATGAAAATATTAATGCACAAATCGCAGCACTAGGGCAACAAAATGTAGAACAAAGACAGCTAATTGCAGCACACAGTGACAATATTAATACACAAATCGCAGCACTAGGGCAACAAAATGTAGAACAAAGACAGCTAATTGCAGCACAGGGGCAGTTAATTACAACACAGGGTAGTGATATTAGTAAACAAATGCAAGAGCAGGGTACCAGACTTAGTAAACAAATTGAAGAAGTCAACTCAAGAGTAGGAACAGTGAGTAATGAAATCAAAAGTATTAAAAGCGAAATTACTGTCATCAATGGCAATATTGCCAATGTACAAGGACAAATTGATGACATTAACGAAAGATTTGACACTGAAGTAATTAAAATTCAAGATCAAATAGAACCCTTAGTCGTCACTAAAGTAGACGAAAAGGTATTCGGTATTAAATCCGAAATACAAACAGAATGTAACCTGGAAATTGCCCAGATTAAACAATCTGTAACAGAAACAAGCAGAGCTCTAACCAAACAGATTCTTACTTGCGAAAAGAAGTGTGAACATAACACTTCACAAATCCAAGGCAAAGTGTATGACTTGGAAAAGAAAATACAAACCGGACCTACACATTTTACTGAAAGAATGCCTCTCAGTAAAATATTAGAGGGCGAAGAGAAATTCGACCCTGCAAAGAGGCATAACGGATGGCACCCCCTAGACTTTGTAAAGAACTGCGAAAGAAATTTTCCTGAATATTTGTCTGATCAGGAAAAAATTAATGTTGTAATTAGTGCACTAACGGGAGAAGCAAAAAGGTGGGGGTTGAATCTTGATATTAACCAGATGTCTTTTGAAACCTTCAAACAAAAATTTATTGACGAATACTGGTCAGAACAAAAACAAGACCAGTTGTGGCGTGAGTTTTTAATGGCCAGGTTGTATGACATCAGAGGTAGGCAAACCATGAAAGAATTCTGCGAATCATGGTACAGAAAACTGATACATTTGAAGGCTAGAAGAACTGAAGCTGAGATCGTTTGGGTTCTTTGGCAGAAACTGCCTGAGGATTCGAAACGATATGTTGGGAGTACACACAGTAGTTTTTCTGCGTTCTTGGAAAAGGTAGAGGATGAAGATCACTGGCGAAGAAATCGCGAGTACCGTCCCCATAATAACAATAATTATTCGCGAGAAAGTAATGACCAAGCTGAACGACAGGAAAACGATAGATTTCGTGTAAATACGATTCAAAGAGGTCGTGCGAGAGGTAGAGGAAATTATACGACGCGCGGCAGAGGATACATAGCACGAAATTCCCAAACTAGAGACGAAATGGAAAACTAAAGACCGCGTGTGTTACGGGCCGGATTCACGCGGAAACCGGTTTTGGGCCCAAAGAAAAGATGCCAAATATTATATTCGAGAGGGAAAGATGTAAACTATGGGGCAGGAAGGTTAAGGGCACGCGTATAGCAGACGGGCGCGGAATGATACATAGTGGCGTTCCCAGTGCGAAGTCACGTGACCGTTCGTGCTCGGGCCAGCCGTTGCCGAAGCAGCGTACATTGCACTTGGCAGCAGACACAAATGGCAGACGTCAGAACAAGATGGCTGCCGTAGAGAGAGACAGAAGAGGCGGGATCGGACACTTCCGATGGCCGGTTTCAGTAGTAGATGAATGTAGAAATGAAAATAAAGTTAATATGTCATATGATAAAGATAACTCGGTATCGGAATCGTGCGAAAAAACTTTATTAAAAAATAAAAGGGAGCCAGAAAAGGCGAGTGAAAAGGGAAATATTGGCACTGTTAATGATGTGTATGAAGTAAAAGACATAGATGTGGGGGAGGTTGTGATGAATAAAGAGGAAAGGGAGGTAGAATATGCCACGCAAAAGACGTGTGCACAATTAATAATAGGCAAAAAAGAGGTAGAGGAGGACGTTCGTAATCATGACATTATGAGCAGTGCAGATGAAATTATTGTTGATGGAAAGGTGTTTAATAGTTTTGATGCAGAAGGGTCTAGTAAGAATTTCGCACGATTACCTGAAAATGACAGCATGGAAGAAAATGAAATGAAAATTATTGAAGTATGTGACGATTATACTAAGTATGAAGTTAAGGCTGAAATCGTTCAAAGTGATATAACAGAAGTGCCTGACTGTCCAAACGATGTACATTGTGTAGAAAATGAGTCGGAAAACGAAGTGACTGAAACATCTAGTGATAATCTGCCTCACTGTTTAAAAGTTGCTTTCGTGCTCGAATCTGATGACGAAAATGAAATCAGTGATAGTTCGGATGGTGTAGGGTATATGAACACAGATAAGAATAAATATACTATCTTTCCCTATTGTTCAAAAGTCGGGTACTTAAGTGAATCTTATGGTGAGGAGGAGAGTAGTGATGACTCCAGTGAAGATGAATTTTCGGGTGTAAACGAAGGTGAATACACTTTTACTGAAAGAGGGTATGAGAAAATTAGTGACATTTTACCGAAGCAAGATACAGAAAGTGAAACTGGGCCAAAACCGAATGAATTATTTAGTAATGTAACACAGGGGCATAATTTACAGGAACCCCCAGATGATACTATACTGGGGCAAGCCTTAACAAATGTTTTGAAAGAGTGTGAATCACAGGAACAAAAAGAACCTCATGATAACACTATATTGGGGCAAGCTTTAACTAATGTTTTGAGTAAGTGTGAGGCACAGGAACAAAAAGAACCACCTGATAAAATAATAGCAGAGCAGGAGATGTTGTACCTTGCTAAAGACTTTGAAATTCCAAAACCTAAAAAGCCACCTGATGAAACAAAACGTTGGCAAGATCTGAATAGCTTAGTGAAAGATGTAGAAAATAGGAGGCCTAAAAAGCCACCAGACTTAGTAACTGTTTTATGAACCATAAAAGACTGCCTTGTTAATAAAGAGACTGGAGGCAGGGTGCTGTATTTGTATATATGTTGTTAATATAATGCATCACTTTATTATTATTATTATTATTATATCTGAGTGTTACCTGAAAGTGGATTGTTGTTTTGTTGATCTTGAGGCCTGTTGGAGGTTGTTGCTTATTTATTATAGTGTACTGTTTAACTTTGCTTAGGAAATGTTTATTTTCAATTGAACACTTACTGTTGCCAGTCTAATTATGATGAGAGGGTCATGTAGTGTGAGAAACATGAAAACTTTATGAATAAATATGCTTATGGTAACTTAATGAAAGTGCAAAGAACTCTTCAAGATAATAATTAATTTCTAATATACTTAAAATTCAGAAAGGGCTTATGTTTGCAGTATGTGGTTTACTTAAAGATACATGTCCTCAGAAGAGGGTTATTAAGCCTCAGGGGACATGTACTCTTTGCATTGTCAAGTGTCTGACGAGCACTAGGTACCCGAGTCGTTGTCAGCACTACTTCCATTTCTTTTCGTGCTGCCAACCTTCCTCTTCATCATTCAGAACTTTTACTATCTTCTTTCCTTCTTCTCTATCAGAGTAAACTGAAAAGTGTAGAAATAATGTAAGATACTGTGTGTTGTTTGTGGATAAGTAAATGATTAATTAAAATGGGTACAGTAGAAAATGACTAAGAACAATGAAAGTATAGTGGGTATTGTAAAGGAAAAATGTAATGAAAAAGTAATTGGAAAGAGAAATATGAATGAGATAAGGTAAGAATATTGAAAAGAAAAGGTAAATTAATACTATAAAATGACTAAATGTAAACGTTTTTGAAACTAGGGGTAAATATGGTGTTGAAAAACTGTGGAAATGAACCTGGCTAATGTGTGTAAGATAGATATGAGATGTATATGTCTTGTGCCACAAAAAGGTGGCAGAAATCACTTGCAATAGGATATGAAATTATTGTCCTGATCTTGATGTATGTAATGACCTAACTGTGTGTGGAAAAGCAATGATAAAGGAGTTGTAAGAAATACTTTATCCTAACTTGATCCTGAATATGACATTTAATTTTTTTCTCGATTAATGTATATGTTACCTGATTGTGTCATTTGAAAAGAAATGATTTTGTTGCCAGTGTCTAATTACTGTTTCAAAGTTACAGGTTTCATGTTTTATACTACTAATGCAAATTTTATCAAAAGTGTGACAAAATGATGAAAAACCTGGAAATGATGACAATAAACTGCTCAAAAATGTGTCGATGGGCAGTACAACAAGACAAAATAATGAGAATGCTGTGGTCCTGAAGCTAAGGACTACCAAATATACGATGTGAGCAGTAACCAAAGGACTTGCCATTGTGGGGCAAGGAGCTGATAAGTGGTCATGAACTGCCAAACCTAGAGGATGGGGCAGTGAATTAATTTAAAATTGTGTTTTTTTTGTGTGTGTTCTTAATCTAAATTGTGTTTTGTGTCTAAATGTTATAGGTAAAGACTGCCAAACCAATAACGGGCAGAGTGTGTAACATGGACTGCTAGTGCTGAGGCAAGCAGTGAATTAAGTTAGGTTTTTTGAGCAATATGTTATGAACTGACTATTCTTATTGAAGTCAGTGAAAAGTTATTATAAAATATATATGCAACTTATTTAAATGGATGTAGATGTTTTTGAGACCAAGTTTTCTTAGATAACTTAAAGTTTTGGACTGCCTTGTTTTAAAACACAGCAGTGATGATTAAAGATAGGCTCTGAATATGTTAGTGTGTTTATGTGTAACAAATATTTTGGACTGCTATTAATGAAGAGCAGCTTTAAAGTTAATTAATTTGAAAAAACCTTGCAAAGTTACTTTGGTATTTAAGGAGTCAGTTGGAAAAGGTTTCCATAGCTGTTTGTGTAAATTTTTGTACATATGTGGATGCAAACTGATATTTTCAATATTTCATTAATTGCTGAACCTTGTAAAATGTACTGTGATCATTAATATACTTGTGTGTCTGTGAAATTTTACATTCTTTTAAAATTATTGAGAGACAAACTTCTGTTTTGTTAAGTTAAAATGTTCTGTGCTATTGTATATGTGTTTATTCTTTTATTTTATTTTGAATGCTATACCTTTTCTACTAATATGTAGATTAGTTTGTGTACCGTTTGTCAATTATTTGAACTATGTGTGTATGAAATGAACATGCTTAAAGATATCTTGTGTAATGATGCAAAATTAGTTTCCTTAAACCAGTGTGAAATTGAAAATTGCTTTAGATGCCTTATTTTGAAACTCTTTTGGAAGAATGATATGAAGTTTCTTAGTGTATATACTGTATGTTTGTAATATGTTTTTTTTTTCTTCCCAACTGAAGTTGGAACGGAATACATTTTTTTTGCAGCCAGCACCACTTAGGTGTTATGGATGTTTCCTTGAAGTATCCCTGACGGGAAACTTCAATGAAACATGGGGCATGTGTAACACCACAGCTCTTATGCTGTATGAATTTATTTTGCTTTTCCTTTATTTAATGTTACGTTGTTGATTTTCTGTAAGTGTGATTGAATCGATAACATAAAATTGTGTACTCTTTTCTTTGTCAAACCTTTGATGTCGTGATTTGATTCTATGCAAAGTAGTGTATCTGTAATTTAAAGTTATTTGTCCCATTTGGAGGGAACAGAACTTACTGTATGTAATTGTAATTTTGTGTGAATAATTTTTTGTAGAAGTGTTAATATGTGAGAATGTTCTGTTTTATTTAATGTATTTGTTTGCTGTTATGTAAATTGCTGATCCTCACTTAGGGCTCTTAGTTATTCTGTATGTAAAAGGTGTAGTGGTTCCCCTCAGGAACGGAAATATGTAGCGCGCGCAAATTGTGATTGGCATAGGTGGAAAAGGTGGAACTGATAGTCAGTCGGAGATGAGCCAGTAGTCGGAGACGAGCTACCAGTCTGTGCACTGTCAATGTAAAGGTGCATATCATGCTGATTCAGAGAGAGGCTTTTACTGCTTCTTTCCAATGCCTCGGATGGGTGGATAAATAGCTGGATCTATTCTGGAATTTGTATGAATCATCGCCATGAAGATACGATAAAGTCCGGCAATTCTACCTGTAATTCCACCTACCAACATGCAGTTGCTACCACATTGCGCAATCACTGTAACGTAATACTATATTGATGTACAGTGAAGGATCAGCCTAATGGATGTGTTAGTGTGCTGAAATATAAGGTAATTCATATCGGAATTTATTTACCTACCTTGATTTTACTCCTCATTATAACACCTCTCAGGGTCCTCTCCGTTTGAAGTAAAGTGATTACCGAGTGCCCTTACTGAAAGTACGTTGAAGCCTAGAGCTTTGTTAAATAATGCCTATTGAAACTGTTATTTAAAGTGCTGTTACCAAACTCAAACTTTAGGCTGAGTCTTATGAAGTAAATGATCACGTTGTTGTCTGTAGTAAATTCTAAAAAAGGAGAGTCAGTTTCTTGCAATTTTGTCAACATTGTGTTTCGTTGTAGTAAAAGTGAGAAAGCTGCAGTTGTGAAACGTTACATTCTCATGTATGCCAAGTGTTTGTCTCTCTTGTGTGCATATTAACAGTATAAAGACCACTCAGTTTGTGTAAACCCTGAAAGTGATAGTGTTTTTCTGTACCTGTTATAATTTTGAAAATAGTTCCTGCTGCTCTAACTGTTAGCTTCAATCTTAAAACATATGTGTGTTGGAGTTCATTGCACTCGCGTGTTGCTAAGTCTAGTTTGTGTCTGTCGTGTTGTCCATTATAGTTACTTATACCTACTTTCATAAACGAGAATGTTAATCTTTCTCTTGCCTAATTAGGCTGGCGACCGTTTCCCTTATTCTATAAACAGTATAGCTAGGCAAAATTTTGTTTGTCACTATTCCAATATCAATGTAATTCTGACTTTCATTTCCGATAAGCCACTTCCATTAGGAACAATACGGTCAACTTAACAAAATTCCTCTCAGAGGGTAACACTGCTCTGTTGCTTTGTGCCATAGTTACTTTTACAAAATTGTTTTATGTTACAACCTGCTTCTGGCATTGAGGTTATGGTACAGTAGTTAGCAGACGGGGAGTGTTATAAGATCCTGCAGAAAGCGTCGTCTCTTCTGTCTCTATGCTGTTCATTTTTGGAACACAACCTACGACCAAGTCAGAAACAGAAGTGATGAAACTTTCTGCAGGATCTTACCATCATTTTGCAGGACAATGCTGAAGCACACACAGTGCAAGCTGTTACTGATTTGTTTGACTGATGGGGCTGCTAAGTTCTACATCACCTACTGCACTCCCCTGACTTAAGCCCTCGTGAGTCAACTCGATTTCTAAACAGGAAACAGTTCGTGGCATTCGCTTCAAAACTGCTACAAATTCGTTGGGCAATAGACCGCTCCGCTCGAACTGTTAACACAACTGGCACTGCTAAGAGTATCCTACGACTTCCACATCGCTGGCAAGTGTCATACACATTTATGGTGACTACTCTGAAGGTCAGTAAGACTTTGAAACACGTATCTATTTTGTACGAGCTGAAAAATACATAGTTGCCACTATTAAAGTTCCAACCCTCGTATCTACATTGCGCGTGGGTTGTTGAACTAGAGGCTCAAGATAGTGTTCGGAAAATGTGCTCAGAATTACTTGACAAGACTGTCCGTCCTTATTACCGTCAAGGAATTCAATAGGCACAATGATGAAATTGGGTTTGAAATAGGTGGTTCGTCGCAAACTAATCGTCACAGGGTGATTATGGGCAATTTATCATTCATTAAAAGTAGTTGCGGTGGAATTGTACAACATGTAAGAACATCGATGATTAACTTAGGCCGGTTCACGTAGGCCAGTTACTCGCATCCCGGTAACTCCGCAGTCACTCAATTTTGCTCTCGATAGACGCAACATTTTTGTCGATTGCAATGAACACTCCCCCTTCAGTAACGTTTATCCTGTCTCTTCGATATACGTACATGCCTTGTTCCACTTCTGGGAGCTTTCTACTTTGAGTTTCACCCAACTATAGGTTTCCTGCATAATTTGAGTACATCAGCTTTCCTAGAGGGCGGTAAACCCAGGGAACTTGTTACGTATGACGTGGCAACTCATTGTTAAAACTCCTACATTCGAAATGTCTTTACTTTGCACGCGTTCTGCTTTCCTCTTCTCCATGTCAGCTGGCAAGCGCTCAACAGACGACCTCAAACTATCACCTAGCCTAAAAAAAGAAAAAAAAACATCTGAAGCCCACAAGTTGCTACCCGAGTAGCTACTGTGTAGTGCACGTCTGGTCTATCAATTTTGCATCATACAAGGCAAGTCGAGAAATCTACATGAAAGACCGTTACGGAGCCGACGGAGCCTCTGATTCAGACTTTCCACTCGGCTCCATAGCGACGGACCCGATCATTTCTGGGTACGATACTGCAAATTGTAAGCTCTGCTTCAGCCAGAAATCTTCATCATTTCTGCCATTTGCGCGTACATATACATCTAAATCTACATCTACGTCTGCATGAATACTCTGAAAGTCACATTTAAGTGCCTGGCAGAGGGTTCATCTTCATAACTCTCTATTGTTTCATTCTTGAATAGCGCGCAGGAATAACGAATACCTATATCTTTCCGTACAATCTCTGCTTTCCCTTATTTTATCATGGTGATCTTTTCTCGCTATGTACGTCGGCGACAACAAAATATTTTCACGTTGGGAGGAGCAAGTTGATGATTGGAATTTCTAGAGAAGATTCCTCAGCAATGAAAAAGGCCTTTGTTTTAATTATGTCCCTCATAAATCCTGTATCATTCCAGTAACACTCTCTCCCCTATTTCGCGATAATTCAAAACGTGATGCCCTTCTTTGAACTTTTTCGATGTACTCCGTCAACCCTTCTGGTATGTATCCCACACCGCGCAGCAGTATTCTAAAAGAGAATGGATAAGCGTCCTGCCAATAAAACGCAGTCTGTGGTTGGCCTTCCCACATTTTCTATGTGTTCCTTCCAAACAAAGTTGTTCGTAATTGTGGTTCCTAGGTATTTAGTTGAATTTACGGCCTTCAGATTTGACTGATTTATCGTGTAACCTGGGTTAAACAGATTCCTGTTAGCACTCATGTGGATGACCTCACACTTTCGTTATTTAGGGTCAATTGCCAATTTTCCCACCACACATATATCTTTTCTAAATAGTTTTGCGATTTGTTTTCATCCTCTGATGACATTATTAATCGATAAACGACAGCGTCATCTGAAAACAGTCTAAGACGGCTGCCCAGGTTGTCTCCCGAATCGTTTATATAGATAACGAACAGAAAATGGCCTATAACACTACCTTGGGGAACGCCAGAAAGCACTTCTGTTTTATTTCATGAGTTTCCATCAGTTACTACGAACTGTGACTTCTCTGATAGAAATCACGAATCCAGTCACATAACTGAGACGATACTCGATATGCACGCAATTACACTACAAGCCGCTAGTGTGGTACGGTGTCAAAAGCCTTCCGAAAATCCAGAAATTCAGAACCAATTTGAAATATCTTGTCAATAGCTCTCAACACTTCATGCGAGTAAAGAGCTCTTTGTGTTTCACAAGAACTGAGGATGGTGTTAACACTCAAGCGACAGATGTCACTCGTCTCGACATAAGTCAGGACTTAAAAATGGCTTCACACACCACTCTCGACAGCCACAGGCAGGTTCTGCTCCACAAATCCTATGAGAGTCCCTGGCAGACACACAGAACGCACACCGTACGCTTTCCAGTCTTTGGTGCTATTTCCACAAGGTGCTCCATCCCGCCCCTAGCACTGGAGCTCTCAATAAGCACATAACCGCACCTCCCTCGTGTGTCTGTTAGATTCCTGGTGAAGGAGCTGCCACTGGTTCACTCGTCCCCAAATTCATCCGAAGAAATGTGGACGCTCTTCCCTGCCTGCTAGAGGCAGTGTTACGCGGTATAACCGCGGTGCGGTGCTACTGGCAAGGGAAACTCCCCACCGCACCGGCCGGCCGCTGTGGTCGAGCGGTTCTAGGCGCTTCAGTCCAGAACCACGCTGCTGCTACGGTCGCAGGTTGGAATCCTGCCTCTGGCATGGATATGTGTGATGTCCTTAGGTTAGTTAGGTTTAAGTAGTTCTAAGTTCTAGGGGACTGATGACCACAGATGTTAAGTCCCATAGTGCTTAGAGCCATTTGAACCACCTGAACCAATCGCGCCGCCCTCAGATATAGTGGTAAGATAGCCTAGTGGGCAGCCCGTCAAAAACTGAACACACATAAAGAATGAAAAAAAGGTAGAAGGTGTAATGAACTGTAAAAAAAAGAAGCAAAATGGAACAGTGAATTATCCAAACACAAGAAGTGCAACGTCGAATGAATTTAACAAGTCATGACGGCGTGGTTATGCCGTCGTGGCATGGGAGTGTGAAGGAGGAGATCCGCGTTCAAATCTCCCGCGTGCCCGTTTCTTTTTTTCTCCACAAAATTGTGAGCTGTGCATCCTGTCATTGCCGTGTCTAATCGCAGTATTGAGATTTGTGTCTTTATCGTCGTTTAACGTCCGTTTGCAGCAGCGAAGTTTAAGGAAGGGACTTCCAGACGTATGTACCTCCTGTTTCGTCTACACAAGTACCATATGTAATGACTCACGTTGTCTTTTGGATTTTTGACACATTGAATTCCCTTGTAGTAATATACGTCACATCTGTTTGTTTTTTGTTTTCATTTCTGGTAGAGGTTTATGTGACATTTCGCCTGATCTCATTACTCATCACATTTACTTGCGACGATAATATATGTGACTCATATTCTATAACTAATGTATAGTATGACAACTGCGAAGACTACAGAAGAAGATCAGACACGTCAGTGACCGGACGTAAGGTGCATAATTTTGAGAAAAAAAATACGGCACGAGTAAAATTTGAACTCTGGTCACAAATCTCCCACTTTGCAGTCCAACGACTTGCCCACACAACCACAACACAGCTATACTTCAAACTATGCTCGATGCTGCACATCTAGTCCTTAGACCGTTCGATGTTTCTATTTTGCTTCTTTTTCTGCAGTTCAGTACAGCTTCCTCCTGTTTTCATGCTTAACCTGTGCGGAGTTTTTGACGGGCTGCCGACAGAACCATTTTACCACTATATCTGAGGGGACGCCATAGGGAGCACTCCTTGTGAGAGTCGTAGGCGTCCGCAAGCGGCAGGAGGGGGGGTGGTGCGGCAGGGTGGACGAGAAGGAGCACTTGTCCTCTCCTGCAATATGGGTAAGGGGTTTTTATTTATTATACATTTCTCATGTATTACTAGCAGTCACTAGCAGCGACTCAACTGAGCCCGACGGGAAATTGACTTCAGCAATCACTGAAAATCTTGGCTACTGAAGTCTTAAATTACTCTGATTCATGGACGTGAAGGCAATTTTGACGCTGTTCTGCTGTCAATACGTTTTTCATAGCTATGCCGAAACAGTGTGCTCAACTCTTCTGTCACTTCCTCATACAGCCCTTATCGAACTGCAGATATCCTGGCTCGCAGATTTCGACGCCAAATCTTAAAACGACTTAAACATGCCTGGAGTATAGTCGTACATGCACACTGTGGTGTCACCGCCAGACACCACACTTGCTAGGTGGTAGCCTTTAAATCGGCCGCGGTCCGTTAGTATACGTCGGACCCGCGTGTCGCCACTATCGGAGATTGCAGACCGAGCGCCGCGACACGGCAGGTCTAGAGAGACTTCCTAGCACTCGCCCTAGTTGTACAACCGACTTTACTAGCGATGGTTCACTGACAAAATACGCTCTCATTTGCCGAGATGATAGTTTAGCATAGCCTTCAGCTACGTCATTTGCTTCGACCTAGCAAGGCGCCATTATCAGTTACTATTGATATTGTGAATCATGTACCGTCAAGACCGACGTTCTTCATTAACGGATTAAAGTTAAGTATTCCACCAGCTACGTCCGTTTTTCTAAATTCTAATTTCCTTGTCCTGTTCCAGACCTCACGCCAGCCTGCGTGAGCTAAAACGCGTGCCTTTCGGCCTCCTCTAGTAACCCGGTGTTGGCTCTCCTGCCAACCAAAACACACACCATCCGTTCCCCAGTTACCGTAAGGGCGAACCCTCCGTTTGCTGCACAACGGAATGACGACAGTCGAGTACTATTTATGTGGACGAAGAAATCCGCGACGACATGCAGTTTATTTATTCAGTTTCACACGGCAGAACTACTCTCTTGCTCTCTCAATTGACAGCTGTGGGTCTGTACCTGTACACTTAATCTTGGAAGCTAAATACATTAGTCGAAAAAAGATACCTTTTACCGCGTTGGAAAAGAGAAAAGAAGCGTGAAATATGAAGGTCGAAAAAATATTTCTCCGGGGATTGGAACCTTCTCAAACTCTTTGGGATGCAAAGCGGTGCAGAATGGAATCAGAGTTACTAGTTACTCTACTCGAATGTTGATGCTGGGTTACACTTTTCTTAACATACCCAAAAACTGCAGTTCTCAAAACACATTTAACTGAACTTTATATGTGCCGGTCAGCATAAAAAATAGAAGGCGTTGAAATAATACAATTAATCCGCTAACAAGGTAAGATGTGACATTTTGTTGCCAAACAAAATGTTACAGCTATCACCACAGTTCACAAAGTTTTATCAAATAGTATTTCCTCAGTCCTTTTGAATTTTATATCCCGTATTTTTAATTTCAGTTCCCTCCTGTCATTATATCAACAAAATAAATTTTCGTGAATCTTTTGCGTCTATATTTTCTTACCCATTGGTTAACCTGAACGTAGTATTATGATGTAATTACAGACTGGTGAAAGAAAAAAGCAGCAACAATATTCGTATTAAAATTTTTAAATGTTACACTCACTGTTTTAATACTAATACTATTTAGCAATCAAAGCAATTTACCTTAAAAGTATTAAATGAGTAATTAGCAATCGTGTGAGATACATTTCGGTTTGTCGAGATTAATGCTGGGAACCAGACATAGTTTCACACTCACCGAATCATTTATACAAAATATGGCAGTTTTAGTGTTGTCCTAATCATCATCATTTCATCCTCATCGACGCGCAGGTCGCCGAAGTGGCGTCAAATCGAAAGACCTGCACCAGGCGAACGGTCTACCCGGCGGGAGGCCCTAGCCACACGACATTTCCATTTATATATCTCCCCTTGGTTCAATTTATGTGGCCATCAACGCTGGAAACCACTAATATTTTTCTCTGTTGTGCCTCCTGCGTAGCTGTACTACGTTCTTCCTCAATCACAGATAACAGACAATAGGACTCAAAATAAAACCTACTGTCAATGAAGGTAACTATTCTCCACCTTACCACTCCTGTCATACAATAAAAATATAGTGTAATGATGTTCTCGACAAACTGACTTCAATGGAATGGTTGTATGACGCTACATAAGATCCGAACGGAGCTGTCGCCCTGTGACAGATTCAACACTCTAATGGAGGTTAGTTGCAAATGTGGTCGAAACGCTGGGCTACAAAACAACATGACGACGGGGTCGCATACCCGCAACGTTAAACTGAAAGCTGGCTGTTACATTTGTAACTTTCAGTACTTAGTTTGCTATTTTCTATATTCAGTGGAACCGCGCGACCGCTGCGGTCGCAGGTTCGAATCCTGCCTCGGACATGGATGTGTATGATGTCCTTAGGTTAGTTAGGTTTACGTAGTTTTAAGTTCGAGGGGACTGATGACCTCAGATGTTCCCATAGTTCAAATGGTTCAAATGGCTCTGAGCACTATGGGACTTAACAGCTGTGGTCATCAGTCCCCTAGAACTTAGAACTACTTAAACCTAACTAACCTAAGGACATCACACACATCCATGCCCGAGGCAGGATTCGAACCTGCGACCGTAGCAGGCGCACGGTTCCGGACTGCGCGCCTAGAACCGCGAGACCTCAGTTGATTTCTCATAGGCAGGGATGCTTACGTGTATGTGGTCCTTACGGGAGTCTGTGTGAAGGTCAAACGGTGGCACGTCTGTACGATCCTCCTGCGTTAGTTACTTTTTTTTAAATTCGATATCTAATACTTGAATTTTCCTTCAGCAATCTGCTATTGCCTCACCACACTAATTGACGGATGGCAGGACTGAAGCCTTCGATCCGCTTAGTGGCAGTACATAACATCAGAGTTTTCTTATGTTTGCCAGATATTTCCCTCACATATGACGATGGAAGCTTTCGTTAGCCTCACGAATCTTTTTGTAAATGCATCAGCTTCCACTATCTCCTGTCTATGGGCATTGGCACACACTATTTTTAACGGCGAGTGCAACAATATTACCTCAGCATTTTCCGATTTTCGTTTGTTTAACTGCGGTCGGTCCTTTCTGTCATTAATTCACTTACTGGACATACACTTCTCCAGACAGTGATTTACAGTATTTGAACTTTGCCTCGTAATTCCTCTACCTCCACCGCAGAGGAGCAACATTATGTTCATTCATTGTCAAAGAAGGGTTTTTTATTTTGTTTATTTATTTGCAATTTTCTTTTACTCTGTTATCTGTATAAAAGAACAGATCGAATGTTGCATATGAATTAGCATGAATGAACACATAATATTTTAAAATAATTGCAAATGTGTTAGTAGTAACTAAGCATTATACTATTTAAGGGGCGGGGGGGGGAGGGGGGGAGGGAACATGAAAGTTGAATAATCACATTTCAACAAAAAATTATAATAACTAAAACCGTCTGCATAGTACCATTTGGCCATTTGGCGCGCAGATATCTGTTCATCCGGAATCCAGAAGGCAGACACAACTGGTCTTTTACTCTATGTGGCATTTGTAGATCACAAAATTTGTGATCTGTGATTCTGGACTACACTACTACAACACTATACTATACAGGGCTACACAACATTACACTACATTACTGTACTTGGTATTACAACTCAACTGAATCTCTCATAAATCTGGGTGGTTAACCTACTGCGCTCTGAGATGCAACTCAATATTCACAGGAGTTGTGTTGCATTGCCCCCCCCCCCCCCCCCCCCCCCCCAAGGTGCAGAGACTGTGGGATGACTGTCAGGGTCTCAGGAAGTCCTTCCTGGTCCTCACCGAGGCTCATCATCCCATTGCTGTGGTCATCAGTCCCCTAGAACTTAGAACTACTTAAACCTAACTAACCTAAGCACATCCCAAACATCCATGCCCGAGGCAGGATTCGAACCTGCGACCGTAGCAGTCGCGCGGTTCCGGATTCCGCGCCTAGAACCGCTAGACCACCGCGGCCGGCTGTTCCCATAGTGCTCAGAGCCATTTGAACCATTCTCTATTCAGATTTTCATACATTAGCCACTGCTTTGCTGCAAAGGAGCCTTTCTTGACCTTGTTTATCGAATCCAAACTACTTACTCAGTCTGTGAGGTGTTCAGGAAGTAGGTTTTGAGTTCCGCTGATCTGATTAGTCAGGTCACGTGACGTAGCGCTGCGTAACGAATTTCAATATTCATTTCGTGTCTTGACCAGCTTGTTTTGACATGGTGCTCTTCGCTGTTTGCTATATGATGTATCGGTAAGATATACTCTAGCTACGTGAAGCAAGAGCACCCCAGCCGTAAGATTTCCTTAATAACTCATTGCGAGCGTATGGCTCACGCATACTTACTTTTTTGATTCGCATCGCAAAGTTGCCAAAACTCTCTTGTTTTTGACGCCTGTTTCATATGCGGATATCCGATCTATGTGTCTTTGTGAGGAAAGTATGTTTCGAGGTTTGGTAAAGAATCTGTCTTCTGTTAACTAGCCCTAATGATAAAGCAGTTAATCCCCGTCACACTCTAAAAGTGAACATTTGTCAAAAATTTGTAACATGTATTGATCTTGCTTTATTTGATAATTCAGTTGTGAGACGTCTATGTGCCACTTGCTTTCTGAGCACAAATGTGACAAATGCAATTGTAATTTGATTACTCTTCTGAAGTTTTCTATAACAATTTAGATTCAGATATTGTTTTAAAGTTATTTTTGCTTTTCAATCACTTTCCTACGTAGACGACTTTGCTTGCCTTCAGCAATCGGCAACACTTGAAATTAACATTAAAACTAGTAGCATCGACCATGAGTAGTATATTTCACGTTCCGTGCATTGCTTATTTTTATAGGTGATCAGTTTTTAAGACCTACACTGCGCAACAAAATTAAAGGATCAATTTTTCGAAAGCTATTCGCTCAGATATGTTTCAAATATGGCTCAAAGATCAGTATAGCCTTCCTCTGCAACGTCGCAAAATCGTGGCGCCCTATGATGTCCCTCACGGGCTAGGAGACGCTTCAGACAGGAAGGTGTCGACACATGCGAAAGAAGGCCCACACCTCACATATCCGTGTGAGCTCTAAGGTGGGTTTGTGATGTCACATTGGCACCAAATTTTTATCAAAATTCTGCCTAGCGCCAAAGCAGACGTGTTGCACGTTGGTCGTCACACCGTCTCTTACACATATTTCCACACTCCTTTTGACGCCTGTGCTATGGAGCTGAGAAACGCGACACCTGGCTTTGAAATCATGCGCTTTTCTTATGAGTGTCCGAACAAAACGTTTAAGACACACTGCCAATCAGAATCGACATGAAAAGTTCTCAGGGGAGAGTATAAAGGACGTCAATGAAACCTTGAGGCGTTCCACACATTTCACAGTCTGAAACGACAGTTAGTAATGAGATGACCAATAGAATGACGTTCTCGACAATATTCGACCTTCCTGCACTCCTCTTGGCGTTTGAAGCCTACTCCAAGCACATCCCATTAAACGTGATCTGACCATTTAACGTGAGATTGTAATTTTTGCTCCGGTGTACGGAGTAGAAGGGCAAGAAACCGTTCGTACCTATTCAGTGAAACGTTTTTATGCTTTTTCATTCTTTCCTTTTCGAATCCTGCTGAGGGGTGTGTACAAGCCGCTGCTACATTAACGTGTGCGTGAATAAAATGATGAAGGACTGAACGACCCCCCCCCCCCCCGCAACACACACACACACACACACACACACACACACACACACACATACACGCAGAGTTCCATAGCTACGTGCCACCCACGGACATTTGTTGAGCGCGTTAGAAAACTGTCTGTCAGACACTTCAACATTCAACCTTGCGCTTGCTCTAGCACCTGGGAAGCCCCTTCGACATCCTTTCGGTTCGGTTTGGCTGCCATTACGCGTTAGAGCACATCCGAAGTTACATCTTCGTCGAAATTTGCGAGAGATATATTGATAACGTGCTCTAGAAAGATGCGACAGCGTCGCTGAAATGGTGAGTCTTGGAGGGCCTCTCTGTCGTTTTATCCACGCACATATTAATGTTGCATCCTCCCCCCTCTCCCCCCCCCCCCCAACCTTGTGATCACACCATTGGAGGATGCGAAAATGAACGACAAAGAAGTGTAAAAACTCTGGTCTGCTTCGGATCACGTTCAAATTTCAGCAACAGGTAAGAACGGTCCTTTCATTTTCTTCCCTTTGAACCGGAGCAAAAACAGCGATTGCAATACCTTGGAAAAGGGTCAGATCGCGTTTAATGTTGTTGCAGCCCCATGATGTCCTTAGAGTAGGGTTGAAACTCAAAGGGGCAAGTAGAACTGTGTTTTTCGACCGCGAAATGTATGGCGAACAACGCCCCAATATAAAGGGTGATTTCACCGACACCGTTGATGCCACGCGCTGAGGACTCTTGTTGTCGTTTCTGGGTGGCGGCGCGTCTGAAATCTTTTTCTCGGCCACTCACAAGAAAACCGCGTGATTTCGACGGTAGGTGTCGCGGTTCTGACATGCATCGCAGAGGCGTCAAAAGAAGTGAAATGTGGGTAAGAGGGGGTGTGATGGTCTTCCATCTTGTGACTCGTTTATGGTGGCGTTGAGCAGAATTGCAGTAAAATTTGTAGCCAATGTGATACCATTAACCCACCTTCAGCTTACATGAAATTCTGAGCTGTGAGCTGTGACCTTTTTCCACATATGTCGACACCTAGCAGTTTGGAGCGTCGCTGAGCCCAAGGGTGGCGTCTCAGGGTGCTGCGCTTTTGCACCTTCGCTTTTAAGCAGATTTGAAACTTACGCGTCGGAATGGAAAGACGATTACTGGGATTCGAAAAGTGATCCTTTACTTTTGTTGTACAGTGCTACAATAACATTACAGAACACAACTTTTATAAAGAGACGGGGTGGAGACGTGTGGCATTTCATCTCAGCATCTGACGATCATTTACTAGGCGGACCAGTGGGCCAGTTTGCAGTAGCGTCTGCGAGTGGTGGAGGCCGCAACGTAAGAGCGGAGGCAGCGCGCCGTTGGCTTCTCACTGTGCGCTGTGTATTCACATGTGGGCCGACCCGCTGGCGGCTGAGCGTGAAGTTGGATGGGAGGGCGGAAGGGGGCCGGGTCAGCGGCGGGCGCACAGTGGCGGCGCTGCCCTGGCCTGCCCTGCTCCGCTTCTCTCTGCTCTCACGTGAACTGCCGGCGTGGGCGGCGCGGGGCTGCCAGTATCGATTCCGAAATATTAAAGCCGGCACAGACGCCGGCAGCGACAGCGGCGGCGGCGGCGGCGGCAGCAGCGCACTGTGTGTCAGGTGCCGTAGCGCACTTCAAAGGCCCGGGTTTGATTCCCCGCCTCCCTGCATACGTGATGCGGCTGGCTCCCACGCTTTGCCTGTATTACTGCCTCTTCACTGGAGTGCGCATATTTCATACAAAATAGGAAAGAGGGGCACATTCCGAATGCGAGTTTGCAAAAGTTGGGTGACACATGGTTCAGCCGGAATTTCTACTGTGCTAAAAGAGAGAGACTTTGAATTTTAAAAACTTGACCAAGAACGTGAAGTTGACCGTGCTGATCGTTGTGATGACCAGGAGAAGTATGTTGCACAAATCTAATTTTCTTAAATTAATCTCGGGAAATCGTCGTGTAAGAGAATTACGACGATAACTGTTTTTGTAGCCTACGGTCTGGAAACTGCACCTAGCACCAGTAATGAAGAAACAAGGAAGAAAAGAAAAACTTCAGTACTACGTTATTTACGAAAGGATTTTAAATGCCACGAGAATCGATATTTATAAATGTTATGTGAGATCGGAAATAATCACAGTGATCCCTTGGCATGTTAAACTATTCAAACAAATGACTATGTAGGTGGTGGCAGTATGGTGACGCTGGAAGACTCTTAGGCTATTGGCCACTCATGCAGCCGTATAGTTTTGTCGTTTGTTGTTCCATTGATCATTACTACGGCCTCTGACTTAGATGTGAAATGAGCAGCTTCTTCAAATGGTTCAAATTGCTCTGAGCGCTTTGGGACTTAACATCTGTGGTCATCAGTCCCGTAGAACTTAGAACTACTGAAACCTAACGAACCTAAGGACATCACACACATCCAGCCCGAGGCAGGATTCGAACCTGCGACCGTAGTGGTCACGCGGTTCCAGACTGAAGCGCCTAGAACCGCACGGCCACACCGGCCGGCTGAAATGAGTAGCTTTTATGATTATATTACACTTTTTCAGTGAAACATCTAGTGGTATAATTCTCATTTGCACGGTTGTCTTAAGCGGATATCGTTTCACTTAGTGTCTGAAGCAAATTTTATTATCTATGAAGTTTTTCACATCTTTGTGTGGGTGGGGTGAGTGAAGGATAGTGTAAAATGTTACATTGTCTAGTATTATACTTGTGAATGTCCTACTGTTTCCGTACTGTGAATGATCATTCGCAACCAACTTCACTATCGTGTAAACGTATTATAAGACTGTCGTAAGTCTTCCAACCTGTTTAAAGAGCTGTCAGTCAAATGTTCTGGAGCGCACACCATATGCTTATGTTCAACACGAATTTTCTTCTTCAGTGGCGAGAATATGGAGCCGTAAAATATTATCGATAGGAAAATCTAGAAATAAGTGAAATTTCTGATACTTCCATCTTCAAAATATGATACTGTACGTAACGCAAAAGTTTTCTTAGACGTTTGAGGTGTGCAACACGTAACTTGCAGCTCTACCTCTTAGCAACACAAACACCCAATTATATACAAAATTATGTATAATTTATTGATTTGTCCTCATTCATTACTTGTAATGGTCACCGCTTTTACAGTACACGGAAGCATGTGTTCCGTGTTATTGATGTTCAGTGGCACTCTATTTGCAAACACATATCACCGGAATAGATAAAGTTCTGTCGACCAAACCGGTGAAGATATGTGGACACAAAGGTATGGAAAGCTCAGTTTTTGTAGCTATGGTCTATACTGGATGGTGGGAATGAGAAAGCCAGGCTTAAATACATATAGGAGAAAATATACTGGATCACAAAGAACATTTGTTATAAAACTGAATGCTATTCGATTTAGGTGTTGGCTGAAAGGGGGCACGATGTATTGGTGTAGGTGGGATTCAAAACAGGGATGTACAGGACTGAGAGTAGATGAGATCTTATTTACGAATTACTGTGAAACAAGATATTTGGAGATTATGTACTTAGGAGCAGTGTGGTGA
The DNA here is from genome assembly GCF_021461385.2 of Schistocerca piceifrons. NCBI lineage: Eukaryota > Metazoa > Arthropoda > Insecta > Orthoptera > Acrididae > Schistocerca > Schistocerca piceifrons. Next base: position 303,686,085 of record NC_060138.1, read on the forward strand.
TCAGGTTTCCATAGTGCAGCGTTCGAGTAAGGGAAGGTCGTCGATGGCTTAACAAAAGGCCACATGTCGAGTTTATACGTTCACACTTTAACTGCTAGTATTGCTCTAAAATAATGTTTGGGTTTGTATCATTTGTGATACTGTGTGATAAAACCTTGCTTAAGACAGTGGATTTGCGATTCCGCAGGTGTGTGATTCGGATCGTCTCATTGTATTATGTCCTATGGTCCTATGGACAAAATATTTTACTCCTGTGTGTGCTTTAAGTGATTTCATGTATTTAACAAATGAGTGCTAACGTCAGGAAATGTGTGGCAGGGTGTTAGTCATTTTTCGAAGTGTATTTACGTCTACAGCATGGACAAAAAAACTGGTGTGGAAAATATTAACAATAACGCAGATGCGAAAATGACCCTTGTTAATGAAAAATGCTGAAGATGCTGCGCATCGCGACAACTGACACCGTTGGAGGACTGTGCTCGACTTATAAAACTGTGAGAGACTCGTAGAAGTTCTGTCTGAGAGGCAGCAGCAGCAGCAGCAGCAGCGTTTTCATTTTTCTGCTACAGCTTCCAGTGAATTAGTATTGATCCGAGCGCACCTGACCCTTCAGTTAGTCAAAAATGGTTCAAATGGCTCTGAGCACTATGGGACTTAACATCTGTGGTCATCAGTCCCCTAGAACTTAGAACTACTTAAACCTAACTAACCTAAGGACATCACACACATCCATGCCCGAGGCAGGATTCGAACCTGCGACCGTAGCGGTCGCGCGGTTCCGGACTGAGCGCCTAGAACCGCTAGACCACCGCGGCCGGCTTCAGTTAGTCCCACAGGTAAAGACCACTGGATGAGACATCAGGCGACTGAGGTGGCCGGGAAGTGGCATTGCCTCTGCTCACCAGATGCCCTCGTGACACAGTTCTCAACGCAGCCTGTCTTGTCGCTCCGTCCTCAGGAAGTAACCATATAATCGTTCATCTACTGTGGGTGGATCCACATATAGATTACAGAGTTTCCGGACTAGCAGGTTAACATTTTTCAGTTTTGAGATTATGGCACAGCTCTTTTGAGCGCTGACGTCCGCATCTTGTGGTTTGTGGTTGAGTTCGCTGCCTCAATATTGTGGGGTTCCGCGTTCGAATCCCGGCCGCGTCGGAGACTTTCTTCGCTCATGGACTGTACATTGTTCTAATCATTTCGTGTCATCTCATCTCCTTTCACGAGCAGGTCGCCGAAGTGACGTGAAATAAAAAGACTTGCACCAGGCAGCAGAACAATACTACGTGGAACCTACTGGCTAATTATGTCGTACTGTCATTTCATTTCAAAATACTGCTGAGGGTTTTCTGATTCATAATGGGGCATATTCATTGAGTTCACATATCGTCATAGGCTGAACCAGGCCTCCTGTGAAGAATTGAAAAAAAAATAATGTGCAAACGTCGTTAGTGCACTTCGCTCAGACACCATTGGCAGTACTCAACAACTAAGTTCATCGAGCGCTGTAATCAACTCAGAAGAGTAAATTTGTAAGAACACAGATGTAAGTCCTTTTTGATCATTTTCCGGCACGAAGATCCCTTAATTCCCGTTTGTACAGACAAACGACATTGAAATTACACATGTCTCCGTTCCAGTCTTTCCTTCACTCAAGCAATTTTTTCTGGTATTTGGCCTCTTTCCTAAGAGTTACGTTTTTTATTCGCTGAAGAGAACATTTCGCATCGCCACTAAGTATTGTGCTGTAGACTTGGATGGAGGTTTTGCCAAAGTACTTACAGTCTTAGGCTCTTGCGCAAACAGTCCGCATACATACTCCAATACTGCACGAGTTACGTTTCGCATTACACTCAACAATGGCCACTCGCTGTGCTATGGTGAGAACCATTTTGTGCTGTATTCAACTGGTCGGAAAACTCGTCTGCTCATCTCAGTCACTGAAATGCAGAGTCAGAGCGAAGTACGCTGGACAGAGTCTGCAGAATTTGCGCATGAGCAGAAATGTGACAGCGACGATTAGCGCATCGAAATCAGGATTTCCAGCATTTTCTTTGATGGGACGCTCTGCTGTTCATTAACAAAGGTTGTTCGTTGTTAGTATTATAAATATATTTTCCGGGGCAGTATTATTTAGTCCAGCCTTTAGTAGAATAATTTGTCATCGATTTTGCTCGAAGTATTCCGCTAATTCATGTGCTACCGCTTTGCTCAAGTTCAGATCATATAGATCACCTCCATTTACAACCCTGCTGGCCCTGCCAATGCATTATCTCTTCAGGTACTAATATTACTGAATGCACAGAGCCCTGATAACTAAAGACCCTCGTGCAATCCTTACTCCCTCTTTTGTGTGTCTAAACTGAAGATCCATTGATTGTAAACTTAAGTGATTACGCTTAGTAACACATTTAAGTTTAGTTAAAGTTTATTTCTTGAGATGTCCTCTCGACGGAACTCTTCGTCCTGTACAGTATTTTCGCGGTAGGAAGTGGAAGGCTGGTGCAATTAACTGATGAGACTGAGCTGAATGCCATTTATCAACAAATACATGAAGCTGGCTGGCTACAGGGCTGCCGGCCTCGCGACTTCACTATCATCAACTCAGGGGGACGCGCTGTACCGCACGGTTCCTCCAGGCGTAAGCACCGATCTCAAGCCGCATTTAAGACAGGTACAATGCAACGGCCCACTTACAGTGTCCCCAGTGCCTTTAACCACAACAAACAGTAGCCATCCAACAACGATACAGACATACTACGAAAATACTTCGTGTAGCTAAAATTGCATTAAAATGACAAGAGCCATTTTATTTCCTTTAAGCCCTCAATAACTCATATAAAAAAGATTTAAAACATCTATAATGACATACTGATTGAAATTACTATCTTTAAAGCATATCCATTCATTAATAAAAGTTTTCTCGACAAAAAAATAATAATACTGATCAGAAAGGATATCTGGATTTAATTACTTTAGCCCCTTGTGCAAGAACCGCAATACACTTAAACCAAATACAACGGGAATACACACACACACAGTGGACATCAACCCCTACAAACCACACACGTACAACACATTTACTAATGCCCACAGCCCCGACTTATCATGTACTACTGCTATTTAACTCGTTACTGCCTGAACACCATAACACAAACAAATCGTGCAGAGGTATCTGATGGCTGAGCGCAGATTAAGGTAATGTTATGCTAAAGAATTCCTGAAACTTCCTAGCAGATTAAAACTGTGGGCAGGACCGACACTTGAACTCAGGACTTTTGCCTTCCGGAGGCAAGTGCTCTACCATCTGAGCTACCCAAGCACGACTCAGGACCCCCCCACCCCCCGCCACCCCCACCCCGCACCCCCTCTCATAGCTGCACTTCCCCCAGTACCTTGTCTCTTACCTTACAAACTTCACAGAAGCTCTTTTGCGAATGGTACCAAGTTCGAGTCTCGGTGCAGCACACAGTTTTAATCTGACAGGAAATTTCATATCAACGCATTCTTCAGTGCAGAGTGAAAAATTTCATTCCGTAAAAAATTTTTGCTTAAAAGACTTACCTCAGATTTACATTACCTTCAACCACCCATGGTCTAGAATTCGTGGTCTAGGGCCAGAGTCCGTGATAGGTAATCGAAACGTCCTGCGTCCCCGGCTGCAAGCCTGCCATCGCTTAAGTTTTGATTAGTAGTCATCATTGGTGGTACGAGACTTCCGACATAAGAAACCACCCTCATTCTGCCAACGGCCTTGTCGAAGAACAGAGCGGACAGAAGTTCAGGGTACTCTCTTGTCCTTAAGGTGGGAAACTGCCCTTAAAGGTGGAAGAAACAGCAATGATCAACGGCATGAGGATGCAGAAGCAATGAAAGCCACTGTATCAAAGACACATAATGTGTATCTACAGGACAGTGGCCTGTAAATGAAAAAGTGTCATGATCATCCCTCCATTGGCAAAGATGCCGTAATAGTCACCCTAACGGATCTCCGAGAGTGGACTGCCAAGGGGAAGGTGATAGTGAGAATAAGATGGAATAATCAACTAAGGGACGACTTGCTACGAGTCGGGGGTAGACTGTCAGAAGCTTGAACGTGGGAGGGTAGTTAGAAAATCTGAAACGGAAAAGGCAGAGGCTCAGTCTAGCTATAGTGGGGGTCAGTGAAATGAAATGGAAAGAAGACAAGAATTTCTGGTCAGATGAGTATAAGGTAGTATTAACAGTAGCAAAAAATGGTATAACATGAGTAGGATCAATAGGAAGGTAGAGCAGACGGTGCGTTAGTTGAACATTTCAATGGCAGAGTTGTACTTATCAGAACTGACAGCAAACCGACATCGACAACGATAGTTCAGGTATACATGCCGACGTCGCAAGCTGAAGATGAAGAGATAAACTATATGTAGATATTTAAAGGGTAATACAATACGTAAAGCGAGATGAAAATCTAATACTTATGGGGACTGAAATGCAGTTGTAGGGGAAGTAGAACAAAAGGTTACAGGAGAGAAGGGGATTGGGACAAAGAATGAGAGAGGGGAAAGACTAATCGAGTTCTGTAATAATTTTCAGCTAGTAATAGCGAATATACTGTTCAATGAATCACAAGAGGAGGAGGTATACCAGGAAAAGGCAGGGTGATACAGGGAGATTACGGTTATATTACACCATGGTCAGACAGATACACGTACCCAGGAGCAGGCATAGACTCAGATCTCAACGTAGTAGTTACGAAGAATAGTCTCAAGTTTACGAGATTAGCGAGGAAGAATCAATGCGCACAGAAGTGGGATACGGAAGTACTAACGAATGACGAGATACGCTTGAAGTTCTATGAGGCTATAGATACAGCAACAGGGGATAACTCAGAATGCAGTACACTTGAACCTGAGGGGACATCTTTAAAGAGGTCAATCACCGAAATTCGAGAGAAAACGTATGTAAAAAGGAGGTAACTGCGAAAAAACCATGGGTAACAGAAGAAATACTTAAGTTGATCGATAAAAAGAGGAAGTACAAAAATGTTTCAGGAAACTCCGAAAAGATGAAATAGAAATCACTCATTAATGCTAAGACGAAACGGCTGTGTGGAAAAGTCAAGAAATCGAAAAAGGAATGATTGTCGGAAGAACTGACTGAGTATATAGGAAAGTCAAAACAACATTCGGTGAAATTAAAAGCTGGAGTGGTAAATAAAGAGTGTAACGTAAATTCCACTGTTAAATGCAGATGAGAGAGCGGATAAGTGGAAAGAGTACACTGAAGGCCTATATGAGGGGGATATTATAGAAGAAGAAACAGGAGTCGATTTAGAAGAGATAGGGGAACCAGTTTTAGAATCTGAATTTGAGAGAGCTTTGGAGGACTTAAGATTAAATAAAGCAGAAGTGATAGAGAAAGTTCCATCAGAATTTCCAAAGTCATTGGAGGAATTGGCAACAAAACGACTGTTAACGTTGGTGTGTAGCATGTTTGAGTCTGGCGAAATACCTTCCGACTTTCAGGAAAACATCATTTACACGATTCCGAAGACTACAAGTGCGAGAATTATCTCACAATCAGCTCAACAGCTCATGCCTTCTAATAGCTGATAAGAAAAAGAAGGGAAAGAAAATTGAAGATATGTTAAATGACGTTCAGTTTGACTCCAGGAAAGGTAAAGAAACCAGGGAGGAAGTGTCACGGTCCGGTTGATAATGCAAGCAAGATTAAAGATAAGTCTCGTTCATAGGATTTGTCAACCAGGAAAACCGTTCGACATTGTAAAATAGGAGTAAGCTGCAGTGAGAGGCGGGTAATATACAGTATGTACAATAGCCAAGAGGGAATAATAAGAGTGAACGACCAAGGAGGAAGTGGTGGAATTAAAAGGGTGTAACACAGGGATGTAATCTTTCACCCCCTACTGTTCAATCTGTACATCGAAGAAGCAATGATGGAAATAAGAGAGGGTTCAGGAGTGGCATTAAAATCAGTGTGAAAGGATATCAGTGATAATTTTTTCCGTCGGCCGCTGTGGCCGAGCTGTTCCAGGCGCTTCAGCCCAGAATGGCGCTGCTGCTACGGTCACAGGTTCGAATCCTGCCTCGGGCATGGATGTTTGTGAAGTCCTTAGGTTAGTTAGGTTTAAGTAGCTCTAAGTCTAGGGGACTGATGACCTCAGATGTTAAGTCCTATAGTGCTTAGAGCCATTTGAACCATTGTTTGATAAGTTTCGCTTATGACTTTGCTATCTTGAGTTAAAGTGAAGAAGAATTACATCATCTGCCGAATGGAATGAACAGTCTAATGAGTATAGAATATGGGTTGACAGTAAATCGAAGAAAGCTGAAAGTGACGAGAAGTATAAGAAACGAGAATAGCGAGAAGCTTAAGGGGTTGATGGTCACTAAGTAGATGAAGTTAAGGAATTCTACTACCTAGCCAGCAAAATAACCTATGATGGACCGAGCAAGCACTGGCAAAATGGGCATTCCTGGTCAAGAGAAACCTACGAGTGTCATAGGCCATAATTTGAGAAAAATTTCTGAGAGTGTACGTTTGATGCACAGCATTGCATGGTAGTGAATCGTGGACTCTGGGGAAAACCGGAACACAAGACAGTGGAAGCATTTTGAATGTGGTACTACAGACGAATGTTGAAAATGAGGTGGACCGATAAGGTAAGAAATAACAAGGTTCTACGCAGCACCAGAGACGAAAGTAATATGTGGAAAGCACTGCTAAAGAGAAGGAACAAGTTGATAGGATATGTGTTAAGGCATCAGAGAATGAATTCCATGGTATCAGAGGGAACTGTAGAGCTCTAAAACTGTAGAGGTTGCTTGGGCGATTTGCGGGAGGGGACCAAGAGTGAGGTCATCGGTCCCATGAGATTAAGGAGGGATGGGGAAGAAAGTCTGCCGTGCTGTTTCAAAGAAACTACACCAGCATTAGCCTGAAGCAATTTTGGGAAACCACAGCAAACCGAAATCAGGTCGGCCGGACGTCGGTTTAATCCGTCGTCCCCCAAATGCGAGTCCATTGCGCCACTTCGCCAGAAACTGTAGAGGAAGACATAGATTGAAATACGTCCAGCAAATAATTGAGTACGTAGGTTTGTAAGTGCACAATAACTTAAATTATCGTGGTGCACTACTTCTAAAATTAAAGATCTAGGCCCTGTAGGTAGCAGTGATTCTGATAGTGATTCTGATTTTTTTTTTAATAATTTGACTACCCGCTGTTTAGCAGTGAAAGAGCACGCTTGCAAACGACGCTTTAACGTCTCTGTTTTATTTAGAATAATGTGGGTCACACTCTCACAACCTTAACGTTTACTCTCTATAATCCTCACTATATGTAACATCGTAACTAATGTTACGATTACAGGAAAACTTTCACAGCATCGCCCACGTGGGGCCACACAAAGCCTTCAATAATTCAGCAAAACTGGATGGCCGTCTACACAGACAATACATAGTTTAAAGCAGCACTGCCGGCCCTTACTGCTGTGAGAAAAATAAAAGAAAATGAACAAATTTTAACTTTCCGTAAGTTCGGCAAACCATAACAGTAGATGCAAGTGACGCAACAACGACGGAACAGCACTTCTCGTCAGACCTAAACATCACTAGCATTGTTCCGCGCCGATCGGTGCTGCAAAAAACACGTAACACGCAGTCGTATTTGTTCTGCAGTGACGACTCTCCACGAGTTTACGCAGTTCTCAACGTTGGATCTTGGCACAATAAGGCCACCTTGCACCACCGATTCCGCTTCTACATCAACAATGAACACTCGGAGACACAATAGAACCAAAGGCTTCAGCAATGGATCACAGTGTAATAAACGCATCTGTATGCTGTCATCATCTTAGAGCGCGTACTTCCTCAAATCCCGCCGCCTGCTCCAACTGCGTTTTAAGAGCCGTCACCGGCAAACAGTATGAACCACCAATAAACTAAAACATTAAACAACCTTCTTTCAATATGTGCTGTCCACTTTTGCACTGTTAGCACCACAGGCAAAATAAAGCAATTCATTCAGGCAAATAGTTCAAAGAGCTAGTAGGAATCCGCAATCCACTATTGCCGGCTAACGCTCTGTTCCCAAAAGAAAATGGTTTAACGCTCCATCCTCCGAGGCCGTACTACCGTAAACCACATCGGCATCTCACAAACAGATGTTATGACAATCCAATTCCAGGACCAACTGCCGCTGTTTGCTTGCACCAGTCACTCGACGCTTCTCACGGAGGGCGCTCTGCTGACAACGTAGAGGCGGGTTGCGACCCAGCGCCACCCAAATTCGCCGTCGAGCGGACGGGCGGAACGCTGAACATCCGGCACATCCCTCCCCCATACAAAATAGCCACTGAAGAATAAATCATCACTAATGAGTGGGACGGAAAATGTGGAAGAAAATTAAACGATATTCTCTAAGAATGGAATAAATTCTTGAATTTTTAATACTTTACACCAAAGTGTCTAGTTTTCTTGAACACTGTAGCACCCAGAATGAATTCAGTGTGTACGCCCACATTTTTCGTACTTTCTGCCCGTCGAGCTAAAAAAGACGAAAAATTCTGAGGAAGCAAAGTCTGCTGCACTCACGGTTCAAAAGACAAGTCACAAATGACGATTGGTAAACGTTAATACAAATCCGTGAATCTGTAAAAAGATCGATGCGCGAAAATTAGAACTACCACCGTAATGCCTGAGCAAAAGATGCGGCCGCGAACCCGAGTTGGCCTAAGGCTTATTTCCAGTCACTCGTTGACCAGTATGGTACGGCAGTAGAAGACAGCAAAAGTAAAATCTATGTTTTAAATTTAGCATTTAACAAATCATTCACGTAGGAGAACTATACAAACATACCGCCATTTGAAAATCGCACAGACTCCCGTATCGGGGACATAGTAATAAGCATCCCTGGTGTAGAGAAATAACTGAAAGAGTTGAAGAAAATAGGCCCCCTTGCCCTGATGGGATTCCCGTTCGGTTTTACAGAGAGTGCTCTACAGCAACCACTCGTTACTTAGCTTGTATTTATCGCGGATCTCTCGCCCAGTGCAAAGTCCCAAGCGATCGGAAGAAAACGCAGGTGGCTCTTGTATAACAGATCTGCAAAGTAACAGACCAATACCATTATCATAGGTTTGCTGCACAATACTTGAACGCAAATTTCCTTGCGAGGGAAGAGCTTGTGTCCATAAATCAGAACGGTTTTAGAAAGCATCACTCATGCGAAACTTAACTGCTCTTTTCTCACATGATATATTACGAACTATGGACGAAGGGCAAAAGCTGTATTCCGCGTTTCTGGATTTCCGTAAGGCATTTGACACGGTACCACTCTTCTGGCTATTAACAAAATTAGGTCCCCAGAAGACTTCTTAAGTAAGAGAAATCAGTATGCTGTCCTCGACGGGAGTGTCCATCAGAGACCACGATTATCGCCAGGAGTCAACCAGAAAAATGAGACAGGACTGCGCTTATTTTCTACGCATATACGTAAAATAATCTTGGAGACAGGATAAACAGCAATATGCGGCTGTTTGCTGATGATACTGCGGTGTATGGGGAATTGTCGTCACTGAGTGATTGTGGAGTATACAAGAGGATTTAGACAAAATTTCTGGTTGGTGTAATGAATTCCAACTTGCTTCAAATGTAGAAAAATGTAAGATAATGCAGGTTGGGGAGGGGGACAAATCCACAATGTTCGACTACTACATTAGTAATGTGCTGGTTGACACAGTCGATTAAGTATCGAAATGTTTTGAAAAGCTATGTGAAATGGAATGAACATGTAAAGATTGCAGCAGCGATGGCGAATGATCGACTTCAGTTTATTGGGAGATTCTAGGAAACTATGGTTCACTTGTCATTTAGACCGCATATAGGACACGAGTGCAGCCCATTGTTGTGTACTGCTCGAGTGTCTGTGATCCGTACCAGGTCAGATTTCAGGCCGACGTCAAAGCAATGTAGAAGCGAGCTGCTAGATTTTTTACCGGCAGGTTCGGACAACACGCAAGTATTAAGGAGATGGTTCGGGACCTGAAATGGGAATCACTGGAGGGAAGGCAACGTTCTTTTCAAGGAGGGAGCAAAAGAGCAAACAGTGGAATAAATGATAAAACGACAGTGTGAAGTAACACCCTGTAACACCAAGCATCGGAGCGCCACTGCAACAGTCAAACGTTGCAGAAAGACCCGAGCTCGGCAACCCAGTATAATTATTCAGCACACAGAGGCAAGGAAAGCCAACGAGTCCAATAAACCAAGCCGAATTTGCTCACGAGGCTGGAGCCAACGCGTCATTTTACGTGGGCTCTGCCTCTTAAACAACCGAGCCGGGATTTCGGAACTCACATTCACATTCGGTCGTGTTGCCATTTTCTTGTCTCACCTGTACCAAAGAGAACGACGGTATGAAGCTGATCGATGACTGACTGTTTGCAACCTGCTTGCTGAGCCCAGATGCAGTCACAGGCGTGGTTGCCGTTGCAGATCGCGAATGACGAGAAGACAAGATGTGCCACTAGCCCACCTCCTAGTGAGTGACGTTCGTGGATGATTGGCAAGCTGTCGCCCCCCACCATCCAGATGTGGCGCGTTCGTGCAGCTCCCTCGCCATCCTGGGAGCAGATGCTGCGATCTTCCTCTTCTCATAGTGGCAGGCTCGGGTGTGTCCATCATGACAACCATGGTCCTGGAAAGCGAAGATGGCTACCTAAGCAAACGACGGGCGTTGCACAAGAATGCTGTGTTGTAGAGCCACCCTGTGTTCTCAAAACGTTCGGTATTGGACATCACCTATTTATCTTTCTCTCTGAAGACTGCTCAACTTCACACCGGCCACTGTTCACTGACCAGTGGCGCTAGCCTCACGACCTGCTGACAAGGCGCATCTGTGGTGCTCCCAAGCAAGCTGACTGACGCTAAGAGGCAGTTACACTGGTCTGTGGATTTACCCTGCTGTTAAAAGTCACTCCTGATATCACTGTGTTCCTGACTCCTCCGGGCGGCACTTTTTTCTAGTTAAGGGGACAAGTTATCGTTTTTCACTGACTCAACGGTCTGAGCAAACCTATTAAATAATACGAAACGCCTTCAGCAAAATCATTGCTTCATGTTTATTTACACACATCACGATATTTCATGTAGAGAACAAAATTAATTTCACCAAAAAAAAAAAAAAACGATGGGAAAGCATTTTACGATACACATAACTAATATCAACTTATATTACAATCTTATATGGATGATGACTGGGAACCCAGAACAGCTGTTCGTCCATCTAATGTGCGTGGCACCCTTTCTTCGGGAAGTAGTATTGAAGTCTGCCTCTTTTCAGTTCAGGTTGCTGATGACGGTGAGAGAGACAATGACGACACGTGTCGGGCTGAAAACTGATGCCGACAGAAAGACTGCTTCTTTTAGATGGCACCAGACTAGCACCAAGCTCAGCGACCCCATCCAGTACTCAATCACTGTCAACAGTGTCACGCCCCGCATGCCAGAAAAAACGCTCTTTTGAATTGAAACGAGGATCTGGGCGCAAAGTTGGAGACCAGGAAGTGTAACCAATAAGAGGCAATCAAAAGTTTACGTTTGCGGACGTTGCTGTAGCGTATATGCAATCCAGCGCGACTCCGATGCAGGTTATATGCAACAAACATGTGGGCAAGATATTATTGCGGCCTTCGAACGGTAACTTTTTGAACGCTCCTCCTATTATATATGCTCCAGTGCGTGCCAAAAAAAGTGAGATTGGAAGTTTCCTCAACTGCCGGGCTTAGAACATGGTAACAACCAATCAATGGAACGTTAGCGTTCTCGGCTACGGAGATGAGTGGTATTGACGGAAATGGTACTAAAGGTTAATTGCGCAGAACATCCGAGGCATGCGCCCGTTTACTTCTTTTGATGTTTTGAATTTAATTCATCCCTGAACACACTGCTCGTAAATATATGTGCTGCCGAATGGTGGAAAAATTTGCTTTGGTAGAAACTTATGTATGGCTTCCTCCACAGATATTTTCATATATTGAAGAGTCTCTCCTAGATATATATTCGCTGATCAGAAAGCGTACAGGGAAGTCTTTCAGAAATTCTCAGACGTTTCTCTACATCCCCACTTCTCACTTTTCTAGCTTTAATGGCGCTGTGCTTTCATTTTAACTTTGTGTACAGATGCCGTTCATAACGATAGTCGTCAATTAAATTAATGGAGTGTAGCCTTTAGTTTCTTCTAGGTGTAGTCGAATTTTAATTACTTGTGTATCGCATATTCCGAGATGGAGATTGGGGACGCTCCCAAAACTTTCTGTCAAGCGTGGAGAACAACCTGACAACTTCACGTAGATTGACCTGTGTGCAAAGCCACAGTCACTGCATACTTGGGTGTAGATAGATGTGTGTGTATATATGCTCAACATCTTCATTTAAACCACAGAACCAATTACAAACGAACTTGGTACACAAATCACTTACGTCTGCCAAGAATCGCTGATGGGGTGAAAAAGTAGCGAAGCTCACCGCGCGCAAATACATTATATTCACCGAGAACCTGAGAGTGAGGGCACTTACTGTGTTGCAATGAACTTAACACATAATTTTAGAACATTACTAAACATTTTCTAGTTGACACCTCAAGTAAAATGATAAAAGAGGAACTTTTATCGATTACTACATTTTCACTGTTCAAGCACTAAAAGTGCCACATCTGGCATGACATTTTAATTTGCTGTTCCTTGAACACAAACTGTATTCATGACATATTTTGCAGGCAATATTCATGTATTCCATTGACAGAACCGGCAAAATTATATCATTCAACGACACATAGTTCAGAATATATGACGTCACAAACACTGTGATGTGCAAAAATCTGCCGCATCGTGCATATTTCGCATCTAGTATTCCTATGTACCGCTAAATATACCTACCGAAAATTATCACTTGATGACACATAGCTCAGGAGATGTGACACCATAAATGTTGAGCTGCGTGAAAACGAATCTGCAGGGCGAAATTCAATATCGATGCAGGTGAAATACGTGTCCAAATATGTGTGAAATACGTCAGATATATGTGAAATATATGTAACATGTGCTTACGCTGGGCACTGGTAAACGATCCTTCTAAACCCTGGATCGATTTCAGTCAGATTTGGTACACATATTACTTACTATCTGGAAAGAAATAATATGATTGAGTGGAGTTGGTGCACTGCCCAGTGGATTCACAGACGTATCAAAACATAAGACAAGCGGTCTACAAGGAAGACCATATGATCTTGGAGTAAACCATATGGGAGAATCGGTTTCTAAAATATCAGTGGAGTCAGGAAGTGAGGTGGGAAAGAGGAAACTGCTTTAGTTATAATGAGCCTGGCTAGTTTGCAAGTGAAACACAACTAGCTCTTTATACTCATGAAGTAATAAGTGCTATCGACAGGGGGTGTCAAATTGATTCCATACTTTTAGAATTCCAGAAGGCTTTCGACACCGTTCCTCACAAGCGTCTTCTAATCAAACTGAGTGCCTACAGAGTATCGCCTCAGTTGTGCAACTGGATTCGTGATTCCAGTCACAAATGTCACAGTTCGTGCTAATAGACAGAAAGTCATCGAGTAAAACAGAAGTAATATCCGGCGTTCGCCAAGGAAGTGTTATAGGCCCTCTATTGTTCCTGATCTATATTAACGACATAGGAGACAATGTGAGTAGCCGTCTAAGATTGTTTGGAGATGATGCTGTCATTTACCGTCTTATAAAGTCATCAGATGATCAATACTACTTACAAAATGATTTAGATAAGATATCTGTATGGTGCGAAAAGTGGTAACTGACCCTGAATAAAGAAAAGTGCGAAGTTATTCACATGAGTACTAAAAGAAATCAGCTAAATTTCGATTATGCGATAAATAACACAAATCTGAGGGCTATAAATTCAACAAAATACTTAGGGATTACAATTACAAATAACCTAAATTGGAACGATCAAATAGATAACATTGTGGGTAGAGCAAACCAAAGACTGCGATTCATTGGCAGAACACTTAGAAGGTGCAACAGGTCTACCAAGGAGACTGCTTACACCACGCTTCTCCGCCCTATTCTGGAGTATTGCTGTGCGTTGTGGGATCCACATCAGGTGGAGCTGACGGATGACATCGAAAAAGTACAAAGAAGGGCAGCTCGTTTTGCATTATCGCGAAATAGGGGAGATAGTGTCACAGACATGATACGTGAATTGGAGTGGCAATCATTAAAACAAAGGCTTTTTTCGTTGCGGTGGGATCTTCTCTTGAAATTTCAATCAACAGTTTTCTCCTCCGATTGTAAAAACATTCTGTTGGCACCCATCTACATAGGGAGAATAGATCATCACGATAAAATAAGAGAAATCAGGGCTCACACGGAAAAATTTAAGTGCTCGTTTTTCCGCGTGCCGTTCGAGAGTGGAACGGTAGTGAGACAGCATGAAGATGGTTCATTGAACCCTTTGCCAGGCACTTGATTGGGAATAGCAGAGTAATCACATAGATGTAGATGTAGACTGCAGTACAAGAAAACAGAAACTGGGGACATTTGATTGTTTTGGAAGTAGTGTAGCCAAAGGAATAGGCCACCCAAGGGTTATAATCGGATAAGTGGTTTTGGTAAACCCTCTTTTCCTAGAGTTTGCCTTTCTATTAACCACAAACCTGTTTGTGGTCTCTTGGACATAGGGAGTAGCGTCGCATTGATGTCGTACGAGTCGTACCACAAGTATAAAAATATTTTCAAGTTCACTTAGTTAGAACGTGTTCCCTATAAGTTTTGCGTTATCAGTGGACAAAATTTTCTTTTATTGGGAAAAATAAGGGTTAGCGGAATAACTGGTAAATTATGCTGGACCATCGATATCATTGTAGATAAACATGTTGCAACTCTTTTCTTTTGCGAAGTCATTCTTGAATATACCACTAATAGTTTTTTTTTTTTTTAATTCGGCCCACAGAAAACCTCAAATCTGTTGTCAGCACTTTTCCATGGTTGAAGTGAATCTCAGTTTCAAGCATGACGTTTAGGTCATGAGGAGCCTAATCATTGCTGCATTTTCTCAGCCAGCTGCCTGACGTTTTGACTGATTGTTTAGGACTCATTAATAAAAGTTAATATGAAATTCAGCTAAGCAATAAAATCCCAGTCATGCGTTGTCACTACCGTTTGCCTCCCCCTAAACTGATCGAGGTGAGAAAAACAATTAATTAATTACTTGAAGAATGAGCTATTAGGAGGTCAATATTATCCCGATTTGCATCTCCCATGCCTGAAGTTCCGAAACGGAAAAACGAAGTTTATAGGTCAGTAGTCGACTACTGCAAACTTAATCAAAATCCCTTGCCCTGCTTTCACATCTGTTCTGGTTTTATGGGGAACACTATTTTACTGTACTTGGTCTTAATCAGGCTTATCACCAAATTTCACTTGCTGAACAGTCCAATCATTTGACGGGTTCTTTGCACTGATTGTAATGTACAACAGGTTGCCTTCGGGTTTGTCTACGGGTGTGGCTATATTATTCCGTTTGTTGGACAGTGTGTTTCGTGATCTAAAATTCCAGTGCAGTCTTTTGCTAAACATATGGAAAGTCTTCGAGAGATTTGAACCTATCCTCAGGATGTGGGACCGACTATGGAACCTAGCAAGGTCAATCTCAGTCATACGGAACTATCTTCTTCTAGTCATCTTGTGTCCACTTAAGGAATGAAGACTGACTATAAACGTAATAGAGGTATTTACAATTTTCTTCCACTGAAAGATAAGAATAGAATAGCATCTTTAATCGCCATGACAACTGTTTTTTTTATTTTTTTGCAGACTGATGCATCAGATAAGCCATTGCCGTGTCGCAAGATTACGAGGGACACTATTCGCGGATAGGTATTCATCGAGAGCTCTTTCCACCACGGAGCTTAAGTATTTGGCCTATGAGCTGGAGGTGCTGGCCCTACTCTTTCGCTTGAAGAAATTTAAATTCCATCAGGGGCACACGAATCTTAATTTAAACAGCTAAGCAATCAGTTGGAGCTTGGTCCACCACCACAAAACCAGAGAGACAGTTCACCGTGCGGTGGGGATTTCCGGTTACCATATTTTGGTTAGTCGTATAAGAGGAAATCAAAACCACCCACATTGTAGATTCACTGAGACTTCTTTTTTTTTTTTTTTTTTTTTTTTTTTTTTTTTTTTTTTTTTTTTTTTTTTGTGTGAGGGTCAGTTTGGGGACGAGCCGTTGCAAGAGGAAGGGGATTTCGAGTTCAGTTGTGACATTCTGACAGAGATTCCCACCCTTTTTCTAATGATTGCCGATAAACAACACCGGGATCAAAGTAATAGTGATATTAAAATCAGCTCCGTCAGGAGTATTGTCTCAATAAGAGGAGTATGTTATCGTACTAAATACGATGTGGAGCTTAAGAACTGTAATCTCCAGGACCAGGTCCCTGCAGACATCCGTTATTAACATTATTCACTTTGTGATGGAGTTCAGCGATCATTAAAATATTGTGAAAATTAAGCAACATTTTACAGTGCCCTGTTTAAGTTCACATATACTTAATTTCAGCCAGATAAAAACTGAAGTCGGACAGGGTATAGTGATCTAGCCAGTGTTCTACTCATTCTATCTACGTTTTACTTTTAGGGGAGGAGGATTGACTTGAGCTGAAGTGTGTGTTTGACTGTATCGTCGCTACAGTGACGAGTGCGTGTTATCAACCTTGCTGACCTTAGCGGAGCGGTCGTGCTCGCCGGTGACAGTCCTGTGCTGCAAAAAGTGCGGGTGGTGTACCGGCTCACTGATTAGGTGTGCCACTTGGTCATATCGCCCACTGTTGTCACCGAACAGGAGGCTTTTACTTGTGCCCTTTGTTTCTGGTGCGTTTCCCGCTTTAAAGTTTCGTAAACTTCTAGAAGCGTCTTAAGTAGAAAGTGCGCCGAGTGCATTAACACTGGCACACGACACCGACGGCTATGAATTCATTATTCCAGGATGGTCACATAATAAAATTATTTTAATGAGAATATAATGTTAAATTATGTCTTTCGGGATCCCACCAGAGATTGCCATTGAACTTTAACTTGTTGCTGTCAACCATGGTGGACGTTTTGTGTCTGTGTTCACCACTGTCATTTATCCTGAGTGATAACACGAACTGATATTTCACTGAGTCGCAGGATACCGGTTTAGTATTGTCTTTCCGTTTTTATTATTACCTCAGATGTGGAATCCTTTTAATACGACTGATGTTTGATGTTCTTAGACCACGCCGATTTCGGGAGTGCAAAAGCAGGCTATAATTAAGAGCACTTAACCATAACTATCTTTGTTTGTATTCTGCTGCAATTTTAAATGTTTTAAAGTAGTAGCCATGTATGTTAGTGCACCTCCTGTGCTCTAGTGGCCAGGTTTATTACTTAATTAATACAATTAATTAAGACTTTTTATTGTCTAATAATATCTGGTACGCAGCCAGCCATCAGTTGTTACTTAAGGAGTGGAAGAACTGGGCAGTGGAAGCTGAACATCGTTCACAAGAGCAACACGATTTATTCTATCTCCCGGTGTGACCCACGATTCCAACAACATTATCACTACTATAGTAAAGCTTAATAATTGAGCTATAAACAATAAATTGGATCCCCTGTAGTACCCTGGGAGACACGACCGAAACGCCGACATCGCCCACTCGTCTGGACGCACCCCTGTACTCATTGGTCGGATCATGACAACACGGCGATTTCTCCAATAAAAGCAGAAAGCGATTTTGAAAATAGGTCCTAATAAACGTAAAGAGAGAAAAGAGCGATTCTTTAAAGGAAAACACTGTTGTTGTGTTGTTGTGGTCAACAGTCCAGAGACTAGTTTGATCCAGCCCTCCATGTTACTCTATCCTGTGCAAGCTTCTTCATCTCCCAGTACCTTACTGCAGCCTACATCCTTCTGAATCTGTTTAGTGTATTCATCTCTTGGTCTCCCTCTAGGATTTTTACCCTCCACGCTGCCCTCCAATACCAAACTGGTGATCCCTTGATCCCTCAGAATATGCCCCACCAACTGATCCCTTCTTCTAGTCAAGTTGTGCCACAAATTTCTCTTCTCTCCAATTCTGTTCAATACCTCCTCATTCGTGATGAGATCTAGCCATCTAATCTTCAGCATTCTTCTGTAGCACCACATTTTGAAAGCTCTTACTCTCTTCTTGTCTAAACCATTTATGGTCCACGTTTCACTTCCATACTTGGCTACACTCCATACAAATACTTTCAGAAACGACTTCCTGACACTTAAATCTATGCTCGGCATTAACAAATTTTTCTTCTTCAGAAACGCTGTCCTTGCCATTGCCAGTTTACATTTTATATCCTCTATACTTTGACCATCGTTATTTTGCTCCCGAAATAGCAAAACTCGTTTACTATTTTAAGCGTTTCACTTCCTAATCTAATTACCTCAGCATCACCCGATTTAATTTGACTACATTCCATTATCCTCGTTTTGCTTTTGTTGTTGTTCATCTTATATCCTCCTTTCAAGACACTGTCCATTCCGTTCAACTGCTCTTCCAGGTCCTTTGCTGTCTGTGACAGAATTATGATGTCATCGGCGAACCTCAAAGTTTTTATTACTTCTCCATGCATTTTAATACCTACTCCGAATTTTTCTTTTGTTTCCTTTATTGCTTGCTCAATATACAGATTGAATAACATCGGGGATAGGCTACAACCCTGCCTCACTCCCTTCCAAACCACAGCTTCCCTTTCATGCCCCTCGACTCTTATAATTGCCTTCTGGTTTCTGTACAAATTGTAAATAGCCCTTCGCTCCCTGTTTTTTAACCCTGCCACCCTCGGAATTTGAAAGAGAGTATTCCAGTCAACATTGTCAAAAGCTTTCTCTAAGTCTACAAATGATAGAAATGTAGGTTTGCATTTTCTTAATCTAGCTTCTAAGATAAGTCTTAGGGTCAGTATTGCCTCACGTGTTCCAACATTTCTACGGAATCCAAACTGATCTTCGCCAAGGTCGGCTACTACCAGTTTTTCCATTCGTCTGTAAAGAATTCGTGTTAGTATTTTGCAGCCCTGGCTTATTAAACTGATAGTTCGGTAATTTTCACATCTGTCAACACCTGCTTTCTTTGGGATTGGAATTCTTATAATCTTCTTGAAGTCTGAAGGTATTTCGCCTGTCTCATACATCTTGCTCACTAGATGGTAGAGTTTTGTTAGGCCTGGTTCTCCCAAAGCTGTTAGTAAAACGTTGTCTAGTTAGTTAAAATGTTATCTACTCCCGGGGCCTTGTTTCGACTTAGGTCTTTCAGTGCTCTGTCAAACTCTTCACGTAGTATCATATCTCCCATTTCATCTTCATCTACAACGTCTTCCATTTCCATAATATTGTCCTCAAGAACATCGCCCCTGTATAGACCCTCTATATACTCCTTCCACCTTTCTGCTTCCCCTTCTTTGCTTAGAACCGGGTTTCTATCTGAGCTCTTGACGTTCATACAGGTGGTTCTCTGGAAAACATTAACAACGGTTAATCATGAGTATGCCCGCCATACTGTCAGTACCATCATAATTTAACCATTTAGAAAGTTGCTCACTCGTTATAGCACATCGGTGGAGGCCAGCAGGTGGCAGTAGACACACGTAAAGTGTACTCCTCCGTGAACTGTTCCCCATACGGCCTTCTGTCGACGCCCGGGCTCACGGGAAGCATTTTAAATGATATCTTCCGAATCGATGTGAATAAGCACTCTGCTGACAATTGATCTGTACAGTTATTAACTCACTGTCACTTTTATTGGCTATGGTTTGCCTGAACAGCAACTTGTAACAGTTTATATCATGATGCAATTTATGCCTTGGAAATGTCTGCTGGATAAATAGAGGCAGCTGCACTCTTAGTTCAAAAGACAACGCACAAAAGACACAAGCAAAGGTTAGTAGAGGTTCGTGCGTCTATGAAGAGATCTATGCTCGACGCATACAATAGCTACCTTTGTGACACAACGGCAAAAGATCCCAAGAAATAATCCGCGAAAATTCTGACCCTATGCAAAATCGCAAAACGGGTCTAAGGATTCCGTTCAGTCTGTTGTTGACCAATCTATTGTAGCAGTTGAAGATAGCAAAATGAAAGTCCAAGTATTAAATTCCACGTTCAAGAAATCGTTCACACAGGAGAATCGTACAAACTTATTGTCATTTGACCATCGGAAAGACTACCGTATGGACAACATAGCAATAAGCATCCCTGACATAGAGAAACAACTGATCGATTAGGAAGAAAATAAATCACCAGTTCCAGATATAATTCCAATTTGGTTTTACAAAGAGCACTCTACGGCATTAATCCCTTACCTAGCCTGCATTTACCGTTAACCTATCGCCCAGCCCAAAGTGCCAAGCAACTGGAATAAAGTGCAGGTGACTCCGGTATATAAGAAGGGTAGACGAACAGACCTGCAAAATTACAGACCAATATCCCTAACCTCGGTCTGCTGCAGGATCCTTGAACATATTCTCAATTCGAATATAATAAACATTATTCAGACTGAGAAGCTTATGTCAAAGAATCAGCATGGTTCTAGAAAGCACCGCTAGTGCTAAAAACAGCTTGGCTTTCCTCACACGATAAACTTCGAACTGTAGACGAATGGCCCTCAAGGCCTGTTCAAACGGCGTTTTATGGATGGAGGGCAACAGGAAGATGCCACATTTCTAGATTTCCGGAAAGTGCCCCATTGCAGGCTGTTAACGAAGGTATGTGCATGTGTAATAAGGTCACAGATATGTGAATGGTTCGAAGACTTCTTAATAGAACCCGGTATACTGTCCTCAACGGCATGTGTTCATCAGAGACGAGGTTATCGTCAGGAGGAAATGATGTGGACTTTTGTATCCCGCCTGGAAGGCGGCGCGTGGGTTGGAGAAGGAGCAGGAAAAATACGTCAGTACTGAAGTGAGTAAAAATGGTTTACTGGAGCAAGAAAGAATACATAACTTTGTACAGATGCGAAGTCTTCGACCCGTCGTATGGAGAGCAAACTGAAGCGAAGTGTCCTGGCTGTCTGCACCTGATGAAATGGGGTGAAGCAGTCACGGAGCTCGTAGACCTCGACAGCACCAGCTAGAGGGCGCTGTCGTCTGTGTCTCGTGGTTGTGCCAACCTTCGAAACTATGCGTTGCTATCGATACCACATGGGCCGTTGTTGTTCTCTGTAGACACAGCTGATTTGGCGGACAGGGTGGGCAGCAACATGTGGTTGTTTGCTCTTGTAGTGTATCGACGTTGAGTGTCTGTAGCAAGATACAAGACGACTTAGAAAAAATTTCTAGTTCGTGTGATGAATGGCAGCTAGTTCTAAATGTAGAAAAATGTAAGTTAATGAGGAAATTTTTGGAAGTTTGTAGTAAGTTTCTATGGGATCAAACTGCTGATAACATCGGTCCCTAGGCTTACACACAACTTAAATCAACTTAAACTAATTTACGCTAGGGACAACACACACACCCACGCCCGAGGAAGGACATGAACTTCCGACGGGGAGAGTCACGCGAACCGTGGCAAGGCGCCGTAGACCAAGCGGCTACGACACACAGTGAGTTAGTGAGGATGAGTATGAAGAACATACTTACTCGTACATTGTTTTTTTACAGTGTCCTGCTTCACACAGTCAAGTCATTTAAATACTTGGGCATAAAATTGCAAAGCGATATGAAATCGAACAAGCATGTGAGACCTGTGGTAGGGAAGGTGAATTGTCGACTTCGGTTTATTGGGAGAATTTTAAAAGAAAGTAGTTCACCTGCAAAGGACACCGCTGGTACGACCCGTTCCTGAGTACTGTTAGAGTGTTCCGGGTCCTTAGCAGGTCATATTGAAGGACAACATTGAAGCAATCCAAAAGTGGGCTGCTAGATTTGTTACCGGTAGGTTCTAACAACACGCAGGTATTACGGAGATTTAGAGAATCAGCATTTGAAGCTATCGCCTAACGGTTTTACTACCACAAAAAAAGACGGACAAACACACACACCAATGCCCGAGGGAGGACTCGAACATACGCCGGGACCAGCCGCACAGTCCATGACTGCAGCGCCCCAGACCGCTCCGCTAATTCCGCGCGGCTGCCGCCAACATACCATGCGCGTAAGCATCATACTGAGCATACGGATAGTCGCTTTTCCGTCGCTCTATGTACGAATGGATTGGGAATGGAAGTGGCTGGAAGTGGTACACCCTCCGCCACGCACCGTCCGGTCACGTGCAGAGTATCCACGAAGATGTGTATGACCGAAACTAGCAGTACTGAGCAGAAAAAGGCAGCTGAAGATTTCCATTATAAATTTCAAAGCTTTGCTTTATGCCGCTCAACTTCGTTTGGCTTTCGGTAAATCTCTATTATTGCTCAGCAAAGTAATGGTGGCTGCGTATGTGTGAAATAACGGCTTGTTTGTGAAAATATGAAAATCTTCTAATTCACGATGCTGGCATTTGCCTTAAGCGATTTTGGGAAATTACAGAAAACCTAAATTATGATGGCCGGACGCAGGTTAGAACCGTCGTCCTCCCGAACGCTAGTGCGTTAACCACTGCGCCACCTCTTTTGTCTGTAGTTCAACTACGCCTAGACGGTCAGTACTGCGGTTCGATCGCGTCCGCACTGCTACAGGAAAGGCTCTCAACAAGGGAAGTGTCCAGGCGTCTCGGAGGTACAGAGAGACAGGAACCGCGGATGACATGCCTCGCTCAGGCCGCCCAAGGCCTACTACTGCAGTGGATGACCGCTACCTGCGGATTATGGCTCGGAGGAACCCTGACAGCAACACCACCATGTTGAATAACGCTTTTCGTGCAGCCACAGGACGTCGTGTTACTACTCAAACTGCGCAATAGGCTGCATGACGCGCAACTTCACTAACGACGTCCGACGCGAGGTTCATCTTAGCAACCACGACACAATGCAGTGCCGTACAGATGGGCCGACTGGATCGCTCAAGACTGACGTCAAGTTCACTTCACCGATGAGACGTGTTTAGAGGCAACCCAGTCAGGCTGAACACCTTAGTCACACTGTCCAGCGAGTGCAGCAAGGTGGAGTATCCCTGCTGTTTTGGGGTGGCATTATGTGGGGCCATCGTACGCCGCTGGTGGTCATGGAAGACGCCGTGACGGCTGTACGATACGTGAATGTAATCCTCCGACTGACAGTCCAACCGTATTAGCCGAATATTGGCGAGGAGTCCGTCTTCATGGACGACAATTCGCGCCGCCATCGTGCACATCTTGTGAAAGACTTCCATCCGTCTAGAGTGGCCAGCATGTTCTCCAGACATGAACCCTATCAAAACAGCCTGGGATAGATTGAAAAGGGCTGTTTATGGACGACGTGACTCACCAACCACTCTGAGGGCCGTACGCCGAATCGCCGTTGAGGAGTGGGACAACCTGGACCAACAGTGCCTTGAAGATCTTGTGGATAGTATGCCACGAAGAATACAAGCATGCCTCAATGCAACAGGACTTGTTACTGGGTATTAGAGGTACCGTTGTGTACAGAAATCTGGACCACCACTTCTGATGGTCTCGCCGTATGGTGGTACAACATGCAGTGTGTGGTTTTCATGAACAATAAAAACTGCGGAAATGGTGTTTATGTTGATCTCTATTGCAACCGGGGTGATGTACAATACGTAGAATACGTCAAATTCTCTGCTCTTTTCTACCAGGCTCAGAGTTAGATAAAATTCTGGGCAAAGAAATTGTGTGTGTGGTGCGGGGTGTGATGAAGGGCAGGTAGGGGAGGGGGAGCGAAAGTGGCCAGCGATATGAGGGTCACCATCAAGTAAAAATGTTTCTCAGATATCCCTACCAGCCACAGAATTTGCTGACTGCATAAATTATTTGCCGTAGGAACATGCTTCGACTTATAAATCTCATCTTCAGAAGGACAATATATAAATTTAACGTAACTATACAAAGACCTTGAAGTTGTTCTGTGCGTTCTTGGAAAGTGCTGTGGTCATCCGGTAGATCTAATACGAGTTAATATGCATTTTAATGATGGTCTGCTGTTAATATAAATAAAGTTAAGGATTGACTTAACGTTAAACGGCTCTTTTCTTGTTGTGCGTTCCTACATTGTTATGGCTCCTTGGATGTTACTAAACACTGTTCATAAACTTACGAAATATGCTTAAAACACATTATAATCCGCTCTACTGTGGACTAAAAGCAAGATACAAAGAAGGGCAGCTCGTTTTGTATTATAGTGAAATAGGGGAGATAGTGTCACAGTTATGATACATGAATTAGGGTGGCAATCATTAAAACAAAGACGTTTTTCGTTGCGACGGGATCTTCTCATGAAATGTGAATCAAAAATTTTCTCCTCCGATCAAGAAAACATTCTGTTGGCACCCACCTACATAGGGAGAAATGATCATCACGATAAAATAAGAGAAATCAAGGCTCGCACAGAAAAAATTAAGTGCTCGTTTCTCCCGCGTGCCGTTCGAGAGTGGAACGGTAGACAGCATGAAGGTGGTTCATTGAACCCTCTGCAAGGCACTTTATTCTGAATAGCAGAGTAATTGGGTAGATGTAGAAGTAGATGAAGATGGTTGGAAAAAAAAGACTGTTTCGATTTACCTATAGATACGTAAATCCTGACGCTGTCACTCATTGCAACGTGTTCTACACATCTTGCTGTCACACCCGTGATGTTGATCTGCAAAGTATTTTACAAGGAGAGAGATTGTGATAATTTGATGTTGAAACTGCCAGTATAAACACTGAGGCATTACAAAGATACATCTGGAACACAGTGTTGTATATTCTCAGTTTCTATGTATTTTATATTTTAAGAGTACTGAATTGAAACTGGTGAAAAACTTTGAGTTCTTGAACTCTGTTATTACGTTCGGAAACCTCATTTTCCACATTTGACCGTGGATCAATATCTCCACTCCCTCCAAGATGTTTATTTTTCATGTCTTCTCTCAGGTATGCAGTAGTTTAAGATCGCTGTTAATGACACAACTGTGTCCTATATCGTCTGCATGTTTCGCTATAACTGACTTGTTGCCTCCATCAAGTGTGGAACAGTCAGTATTGCTTTAAATTAGTTCACTCACGTGGCTCACAGAGAAAGAAGTAGTCGAGGATAAGAACTTGGGCAGAGCACCGTCAAGACCTTTGTGTATCACCTTGGCGTAAAGGCACGCAACTTGGAGTGTGGCAGCTGGTGAGGTCGCCGCTGGGGGTGCGGGCCCCTGTTTGTCAGGTCAAGAATAAACAACGATCTGTTTTGATGCCGGCGCTGGTCGCTGGTGTCCACGGCGGCCGGAAGGCGGCCCTGCCCGGCGCGGCCCGGCGCGGCCCGGCGCGCCTTCATTGACTTTCAGATGCGGGCCCTGGCCCTGTTATAATAGCGACATCAATCTGGCCGCGCCAGACGCCGGCGGGCCCAGTGGACAACTGTGGGCCGCAAAGCCTCTACGCGGCAGGCAACGCTCCCACTCGACACCGAACGTGTTTGCTCTACTGCAGAGAACTGCTGGCGCCATCGACAAACTTCCTAACATATCATAATCTCATTAGCACAAGATTATTACGCTATACGAGTTTAGTCATAAAGACACACGGCTCAAAAGAACCCCCCAGGGTACCCGGGAGAACTAGCGCGCTGCTTCCTAGACTCAGGTAGCTGCGCCGGACCCGGATCGAATCAGCCCGGCGGATTAACGACGAGGGCCGATGTGCCGACCAGCCAGGATGTGGTTTTTAGGCGGTTTTCCACATACCAATTGGTGAATACCGGGCTGGTCTGCATGTTCCGCCACTGTTACACAGCTCGCACACGACTGAACACATTCGCACAATTCCATGGACGCAGACAGTTGGGGTATTCAAACTCCGTCTCAGGGCGTACGGGGTGAAGGCAGGAAGGGCATCCGGCCACTCGTTAAACGGGCTGGTCCCCATGTTCCGCTTCAGTTGCACGGCTCGAACACATCTGAACACATTAGCACTATTCCATGGATATCACCCGACGCAGACAGTTGGGGTAAACTATGTCCGTCCCGGGAGGTATGGGGTGGCGGCAGGAAGGGCATCTGGCCACCCCTTAAATGAGCTGGTCCCCATGTTCCGCCTCAGTTACACAACTCGCATACATCTGAACACATTCGCACTATTCCATGGATTACACTCGATGCTGACAGTTGGGGTGTACTAATTCCGACCCAGGAGGTACGTGGTGGCGGCAGGAAGGGCATCCGTCCACCCCTTAAACGGGCTGGTCCCCATGTTCCGCCTCAGTTACACAACTCGCATACATCTGAACACATTCGCACTATTCCGTGGATTACACTCGTTGCTGACAGTTGGGGTGTACTAATTCCGTCCCAGGGAGTACGGGGTGCCGGCAGGAAGGGCATCCGTCCACCCCTTAAATGGGCTGGTCCCCGTGTTCCGCCTCAGTTACACAACTCGCAAACGTCTGAACACATTCGCACTACTCCGTGGATTACACTCGACGCAGACAGTTGGGGTGTATAAATTACATCCTGGGGGGTAGTGGGTGGCGACAGGAAGGTCATCCGCCCATCCCTTAAACGGGCTGGTCCCCATGTTCCGCCGTAGTTACACGGCTCGCACACATCAGAACACATTTGCACTAATCCATGGATTACACTCGACGCAGACAGTTGGGATGTACTAATTCCGTCCCGGGGGGGGGGGGGGGGGGGAAGGGGATGGCTGCAGGAACGGCATCCGTAAACCCCTTAAACGGGCTGGTCCCCATGTTCCGCCTCAGTTACACGGCTCGCACATATCTGAACACATTCGCACTATTCCATGGATTACACTTGACGCAGACAGTTGGGATATAGTATGTCCGTCCTGGGGAGTACAGAGTGGCGGCAGGAAAGGCACCTGGCCACCCTTTAATCGGGCTGGTCAACATGTTCCACCTCTGTTACATGGCTCGCTCACATCTGAACACATTCGCACTATTCCATGGATTACACTCGACGCAGACTGTTGGGGTATACTAATTTCGTCCCGGGGAGTACGGGGTGCCAGCAGGAAGGGCATCCGTCCGCCCCTTAAATGAGCTGGTCCCCGTGTTCCGCCTCAGTTACACAACTCGCACACATCTGAACACATTCGCACTATTCCATGGATTACACTCGACGCAGACAGCTGGGGTATACTATGTCCATTTCGGGGGGTACGGGGTGGCGGCAGGAGGCGCATCCAGCCACCCCTGAAACGGGCTGCTCACCATGTTCCGCCTCAGTTACACGGCTCGCACACATCTGAACACATTCGCACTCTTCCATGGATTATACTCGACGCAGACAGTTGGGGTATACTAATTCCGTCCCGGGGAGTACGGGGTGGCGGCAGGAAGGGCATCCGTCCACCCCTTGAATTGGCTAGTCCCCGTGTTCCGCCTCAGTTACACAACTCGCACACATCTGAACACATTCGCACTGTTCCATGGATTACACTCGACGCAGACAGCTGGGGTATACTATGTCCATTTCGGGGGGTACGGGGTGGCGGCAGGAGGCGCATCCAGCCACCCCTGAAACGGGCTGCTCACCATGTTCCGCCTCAGTTACACGGCTCGCACACATCTGAACACATTCGCACTCTTCCATGGATTATACTCGACGCAGACAGTTGGGGTATACTAATTCCGTCCCGGGGAGTACGGGGTGGCGGCAGGAAGGGCATCCGTCCACCCCTTGAATTGGCTAGTCCCCGTGTTCCGCCTCAGTTACACAACTCGCACACATCTGAACACATTCGCACTATTCCATGGATTACACTCGACGCAGACAGCTGGGGTATACTATGTCCATTTCGGGGGGTACGGGGTGGCGGCAGGAGGCGCATCCAGCCACCCCTGAAACGGGCTGCTCACCATGTTCCGCCTCAGTTACACGGCTCGCACACATCTGAACACATTCGCACTCTTCCATGGATTATACTCGACGCAGACAGTTGGGGTATACTAATTCCGTCCCGGGGAGTACGGGGTGGCGGCAGGAAGGGCATCCGTCCACCCCTTGAATTGGCTAGTCCCCGTGTTCCGCCTCAGTTACACAACTCGCACACATCTGAACACATTCGCACTATTCCATGGATTACACTCGACGCAGACAGCTGGGGTATACTATGTCCATTTCGGGGGGTACGGGGTGGCGGCAGGAGGCGCATCCAGCCACCCCTGAAACGGGCTGCTCACCATGTTCCGCCTCAGTTACACGGCTCGCACACATCTGAACACATTCGCACTCTTCCATGGATTATACTCGACGCAGACAGTTGGGGTATACTAATTCCGTCCCGGGGAGTACGGGGTGGCGGCAGGAAGGGCATCCGTCCACCCCTTGAATTGGCTAGTCCCCGTGTTCCGCCTCAGTTACACAACTCGCACACATCTGAACACATTCGCACTATTCCATGGATTACACTCGACGCAGACAGCTGGGGTATACTATGTCCATTTCGGGGGGTACGGGGTGGCGGCAGGAGGCGCATCCAGCCACCCCTGAAACGGGCTGCTCACCATGTTCCGCCTCAGTTACACGGCTCGCACACATCTGAACACATTCGCACTCTTCCATGGATTATACTCGACGCAGACAGTTTGGGTATACTAATTCCGTCCCGGGAAGTACGGGGTGGCGGCAGGAAGGGCATCCGTCCACCCCTTGAATTGGCTAGTCCCCGCGTTCCGCCTCAGTTACACAACTCGCACACATCTGAACACATTCGCACTATTCCATGGATTACACTCTACGCAGACAGCTGGGGTATACTATGTCCATTTCGGGGGGTACGGGGTGGCGGCAGGAGGCGCATCCAGCCACCCCTGAAACGGGCTGCTCACCATGTTCCGCCTCAGTTACACGGCTCGCACACATCTGAACACATTCGCACTCTTCCATGGATTATACTCGACGCAGACAGTTGGGGTATACTAATTCCGTCCCGGGGAGTACGGGGTGGCGGCAGGAAGGGCATCCGTCCACCCCTTGAATTGGCTAGTCCCCGTGTTCCGCCTCAGTAACACAACTCGCACACATCTGAACACATTCGCACTATTCCATGGATTACACTCGACGCAGACAGCTGGGGTATACTATGTCCATTTCGTGGGGATACGGGGTGGCGGCAGGAGGCGCATCCAGCCACCCCTGAAACGGGCTGCTCACCATGTTCCGCCTCAGTTACACGGCTCGCACACATCTGAACACATTCGCACTCTTCCATGGATTATACTCGACGCAGACAGTTGGGGTATACTAATTCCGTCCCGGGGAGTACGGGGTGGCGGCAGGATGGGCATCCGTCCACCCCTTGAATTGGCTAGTCCCCGTGTTCCGCCTCAGTTACACAACTCGCACACATCTGAACACATTCGCACTATTCCATGGATTACACTCGACGCAGACAGCTGGGGTATACTATGTCCATTTCGGGGGGTACGGGGTGGCGGCAGGAGGCGCATCCAGCCACCCCTGAAACGGGCTGCTCACCATGTTCCGCCTCAGTTACACGGCTCGCACACATCTGAACACATTCGCACTCTTCCATGGATTATACTCGACGCAGACAGTTGGGGTATACTAATTCCGTCCCGGGGAGTACGGGGTGGCGGCAGGAAGGGCATCCGTCCACCCCTTGAATTGGCTAGTCCCCGTGTTCCGCCTCAGTTACACAACTCGCACACATCTGAACACATTCGCACTATTCCATGGATTACACTCGACGCAGACAGCTGGGGTATACTATGTCCATTTCGGGGGGTACGGGGTGGCGGCAGGAGGCGCATCCAGCCACCCCTGAAACGGGCTGCTCACCATGTTCCGCCTCAGTTACACGGCTCGCACACATCTGAACACATTCGCACTCTTCCATGGATTATACTCGACGCAGACAGTTGGGGTATACTAATTCCGTCCCGGGGAGTACGGGGTGGCGGCAGGAAGGGCATCCGTCGACCCCTTGAATTGGCTAGTCCCCGTGTTCCGCCTCAGTTACACAACTCGCACACATCTGAACACATTTGCACTATTCCATGGATTACACTCGACGCAGACAGCTGGGGTATACTATGTCCATTTCGGGGGGTACGGGGTGGCGGCAGGAGGCGCATCCAGCCACCCCTGAAACGGGCTGCTCACCATGTTCCGCCTCAGTTACACGGCTCGCACACATCTGAACACATTCGCACTCTTCCATGGATTATACTCGACGCAGACAGTTGGGGTATACTAATTCCGTCCCGGGGAGTACGGGGTGGCGGCAGGAAGGGCATCCGTCCACCCCTTGAATTGGCTAGTCCCCGTGTTCCGCCTCAGTTACACAACTCGCACACATCTGAACACATTCGCACTATTCCATGGATTACACTCGACGCAGACAGCTGGGGTATACTATGTCCATTTCGGGGGGTACGGGGTGGCGGCAGGAGGCGCATCCAGCCACCCCTGAAACGGGCTGCTCACCATGTTCCGCCTCAGTTACACGGCTCGCACACATCTGAACACATTCGCACTCTTCCATGGATTATACTCGACGCAGACAGTTGGGGTATACTAATTCCGTCCCGGGGAGTACGGGGTGGCGGCAGGAAGGGCATCCGTCCACCCCTTGAATTGGCTAGTCCCCGTGTTCCGCCTCAGTTACACAACTCGCACACATCTGAACACATTCGCACTATTCCATGGATTACACTCGACGCAGACAGCTGGGGTATACTATGTCCATTTCGGGGGGTACGGGGTGGCGGCAGGAGGCGCATCCAGCCACCCCTGAAACGGGCTGCTCACCATGATCCACCTCAGTTACACGGCTCGCACACATCTGAACACATTCGCACTCTTCCATGGATTATACTCGACGCAGACAGTTGGGGTATACTAATTCCGTCCCGGGGAGTACGGGGTGGCGGCAGGAAGGGCATCCGTCCACCCCTTGAATTGGCTAGTCCCCGTGTTCCGCCTCAGTTACACAACTCGCACACATCTGAACACATTCGCACTATTCCATGGATTACACTCGACGCAGACAGCTGGGGTATACTATGTCCATTTCGGGGGGTACGGGGTGGCGGCAGGAGGCGCATCCAGCCACCCCTGAAACGGGCTGCTCACCATGTTCCGCCTCAGTTACACGGCTCGCACACATCTGAACACATTCGCACTCTTCCATGGATTATACTCGACGCAGACAGTTGGGGTATACTAATTCCGTCCCGGGGAGTACGGGGTGGCGGCAGGAAGGGCATCCGTCAACCCCTTGAATTGGATAGTCCCCGTGTTCCGCCTCAGTTACACAACTCGCACACATCTGAACACATTCGCACTATTCCATGGATTACACTCGACGCAGACAGCTGGGGTATACTATGTCCATTTCGGGGGGTACGGGGTGGCGGCAGGAGGCGCATCCAGCCACCCCTGAAACGGGCTGCTCACCATGTTCCGCCTCAGTTACACGGCTCGCACACATCTGAACACATTCGCACTCTTCCATGGATTATACTCGACGCAGACAGTTGGGGTATACTAATTCCGTCCCGGGGAGTACAGGGTGGCGGCAGGAAGGGCATCCGTCCACCCCTTGAATTGGCTAGTCCCCGTGTTCCGCCTCAGTTACACAACTCGCACACATCTGAACACATTCGCACTATTCCATGGATTACACTCGACGCAGACAGCTGGGGTATACTATGTCCATTTCGGGGGGTACGGGGTGGCGGCAGGAGGCGCATCCAGCCACCCCTGAAACGGGCTGCTCACCATGTTCCGCCTCAGTTACACGGCTCGCACACATCTGAACACATTCGCACTCTTCCATGGATTATACTCGACGCAGACAGTTGGGGTATACTAATTCTGTCCCGGGGAGTACGGGGTGGCGGCAGGAAGGGCATCCGTCGACCCCTTGAATTGGCTAGTCCCCGTGTTCCGCCTCAGTTACACAACTCGCACACATCTGAACACATTCGCACTATTCCATGGATTACACTCGACGCAGACAGCTGGGGTATACTATGTCCATTTCGGGGGGTACGGGGTGGCGGCAGGAGGCGCATCCAGCCACCCCTGAAACGGGCTGCTCACCATGTTCCGCCTCAGTTACACGGCTCGCACACATCTGAACACATTCGCACTCTTCCATGGATTATACTCGACGCAGACAGTTGGGGTATACTAATTCCGTCCCGGGGAGTACGGGGTGGCGGCAGGAAGGGCATCCGTCCACCCCTTGAATTGGCTAGTCCCCGTGTTCCGCCTCAGTTACACAACTCGCACACATCTGAACACATTCGCACTATTCCATGGATTACACTCGACGCAGACAGCTGGGGTATACTATGTCCATTTCGGGGGGTACGGGGTGGCGGCAGGAGGCGCATCCAGCCACCCCTGAAACGGGCTGCTCACCATGTTCCGCCTCAGTTACACGGCTCGCACACATCTGAACACATTCGCACTCTTCCATGGATTATACTCGACGCAGACAGTTGGGGTATACTAATTCCGTCCCGGGGAGTACGGGGTGGCGGCAGGAAGGGCATCCGTCCACCCTTTGAATTGGCTAGTCCCCGTGTTCCGCCTCAGTTACACAACTCGCACACATCTGAACACATTCGCACTATTCCATGGATTACACTCGACGCAGACAGCTGGGGTATACTATGTCCATTTCGGGGGGTACGGGGTGGCGGCAGGAGGCGCATCCAGCCACCCCTGAAACGGGCTGCTCACCATGTTCCGCCTCAGTTACACGGCTCGCACACATCTGAACACATTCGCACTCTTCCATGGATTATACTCGACGCAGACAGTTGGGGTATACTAATTCCGTCCCGGGGAGTACGGGGTGGCGGCAGGAAGGGCATCCGTCCACCCCTTGAATTGGCTAGTCCCCGTGTTCCGCCTCAGTTACACAACTCGCACACATCTGAACACATTCGCACTATTCCATGGATTACACTCGACGCAGACAGCTGGGGTATACTATGTCCATTTCGGGGGGTACGGGGTGGCGGCAGGAGGCGCATCCAGCCACCCCTGAAACGGGCTGCTCACCATGTTCCGCCTCAGTTACACGGCTCGCACACATCTGAACACATTCGCACTCTTCCATGGATTATACTCGACGCAGACAGTTGGGGTATACTAATTCCGTCCCGGGGAGTACGGGGTGGCGGCAGGAAGGGCATCCGTCCACCCCTTGAATTGGCTAGTCCCCGTGTTCCGCCTCAGTTACACAACTCGCACACATCTGAACACATTCGCACTATTCCATGGATTACACTCGACGCAGACAGCTGCGGTATACTATGTCCATTTCGGGGGGTACGGGGTGGCGGCAGGAGGCGCATCCAGCCACCCCTGAAACGGGCTGCTCACCATGTTCCGCCTCAGTTACACGGCTCGCACACGTCTGAACACATTCGCACTCTTCCATGGATTATACTCGACGCAGACAGTTGGGGTATACTAATTCCGTCCCGGGGAGTACGGGGTGGCGGCAGGAAGGGCATCCGTCCACCCCTTGAATTGGCTAGTCCCCGTGTTCCGCCTCAGTTACACAACTCGCACACATCTGAACACATTTGCACTATTCCATGGATTACACTCGACGCAGACAGCTGGGGTATACTATGTCCATTTCGGGGGGTACGGGGTGGCGGCAGGAGGCGCATCCAGCCACCCCTGAAACGGGCTGCTCACCATGTTCCGCCTCAGTTACACGGCTCGCACACATCTGAACACATTCGCACTCTTCCATGGATTATACTCGACGCAGACAGTTGGGGTATACTAATTCCGTCCCGGGGAGTACGGGGTGGCGGCAGGAAGGGCATCCGTCCACCCCTTGAATTGGCTAGTCCCCGTGTTCCGCCTCAGTTACACAACTCGCACACATCTGAACACATTCGCACTATTCCATGGATTACACTCGACGCAGACAGCTGGGGTATACTATGTCCATTTCAGGGGGTACGGGGTGGCGGCAGGAGGCGCATCCAGCCACCCCTGAAACGGGCTGCTCACCATGTTCCGCCTCAGTTACACGGCTCGCACACATCTGAACACATTCGCACTCTTCCATGGATTATACTCGACGCAGACAGTTGGGGTATACTAATTCTGTCCCGGGGAGTACGGGGTGGCGGCAGGAAGGGCATCCGTCCACCCCTTGAATTGGCTAGTCCCCGTGTTCCGCCTCAGTTACACAACTCGCACACATCTGAACACATTCGCACTATTCCATGGATTACACTCGACGCAGACAGCTGGGGTATACTATGTCCATTTCGGGGGGTACGGGGTGGCGGCAGGATGCGCATCCAGCCACCCCTGAAATGGGCTGCTCACCATGTTCCGCCTCAGTTACGCGGCTCGCACACATCTGAACACATTCGCACTCTTCCATGGATTATACTCGACGCAGACAGTTGGGGTATACTAATTCTGTCCCGGGGAGTACGGGGTGGCGGCAGGAAGGGCATCCGTCCACCCCTTGAATTGGCTAGTCCCCGTGTTCCGCCTCAGTTACACAACTCGCACACATCTGAACACATTCGCACTATTCCATGGATTACACTCGACGCAGACAGCTGGGGTATACTATGTCCATTTCGGGGGGTACGGGGTGGCGGCAGGAGGCGCATCCAGCCACCCCTGAAACGGGCTGCTCACCATGTTCCGCCTCAGTTACACGGCTCGCACACATCTGAACACATTCGCACTCTTCCATGGATTATACTCGACGCAGACAGTTGGGGTATACTAATTCTGTCCCGGGGAGTACGGGGTGGCGGCAGGAAGGGCATCCGTCCACCCCTTGAATTGGCTAGTCCCCGTGTTCCGCCTCAGTTACACAACTCGCACACATCTGAACACATTCGCACTATTCCATGGATTACACTCGACGCAGACAGCTGGGGTATACTATGTCCATTTCGGGGGGTACGGGGTGGCGGCAGGAGGCGCATCCAGCCACCCCTGAAACGGGCTGCTCACCATGTTCCGCCTCAGTTACACGGCTCGCACACATCTGAACACATTCGCACTCTTCCATGGATTATACTCGACGCAGACAGTTGGGGTATACTAATTCTGTCCCGGGGAGTACGGGGTGGCGGCAGGAAGGGCATCCGTCCACCCCTTGAATTGGCTAGTCCCCGTGTTCCGCCTCAGTTACACAACTCGCACACATCTGAACAAATTCGCACTATTCCATGGATTACACTCGACGCAGACAGCTGGGGTATACTATGTCCATTTCGGGGGGTACGGGGTGGCGGCAGGAGGCGCATCCAGCCACCCCTGAAACGGGCTGCTCACCATGTTCCGCCTCAGTTACACGGCTCGCACACATCTGAACACATTCGCACTCTTCCATGGATTATACTCGACGCAGACAGTTGGGGTATACTAATTCCGTCCCGGGGAGTACGGGGTGGCGGCAGGAAGGGCATCCGTCCACCCCTTGAATTGGCTAGTCCCCGTGTTCCGCCTCAGTTACACAACTCGCACACATCTGAACACATTCGCACTATTCCATGGATTACACTCGACGCAGACAGCTGGGGTATACTATGTCCATTTCGGGGGGTACGGGGTGGCGGCAGGAGGCGCATCCAGCCACCCCTGAAACGAGCTGCTCCCCATGTTCCGCCTCAGTTACACGGCTCGCACACATCTGAACACATTTGCACTAATCCATGGATTACACTAAACGCAGACAGTTGGGGAATACTGTGTCCGTCCCGGGGGGTGTGGGGTGGCGGCAGGAAGGGCACCTGGCAACCCCTTAATTGGGCTGGTTAACATGTTCCGCCTCAGTTACACGGCTCACACACATCTGAACACATTCACACTATTCCATGGATTACACTCGACGCAGACAGTTGGGGTATATCAATTCGGTCCCGGGGCGTACGGAGTAGCGGCAGGAAGGGCATCCGGCCACCCCTTAAACGGGCTGGTCCCCATGTTCCGCCTCAGTTACACGGCTCGCACACATCTGAACACATTCGCACTATTCCATGAATTGCACTCGACGCAGACAGTTGGGGTATACTAATTCCGTCCTGGTGGGTACGAGGTGGTGGCAGGAAGGCCATCCATCCACCCCTTAAACGGACTGGTCAACATGTTCCGCCCCAGTTACATGGCTCGCACACATCTGAACACATTCGCACTATTCCATGGATTACACTTGATGCAGACAGTTGGGGTATACTAATTCCGTCCCGGGGGGTACGAGGTGGCGGCAGAAAGGGCATCCAGCCACCCCTGAAACGAGCTGCTCCCCATGTTCCGCCTCAGTTACACGGCTCGCACACATCTGAACACATTTGCACTAATCCATGGATTACACTAAACGCAGACAGTTGGGGAATACTGTGTCCGTCCTGGGGGGTGTGGGGTGGCTGCAGGAGGGGCACCTGGCAACCCCTTAATTGGGCTGGTCAACATGTTCCGCCTCAGTTACACGGCTCACACACATCTGAACACATTCACACTATTCCATGGATTACACTCGACGCAGACAGTTGGGGTATATTAATTCGGTCCCGGGGCGTACGGAGTAGCGGCAGGAAGGGCATCCGGCCACCCCTTAAACGGGCTGGACGCCATGTTCCGCCTCAGTTACACGACTCGCACACATCTGAACACATTCGCACTATTCCATTCATTACACTCAACGCAGACATTTGGGGTAAACTAATTCCGTCCCGGGGGGGGGGAAGGGGATGGCCGCAGGAAGGGCATCTGTCAACCCCTTAATCGGGCTGGTCCCCATGTTCCGCCGCAATTACACGGCTCGCACACATCTGAACACATTCGCACTATTCCATGGATTACACTCGACACAGACAGTTGGGGTGTACTATGTCCAGTCCGGGGGGTACGGGTTGGGGCAGGGAGGGCACCCGGCAACACCTTAAACGGGCTGCTTAACATGTTCCGCCTCAGTTACACGGCTCGC
Organism: Schistocerca piceifrons; assembly: GCF_021461385.2. Classification (NCBI taxonomy): domain Eukaryota; kingdom Metazoa; phylum Arthropoda; class Insecta; order Orthoptera; family Acrididae; genus Schistocerca; species Schistocerca piceifrons. The sequence continues at coordinate 303,723,185 of NC_060138.1, forward strand.
ACACATCTGAACACATTCGCACTATTCCATGGATTACACTCGAAGCAGACAGTTGGGGTGTACTAATTCTGTTCCGGGGGGTACGGGGTGGCGGCAGGAAGGGCATCCGGCATCCCCTTGAATTGGCTAGTCCCCATGTTCCGCCTCAGTTACACGGCTCACACACATCCGAACACATTCGCACTATTCCGTGGATTACATTCGACGCAGACAGTTGGGGTATACTAATTCCGTCCCGGGGGGTTACTGGGTGGCGGCAGGAAGAGCATCTGGCCACCCCTTAAACGGGCTGGTCCCCATGTTCCGCCTCAGTTACGTGGCTCGCACACATCTAAACACATTCGCACTATTCCATGGATTACACTCGACGCAGACAGTTGGGTTATACTAATTCCTTCCCGCGGGGTATGGGGTGGCGGGAGGATGGACATCCACCACCTTTTAAAAGGGCTGGTCGCCATGTTCCGCCTCAGTTACACGGCTCGCACACATCTGAACACATTCGCACTATTCCATGGATTACATTCGACGCAGACAGTTGGGGTATACTAAATCAGTCCCGGGGGGGTACGGGTTGGCGGCAGGAAGGGCATCCGTCCTCCCCTTAAACGGGCTGGTCCCCATGTTCCGCCTCAGTTACGTGGCTCGCACACATCTAAACACATTCGCACTATTCCATGGATTACACTCGACGCAGACAGTTGGGTTATACTAATTCCTTCCCGCGGGGTATGGGGTGGCGGGAGGATGGACATCCACCACCTTTTAAAAGGGCTGGTCCCCATGTTCCGCCTCAGTTACACGGCTCACACACATCCGAACACATTCGCACTATTCCGTGGATTACATTCGACGCAGACAGTTGGGGTATACTAATTCCGTCCCGGGGGGTTACTGGGTGGCGGCAGGAAGAGCATCTGGCCACCCCTTAAACGGGCTGGTCCCCATGTTCCGCCTCAGTTACGTGGCTCGCACACATCTAAACACATTCGCACTATTCCATGGATTACACTCGACGCAGACAGTTGGGTTATACTAATTCCTTCCCGCGGGGTATGGGGTGGCGGGAGGATGGACATCCACCACCTTTTAAAAGGGCTGGTCCCCATGTTCCGCCTCAGTTACACGGCTCGCACACATCTGAACACATTCGCACTATTCCATGGATTACATTCGACGCAGACAGTTGGGGTATACTAAATCAGTCCCGGGGGGGTACGGGTTGGCGGCAGGAAGGGCATCCGTCCTCCCCTTAAACGGGCTGGTCCCCATGTTCCGCCTCAGTTACGTGGCTCGCACACATCTAAACACATTCGCACTATTCCATGGATTACACTCGACGCAGACAGTTGGGTTATACTAATTCCTTCCCGCGGGGTATGGGGTGGCGGGAGGATGGACATCCACCACCTTTTAAAAGGGCTGGTCCCCATGTTCCGCCTCAGTTACACGGCGCACACACATCTGAACACATTCGCACTATTCCGTGGATTACATTCGACGCAGACAGTTGGGGAATACTGTGTCCGTCCCGGGGGGTTACTGGGTGGCGGCAGGAAGAGCATCTGGCCACCCCTTAAACGGGCTGGTCCCCATGTTCCGCCTCAGTTACGTGGCTCGCACACATCTAAACACATTCGCACTATTCCATGGATTACACTCGACGCAGACAGTTGGGTTATACTAATTCCTTCCCGCGGGGTATGGGGTGGCGGGAGGATGGACATCCACCACCTTTTAAAAGGGCTGGTCCCCATGTTCCGCCTCAGTTACACGGCTCACACACATCCGAACACATTCGCACTATTCCGTGGATTACATTCGACGCAGACAGTTGGGGTATACTAATTCCGTCCCGGGGGGTTACTGGGTGGCGGCAGGAAGAGCATCTGGCCACCCCTTAAACGGGCTGGTCCCCATGTTCCGCCTCAGTTACGTGGCTCGCACACATCTAAACACATTCGCACTATTCCATGGATTACACTCGACGCAGACAGTTGGGTTATACTAATTACTTCCCGCGGGGTATGGGGTGGCGGGAGGATGGACATCCACCACCTTTTAAAAGGGCTGGTCCCCATGTTCCGCCTCAGTTACACGGCTCACACACATCCGAACACATTCGCACTATTCCGTGGATTACATTCGATGCAGACAGTTGGGGTATACTAATTCCGTCCCGGGGGGTTACTGGGTGGCGGCAGGAAGAGCATCTGGCCACCCCTTAAACGGGCTGGTCCCCATGTTCCGCCTCAGTTACGTGGCTCGCACACATCTAAACACATTCGCACTATTCCATGGATTACACTCGACGCAGACAGTTGGGTTATACTAATTCCTTCCCGCGGGGTATGGGGTGGCGGGAGGATGGACATCCACCACCTTTTAAAAGGGCTGGTCCCCATGTTCCACCACAGTTACACGGCTTGCACACATCTGAACACATTCGCACTATTCCATGGATTACACTTGACGCAGACAGTTGGGGTATACTAATTCCGTCGCTGGGGGTACGGGCTGGCGGCAGGAGGGGCATCCGCCACACCTTAAACGGACTGGTCCCCATGTTCCGCCTCAGTTACATGACTCGCACACATCTGAACACATTCGCACTATTCCATTTTATTACACTCGATGCAGACAGTTGGGGTAAACTAATTCCGTCCCGGGGGGGAAGGGGACGGCTGCAGGGAGGGCATCCGTCCACTGCTTAAACGGGCTGGTCCCAATGTTCCGTCTCAGTTACGCGGCTCGCACACATCTGAACACATTCGCTCTATTCCATGGATTACACTCGACGCAGACGGTTGTGGTATACTAATTCCTTCCCGGGGGGTATGGGGTGGCGGCAGGAAGGGCACCCGGCCTCCCCTTAAACGGACTGGTCCCCATGTTGCGCCTCAGTTACAAGGCTCGCACACATCAGAACACATTCGCACTATTCCATGGATTACACTCCATGCAGACAGTTGGGGTGTACTAATTCCGTCCCGGGGGGTACGGGGTGGTGGCAGGAAGGGCATCCAGCCACCCCTTAAATGGGCTGGTCCCCATGTTCCGCCTCAGTTACTTGGCTCGCACACATCTGAACTCATTCGCACTATTCTATGGATTACACTCGATGCATACAGTTGGGGTATACTAATTCCGTCCCAGAAGTTACGGGGTGGCGGCAGGAAGGGCATCCGGCCGCCCCTTAAACATTAACATGCCAAATCGGATTAACGATGGCTGACCCTGCGTAACTGCGGGACAAGGCTCAATCGGTAGAATAGACTCACTGCTGAAAAGAATTGGGTGAACTTAATATGGGTTTCTGCCATAACCCAGAAAGCAAAAACTGAGGTTCAAATGGTTCAAATGGCTCTGAGCTCCCCTAGAACTCAGAACTACTTAAACCTAACTAACCTAAGGACAGCACTCTACACCCAGTCATCACGAGGCAGAGAAAATCCCCAAAAACTGAGGACTTAGTTTGTTGCCAATTTGTACCTTCAGCTTTCACAAATTAAGTACACAATAAAATATCATTAAATCCTCGATCATTTATATAACAAGTACTGATACGTCAGACAGGAGCCGAAAACAAAGAGGATACAGGCATTCTCCCAGTCATCTTCGATGCTTGTTATAGGTATTTAAGAGCTTCAATAACGTGTTTACCCTCTGTGAACGATAATCATTGCATCAAACCAATGTGGCATGCTCCGTATCAGTCTATGGAGGTCACACTGTGGTATCCGTTCCCATTCTTCAACGAGAGCCCAGAAGAGTTCTTGTAGAGTCTGTGGTGGCGCGGGACGACCACGAACACAAGAGTCAAGCGTGTTCCACATATTTACGATGAGACTTAGGTCGGGATCACTGTCACCCAATCCATTACTTCAATATCCAGTCTTCGCAAGACACCCCCGCTGACATCCGCGTATGATCTCTGTCATTCAGAGCCACTAACGAATGCAGGAGCAACCATTTGGTCCAAGAGTATCTGCTCAAAGTACTGCCTGACTGTAATGTCGCCATGAACAACGACAAGATCTCTGTGGCTATCAACACTGTAGCTTCCCTACATCCAGAACCAGAAAAGTCTTTCGATTTGCAGGTACCGCTCAGCATCGGTCCCCGCACAAGAACATCGCAATCACCTTGCATCAGATTATTTCTCGACTTGTTTGTGTAGTAACACGTTTCACCAGTGACGAAGTTGCCACTTGACATGGGAGCGGCAAAGTTGAAGGTGAGCTGTAAGACGTTCTCGTATCAAGAGGAGTACTCGAACAGTTTGTCCGTCTCGTAAGGTCCTTACTCGAAATGTGTTCATTACAGTCCAATCGGACACAATGGCCCTGGTCCCGGTGGAGGTTCGAGTCCTCCCTCGGGCATGGATGTGTGTGTTTGTCCTTAGGATAATTTAGGTTAAGTAGTGTGTAAGCTTAGGGACTGATGACCTTAGCAGTCAAGTCCCATAAGATTTCACACACACACGATGGCCCTGCTGAGATCGTGATGCAGCGCTCCGGCTTTATCCGTACGATACCGCAACAGCGGTGGCCAGATATCGGGCATTCCGCGAAGTCATTATATATCGACGATGTTGTCGAACCCACCTTATGTACTGACCTCTCTCTCTGCAGCGTGTGCATGACCTATGGGTGAGACATTAGCATCTGCAGCAACACCACTAGAAGTCCTCCCTTTTTGGATCCAACAGGCGAGCTTTGTAACTTCCACTGCAATAACAAAGATGTCGCGTTGCATGTATTTGGTTGAATACAATTTCTACAGACGATAATTGCCATATTTTTATTTCACTAGAGAACACGGAGACACTGGTAATCAATTCCTTCTGAGCGGTCACCAGACACTGGAATACACAACTTAGCCAACAGGTGGCGAATAATTTAAATTGTTGCCTACACTGACAGCGAAAATCTGAGGTCATGCGATAAGTTCACAGGTAGCACCTGCATCAAAATAGATTTAACATATCGGACGTTGTACACGTCTTACCATTATTCTTTTCAACAGTGTTTGCTCTGATGAGGAAACTGTCGAATCTCTTCTTCTTTTTATTTTGCCTTTACCCATACCTACAACGGATCAACATGTTCACTGTCGGATTTGGCGTTATTAATGCCCCTCCTGTCACCATCCCTCTGCCTCTCTTGCCCCCTTGAAAATATTTCTGTACCTCACCTGCCTGTGTGTGGTATTATCCATGTGAAGCTGAGCGAACGTTTCCTAAATATTTGCGAGTGGGTAACTGAGGTGGGACGTAGGTGCCAGCACGGTAATTACCTAGTCGGATGTGGAAAACGACCTAAAAACGCATCCAGGCCGGCGTGCACACAGCCCTCCTCGTTAATACACCGGAAGGTTTCGATAGAGAACAGTTGCGCCTGTCCGAATCCTGGAAACAGCGTGATAACACACGGCGCTGTCCAGGTGGGGGAGAAAATTTTAATCGCAACCCAACAATCACAGCACGTCCACGCACATTATGTGCATCACTAATAGTAGTATTTTTTACTGTTACTAGACTTCTGTTGCTTCTTTGTTTTAAGACATCGTCCTTAGTGCACGATCTCACAAATATCATTTTCATAATTAACTTTTACACTGATAAAACACAGTCAGGTTGTGACATGAAATCATGCCATAACCTAGTTGTGATGAACAGTCGATTGAAGAGGATAAAGGAAAAATTGTGTGCTATGTTTTGGAGTACTGATAATGTACGACAGACTGAGACCAAGTGGATATTGTCTAAGACACTCACCAATAACCCAAGGGAAAGTGTCGAGAGTAATTGAGGAATGGGATGTAACAATGGAGCAAATCATTAAGTCACGATATTGAAATCAGAGGTGAAGAAATAATCGAGCTTATAAAAACATCAGAGAAACATGTAAGATCAATGAGAAAGAATCGGGTGTAGGGAAAGTAGATACGGAGTGCAAGAAGGTTAAAGACAACTTTTAAGAAGTGGAGTATAAAAGAATGTTCTAATTTAAAGCATCAAGACCGCCAGGTAGAACGCAGAAGTTCTCTCATACGCTCTGGAAAATTTTCGCTACTTTCTCTCACGTTTTAATTGAAGCTAGACTTTTTGGTCATAACTGAAACAAACCACATCGGATGACATCGAGAGAAAATAACTGTCCAAACCATCACCAACTAAGCAATACGGAGCAAACAGCCTGTACCAGGAAGTGAAGCATAACAGGAGTGCGCGACTCACATATAACGCAAATCTAAATTACACAAATATAAATCAACAGCAGTTCTACCGGTTGTTACTGCATCTTTAATGCCTATCCGGACCTCCTCAACTTGTTAAGCTTACCTTCAGTGCACCTGCCAGTACACTGCACTCCAACATATGAGTTATGATGTTGAGTTACTCTAATACAGCAACACCCGTAAATGAATATCAAATAAATCTAAAACGTTAATATACTGTTGAGGCTGCGTGTCTTAGAAATTTTGTAGGCGAGCATTCATTAAGTGCATTCGTTAAGTGCTTTTATCGGAATTCACGGATGTCACGGTGGTGTAACTAGTTCCTATCAACACGGAATTTCTGTCCCTACCTAAACAGCTACTCATATATGAATTTCAAAGTTTAAGATGACGCGACACTTTTATGCTGTGTAGTATGTATGATCTGTGCTTTCTGCCACGCGGTACTTAAAACCACAATGCCAGGATAGTGTAGAAATTGATGGTGCATGGGGGCTTAATTAAATAAATGAAAATAATTTTTTTTATTTTTCGTTCGTAGCTGTATGTCCGATTACGCTGTGTCTCGTAAACGGTTGGCCCTGACTAGTATTATTACGCAATCTGACTGCATAGAACAACAACAAAGAATGAAATGAAAATTTTCGTTAACACAATTAATTAATTAAGTCCCCAGCAACTATAAAACCTACGAAACCAAAGCACAAGTATAACTGTTCTGTATGTGGAAGTATGACTCAACGCACATCTGGCACGGTTCTTCTTCAACAAGACAAGAATTTTTAAATACCAATTATACTGACGTGATAATAAAAAAAAATTTAGAAATACTATAATTGCGCAAGAAAACCAGAATTACACTCTAATACAAGAACACACGCCAGATGCTTTGTTGACTGAACCTGTAATGACGCATTATTCAGGACACTGAAATAATGAGAGAAAAAAGAAATTTTTTTTTACCTTCATTTATATTGATGGAAAGCACTGTAAACATTACAATATCTCCACACCGACTCGCTACTACCACATCTCAACAAGAACTTTTCAGTATCACATCTCAGCAAGCACTTTTCACTAGCACATCTCAACAAGCACTCTCTGCTACGAGTTCTTAACAAGCACTGACTACTACGAGTCCTGGACAGACACTGCCAGTGGAGGCGGCTGAATAATACTCTTTGGCGCAATCTCTGGCGCTGTGGCTCAGTGTAGCCACCTTTCAACGGCAATCAATAAATCGAAGATAAAATCTTCTGGGTTACTAGTCTGCTCACGTTTCTTCTACACGATCGACGTTCCGACCTTTCTGCTGGGATTTTATTGTCGATTTTGTGGTGTCCGCGCTTTAAGTGTACTTTCCCGCGCTAATGTTGAAGAAATGGGGTTACTGGAAAAAAAATTGTGGCTAACATTGGTGGGCATCGTCAGTGGACAGAAAGCGCCGCTCCATGTAAATCATTCAACAGTATTTCCGGTCGCTTATCTTTGGTCTGGCGTGATGGTGGCTTCCTCTGTGGTCGGTGACGGCCCTGTCGAGCATGACGGAAGTGAGTGGGCTTTGGCCGGCCGACGAATACGGAGGAGTGACCGGGAGGAGCACGACCTCTGCCCACGTGGACCCGAGTGGGGGTTCTCACGATCGCTTTCCTGATACCTGTTGGCCGTTTGGGCGCAATAGCTAGATTTGGTATTTTGAAAGGCTGAGGTTGTCAGGAGTGTGCTGCGAGAGAATTTAAGGCGAGGTCTGTTCCTTCAGTTGTGAGGACACTTTCTCCTCTCCATGTCAGTTTGTATCTGCAGTGGAACCCTTGAAACTTCTTTATTATTTGTCTGGCAGTGATCGCGCTCGATCTGCTAACAGCTGTGTATCCCGCTTGTACGGTGCCTAGGCCACTGAGAATTACGTCAGTTGATATTTTGTAAAGGTGGTGCCTGAAATTACATATAAGTGGTTGATCCAGGTATAAGCACCATTCTTGGATCTTGCATTATTACCGTCCTATAGTAAGTTTTGCCTGTGGCATGATGAAGGGGAATTATGGGAACTGAAATGAGAGTGATTGTAAGGCCTGTATTTCAAGCTAACATAGCTCTCTGTTACTGGCACATACCTTCTGTAATTACTTATGTCCCTATGGAAGATAGACTCATGACAACTTATTTATTTGATATGTCGTGGTTACTTATAAATTTACCAGACTCACGTGTTGTAAGCAAACCGGTTTTATTATTATTTCATTTTGACTAATCGTTTTCGAACTAATTTGGAAGGTCCCACAATGTCATAAGTTATTGTGTTATTGTGCTTTGTGTTTTCAAAATGCCCTCTGTATCCACACAACCTAGGGGTATTGGCGAGCCCGGCTCCATTCCCAGCTTGGCCGATCGTATAGTATATGGTTCAGTTCATGCGAATACTGCCGGTCGGAGATTATAAACTATATATTATTATTTATTGCATCAGTATAATTAAAAGAAATTTTTTGAGGCTTTGGCATTCGATAACACTGAAAGTTATATATAACTATGCTTTTTAGATCATTATGATTTATTGGATTTGTTGTATTAGCCTGGGCTGTGTTATAAGCCTGAAGCTTCAGTATTCTTTAACATCCAAAATTTGTGACTAGTTATATCACTCTGCCAATTGGAGTCACCATTATACACTCCTGGAAATGGAAAAAAGAACACATTGACACCGGTGTGTCAGACCCACCATACTTGCTCCGGACACTGCGAGAGGGCTGTACAAGCAATGATCACACGCACGGCACAGCGGACACACCAGGAACCGCGGTGTTGGCCGTCGAATAGCGCTAGCTGCGCAGCATTTGTGCACCGCCGCCATCAGTGTCAGCCAGTTTGCCGTGGCATACGGAGCTCCATCGCAGTCTTTAACACTGGTAGCATGCCGCGACAGCGTGCACGTGAACCGTATGTGCAGTTGACGGACTTTGAGCGAGGGCGTATAGTGGGCATGCGGGAGGCCGGGTGGACGTACCGCCGAATTGCTCAACACGTGGGGCGTGAGGTCTCCACAGTACATCGATGTTGTCGCCAGTGGTCGGCGGAAGGTGCACGTGCCCGTCGACCTGGGACCGGACCGCAGCGACGCACGGATGCACGCCAAGACCGTAGGATCCTACGCAGTGCCGTAGGGGACCGCACCGCCACTTCCCAGCAAATTAGGGACACTGTTGCTCCTGGGGTATCGGCGAGGACCATTCGCAACCGTCTCCATGAAGCTGGGCTACAGTCCCGCACACCGATAGGCCGTCTTCTGCTCACGCCCCAACATCGTGCAGCCCGCCTCCAGTGGTGTCGCGACAGGCGTGAATGGAAGGACGAATGGAGACGTGTCGTCTTCAGCGATGAGAGTCGCTTCTGCCCTGGTGCCAATGATGGTCGTATGCGTGTTTGGCGCCGTGCAGGTGAGCGCCACAATCAGGACTGCATACGACCGAGGCACACAGGGCCAACACCCGGCATCATGGTGTGGGGAGCGATCTCCTACACTGGCCGTACACCACTGGTGATCGTCGATGGGACACTGAATAGTGCACGGTACATCCAAACCGTCATCGAAACCATCGTTCTACCATTCCTAGACCGGCAAGGGAACTTGCAGTTCCAACAGGACAATGCACGTCCGCATGTATCCCGTGCCACCCAACGTGCTCTAGAAGGTGTAAGTCAACTACCCTGGCCAGCAAGATCTCCGGATCTGTCCCCCATTGAGCATGTTTGGGACTGGATGAAGCGTCGTCTCACGCGGTCTGCACGTCCAGCACGAACGCTGGTCCAACTGAGGCGCCAGGTGGAAATGGCATGGCAAGCCGTTCCACAGGACTACATCCAGCATCTCTACGATCGTCTCCATGGGAGAATAGCAGCCTGCATTGCTGCGAAAGGTGGATATACACTGTACTAGTGCCGACATTGTGCATGCTCTGTTGCCTGTGTCTATGTGCCTGTGGTTCTGTCAGTGTGATCATGTGATGTATCTGACCCCAGGAATGTGTCAATAAAGTTTCCCCTTCCTGGGACAATGAATTCACGGTGTTCTTATTTCAATTTCCAGGAGTGTAGTTTACTTAATAATTGCTAAGAGATCGGTGTGACAAATTCTCGCGCAATTTTAGTGAGCCAGCAAATGTAATCTACTGTTTTTTCTATTGGTAATTACGTTTTTCTTTGAGCCTTGGTGATCAGCTTTATGGTAGTGTTATGTACACTAGCTGTGGAGTCTTGCTATCTTTAAGGACTTTGAGATTGTTCTGATCTTTTAACTGCCGTTTGATATTGGTCCTCGCTGGTTCCGCTGTTCTCGGGTTTTATGGTAAATTCACGTGCAGTAGATGTCAAGTCTTGGACAAATGTAGGGGACTTTAAGATTAGTTATTCTGATCTTTTAACTGCTCTTTAAAATGCAGTTTTCTTGGAGTTGATCCCGTCTCCGGCCATCCTGATTTAGGTTTTCCGTGATTTCCCTAAATCGTTTCAGGCAAATGCCGGGATGGTTCCTTTGAAAGTGCACGGCCGATTTCCTTCCCAATCCTTCCCTAACCCGAGCTTGCGCTCCGTCTCTAATGACCTCGTTGTCGACGGGACGTTAAACACTAACCACCACCACCATCTTGGAGTTGCGGTGCTTGGGCTTTGTTTCAAATTTTACATACATTAGATATCAATTGTGGGTATAAGATTAAAGGATTTGATATTAATTATTCCGGCCATTTAGCAGCTGGTTAAAATAGAACCTTCTTGTGGCCGTTGTGATTTAACCTTAGTTATATCGTCAGATTGTATAAAATAGAGAAATTTACTAAAAAGGGACACTCCCCATTCTCCCCCATCCCCCCTCAGATTTAGTGGTAAGGTGGCTCAGTGGACCAGTGGATACCCCGTCAAAAACTGAACACAGATCAAGCATAAAAACAAGAAACAGGTCAACTGAACTGTGAAATAAAAGCAAAATAGAAACAGTAAACGGTCGAAGGAAAAGAAGTGCAATACAGAGCAGACTAAAACAGCAATGGTATCATGGTTAAGTGGTCACGGTGTTGGACTGCTATGCCCATGCCGGCCGCGGTGGTCTCGCGGTTCTAGGCGCGCAGTCCGGAACCGTGCGGCTGCTACGGTCGCAGGTTCGAATCCTGCCTCGGGCATGGATGTGTGTGATGTCCTTAGGTTAGTTAGGTTTAAGTAGGTCTAAGTTCTAGGGGACTGATAACCACAGCAGTTGAGTCCCATAGTGCTCAGAGCCATTTGAACCATTTTGCCATGTCCATGAGGGTGAGCTGTGTCCAAATCTCTCTAGTGGTTCTTTTTTTTCCACTATATTATGAACTGTCCGTCCGGTCGTTGAAATGTCTGTTCTCGTTCTGTAGACTTGGCAGTTGTCATACTACACAGTAGATATATGTCACGTGGTAAGAATATGTTACAATTGCGAGTAAACGTAATGAGTAGTGAGAGCAGGCGAGATACGAAATGGACGTCTCACAGAAATAAAAACAACCAGTAGATGGGTGTGAATAATGTTACAACAAAGGAATTCAAGAGTCAAAACTTCCAAAACGCAACCCAACCTCAAAAACGCTAAAAACATATGTTTTGACAGAGCACAGAGAAACTGTGAAGACAGAATTGTGAAGGTGGTTCGATGAACCCTCTGCCAGGCACTTAAATGTGAGAACCGGGCGTGAGTCGTGTTTCAGTAGCTCAGATGGTAGAGCACTTGCCCGCGAAAGGCAAATGTCCCGAGTTCGAGTCTCGGTCGGGCACACAGTTTTAATCTGCCAGGAAGTTTCATATCAGCGCACACTCCGCTGCAGAGTGAAAATCTCATTCTTGGTATATTTAACTTCATTACAATAAGACACACTGCAGAAGTCTTATCATACTCATTAAATTACATGACGAGTTGTTGTTCGTGATCCGAATTTGACCCCACTGTTAACCAAACAAAGCATGTGTGTCTGATCGAGACCGACTAGGCACAAAGGGACGTAAAATATCGAAGTGATCAGTAGTATCAGTGTACAAGGCCGGATGTTCGAACCTTGAAATAAATGGCGATATGTTTACCACTGCATTAGAAACGACAAGGTTATATAACCCTTGAGATGTATCCAAGAAAGGTATGGAATAAAGTGCAATACAGAAGTTTGAAGTGTCATGAAGTAAAGGTGTGGTGATGGATGGGGATTAGTACCCAGTACCTATCTGAGTTGTTGAATAAGCACAATCAGATATCAGATATTACGTATGTTGACCAGTAGCAACAGATTAGAACCTGAAACGACGATATAAATGATTTTTGTCTGGCAAGGATTCCATTACGGCGCCTTTGCCATTGTCTCATAGGTACGAATAAACATGAAATATATATTGTTTCTTCACCAGTAGCGAGATATAAACATTTTAGGCTAGAGATAATGCAACGTATGGTTCTGTGCTGCCTGCGACTTCAACTCCGAGAACATCGTCGTTGTGGACCCTACAAGAAGAAGTGCCGACTATCGAATTCCTTGCCACTAGTTGTGGTGTCACCGCCAGACACCACACTTGCTAGGTGGTAGCCTTTAAATCGGCCGCGGTCCATTAGTATACGTCGGACCCGCGTGTCGCCACTGTCAGTGATTGCAGACCGAGCGCCACCACACGGCAGGTCTAGTGAGACGTCCGAGCACTCGCCCAGTTGTACAGCCGACTTTGCTAGGAAAGGTTCACTGACAAATACGCTCTCATTTGCCGAGACGATAGTCAGCATAGCCTTCAGCTACGTCATTTGCTACGACCTAGCAAGGCGCCATTACCAGTTTATATTGAGGTTATAACATGTACCGTCAAGAGCGATGTACACCAATTGCGGATTAAAGTTAAGTATTCCAAGAACTACGTTCTTTTCTTTATAGGATAATTACTTTACCTTGTTCCAGACCTCACGCCAATCTGCGTGAGCTTAAGCGCGTGCCTTTCAGCTTCACCTCATAGTGACTTGGCTGTCTTGCCAAGTCACAACACTAGTAGAGACCTGGAGGAGTTTGACGACGAAATGATGGGACAGTACCATCTCGACGCGTTCAAATACAGAGACAAACTGGAATCGGAGCTGGAATCCCACTCCAGTGCCAATACTTAAAAAATATCGAGTTCACTTAAAATAAGAAATAAAAGGCCTGTGATACTTGACGATTGGTACCCGATCTAAAATAACATTAATAGAGACACAGTTTCTGCAAGCTACGACTTCTGCCTCTGACATAAAAAAACTAATCAAACTCTGTTCCAGCCAGTGGGAAATGGACGTGTTTGATGATGATTAGGAAACATGGCCAGTCCTGCGTCCTTTACTTGGCGTTACTGGTGAAGAGGGTACGTTTGTGGCTGTTAAAAACTGGTAGTACCCCCCTCGGGAATCGAGCCAGCACTTTAGCCAATACAAGCTAGGCTCAGTACAACCAACCACCGAATTTTATGTGTTAGCGTCATGTTTTTGTCATAATATGTAATCTGGATGCGGTAGGAGAAGCGTTGACTTCAATTTGAGCGGTTGTTGGGAATAACCTAACCATGCTTTATCAGTCAACCTCATGCAGCCCGAACGCTAAGCTATGGTATCAAACCCATCAATTTCCTATCTTTCTTGAGACGTATTTCGTCTGCTTGCTACTAACATTAGTCTGACAGGTCAGAGGTTGTGGAAACATGTTTGTGAAAGAGCTCGTGGGTATCTGCCATGGCAAGAGCAATTTCAGCGCCATCAGACAGCGGCCGCTTGAAACAGACCATCATCGGCCCATGCGATCGCGACGCATCGATCATAGAGCCTGTGATCTTCAGCATACTTTTCTGCCCTCGAATTAGCAAGTATAGCATTAAGTAACATTGCGTATGATACAATACTATGTTTATACTATGTTTCAGCCTGCTCTGTGGCGATTTTGTATGGCATGTTACCATAAGTATATTTAACTGTGAGCTTATTTTCTTTTAGTTGGTCATGACAACTTGAGTATTTCTCACTTTTGCCGTTACGAATTTTGTGGTCAGGTTCTATAGGACCGAACTGCTGAAGTCGTCGGTCTCTAGGCCTACACACTAATTAAACTAACTTACGGTAAGGACAACACACACACCCATGCCCGAGGGAGGACTCAAACCTCCGACGGGGGGAGCCGCCTCGAACCGTGCAAGGCGCCCCGGACCGCACGGCTACCCCGCGCGGCGACGTTACGACGAGCGTCGTTTACTCATTAGAAAACGAAGTCCAAGACTCAGTAAAGTCAGGCAGAATCTCGAACTGGGAAGGATGGGGAAGGAATCTTTTCAAAGGATTGATCCCGTCATTAGCAGTAATTGATTTAAGGAGGTCACCATAAACGTAAGTCAGTGCAGCCTAATGGCAATTCGAAGTACCATATGTTAACTTCATAACGAGAAAATAATGAGAAAGCCATAAGAATTATCGTCTCAAACTATTGGGTGTATACGTCCAGGAAATGAATCGCTATTGAAATACATCTGGTGGCACAAAGACGGCGTTTTGTGTTACGAACTGCTTCACAAGGATGTGCTCTTCGCAGTTGACATGTGTTGTCAACAAATGAGATGCCTTGCAGTCGCAGTGATACATGCGACTAGGAAGGCAGCGCAAAGAGCTTGGTTGGCAAACACGTTTATCTCGTGTCTTCTAACCTGGCACCTGCATATGTTTATCTTTCCCGCCCCTCATTTATCAGCTTGCAAGGAAGTTAATTCTTGTATTCTTTTGGTTGTTTTGTTTTGGCGATTGTGCTTTAAACGTGGCTTGACTCCCATCGCTTCATGCGTAGGATTTCAAAACTACCTGTACATAATTTTTCTTTTTCGACAGAGATGTACAATATGTTGTTGACAATTTACCTGAGATTTTTGTCTAGTTTGTTCAATAACCTAACGAGAAATATGTTATTATGCACTACATTAATAAAACTGGTGCCTAACCGTAATGCCATACAACGTAAGGCTATCCTAATTAAACGTGAGTCTTCTGTCAGAAAGTAGATTTACGGGACTACAACGTAGATACGGCAGTGTCGCTGAATGAATCATAGTTAACGGAATATTCATTGATACTATTTTATTAACATATTTGTGTATTTTCAGTACCAGTTCCGCAGTATTTTAAATGTCTTAGCCCTAAATGTACTGGTTACTGAACGTAGCGAGAGGTTTTACGATGACAAATTTCTGAAGATGTCTTTCTAATTTCAATATAGCTGATTGTACAACTGTCATAGATGAGGGAAAATATTACTGTCGCACCAATTTGGAATTGGAAGCTGCTGCCTCTTACTCTTTACAGTGCATCGACATTTTCATGAAGCAAGCGACCAACTGCAGCGTTCATCGCCTCCTTATTGCCCTTGTGATGGCTGATACAGGTAATTCGCAACGTCGACCACGAGCTTTGTTGTAGTTGTTGCTTGAACGTAATCTCCGCTGTCTGTAAACATACATTTGATAAGTCGATAACACACCAATTCGGATTTCTTTCAGAATTTTTGATTCGTATACCACAAATATATCAAGTGAATCTTGAAAGATAACCCTCTGTCATTTCTGTACCTAACAAAACAATCACAGCATCACTAGACATGATCCACTATGTTGTCACGACTCTATCACTGTCGTGGCGGAACGGTTATGTTTCTACAGGCAATGTCTTTCTTGGTGGGGTAACAATTTAGGAGAGCATCTTGAGCATGATGATACAGCGGATTAGTTTCTTTTCCTACGAGGTCATGACGAGTATTCTAATATTTATGGAGAGGGAGAAGACTGGAAAGCCGCACAGACCATCGCAGTACATACCAAAGAAAGTAAACTTAACCTACTGAGTTAGAGATGCATTTCTTTGATATCAACATGTAGCAGTATGTCTGAACAAATACTTTGTTTCACCATTACGGAATTCCCCTAATTGTGTTACCTACTGACATCAAAACAGCATTGATTTGGATAGCATCGCTTCTGTGAGACACAGCTGGAACTTTATTCACACACTGTACTGCATACAGATTTTCTTAAATTGATTCGGTATTTATTGAGCTCCAAAAAGTCTCTTGATGTCATTCCTCTTAAGCGACCTCCAACCATATTGCTTTCTTGTGGACTATCGTCTCAGATGTGCGACTGGATTCGTGATTTTCTGTCTGGAATATCACAGTTCGCAATAACTGACGGGACGTCACCTAGTGAAACGGAAGTCATGAGTGTGATTCTGCAAGTAAAGTGATGTAGACTATTTCTAATACACAAAAACTATTTAGCAAACAATTAGAAGATTTCTCTTAGATTTGTGGCAGTTAATGCCGTTTAGTCAGTCCCTCAGAAGAGCAAAGCGAGTTGCAAAATGATGTTGAAAATACATCTTCAAGGTGCAAAACGTGGCGATTGACTCTAATCTATAAATCGTGTGAAGTTCTCCTAATGATTAGTAAGATGATTTCGTCAAGCTTCGAGAAATCGGTAAGCAAAACAAATTTGAGCGTTGTAGATCTAATGAACGCCCTTGGGGTTTCAAATATAAACAAAGTAACTGTGTAACATCACACTTTGTGGCAAAGGCGATACAAGTGTTGGGTTATTGACACATCCGTTAGAAGTCCCATGAAGTCTGCTATGGAGACTGCCAGTACTATGGTTGGTCGACCTCTTCTGGAAAATTGCTGAGGATTGCGATACCATTACGTGACAGGACTGAGGGAGGACAGCGAAAACGTTGAAAGAAGTTGATTTTGTAGTGTAGCGAATAAGGGGAGAGTGTGTTGTGGATGTCTTTATTTTTTTTTCATTGAGGTTGGAGGGGGAGGGGCAGGGAAACGAGTTTGGGACGCAATATTAAAACAAACGCTGTTTCATTGTGGCACATTATTTCTACGAAGTTACAACTACCATATTTCTCCTTCAAATGTAAACAGTTTTTCTGGGCACTGCCATGAAAATGATGATATTAAAACTGTAATAACATAAGAGAAATTAGAACTCGCACTGGAAGCCCTCAAAGGGTCGATGCGTATCTGACAGAAAGCACAGAACCAACGAAGGGCTGATGAGTAAGCATCAGTAAATGAGATCCCCAGAGAACAACACAAGTTGCTGAGTAGAAATTGGGGCTAGGTTCCTAGGAAGGTGCCCCATCATTGTCAGGCACCAAAGAAGGCGGACACTTCTCTGACCAAGGAGAGGGAGAGGCCTCTAGAGTGTAGGGCGTGGGAACCACAGGGGAGGAGGAGAAGAGAGAGGGTGTGTCTGGAATAAGGAAGAGGAGGGAGGGGGTAAGGATGTAACAGAGGCGAGGTAATATTTCTCAGCTTAAGATAAACGATGAAGGGCTTATCCTCCTGTACCTACCTTTCTTTTCCGTAAGCTGGGCAATCTGATGAGCATGGAGACTGACGGTTGTGAGACAGGGTGGCGGGACGCAGAGGCTCCTCTACTGGAATGGGTGTCTACAGTAACCGTGGAAAGACATGTGCCCATAACGCAAGAATTGAACACAACTCACGGGTGACAGGCTGCACAGTTTCACATCACACCGATAACGCATAACCTTGGTCTTCTTTGAGAGATTATCTCACTAAAATGCCAGACTAAACCTACCAGTGTCGCTGCAACTGTCCTAACAAGCTTACTGAACACATCAAAAACTGAACGCCCTCTTCGTCCAGATTGGCCCTGTATTCCTCATCAGTTTTAAGGGTGAGATATCTATAAAGAATGATCCCTGAAATACATAGAAAGACTGGTGAGGAGCCGGCCGCGGTGACCGTGCGGTTCTAGGCGCTTCAGTCCGGAACCGCGAGACTGCTACGGTCGCAGGTTCGAATCCTGCCTCGGGCATGGAGTGTGTGATGTCCTTAGGTTAGTTAGGTTTAAGTAGTTCTAAGTTCTAGGGGACTGATGACCTCAGATGTTAAGTCCCATTGTGCTCAGAGCCATTTTTTTGAACTGGTGAGGAGTAATGGACACTGCGACGTCGCCAAGTATGATGCATGAAGGGCTGCAGATTGGGCTGAAGAAGAAGTTTGGATCAGCAGGAACACCATCACATCTTACTGAGAGACTCCACCTTCCCAAACTTGTCGATATTTTTTATAGAAAACGGCTTCATGGCGGTAAACATGTCCCCGTCCTTTCTAGTACAGACCAGGTAGTGGGGAAAGTGTTTCACCCAATGCCAGCGAGCCGGGCCGTCCTCCCAAGGTGCTTCCATGGTGCAGAAGGCTGCAGGTGCATAACAAGCAACATTAAATGATGCATTACCAACGAGATATATTCCACTCTGATCAGGGGTTCTCCCTATGGACTCCACACAGCCACAGAAACAGGTGTCCAATACTCCAGAATGACAAGCAAATATTCTTCAACATACATGGGGAGGCAACAGCTCTGGTAGCAGAAGCGTGACCCCTGTGTGGTGAGGGGGCTCACTATTTTTTTTTTTTTTTGTTCTATTGAGTCATCAGTATTCTGACTGGTTTGATGTGGCCTGCCGCAAATTCCTCTCCTGTGACAATCTCTACGTCTCAGAGTATCACTTGCAACCAACGTCCTCATTTACTTGGTGGACGTATTCCAGTTTCTGCCTCCTTCTACAGATTTTGCGTGCACAGCCCCCTGTAGTACTATGGAAGTTATTCCCTGATGTCTTAACAGATGCCGTACTATCCTGCCTCTTGCCCTTGTCAATGTTTTCCACATATTTCCTTCCTCTCCGATTCTGCGAAGAACCACCTCATTACTTACCAGTCCACCAAATTTTCAACAGTAGTCGTAGCACCACATCGCAAATGCTTCGATTCTTTGTTCCAGTTCCCCATGGTCGAAGATTAAGCACCACACAATTCTGTGCTCCAAACGTACGTTCTCAGAAATTTCTTCGACAAATTAAGGCCTGTGTTTGATTCCAGTAAACTTCTCTCGGCCAGTAATGCCCTTTTTGAGAGTGCTAGAGTACTTTTGATGTCCTCCTTGTTCAATCCGTCATTGGTTGTTTTGCTACCTTCATCTCCATTGCGACCATCAATCCTGATGTCAAGTTTCTCGCTGTTCTCATTTCTGCTACTTCTCATTACTTTCGTCTTTGCTCTCAGTCCATATTCTGTACTTATTAGACTGTTCATTCCATTCAGCAGATCATGTAATTCTTCTTCACTTTCACTGAGGACAGAGATGTCCTCAGCGAATCGTATTATTGATTCCCTTTCCATTTGAATTTTAATTCCAACCCTGAACCTATCTTTTATTTATATCATTGTTTCTTCGATGTACAGACTGAACAGTCGGAGCGAAAGACTACATCCTTGTCTTACACCTTTTTATGTCCGCGCCCGGTATGTGAGTGGTCATCACGACAGACTGTCAATCCTAAGGGCCCAGGTTCGATTCCCGACTGGGTCGGAGCTTTCCTCTGTTCAGGGTGTGGGTGGTGTGTTGTTCTAATCGTCATCATTTCATCCCCATCGATGGGCAAGTCGCCGAAGTGGCGTCAAATTGAAAGACTTGGACCGGCGAACGGTGTACCCGACGGGAGGCCCTAATAACACGACATTTCATTTACCCCTTTTATCCGAGCATTTTGTTCTTGGTCTTCAGTTTTCATTATTCCTTCTTGGCTCTTGTACATATTGTGTATTACCCGTCTCTCCCTATTGCATAACCCTACTTTTCTCAGAATTTCGAGCATCTATCACCATTTTACATTATCGAACGCTTTTTCCAGTTCAACAAATGCTATGAACATTTGTTTATATTCCTTTAGTCTTGCTTCCATTATCGACCGCAACGTCAGAATTGCGCCTCTGGTGCCTCTACCTTTTCTAAAGCCAAACTGATCGTCAGCCATATTGGTTCCTAATAGCCCTACCACGCAGACTGGCTACACAGGCTGGTGACCTAGCATAGTAGAGGGTGGCCATAGCGGGGAAGGAAGAGGGAGAGGCACCCATGCAAGAGATGTTAGGTAAGGAGTTCTTCCCGAAATGGCTCATACAACGGAGAGAAAATTTAGAAGTGGTGGTCAAATCCCAAACGGGAACTATAAAATCCAAAAAGAAGGGATGAAAAAGAAAAGGTAAGGGGAATAAATCAGCAACGAATACATGAAATTAAGACAATAGTAAGGTCGACGTAAGTAAGAACATCAAAAGAGGGGAAGGTGGTGGCATAGGAGATGGAATAAAGAAGAGGATAGAGAATAAGGAAATGTAGTCCAGGAAGGATGAATGGGCTGCAGTAGCTCAGGGCCTCGCGTGCATCACGCACGAACTCACAAAAGACCCCATGAATCCCATGGAGCACGGAAAAGGAACGCAGCGTCAGAGCTCGTCGCCCTACTTCCGGGAATTTAAGGAAGTTAGGTTACTCTTATGAGCAGATGTGATGGCAGCTCCTTCCAGCGACCTACCAAGGCTTCATTGCTTCCATACCACAGTGTATTGCTGCTGTTATTCATGCCAAAGATGGACATTCGGGCTATTATGTTGGTGGTCGTAATAGTCTGGCTGATCAGCGTAGGCTTTTTAACACAAAGGATGGATATATCTATATCAGCGATGCGCAAGAACGTTTTGATGCACCGTTGACTGCAGAAGATACCAGAATCTCTGAGAGGCCCCAGTTTGTAGATGGACGTAGGCAGTAGTGTCTAGTGAACGCATTCGTTGGATTTTAGACTGGACATTTCGAGTGGCTAGGGACTATGAAATCATCCGAAGCCTACCGAGGTTGTCGTCTGTGGTCTGAATAGTACGCACTCTCCACATCGACGCAGTTGTTAATTATTTTTAAATTTCTTTTGTTTATCATGGTGGCATTGTTGGTGAGATTTTTGAAGTCTGGAAACACTGGCAGTGAATTTACAGCCACGTATGGTATCTCCAGAATGAGGTCCAGAAATATACGTTAAACCATCGCCTAATGAGCGTGCAACTAAAATCGCCAAGTATGTAACTACCGGGCGTCAGGAAAGTTGGCAATGTTCAGTTATTTCGTTTCTCTGAAAACTGTACGTGAGTGTATACTGGGCGTAACGAGAAGGTGTGGACAAACTTTCAGAAAACACTCCTCCCTCGTAGAGGAAGGAAATATAGTACATGAATATGGGTCCGGTTGCGCGTCATTTCCATGTTAGAGTTCGGGCTGTACATCTCTGCAACACATTAATTGTGGGCGAGACACGGGAAGAGAACGTATCGGAACAGTATGAAACAGTGTCCGAAATGCAAGTTTTAGAATCCCGCCGCATTGAATCCAAGATGCGCTATCATGAGTGCTCTTTCTCTAGCTGGGATGTCCTCGTCCTTTAGAGTCTCACCCAGTCGCTAGTTCCAGGCTTAAACGTTGCATAGTTCATAAGGTGACGATCAGTGCTTCAAAGGTCCCCCTGTCGGGGCCTTGTCATTCAAGAAACTTCTCCCGATACAAACGTTGAGCGCCACGGCCATTACCATCTACTGTTCCATACAGGAAATGAGCAATTGCGAATTCCGCATTTGAGTACAGTTCCATTGCACTATACCGGAAACCAGGTGCGTGATGAACACTCACAGTTGTTGCTACATGCTTGTGGGGCACTTAATGAACACTTAATATGCTAAAGATTGCTAGTAGAGCAATGAAGTTAGCGTCACGTCAACATACTCGATGATGTTTGTGAATATAATAGATGAAGTGAGTCATACAGTGAACCTTGACTCCTCAGAATCTTCGGATATTAACTGAAATGTTCGACTCCACATACATTATGGTCAGAGTTGGTTAATTATTTTAGTTAAATTATATACATTTAATCTGAAAATATCTCAGAACGTATCAGATTGCCAAAAATCTATTTTTCTATTAATATATTTTTATTTACCATATCGATCAATTTCTTTGTATCTATCTCGTGTCATGAAAATTACACTCCTGGAAATTGAAATAAGAACACCGTGAATTCATTGTCCCAGGAAGGGGAAACTTTATTGACACATTCCTGGGGTCAGATACATCACATGATCAGACTGACAGAACCACAGGCACATAGACACAGGCAACAGAGCATGCACAATGTCGGCACTAGTACAGTGTATATCCACCTTTCGCAGCAATGCAGGCTGCTATTCTCCCATGGAGACGATCGTAGAGATGCTGGATGTAGTCCTGTGGAACGGCTTGCCATGCCATTTCCACCTGGCGCCTCAGTTGGACCAGCGTTCGTGCTGGACGTGCAGACCGCATGAGACGACGCTTCATCCAGTCCCAAACATCCTCAATGGGGGACAGATCTGGAGATCTTGCTGGCCAGGGTAGTTGACTTACACCTTCTAGAGCACGTTGGGTGGCACGGGATACATGCGGACGTGCATTGTCCTGTTGGAACAGCAAGTTCCCTTGCCGGTCTAGGAATGGTAGAACGATGGGTTCGATGACGGTTTGGATGTACCGTGCACTATTCAGTGTCCCCTCGACGATCACCGGTGTTGTACGGCCAGTGTAGGAGATCGCTCCCCACACCATGGTGCCGGGTGTTGGCCCTGTGTGCCTCGGTCGTATGCAGTCCTGATTGTGGCGCTCACCTGCACGGCGCCAAACACGCATACGACCATCATTGGCACCAAGGCAGAAGCGACTCTCATCGCTGAAGACGACACGTCTCCATTCGTCCCTCCATTCACGCCTGTCGCGACACCACTGGAGGCGGGCTGCACGATGTTGGGGCGTGAGCGGAAGACGGCCTAACGGTGTGCGGGACCGTAGCCCAGCTTCATGGAGACGGTTGCGAATGGTCCTCGCCGATACCCCAGGAGCAACAGTGTCCCTAATTTGCTGGGAAGTGGCGGTGCGGTCCCCTACGGCACTGCGTAGGATCCTACGGTCTTGGCGTGCATCCGTGCGTCGCTGCGGTCCGGTCCCAGGTCGACGGGCACGTGCACCTTCCGCCGACCACTGGCGACAACATCGATGTACTGTGGAGACCCCACGCCCCACGTGTTGAACAATTCGGCGGTACGTCCACCCGGCCTCCCGCATGCCCACTATACGCCCTCGCTCAAAGTCCGTCAACTGCACATACGGTTCACGTCCACGCTGTCGCGGCATGCTACCAGTGTTAAAGACTGCGATGGAGCTCCGTATGCCACGGCAAACTGGCTGACACTGACGGCGGCGGTGCACAAATGCTGTGCAGCTAGCGCCATTCGACGGCCAACACCGCGGTTCCTGGTGTGTCCGCTGTGCCGTGCGTGTGATCATTGCTTGTACAGCCCTCTCGCAGTGTCCGGAGCAAGTATGGTGGGTCTGACACACCGGTGTCAATGTGTTCTTTTTTCCATTTCCAAGAGTGTATTAATCACAGTTGCCAATTTAAGTCACTTAAAACAAATTTACATTAAATCTAACAATATTATGCTTTAGTGTTGATGTAACCAAAATTCCCGTCTTCATAATAATAGCGAAATCGTTTCTATGAAATAAGAGGAAGCTACTATTTTTCATATTTTCAAAATCTACAATCTTTGTTATCAACTATTAGGCCCATAAACCCTTACAGAAATAATTTTTCTCAGAACACAATATATGAATTAAATCTGCAAAAATTCAACTAAAACATTCATCTTAATACTAATTTTGATTACATCCTGTACAAGAAAGTACTGGAAGTGGGTTTGTAATATCTC
Source organism: Schistocerca piceifrons (assembly GCF_021461385.2). NCBI lineage: Eukaryota > Metazoa > Arthropoda > Insecta > Orthoptera > Acrididae > Schistocerca > Schistocerca piceifrons. Next base: position 303,747,142 of record NC_060138.1, read on the forward strand.
TAATGTATACACAAATTTTTGGCACCAGGCGCGTCAGAGTGGGCTTGGCTTCTATTGAGCTTGGTACGGTGTTTCAAGATCAAGCAAATAAAAGAAGAAAATGATTAAAAGCAACTTAAGGTTCCAGTGGCGATATTCCTTCTTGGCTGTTGTACATATTGTGTATCACCCGTCTCTCGCTATTGCTTAACCCTACTTATCTCAGAATTTCGAGCATCTTGCACCATTTTACATTATCGAACGCTTTTTCCACGTCGACAGATCTTATGAACCGTACAAAATCTTTTCAGTAAGCCGTACGAGAAAAAGAGAAGCACCTCTTACACTGAGACTAACTTTGCAAGACAAGTACTATTTATGTGCAAATATAATCACGTTGCCGTTTCTACATGTTTCAACAATGTTTAAACTACGAGATAGTTACTACAATGTAATAATTGTGCTTCATAACATCGACAATAAGAATGAGACTTCTTTATAGTAACATGGCAACGATAACTTCGTTCAATTGAATCATGAGACACTATCAGTGAAGCTAAGCATTACAATGCTCTATGCATTGTAATCAAACATCACTACCGAGCGACCGCTACGGTCGCAGGTTCGAATCCTGCCTCGGACATGGATATGTGTGATGTCCTTAGGTTAGTTAGGTTTAATTAGTTCTAAGTTCTAGGCGACTGATGACCTTAGAAGTTAAGTCGCATAGTGCTCAGAGTCATTTGAACCAGCCAAGCCCAAACATCACTAAGAGTGGAACGTATCCTTGAAGAAAACGTTTCGTGTAACGCTCGTACGGTTTGTTTTTGTTTATTTGCCATAGTTAACGAGATTATGAAGAGAAGCACAGAATGAGCCCTGACATGGAAGAAAAGCGTCTCCGGACTCATCTCCATGTAACATATTCTTTGCCTGCACGTGCCAGGAATGTGACCTGAATTTTTTGTGTTCGTATTTCATTTTCCACAATTCCGTAGTTTACACCAAATAGAAATACACTCATCATCGTTAACTTCCCGTTTCCTCCTTGTATTTCTCGGTATTTTTGTTTGGCGGTAACGTTGCTTCTACAGATGAGTGAACAGTGGCCATTTACAATGTACGTTTGAACAGATTCAGCTATTCAACTCCGGTCACGTACCTGTCGCAGCACGCATTTGTCAGGTGCGGCCGGCCAGCCTTGACCCGGGAAGCGGAGACGCTGGCTCGACTCCCGGCCCATATTTCAGACTGTGTACAGGCCTACCGCCCCGACTATCCGCGCGCCGTTCATTTATCACGATCGCTCACAGGCCCGGACGCGAAGGCGGCCTCGCTCCGCTATAACTCTCGCGGCGCGCATTCATAAAACGGAGACGCGCGTCGCCGCCGCTGCCGTTGCCGGCGCCGGTGGCCGGGCGACGCCCGCGGTGCCCGCCGCGGCCACAGGCTGCCCCTGCCGCCCCCAGAGGGCGGCGCGCAGTCCCTGGGGGCGGCGCGCCGCCCAGAGTCCCTTCCGCTCGCCTGGCGCCGCGTTACGCTGTTCCACATTCCCTCCCACGGCGCCCCTTCTGGCCGTCCCCGCATGAGATTGCTTTGCAGACGCCGACAGCAGCAGTAAATCGCAAGCGGCGTGTGCTCACTGTCACGTAAAGAGGGGAGTGCCGAGTGAAAAATCTTCAGAACGAGCAAATTTCAGATGCCACATTCCCATGCGAGATGCTGAAAAGAGTGGAACCACAGTCAACAGACATTTCGAGAAGGCCAAAAGATGCTAGTTCGGCTCATCCATTACAAGAGACGGTATATTCTATCTACACTACTGGCCATTACAATCGCTACACCGCGAAGATGACGTGCTACTAACGCGAAATTTAACCGACAGGACGAAGATGCTGTGATATGCAAATGATTAGCTTTTCACAGCATTCACACAAGGTTGGTGCCGGCGGCGACACCTACAACGTGCTGAAATCAGGAAAGTTACCAACCGATTTCTCATACACAAACGGTAGTTGACTGGCGTTGCCTGGTGAAACGTTGTTCTGATGCCTCGTGTGAGGAGGAGAAATGCGTCCATCACGTTTCCGACGTTGATAAAGATCGGATTGTAGCCTATCGCGATTGCGGTTTATTGTATCGCGGCATTGCTGCTCGCGTTGGTCGAGATCCAATGACTGTTAGCAGGATATGGTATCGGTGAGTTCAGGAGGGTAATACGGAATGCCGTGCTGGATCCCAACGGCCTCTTATCACTAGCAGTCGAGATGACAGGCATCTTATCTGCATGGCCGTAACGGATCGTGCAGTCACGTCTCGATCCCTGAGTCAACAGATGGGGACGTTTTCAAAACAACAACCATCGGCACGAAAAGATCAACGACGTTTGCAGCAGCATGGACTATCAGCTCGGAGACCGTGGCTGCGGTTAACCTTGACGCTGCATCACAGACAGGAGCGCCTGCGACGTACCTCGGTCCACTAATGGCAAAATGTCATTTTTCGGATGAATCCAGGTTCTGTTTACAGCATCATGATGGTCGCATCCGTGTTTGGCGACATCGCGATGAACGCACATTGGGAGCGTGAATTCGTCATCGACATACTGGCGTATCACCCGGCGTGATGGTATGGGGTGCCATTGGTTACACGTCCCGGTCACCTCTTGTTCGCATTGACGGCACTTTGAACAGCAGACGTTACATTTCAAATGTGATACGACCCGTGACTCGACCCTTCATTCGATCCCTGCGAAACCCTACATTTCAGCACGATAATGCACGATCCTTTCTGGATACAGGAAATGTTCCGCTGCTGCCCTGGCCAGCACATTCTCCAGATCTCTCACCAGTTGAAAACGTCTGGTGAATGGTGGCCGAGCAACTGGCTCGTCACAATACACCAGTCACTTTCAAATGTGATACGACCCGTGACTCTACCCTTCATTCGATCCCTGCGAAACCCTACATTTCAGCACGATAATGCACGATCCTTTCTGGATACAGGAAATGTTCCGCTGCTGCCCTGGCCAGCACATTCTCCAGATCTCTCACCAGTTGAAAACGTCTGGTGAATGGTGGCCGAGCAACTGGCTCGTCACAATACACCAGTCACTACTCTTGATGAACTGTGGTATCGTGTTGAAGCTGCATGGGCAGCTGTACCTGTAAACGCCACCCGAGCTCTGTTTGACAATGCCCTGCGTATCAAGGCCGCGATTACGGCCAGAGGTGGTGGTTCTGGGTACTGATTTCTCAGGATCTATGCACCCAAATTGCGTGAAAATGTAATCACATGTCAGTTCTAGTATAATATATTTGTCCAATGAATACCCGTTTATCATCTGCATTTCTTCTTGGTGTAGCAATTTTAATGGCCAGTAGTGTATAAACTGAATAGTGTGCAGCGCATGTGGTGGAGGAAGTGGCCTTTCCCGAAAGCACGCTACAATTGCCGTGCAGGGCTATTAAAAGTCCGTTTGCCGTTTATCAATGGAGTACCGCGCTCGATGGGTTACGTAGATAATCGAAGTCTGCGTTCATTCCGATTGCTGTATGAATCACTAATTCTATACTCCTTACACTGATGACGCATGTAGTGGTAAAGAAACACACACTGGTCGTGTCTGCGCACTGTACCGCCGTCTATTTGAAAGGCACTCTGTGGAAGCGTTGGTATAACATAGTGGAACCATCATTAGGAGCTTCTTGTTCTCACTGGATACAGAGAGTCGGAACTCGCCAATTTGTCTTCAGTTTGCTGACAGGTTCTACAGTTCTATTAAACTCGCCAGCAAAGACGCCTTGGTCGATATGTACAACTACTCCCTAACGTTTCGTACCTAACTGAAGTAGACATGTTCAGAGATAAAACGGCGACTGCTTTAACGTCTCGGGGGGCTCACGCGTTTGTAGATGTTGAAACACTCTCGATTAATATTACGTCGATTGTCATCAACCGAAATAGCACCCTAGGTTTCAAAAATGGTTCAAATGGCTCTGAGCACTATGGGACTCAACTGCTGAGGTCATTAGTCCCATAGAACTTAGAACTAGTTAAACCTAACTAACCTAAGGACATCACACACATCCATGCCCGAGGCAGGATTCGAACCTGCGACGTAGCGGTCTCGCGGTTCCAGACTGCAGCGCCAGAACCGCGCGGCCACTTCGGCCGGCACCCTAGGTTTCATTTTGATGTCTTCGTGACCTGGTAGGTAAGTACCAATAGGATGTGGCTGCTTCTGGAGTCGTTTCTAACAGAATACGGCTGCCCAACAATGTTCAACACAATGATAAAAGACTTTTGCAATAGCCAGTGCCAAGATGTTTTATACTGTTTGACGGATGTTTTCTGTTTGGACGCAGTATAAGGTAGATTCTACTTAGGCTTAATCTCATCACAGTTCAGTATTTGTCAGCCCTAGGTGGTGCGGCCACAGTCAGCCAAGGTGCGTATTCATAGCTCGTCTCAGACTCGAAAGACTCTCAGGCTCGACTGACTGATACTCCACTCACTCAGCGCTGGCGGCGCTTGACAGTCCATTTTGCCTACCATAGATCTGTATGAGGCAAAAAATGTGTTTATCTTTGGATAAGGGGTCACAGACCATTTACGAGGGGTACACAGAGCGCCATTCTTCGTCACACGATGTTGAAACGTGAACATCACTGATCAGAAATACCCTTGAGAAAAATTGCTCTACAGGTTGAATTGTCACTATGAAGTTTCTTGGCAGATTTAACCTAAGTTTCGGACCCAAACCTTTCCCCTTGACGGGAAACTTGTCATACTTTCCAAGATGCTAGTCCAGGCGGGTGTAAAATGGATGTACGCAACGGAATATCATAAACGCTAAATGGTTCAAATGGCTCTGAGCACTATGGGACTTAACATCTTAGGTCATCAGTCCCCTAGAACTTAGAACTATTTAAACGTAACTAACCTAAGGACATCACACACATTCATGCCCGAGGCAGGATTCGAACCTGCGACCGTAGCAGTCCCGCGGGTCCGAACTGCAGCGCCTAGAACCGCACGGCCACCGCGGCCGGCCATAAACGCTAAAATGAAGATTTTGCCCTGTCTGACTACCCCCTGGAGCAGATCTTAGGGTCTCTTAATGGTTTTTAACATATAAATTACAACCTAAACATAAGTGAATAATTAAGACAACTGACACTACTAAATGATAAACGTTGTCCCTGATTATATATTTATTGCAGATTTAAAAAAACTTTATATTACAAAGTTTACATATCCTACCTAAAATTACTAATCAATTGCCCAACTCTGCCCATTATTATGACTGCGCGATCTAATATCAATAACGCGAACCATACGCGACTGGAACAGGACAGTGGCACGTAAAGTGCCCTCCGCCACACACCGTTGGGTGGCTTGCGGAGTATCAATGTAGATGTAGATGTAGAAATGACTGACATCCGCTACGTATCAAACACTACAAGACACTACCTTCTAAGATGATCTACGGTGGTGTGGAACCCCAGTAGAAATAAAGTAACGTGATCACAGCTGTCTAGCTTTTATAGCCCTAATAAGCCGAAGCAATTTGCGATATTACCGTATGTACTGCGTCCAGTGCGTCGAAGTGATGGTTCTCGTACTCGTCTGCGACGATGGAAGAACTCCAGCCACAAATAAACTCTTTCAAACACTAGGACGACAGAAGGCGGTTCTCTGACTAATAAACTCTAATACTGTCTTCTCCTCTCTGTGTTCTACAGACGTAAAACGCGAACTCCAAGCCACAAGGACGGAGCTCAGATATCGTCTCAACATAAGTATAGGCAGAGGAATTGCTCTCAATTACCGAACGCTGCGTACTCAACTACGACTTCCAAACCGGAGGTGAAGTCCAGAATAGTATAGGTTAGTAACAGTGCAGTGCCTAACTGTTCTAACTACAAACTCTCCTGAGAGCAAAGACAGCAAGTCCGTCCGTACCAGGAAAGCTGGTATTGAGCGACCGTCGCACACGGGCGCTCACAACGGAAGACTTGGTCTCTCCACCGCTGGCCTCCCAGCAAGGCTGGGCTCCCCACCCTCGCAATTCCGAAAACGAATCGTGTTCCAGAAATCACGGAATATTCTCCCTCTCTACAGAATCTTCCGAGCGCCGACTAACCATATTTTAGTCTTTTTTCGTCCAGCGCGGTAAGTTTGCGAGGAAAAACCTATACTCGTACAATGGAACGCTTCTGATTAAAAATACTTGGAAACAACCCAGCCTGCGTGATTTTCGAGGTGACGCTTCCTCTTTTATTTCAGTTGTGTCCAAGATTTTCGTAGTTTCCGAGGTATAATCCTTCCCATCCGGCTACAACCTCGGCCGGTCGCGACTCTATTGTGCCCCAGGCCTCAGCTTTTCACCCAGGGCTTGAGTTCCGCCTGCCATTTCATTTCCACTGTCGTTCCAGCCACAACTAGTATGATAATAAAGACACTCACTCCGTCACCTTTCATACAATAAGCGTTAACAATTATTTACAAGGCGTACGGGCCAATGTCAGTCTCCTTTATATTTTCATACATACGATCGACTACCTTTCAAATAATAGCTGATGTGGGTGTAGATCACGGCAAAGTATGTGAATGAGTGCTTGTAAGGTGCACCTTACAACTTTCCGCACACTGTCGTTTCTAGGTATTATATTCGTAAAGTTTTTAATAACTCAGCCTGAGATAATGTTAGCTACACATACGATAGAATATGTATCTCTGCCTATATTCTTGTTTCGTTTTTCCGTAGAGGAAAGTGAAAAACATTACTTATGTTATGAGGTGTCTGTCTAGATTAACAATCTGTATAAGGCGAATGTGTAAGGAGACTACTGATCCAACATAACTAAATTCACACGCAAATGAATGAATTGCTGCAATAATCTGTTTAAAGGCATGTTTTAATTGCAATAATTAACTTTAAATGAAACAGTCGGTATACAAGATCAGAAGTTTCACATGTTACATACTCGGATATATTGTGCGAGATTAAAAGAAAGTAATACAGTTAGAAGTATATTTATATGGTGTTTGGAAGAACTCCACTTACAGCTGGTAAACTTGTTTATTAAAACACAACCGGATTCGCGACTTAAATCCGCATCATCAGGTAAAAAGCAAAGCATATAGTCACCGCATCTTACGGATATTAAAATTATTAAAGGAGTGCCTAAAATATATTCACAACATTAAAATATCATACGCATAGCCGTTGCTCCTAGTCAAAATTTGCTGTTCAGAGAATGTCGTCAATACTATGGCGAGCGATAGACAAAGATGACGTGCTCCATCCTTTAAAATTTGTCTGCATCTAAAAAGAATATATTTTATAGCGAGTGGATGCTGTAATTTTTAAAATGGGGACGGACTGGCGATAAAAAATTGTCACTGCTAACATAGTTAGTTGCAGCGCTATGTAAATTTCTATGCGGACAGCATCAGGTAGCAGTGTCATCATTGTGACAGCAAGACAGCTCAGTGCAGGGCAATGCAAATGCTGCCCACACGAACGACAAAGAGAGACTAGCAGGCTGCCAAACAGACGCTATTTACGTGGACAGTGCGACGTCATATACTTATGACTAGGAGAGCGCTGGGTCGCTACCTGTGAAAGGTATGTTTACAACTAGAGGTATCTTTACAATTAATCTGAATATGGAAGGTAAAGTAGGGCCTCAGTACAACTGTCGCGCAAGCGGAATGCAGTAGGATGTGAAGTACATGAGAGCTGGATGAAGCATGGAATGGAATTGTAGCAGTGAGAGCGTAAACAAAAATTCCGGCAAAACAACGTGTATTAGATCGGTCAATTTAACTGCACATGAGACTAAGTATAGTGAGTAATATGAAGGTTGCTGTTGCCTACAATCTATTACATCGCATATTAATTAAACCTAGAACCTTACTTCGGAGTCCCCTTGTGGTTGTTCTTTTTTGCGTATTTGTTTTTATATGTTATGAAAAGTTGGAGTTCGTGTTATTCTAGCTGCTTCACAACTGAAAAATTATTTACGTCAGTGACTCAGTTGTGTTACTTCTCGCAGTTAGTTTTCCTGATACGATGTTTTTATATTTTGATGCTGTATTGTAACATTTCAGCATCCCACCCCTGCCCTAACGTACGGGACTACAAGTCCCACCGCCACACCTCCAAAGCGAATTGCAGTGACGGAGTCACTGCCCTGTGGAAATTTACTGCCTCACCAACACAGTTAGACCGCAATAGACCGGTGATGGTGTATCGTAACATATCACCCCGGACTACAAGTCCATTTAAAAAAAAAAAAAAATGTAACATTTCACCCCGGACTACAGGTCCATTCTAAAAGAAATAAAAAAAAATTGCTGTAATTTATACCATTTCTTTGCTTGCGTATTGTAGTAGCTTTATCTGGTAAGTGGTCAAGATGAGTGTCACTGAACATTTATACCATTTGTTTGTTTGCGTATTGTAGTAGCTTTGTCTGGGAAATGGTCAAGATGAGTCATATCACGTCTTTAGTATGTAAGAACTATGTTTTCTTTCAGGGGATGACCTTCGGCCAATGGTAAATCAGATAGTAGTGGAGCACTACGAGAGTCAAGTGGAGACTGGACTTTCCGAGTGAAGAGCTCAAGAGAGCGGTTCTGGACTATCAGTGTCGTGAGCTGGAAGAAAGGTTCTGGACTATCAGTGTCGTGTGCTGGAAGAAAGCTGACCCGTCAATGATAATGTATGTGATTCAGTCATATAGGTGATTGATCCTGGGTGTTGAACTGTGGCTGTAGTACTCTCACTTTCGAAGGAACTTTACATTCCAAAGTGTCTGAATATGCTGATGAGTAAGATTCTTTTTGCACTTCTATTAAGAAACTGAGGATACAATATGAGTTACTCTTCATTGTATTGTGTATAATAATTTGTGAATCGTCATAATTAACTCTGAACTGTTTTGAGCTGGTACTGTAATTACGAAATTGGCTTAGTTTTCGTGTATCTTCGATGACTATTTAGTTTGAGGATTGTGCTACCGTGCTTGTAACGTTGTCAACGTAATTTTACTGCGTTTGGTAATGGTATTTTCTGTCTATATTTTCACTGAATATCGTACGACCACTTAGCGTTTGTTCGGTATACTCTTTCGTGAATAAACAATATTCAGCACAAATCCCTGTCGTGTTCATTAATTACAGACATTAGAATATGGCCCTTTTAATTAAATTCTCCAATTATCTTTTATATTTCGTGTCTTTTATTAACTAGCACTTCCAGCCAATGCATAGATAATTTGACTGCAGTATCACAGCTTCAGGTTATTAACTGCAGTAAATTAACTTCGGCGCACGAAATCAGACGTGTATGGTTCAGCACAGTGACTAGATCGAGCTATTCTTTTACAACAGAGCCGTTCATAGCCCAGATACCTAAAGTATAAGCAATATAAGGTGAAGTCGCAACTGGTTTGATCGTATGTATGCTGTTTGGAAGAGCAACTACACTTCGCAGTAACCATTAGGTACCGTCGGAAAGTCTTCAGTGCTTAAGAACGTGCTGTAAAAATAATATATAGTGGTCACCCACGATCACTGTGTAGACGTCAGTTTAAGGAACCTGGCATTCTGACTACAACTTCATAGCATATTTATTGCCTCAAGAGGTTTGTTGTAAATAACCCACTAGAGTTTAAAAGTCACAATGATGTTCACAATTACAATAGCAGAAGGAAAAATGAGACTCGTTACTGGACATTAAGATTGTCCAGGCACAAAGAGCGGTGCACAGTGCAGTGGCCAAAATTTTTGATAACTTACCTAATAATATAAAATGTGTGACAGACTGCAAACCAAAATTTGAAAATAAACTGAAAGAGCTTCTCGTCGACAGTCTCTTTTATTCTGTAGTAGAATCTCTATCACAGTAGTGCGTAAAGGGTGGTGGGTAAGAATTACTTACTGACATCTGTGTAAAAGGTATCTCAGGTTTCAAAAATTTGGGGAAGGTCTCCTTACATCAAAACATGAAAATTATGTACAGTAATATCCATATTTTAAGAGCTATGAGCACTTGTCCATCCTTGATACTGTGAAACAAACCTCTTCTATTGCAAGGTCATTGCTTCCCATAATCTGAGAGGTAGTAATTATTATGGATCAAAACAAAAAACAAGTCCAAGTACATATGGACTCTAAAGCGCATACTTTAAAAGCTGTGGGAACTGGTTTAGCAGAAAAGGTGTGATTCACGTTTGCGATGATGAACAACTGCTCATACTCTTGAGCTATGCACTTTAGAGCCCAAAATTAGAGGACATTTTCTCGTTTTTTAGTTCATACTACTTCCTCCAAAAATATGGAAGAAAGAAAGATACGCGTTTTGGAGCTCATACTTACCGGGTACTTTTGCCTTGTTTTGTTGTAAGGAATCAGTCACCAAATTTACAATCTGCAAAAAACCTGCTCAACTGAGACGAGGGTTTCCAGCTCGACAAATCAAGGAATCCCCTCATTTCACATCTGCACTATCAAAAGAGAGATTGTTGTAAGTCTTCAGTGCCTAGCATTCCAACATACTCCGTCCTTATTAACTTGGTAAGCGCTGTGGAATTGTTGAATCTGCGCTTGATTTGTTTGACTCTGAGCCCCATTAGCTTTAAGTATGACTTATGCTCTTGTTACCTACAGTGTTATCTCTGTTGTATGCCCATTTGCTCCACAGTGTTGTGTAAAGTGATTAAAAATGTTGTAAGTGAGTTACTTTGAGGCTGACTATACGGTTGCTAGTCGAAATATCGGAAGAAAATTAATAACATTCCGGGCGCCCCCCTGAAATGTGATGGGACACAGCAGACACCTTTCAAAAGGGGTTGTTGCTTTTAGTTGATCAGAAGAAAAGCAAATTCGTAATCTTACAAGGAAAAAAATTATTACTAAAATTATTCTCATCAAAGAGGAAGTGTTTCAGATCCCGGGTATGTATGGTTATACGGCTCATGTGTCCCACGCCTCGCCAACTAACAGTGGAGTCGCAATTCTCCTCAGAGAGGGCCTCGAGGCGGACGAAGTCCGATATTTCCCCGACGCTAGAGGAATGGCCGTAACGGTGCAAGGCGTCCGGTTTATCAATGTGTACGCCCCTTCGGAACGAATCGCCGTCGTGACCGATCGCTCTTCTTCGCAGAAGGAATAGCACCGCTTTTTCAGGGCAGGCACGATGACTTGATATTAGGATGCGATTTCAATTGCACCCAAGCACCTAAAGATCAGCTGCCACGCCATTCACCGTGCCCCGAACTTGGGACACTCATCGGCGATCTCCAGCTGGTAGATACATGGGAACATGTCCGAGGAAATAGACCGGGATACACCCATTTCACGAGTCACTCGTCTAGTCGCATCGGTAGGATTTACGTCTCCCGTTTTCTAGCGGCAACGGTGAGTGACGCGGAGGTGTGGCGAGTAGCCTTTTCTAATCACGAGTCCTATATATGTGACGTCATCCTTCGTTGCCAACGGGCCGACATCCCTGGAAATTAAACCTTACTCATCTCGCTTCTCCGGATTGTCGACGCGCCATCGAAGACACGTGGAGTTTGTGCGTCCGCAGCCTCCCAACGTATCCTACGTCGATTAGTTGGTGGGTAACCTGCGCCAAGCCGGCCCTACGGCGAACCTTTATTACGTATGGTCGTGAGACTGCTGCTTGGAGACGGCAGACCCTTGATTTTTATTTCACCGGCCTTCGCGAATGCGCCTCCTTGCCACCCACACCGGAACGACAGTTGACAGTTCAGCGTGCGAAAGCACAGATCGTAGCCCATATGCGCTGACACCTCGAAGGGACGATCGTCCGAGCGCGAACACAAGACAGACTCGCAACGGAACGACCCACCATGTACCACGTCATTCGAGAACGTACACTGCGAAGACGGGCGCTGATACATGCCATCACCACTGAGGACAGTCGTCATCACGCCACACAACGCGATATTGCTACAGCCTTCTTCGACCATTACGCACGACTTTATTCTGCTCAATGTTCCGACCCGACGACGGTGACAGCAGTCTCACAACTGGTTTACGGCATTGTCCCACAGGATTTACAAACTGAATTATTGAACGACATTACGGAAGACGAAGTTATCGACTCCATCGGTAAAGGAGCGGCGAATAAGTCTCCTGGCCCCGACGGGCTCCCTGTGGAGTTTTATAGAACTTTCCAGTATTTACTGGCTCCCAAGTTAACAGACATCTATCGGGAGCTTATGTCCCCGCGGTGCCGCTCCCTGCGACCTTCATAGAAGGAATAATTATACCGGTTCACAAACCTAAAGGTGGGGCTCGAATACAAGATTACCGCCCGCTACCACTCGTCAACTGCGACGTGAAGATATTCACCAGACTATTAGCAAACCGTCTACGAGCGTCCCTACCTTACGTCATCTCGCCAGATCAGACTTCCCTAGGGGGTATCAACAACATCCACACAGCACTTCGTCGATACCCTGACTTAATAGCCCTAGCCAGGGCACGCCGCATCCCGGGAGCCTGGCATTACTAGATTTTAGCCAAGCTTTTGAGCGAGTGGATCACGCGTACCTAAAGTCCGTTCTCCAGCACATGCAGTACCCACAGCAATTCACAGACGTCGTGATGCGCCTCCTCCGAGGGGCGACTTCCAAAGTGCTCGTTAACGGGCGTCTCTCGCAGTCCCTCCCGATTTTCCGCTCCGTGCGTCAAGGCTGCCCCTTGTCGACGTTACTATATGCGGTGGCACTGGAACCGCTCCTCTGTGGCCTACGTCAACGCCTCACTGGTCTTACCCTACGTGACGTCACATTTCGCTGTACAGCATATGCAGACGACCTGGTTCTCGTGTTCCGCAATCGCGACGATGTCAACAGAGCACTAGAATGGATTACCACGTACGGTGTGGCTTCCGGCAGCTGTCTCAACGTCGCCAAATCGGTCGCCATGGCCATAGGAGACGGGTTGACCCCAGCGTGTGTCGAACCCCTACAGCTTCGTGGCACTATCAAATGTCTCGGAATAGAGTTTCACGATGACATATGGCGCACTGCGGCTCTTAGCTACCGCCGCTTATTACAACAAATTCGGATCCAGATCTTCAACCTTCGTTTGCGGACCCTCGACATTCTCCAAAGGACACACTTCGTCAATGTTTACCTCGCATCGCGCCTTCCACACATAGCGCGTGTTCTTCCAATACCGTTACTGATGGCTCGACGTCTATTAGCGGCATTCGGAGCCTACGTCAGTACAGGCATGCTCTTCAAAATCAGTTATGAGTCACTGACCCTTCACCCACAAAGGGGAGGTCTTGGTCTAGTCCATGTCCACGACAGAGCTGTGGCCCTGTATGTCAGCTCACACATTAAGCTGTGGCGCCACCACCCGGAAAGTTTGACAGGTTTGCTGTTGGAGTCCTTAGCTCTGCCCTCCCTTATGCCCCCACTGACGACGCAAGACATACCCCCACCCTTCTACTACTTCGGAAAATTTTACATTGAACACAGCTACGTCCGTATCGCAGTACCACAGACGAAACAGGCGTCGGCGCGGGATATATACCACGTCCTACAGCAGAGGCGCCCACCAAACATCTTGGTGACCAAAAGCCCTCAGGTTAATTGGAAGGTGGTGTGGAAGACAATTCACGCGGTTACACTGGACACAGCCGTCCGATCCACATGGTACATCACAGTCAATGGTAAACAGATCACCCGATCACGCCTCCACAAGATAAACATGGCGGAATCACCTCTCTGCGTGGACTGCGGGATACCAGACACGGACGAACACCGTCTCACATGTGACGCGGCAGAAGACGTATGGCGCTTGGTGCGTCAAATTTTGTCATATTTTTTACGAGTGACTCCGGAACACATTACACCTCGGTTTCCGGATCAACAGTATTTCCCGCGCGCCAAGACCAACGCTGTCACGTGGATCTGTGCGCATGCGGTACACTACTTCTTTCACGATGTACCTAAAGATGTATTCGACTTTTGGAACTACGTAAAACGTCGTTGCAAGGTGGTACGGAACCCAAAATACAGACAGTATTTTTCTAATTACTTAGGGAGTGCCCTACGCGACCCTCCACGCAGCTGGATCATCAACAGGTAGGAGAAGACACCCATTGAGTGAGCTGACAAGACCGATTCTCGGTGGAATAACATGATATACGTGAAGACGTACCTGGATCCCTGATTCCTTAACGGAAGAGTGGGACACTGTGACCGGACCTCGGGTTACGACCCCCGAACCCTCTACCTCCCCGCCCTTCCCCACCTCCTAAAAAAAAGAAAATAAATAAAAAAAAGCGGCTGCGCAAAAAAATAGTGGTCAGCGCGACAAAATGTCAATCCTAAGGACCCGGGTTCGATTCCCAGTTGCGTCGGAGATTTTCTCCGCTCAGAGAGTGCGTGTTTTGTTGTCCTAATCATAATCATTTCGTCCCCATAGTCGCGCAAGTCGCCGAAGTGGCGTCAAATCGAAAGACCCGGCGAACGGTCTCCCAGCCGGGAGGCCTTAGTCACACACGGATCAAGAAACAGAGTCGGAGAAGTGATAAAGACTATACCTGGAGGATCGTATTAAGTTCTTGCAAGTTCTTTTCCGGATTGCAAGGCAAAAGAAATTACGTGAACGAAGAACTTATAGAAAGTGAGCAGACAAAAATGTAGTTGGAAGATGAATGTGTTCAGCTGAAGACAGCAATTGATGTAGAAGTCTTGAGTAAGGGTTTATGCAGATGTCGATGACAAGTGAATGACAAATACAGTATATATGCCGTTTAGACGCGCCCCACGCTACGCTTTCTACATCTACATCTACATTCATACTCCGCAAGCCACCTGACGGTGCGTGGCGGAGGGTACCTTGAGTACCTCTATCAGTTCTCCCTTCTATTCCAGTCTCGTATTGTTCGTGGAAAGGAGGATTGTCGGTATGCCTCTGTATGGGCTCTAATCTCTCTGATTTTATCCTCATGGTCTCTTCGCGAGATATACGTAGGAGGTGAAGGTATGCGCTCGAAACTTCAACAAAAGCCCGTTCCGAGCTACTGAGCATCTCTCCTGTAGTCTTCCACTGGAGTTTATCTATCATCTCCGTAACGCTTTCGCGATTACTGAATGATCCTGTAACAAAGCGCGCTGCTCTCCGTTGGATCTTCTCTATCTCTTCTATCAACCCTATCTGGTACGGATCCCACACTGCTGAGCAGTATTCAAGCAGTGGGCGAACAAGCGTACTGTAACCTACTTCCTTTGTTTTCGGATTGCATTTCCTTAGGATTCTTCCAATGAATCTCAGTCTGGCATCTGCTTTACCGACGATCAACTTTATATGATCATTCCATTTTAAATCACTCCTAATGCGTACTCCCAGATAATTTAATGAATTAACTGCTTCCAGTTGCTGACCTGCTATTCTGTAGCTAAATGATAAGGGATCTATCTTTATATGTATTCGCAGCACATTACACTTATCTACATTGAGATTCAATTGCCATTCCCTGCACCATCCGTCAATTCGCTGCAGATCCTCCTGCGGTAAATGGAGTAGAGGTTCTGTTGAGGAAGAGACCGCGAGTTAGAAAATTCAACAGTATTGCAGTAGTCCATGGAAAACTTTAAGGAAATTGTTTATATATTTTGATACTTATGCATTTAAGGATTTTGTGAATAACATTGTCACCTTTATTTTTCGTAAGAACGCTTTTATTTATTTCCCAGTTAAGGAAAAACCTCTGAGTAGTTTCATCGTAAATAATATATAAATTACACTATCTAATGCGCCAGAGCAATTCATTTCGTGTTCGCAAAGTGTCTCCGTTCCTCTTGAACCTTAGGTACGCAGCAGTATTAACGTTTTCAGGAATGGCCAACGAAGGGACAGGAAGGGATTTCCCAAACAAAGCGTCTCCTTACACAGCACGATGCTGCCGGCGATTATTTCTGCAGATAGCGGGTAAACAGTGTCGGGCGATTAGGATCTTTGCAGCTTCTGAGCTCGGCGCCCCATAAAGATTTACTGCGAGATCCTCTCCATCTAGTGGAAAATTACACCGAGGAGACGGCGCC
Source organism: Schistocerca piceifrons (assembly GCF_021461385.2). NCBI lineage: Eukaryota > Metazoa > Arthropoda > Insecta > Orthoptera > Acrididae > Schistocerca > Schistocerca piceifrons. The sequence continues at coordinate 303,763,230 of NC_060138.1, forward strand.
GTCCTATTTTGTTAAGGCCGCAATAAAAGTAAAGTCCCGGTGTTGGGCGGCCTGCGCTGCCCTGGCGTGACCTCTTCCGCCGCCTCGCTGTGCTTGCCGGGCTGCTACCATCTCGTGCCCTGTGATTGGCCCTCAGGGCGCAGGCAGAGGGTTTGCCGAAACGCCGTCCCTCACCACACGTGGCGATAAAACTTCCCAGCGCTTGTGCACTTTCGTAGCCACTTGCGGCGGAGAAATTGGAGCGGTGTACCGAGGCACGAAATGCTAAGGACATCAATTCAGACGGCGATTAGAAACTGGTTTCCTTTACTTCCCGCCCGGGTAGTTTTTTCGTATTCTCCGTAGCACTCGAACACGTCTATGTGCCATTATGCTTCTCGGTCTGATACTTGTTACCATAAAAGTTTAATGTTGTTTCGACAAGACGCGTGGAACGGTAGCTTGCGATACGCGTATTGTGCAGTGAATAAGTTCTCAAAATGGTACTATTGCCGCTGAAAAGGACAGAAAATTGCAGTATTCTGAATGTTGAACTTGTACAGGTCAGCTTCTGAGTAAGTTACGAAGCCACATAAATTATTCTGAGCTAATCCTTAGTAATAAATAAAAGAACCGTAAAGAAAGAGTGTCCATGGTATTGGAGGACGTCATACCTTCGACAGTATGAGATAGAGTAAAAACACGTGTAAGATTCTGTTAACAATCGACATACGCTATCAGACAGATGATAAGGTCGAAAACCAAGCGTGCATGATTTAAGTGAAGAATCAAGTAAGATGGCGTGTGAAATACGGTTCTAGTCAACTGCCACTTTAATTTGATTTCGATGCTAAAAGGCAAAGAAATAGGAAGTAAAGAACACATTGAGCAGGAATAATAATCCTTGAATTGTAATGGAATGTTGACGACTGGTAAATGACTCAGAAAGAGGAATTACAGGGAATAAAGTTTAGATTAATTAGAAGCAGTAGAAAGGAGACAGGGAAATCAGGCAAAACACAGTAGAAGAAAGGAATAATAATGTGGGAATTAAGGTTGTACAACATACACAAAAGTAGGGACTCATGGACAACAGAGTAGGAAAAGTGGAGAAAGCAGTTTTTAATGGATAACTGATACGGATTGCTGGCATGGAACTGGTGGAAATGGCTGAAATACTATATCTGAAGTACGGCACTAGAGTTAGGTATCGACAATGGGAAAGCCGTAAAGATGGAAACTTGAATATGATACTACGGATGCGTGTTACTAAATGAGCAAAAGAAGATGACTACAACGACATATTAAAGAGATGGAATATGGAGAAATCCATAGAACATCTGTGGACGTCCACTAGACTTCATGGTTTAACGGACTGGAAGAATGTTAATTAGGAATGAATGTTAGCTAATAAGGAGTTATTTAGAAATAAGTCAAATAGGAATATGGAAGCACTAACGTGAAAAGAGGGGACCACTTTAAGAACCTACTTGCGCCAAGGCTATCAGTGACTTACTCTGTGCGAAGCCCATTAGGAGAAGCTGTGTTTTATCAGAAAACATTATTTGCTTTTGCCACATAGAGATAGGAATTTCTTCAACCATCGATAGCATTAGTCGTTCGCGGTTTGTTTTTTGATGTTTTTACGCGCCTCACTAACATGTCCTTGCGTGGCACCGAAATATTCAATTTGTGAGTGAGGCATTCCGGACGTAGAGGTTGGAGTTCGAGATACTATCACGTGTTTTTACTAGCTTCTTCGTGTTACGCTGAGACTGTTATTGCATAAACAACACCTATTACTGCACGATATTGCACAAGGGTCTAGTGAATAATTGTTTGCAACATGTTGATGTTTGAGGTGTTTCATTCAAAGTATTGTTATGCAGTATCCAGCTTCAACAAAGGAAAGTACTTTCGTATTACTGAATAGATTGTATTTATTTATTCGTTTCAGAAGCGTCACCGAGTTGCGTATTATTGTGTGCAGAATATTCACATATAGGGTGATTTATTCCATCGTGTACAAACTCTAGGTATTGATCGATGAAACGATACGGTGCAAGAAAGATCTAATGAGGTTATGTCTGGAATGCATGCTGGAGACCATTTATTCAATCGTACATTGTTACAGTGATTGTGGTCTAATATGCGCTGTACCACGCAGACACAGTTACAGTATGTGCTGAAAATGGTTTCCATTTGCCTCAACGCATGCGTGTGCACGTTCACATCGGCCAGGCTGCATCCGAACAGTGTCATAGGAAGCATGAACACGCTGCTCCAGAGTCTCTACATCTGGAGTGAGCTCTGTACACATGATACTTTTGAGATGGCCCATAACCAGAAATCGAAGGGGTTAAGATCCGGTGAACGAGCAGGCCACGAAACTGGACCCCTCATCTAGTCCATAGTCACGTTGAGATACATCCGGTCGTTAACGGTGAAGTGGCCTGGATCATCATCTTGCGGTAGTCACATGACTCTTCGGATCATCAACGGCACTTCTTCCAGGAGGGCAGACAAAGGCAACCGCAGGAAACGCTGATGGTTGCGGGCTGTTAGGTGACGCGGAACGAAGACGTCCCAAAATGCGGTCGCCAATTATCTCGGCCCACACATTTAGGCTTCACCGATGCTGATGATTCGCTGTCACCGTACCACAGATGACTGTTTTGAAAGTTGAAGATTGCGTAAAGATGGGCTCATCTGTGAATAGGATGGATGACACAAATCCCGTATTCATAACTGCCTGTTGAAGAAGCCAGAGAAAAAACTGCACCTAATGTGGCAAGTCTGTCGCTACTAACCCCTCAACACGGTGTAAGTGATAACGGTAGTAAAAACTGTCCTGAGTGATGTTGCAAACAGTCGTCTGTGCTGCGGGGGGGAGGGGGGGGGGGGCAACAACTAGCGGATCCTGACATGCCGGTCGCCTCCCACAGTGATAATCCCATTTTCCTCCAAAGCTGGTGTCCGAACATTTCTGGTACGTCCTTCATGAATTCTTGCGTCCAGAAACGACACTGTCTCAGGGAAACGGCGAAACGCTGTTGCAATCACTGAACTCCGTAGTTGGTGTCGTCGGCGGTACGTCTCCTGATACAGCCTTGCTGCCTGCCGCACGTTGCCATTTGCTTTTACATACGTCGGCAAGCTCTCGATTCGAATACGGAACCATTGTGTACAACGCTGCATCAAATACAGTTTAAGGTGAGTCAGCAAGGGAAATGAATCGGACACAACATTACCAATGACTGTGGCAGGAGAGGACACTAGGACACGACGTATGAGAACAGCATCTTCCTCTAGGTGGAAGCCATGCATACTGTAACTGCGGCTGTATAGTAAGGCGCGTATTAGACCGCAGCCTCTATAGGAAACTATGATTGAAAAATTGGTCTCTAGTATGGAAAACATGCATTTCCGAAGTTCATTAGGTCATTTTTGTTCCGTATCCTCTCGTCGATCAGTCACTAGAGTCTGCACTGTCCACAAAGAAAGAGAACATAGAATTGTAGTTATAAAACTATGGGAGACAGCGTATCAAATACAAGAATAGAAAATACATATCGTGACATTAAGCTAGAGCTAAACATTTCTTGCCCAGAGACGGTCGACGTCAGCTGCATTTGGCTTTGCTTCGATAAGGTCCATTCTAGCGCATTTGATGGGAGACAGTGGACAGGCGTACGTATGAAGCGTATTTTGTAGCAATCCGCGTGCGCAGGGGTTAAAGTCTACGGGGTAGCCCCGCTTATTAAGTGTATCTCTCGACCTCGCGGTGCCCGTAACGTAGTCTGTTTGATTCTTTCCAGATTCCCAAATTTTCATTGCATCTTGGTGTTAGTTCCTCTTTCGGATCCATCCAGTGTTGCTTTGATGTTTTGCTCCAAAGATCCGCACTGGTCTTAGGTTCTTCCTTATCATTCATCGATCTTAGGATACTTAGCCTTTGACTTTAATGTCCGGTGAGCCGGTTGGAGACCGTAAAGGGGGTGGTGTTCCAGTTCTGCTGATATAAATCCTTGTTTAAATGCAGGTGCCTCTCCACAGGTTGAACGGCGATGGCAGTTAGGTGGCGCATCTTTTCTAGACGCCTGGGATTCAGACAACGGGCGATGATTGTCTCCTTGACAGCGACATCAACTTGCTTTCCATGTGCTGATCTATACCACAAAGAGTGACAAAAGGTAAATGTTGAGGCTTTGAGGACTAATTACGTGATACGAAAGTATATGATGCGGTTGAAAGAAATTGTATGAGGTTTGTACAGCTGAACATAACTGCACCAGAGATAGTAAGCGGAAAAGGAGGGATGTCACGTGAACATCGGGTCCTGTCGTTACGTTCTACTGTGGTCGCCATGAAACACGACAAAATCAATATTTACTGCACAGTTAATATTTACTGTGGAAATTTAAATGGAATACGATTTTAGAATAAATGATTTATTGCATGCCAGCAGTAAACAAGAAAAAGATATTTACGCTGATATTGCTATCGATGTTTAAAGGGAACGTCTCATTAGTTCCCTTCACTCAGCGGTCGCTGCGTCGCTGTTTAGCGACGAGGATTTCTGGGAAGCATTTTTTCCTACTTGTTTGCTCTCTCCAACAATTATTGAACAACTACAGGGGACGTGCAAGCTATGAATATTTTTTCAATTGAATTGCGTGCAAACGTTAGATTCAGAATTCTAACGACAATCGTTTCCGGAAGCGAACTCGTGACAGTAAGATCATCTGATCACATCTACCACTAACATTGCGAGATCCACATTAACATGCCAAGCCCATGATGATACCAGACAAGTGCTGGAAGAAGAAGAAATAATACTACGAATTTCCTGTTTTTATGAAGACTCGACAGCCTATTGCACTGCCATCGTCGTGCTGAATTAATCGATCGTTATCCCAAATACAGAACTGGCCATTAAAATTGCTACACCAAGAACAAATGCAGATGATGAACGGGTGTTCATTGGACAAATATATTATACTAGAACTGACATGTGATTACATTTTCACGCAATTTGGGTGCGTACATCCTGAGAAATCAGTACCCAGAACAACCACCTCTGGTCGTAATAACGGCCATGATACGCCTGGGCATTGAGTCAAACAGAGCTTGGATGGCGTGTACAGTTAGAGCTGCCCAGGCAGCTTCAACACGGCACTACAGTTCATCAAGAATAGTGACTGGAGTATTGGGACGAGCCAGTTGCTCGGGCACCATTGACCAGACGTTTTCAATTGGTGAGAGATCAGGAGAATGTGCTGGCCAGGGCAGCAGTCGAACATATCCTGTATCCAGAAAGGCCCGTACAAGACGTGCAAAATGCGGCCGTGCATTATCCTGCTGAACTGTAGGGTTTCGCAGGGATCGAATAAAGGGTAGAGCCATGGGTCGTAACACATCTGAAATGTAACGTCTACTGTTCAAACTGCCGTCAGTGCGAACAAGAGGTGACCGAGACGTGTAACCAATGGCACCGCATACCATCACGCCGGGTGATACACCAGTATGGCGATGACGAATACACATGCTTCCAATGTGCGTTCATCGCGATGTCGCCAAACACGGATGCGACCATCATGACGCTGTAAACAGAACCTGGATTCATCCGAAAAAATAACGTTTTGCCATTCGTGCACTCAGGTTCGTCGTTGGGTACACCATAGCAGGCGTTCCTGTCTGTGATGCAGCGTCAAGGGTAACTGCAGACATGGTCTCCGAGTTGACAGTCCATGCTGCTGCAAACGTCGTCGAGCTGTTCGTGCAGATGGTTGTTATCTTGCAAACGTCCCCATCTGTTGATTCAGGGATCGAGACGTGACTGCTGGATCCGTTACAGCCATGCGGATAATACGCCTGTCATCTCGACTGCTAGTGATACGAGCCCGTTGGGATCCAGCACGGCGTTCCGAATTACCCTGCTGAACCCAGCGATTCCATATTCTGCTAACGGTCATTGGATCTCGACCAACGCGAGCAGCAATGTCGCGATACGATAAACCGCAATCGCGATAGGCTACAATCCGACCTTTATCAAAGTCGGAAACGTGATGGTACGCATTTCTCCTCCTTACACGAGGCATCTCAACAACGTTTCACCAGGCAACGCCGGTCAACTGCTGTTTGTGTATGAGAAGTTGGGTGGAAACTTTCCCCATGTCAGCACGTCGTAGGTGTCGCCACCGGCATCAACCCTGTGTGTATGCTCTGAAAAGCTAATCATTTGCATATGACAGCATCTTCTTCCTGTCGGTTAAATTTCGCGTCTGAAGCACGTCATCTTCGTGGTGTAACAATGTTAAGGGCCAGTGGTGTATATATATACGAGGGGCACTTTATGATTAGTGTGTGGCATACGTTGGAAAGTTTGGTCTGACGAGAGGCGTTCAAATGGTTCAAATGGCTCTGAGCACTATGGGACTTAACATCTTAGGGCATCAGTCCCCTAGAACTTAGAACTATTTAAACCTAACTAACCTAAGGACATCACACACATCCATTCCAGAGGCAGGATTCGAACCTGCGACCGCAGCAGTCCCGCGGTTCCGGACTGCAGCGCCTAGAACCGCTCGGCCACCGCGGCCGGCACGAGAGGCATGCTGAGATAGTTTGTGTGTTTCTGATGCCCATTGTGTCTGGATCCGGCAATATTGTCAGGGCATTAACACACAGGGTACCTTGGCTCTAATTCGGTTAATAATGATACAAATCAGTTCGCAGCGGCAGCTAATGTCTTTAATTCCTTTGTGTCTTTATTCCGCACGTATATTCCGCACGTATGGGTACTGTAAATTCACTCAGGATTTGTAACACGAGGATAAGGATTTCTCTTTTCTAAATATGTACGATGGCTCCTTGTTTTATGGGACGTTCTGCTTCCTCCACACCGTGAATGAAAAGTGTAATCCAAAGTAATCGGAGACCAATGACCGTTGCCCAGTGGTAAGACATTGGATTTGTATTTGCGAGGGTACCGTTTCATATCCGGCCTTCAAAATATAGATTTCCCGTAGTTTCTCCTAAACGCTTAGTAAAAATGCAGTGAAGGTTTCTTCGAGACGGCGAGGCCCATTTCCTTCCCCATCGTTCTCCAAACCGAGCTTGTGCTCTGTCTCTGACCTCGTCGTCGACGGGGCGTTAAACTCTGACCTTCCTTCTTCGTTTCAGGTGTTCTTAGAGAGTTACACGGTGAAAATGCAACTCACCTTGCAGACTCGTTGCATGTGGAGTATGGAAAATATTAACATACCGTAACTCGTTGATTATCGTTGTGTGAGGGTAAGTCTCGCGAATGGAAAACGTTATTTTTGCTCGAGTACACATACGAAAGTGGAATGTGGTTTTCGGTGGTAACACGTACTTTCCATCAGGTCTCATTCTGGTATATTAGCGCGCAATTTGCATACAGTAAATAATTCAAACGGCCGCGGCGTCCGGGTAATGAGATGCTGATTGTCGGACGGAGCCCGTTCGGGTCCCAGCCCGTCTGTGTGCGGCCGGCGAATGCGAGCGCTGCGTGGCGTGGGGTAGCTGGCGTGTCTGCCGGCTGGGCTCTATCCCCAGAACAAATGCCTATTTGCATTTATTACCGCACGCAGTTCCGAAAACTGCTCATTTCGAGGCTATCAGCAGCTGCGCTCGGAATGATGCATAATGCCGATACAGGGAGTGTCTAGCGAATTTTCGAGGAGAAAGAAATCTGTTCAAAAGGAATTAGTTTCTCAGAACTGGGCATTTTTTTCATTTGTGATTCTTCAATCCGTTTTCGCCTCTCAAGTTACGTTCAGAATTTTCGAGTTTAGGCAGTAGCATATGGTGTCAGAATGTCGATAATGACCCGGTCGCGGTGGCCGAGCGGTTCTAGGCGCTTCAGTCCGGAACCGCGCTGCTGCTGCGGCCGCAGGTTCAAATCCTGCCTCGGGCGTGGATATGTGTGATGTCCTTAGGTTGGTTAGATTTAGTAGTTCTAAGTCTAGGGGACTGATGACCTCAGATGTTGAGTCCCATAGTGCTTAGAGCCATTTTGTCGATAATGCCCCAAACTGCAAACAATAATAAGAACACGGGGCAAGGAAACTATAGTCTGAATAAAATTACTTGACAGTTGACAGTGCACGCTTTGGAGCTGGATTCCTCCAATGAGACCACTCAACGTCACGTGCGAACCTTTCGCCGTTGCCAAAATGCTACAACAGTTCAACAGGTCGCTTCGAATTCCTTGTCTGTTATTCTTTCTGAATATGTTTAAATACTGATTCTTCAGTCTGGCACTTTTATTTTCTATTTCATCACCCATGATAACCGCACCAAAAAACACACACGCAGATAACGAAACGTACGTTACATACAAGGCACTAACCGAACACTGCTGGTTGCTTCTGAAAAATACGCGGTTCATCGTCGCTTAAAAAATTCAGCACTGACACCGGATCACCACAGTCATAAGTACACAACAAAGTGTAGCGTAGCCCAATGGTTAGCGTATAAACTTGACGTATAGGAGGTGGTAGGTTCGAATTTCATCAAATTTAATGATACTTTTCATTTCTAAATCTAATCAAAAGAATTTGATAGTAATTTGTATTCAATTAATTCATTTAATTGTAATTTTTTGATGCTAATTCCTTGCCATATCATTTTCATCGTTTACTGATTTTTTTTTTCTTTGAACTAATTTTTCTTCCTAACATCCTTTTTTCGTTTGAAATCCGATTGCGTTGCGTATGATCTGCAACCGACGGCCAATGAGAGCCGCTCAGCTGTTGGTAATTTTGTTTAACATCTTATGAGTCTTAACTGCTAAGATCATCAGTCCCTAAGCTTACACAGTACTTAACCTAAATTATCCAGAGGACAAACACACACACCCATGCCCGAGGGAGGACTCGAACCTCCGCCGGGACCAGCCGCACAGTCCATGACTGCAGCGCTTAGACTGCTCGGCTAATCCCGAGCGGCAGCTGTAGGTAATGCTGCAGGTCGTGCAGCCACTGTGATGATTGTTTCAGGTAACCAATGATAGCGAGAACTTACAGTTTCCTTTTATCAACGGAAGTTAATTTTTTCTGTCTTGAATTTGCTCGTAGAGATTAGCTTTAATCGCCATCGACAAAGCGAGCGTGATTTTAGGTTCTGCCGCAGACTGTCGACCACCGTTTCCTCGAATATGTTGGATATCACAAGGCTGAGGTTAGGTTAGGACAAAAGTTTACACTCACAACTACAAAACGCGTCGTCTGCCGCAGTTCAGTCATTGGACACTTAAAAATCAGCGATCGACAGAGCATGCCAAGCAGCAGCCTCTTCACACATTGCTCCGCGTTACACATTAACAGCATTTGCGAAGGGACTCGCCGTGTTTGTGCGTCACCTATTACCGAGCTGTAGCTGTCAGCTGATTTGATAACACTTTAACAATAAATTTCAAAAGTGAACTGTAAAGTAATTTTAATCGGACTACAGTCGCTTGCTGCAGACATCACCTGTAACAAGGCCTTCGACTTTGGTAATGGGTTCCATTTCGTGGGGAACAGAGTCAACAAGTTTCTTCACGTATGCCATATCCAGCTGTAGCCACGCATTGACGATTATTTCCCTTAGAGCTATCAAATTCCGAGGATTATCATTGCTACGTTTCATCCGCTCTACCAGATAGACACAGGTATCTAATTTGGAATTAAGAATGTGTAATTTATCGGGACAGTAGAGCTGCGACAGGCTGTATGAGTTATAGTAAAACCAGGAACGTATGTGTGCCTGGCTGTGGACAGTGATTTCGTCAACTTGGAAGATGAGAATGCCCTACGTATGGCGGTTATCGCTGAAACAACCGGTTTTTCTTATTTCAGTTTATTCAACGCCAGTTTAACCTTTAACCTGGCTCTTAAAATCATCCAAAATGGCTGGTTTCTCCAATAACTGATTTTCGTTTATTCCTATTATTTCCAATGATAAACATGGAACTCGAAGGAGTGAAAATATTTGACACCCTTCGTTGCAAGATAAATAGAATCAAAGCATGAAATAAAATAGGTACATAAGAGAAACCTAACCCCGCCCACCGTTCGCTGCTTTTCTCGAAATGTGATAAGTGATTGATTACTGATTCTAACATTTATAAGCTCACACTCAAAAATCTTACTCGGGGATCGTACCACTATTTGGGCATTACGAATAGTCAGAGCTAAATGGAGACAACAGAGGTCGGAGAATTCTAGTTTTCGTGTTTATTTGTCCGTATTAAAGGGCTACAAGCAGCTAAAGCGATACTATGTAGACGTAGGCAGCACATCACCTACTTTCTACTTTTATCATAAACTGTGAATGAATTGTTAAGTTTTAAGTTTTCACCTCATATGATTTCGCAAGTTTATTGTATTTCGCTCCGATTTTTAATATTTTGAAACAAATAGAGCATTATATAAATGCGTAGGCTTCCGCGGCCAGAGTCAGTAGACATAAAAGTTTTCTGGGTGTGATACCACATCATAATGTAAAAACTACTGCTGCTGGAGAAAAATCAACGTTTCGACCACGGTTGCAGCGGCCTTCTGGGTCTACTGGTGACAGCAGCAGTAGTTTTATACATTATGACACGGTATCACACTCAGAAAACTTTTATGTCGACTAATCAGAGCATTGTGCTTCAGTGATCGCACATTTCGTAAAACACTTATAGACTAGGGATGGCGTCATTCTGTAATACAACTGATGTCCGATGACGACAGCGAGGAACCACCATATAGATCATATGGGACCAGTTTTAAACCCTGCATTGCAAGCGTACCATGTAAAAGGCCATGACACATGGCTATAGGTACATTATTGTCCCACCAGCGCTGAGCAAATACTTTGCCATGTGTTGGTTGCTCGTTTCTGTTGGTATTGTTATTAAAATAGGACTAATCGCTTTCACCATTTTTTATAATAAAGTAGTGCTCCAGAGCAATGGAAATTTTTCGAATAAAATTAGTCATTTTTTAAAACAAGATTTATTTGAAAACCACAAATTTTAGAGCTGTGGTTAATTTTAATCAGGTTTATTTAGAAACTACAAGTTTTAGCAGTGCCGCTGTGGGTAATTTATGTTTCGGTTTTTTTACACGGTTATCAGTAAGAAAAAGGAACAGCCGTTATACCCGAAACCAAACAAATACCAAACAATATTGGTTATACGGAACTAAAATACCGATATCGGTTTTAATCTATCGGTTCTTCCCATCCCTAGAGTGTTCATAGCACACTCCTAATGAAGATGTACAAGCACAGGCAACTCTTGGTCACCGAGAATACTGAAGTAAACATCCTGGTTCATTTTATCTGTGAATTGAACGAGTGTGCCCAAATTACGGAGAATAGCCCCAAACCGCCATAGAACCACGTCCGACAAGACCTTCATGCGCCACACCTCCTGAGTATTAATTACCTCATTGTACCGTTGGTGCATTCATCTCCTTACGTGACTTGAAAGGAGTCGTTATTCCCGCTGGTTTCCAAATAGGCTAGCACTGACAGAGCGTAAGAGCCATATGCGGTCCCTGCCAGTTCATATCTTTTTACTCCCACTTTTCGTACGCAGTGTTTCATGGCTACGAGTGGTATACCTCTAGAACGCTGATGCCAACACAAATCGTTCAAATTCACTTGACGTGTGGTCTTGGGCACTTCCAAGGACGACAGCGCCTTTCCTTCAGACTGTCACGTCTTCATGTTGGCCCCCTTTCTACTCTGATTCCGTAAGCCCAGCCGGTACATACACATCACCTCAACGCTCTGAACTATGATCGACTGGTACAAGTTCTGATACTTACTCAGCGCATCTAAGTGGCCAAAATACTCTTCTAAAGGGTAACTAATATATTATCGGGTGATATTACCTCTATAAACTTCTATTACTTCTACGTCGAGTTTTCAGAAGCTAGGTCCGTGCATCAGAGAGCTTGGGCTTTGGCCAACTATTTAACCAAGTTAGTGTTTACAGCATGGCTTCTCAAACAGTAGCTGAACGAAGAAAACGTTTAAATGCAGCCATCATCATATTAAATTGAAAATAGGTTATGATTGTTGTGAAGGTCTTTTTCAAGCGAATATGAGCCACATCCCCAATGGACGACCCGTAAATTTATTAGGTCCGAGATGTTACTATGATGCTGAAATAATTTTAAAAAATTGTTCAAAGGGATCTAAGCACTATGGAACTTAACATCTGAGGTCGTCAGTCGCCTAGACGTAGAACTACGTAAACCTAACTAACCTAAGGACATCACACGCACCCATGCCCGAGGCAGGATTCGAACCTGCTACCGTAGCAGCCGCGTGGTTTCGGACTGAAGCGCCCAGAACCGTTCGACCTCAGCGGCCGGCTGAAATAATTACCTGCATGTCACTTAGAGGAGCAGCAACCAAGAGCTGTGGCGAAATCGTCTATTGCAGAACAAATTTATCGCTCTGTGTGGGAGACTATGCTGAAACGACGCTTCTTGAGTAATCTTAACCCGAACATACATCACTTTCGTACACCTTAGGTGTTATGAAACTCACAGCTCAATGATATTTTATGGTAACGCACCTTTGAGGTATTACATGTCAGGACATATAATCAACCATCAAACGTCACCATGTACAGGGTAACAATTATTGAACTGCACGAAAAAAATGTATTTTAGTTACAAACTACGGCGTCCACTCACTTTATTCAACATCAACATGTAAATGTCACTACAGATATCCGGATTTACGTTGTAATATGTTCAATATGCCTGTCATCATTGGCGATGATGTGGCGCAGACGAACAGCGAAATTCTGTATGATCCGCTGAAGTGTAGGAACATCTGTGCTATCGATGACCTCCTGGATTGCTGTTTTCAGCTCAGAAATGGATTTTGGGTTATTGCTGCACACCTTGTCTTTAATATAGCCCCGCAAAAAGGAGTCGCATGAGTTCAGATCCGGAGGATATGGCGGCCAATCAAGGCCCATGCCAGTGGCCTCTGGTTACCCCAGAGCCGGAATGTGGTCCCCAAAGTGCTCCTCCAGGACATCAACACTCTCCTCCTTCGATGGAGTCGAGCTCCTTCTTGCAGGAACCACATCTTGTCGAAATGAGGGCCCCTTAGTATAATGGGGATGAAATCATCTTCCAAAACCTTCACGTACCGTTCAGTAGTTACCGTGCCATGAAGGAATATCGCACCGATTATTCCGTGACGGGACTTTGCACACCACACAGTCATCCGTTGAGTGTGAAGAGACTTCTCGATTTCGAAATGCGGATTCTCAGTCCGCGAAATGCGCCAATTTTACTTCTTGACAAACCCATCGAAATGAAATTGGCCTTCGTCGCCAAGCCAATCCATACAATTCCTATCATACCGCACAGCCAACCATGCAGTTTGAACGCCCTAATGCAAACCTGTCATAAGTTATGACGATTTTATTTCACATAGTACAATAATTGTCACCCTGTCACCCTGTACTTTGCGTCAACAAGGTGGCAGACTTGCATAGGGTAGTGGATCCTATGGATTGAATTTTATGCAAGTGGCAGTGAAATTGAGATTACTGTACATCTTATTGAGACTTTAACACGAGAACAATTCGCTTTACAACAGAAATACTCTCATCTCCATCTGGAACTTTTCGTGGGGAGCCAGTAACATCCCCCTCCCTTATCGACCTTAATGACAGTGAAAAATTAAACCGCATGCACCTAATGGAAATTTAGGAAAAGCAATCGTCACCGAAGTTAATTTGTCGGTAAAGATGGAAGAAAGGGTTACATCTAAATGAAAGGAAAAATGCAAATGAAATTGGTGGAAATTAATTTTGAAAAGGGGTGAAGTTAATAAAGAAAGTAAATGTGCGGTCGTTACGTTAACAATTAATTGGCGTTAATTAGATATTTGAGATTTGAGGAAAATTACGGTCGCCAGTCACATGGACAACTACTATAATAACAGAAAATGAAAGATTAATGCACATATATTTAGCACTAAAAGCGTGGCAACTGAAGGTTGACACGAGTTGTGTGAAAACTGAATGTTTGTCAGAAGTAATAAATTTCGCCACACTCTGAATTAATTTAGTAAAAGAATTAATAAAACCGGAAAACTGAAAGGTAATTTAGTGACTGAAATTAATAGTGAACTTTGTTTCTGAAGCACTACGAAATTCAATAAAATAAGGTTAGTCTTGGGTTACCTCAACAACCATTTCAAAAGCTACTTGAATCTCGCAATTTAGAAATTAGAGATTTAACTTTGAGCTTAAATTAAATGATTCTGAACAATTAACAATAGTAAAATTTAGTACGTACCAAGTTGGCCTCAGTCATAGGTAAGCTAAAATATGGTAACAAAACTCGCATTCTTAATTTGTGCTTGTGTAATCTAAATATTGTAGCCAGCTATGAATACTTTAACTGAATTTTGAAATTAAAGCAGTGAAATGGAATGATATTACTTTAATGCTGGCGTTTGAATTTCAACGACACTCGGGTTCATTCCGGAAAAGGAAGGCACCCTGCTTGGTAATGCAATTGGGACAATGAGCAACAAAGGTTCATACTACGTTGCTGTAATTTTGAAACAGTTTGAAAAGCAGAGGTCTGCCATACAGTTCTAAAACTTTACGTGCTTCCAGTCTTCCTTGTTGGTTGATTGAAGGTTTGAAGTCGTCGATCGAGGAGGTGGCGACAGTCACTCATTGTCGACCGTCGCTGTTGCAGAAGCTGGATGTTGGCGCGCCTTCTTCTCGACACGGTCACCAGGCGAAATGGGCTCTTGGTGTGCGCCAGCTAATGCTTCCCGTCCGCGACACCGTGTCAGAAACTATCATAGCAAGTCGAGCGCAATTACATGCCGCCAAACCCCGAAAGCGCGGCAACTCGCGGGAGCGTCACACAACACGCCTCTCCGCCGCCCTACTCCAGCCAGACTCCCTCTGCCCGCGCTCCATGCGGCAGCGTTAACACTACCAAAGATCCTAAACACTTTGGTTCTTCACACGACCTATCGATATAATCGTTCGATAGCATAGTTTTCCCTAGGCCAGACCCAGCGTAATATATACATACAGGGTGAGTCCGCTAACGTTACCGCTGGATATATTTCGTAAACCACATCAAATACTGACGAATCGATTCCACAGACCAAACGTGAGGAGAGGGGCTAGTATAATTGGTTAATACAAACCATAAAAAAATGCACGGAAGTATGTTTTTTAACACAAACCTACGTTTTTTTGAAATGGAACTCCGTTAGTTTTGTTAGCACATCTGAACAAATAAACAAATACGTAATCAGTGGCGTTTGTTGCATTGTTAAATGTTAATTACATCCGGAGATATTGTAACCTAAAGTTGACGCTTGAGTACCACTCCTCCGCTGTTCGATCGTGTGTATCGGAGAGCACCGAATTACGTAGAGATCCAAAGGGAACGGTGATGGACCTTAGGTACAGAAGAACCTGGAACAGCACATTACGTCCACATGCTAACACCTTTTTATTGGTCTTTTTCACTGACGCACACGTACATTACCATGAGGGGTGAGGTAAACGTACACACGTGGTTTCCGTTTTCAATTACGAAGTGGAATAGAGTGTGTCCCACTGGAAACGCGTCGACGTATGTGGTATCAGCATGATGGTGAACCTGCACATTCCGCAATTAACACTAGGCTGACCCTTGTCAGGATGTTCGACGGGCGTTTCATATGACGTGGAGGACGCATAAATTGGCCAGCCCGTTCTCCTGATCTTACCCCTCTGGACTTCTTTCTGTGGGGTACGTTAAAGGAGAATGTGTACCGTGATGTGCCTACAACCCCATAGGATATGAAACAACGTATTGCGGCAGCCTGCGGCGACATTACAGCAGATGTACTGCGGCGTGCACGACATTCATTACTCCAGAGATTGCAATTGTGTGCAGCAAACGATGGCCACCACATTGAACATCTATTGGCCTGACACGTCGGGACACACTCTATTCCACTCCGTAATTGAAAACGGAAACCACGTGTGTACGTGTACATCACCCCTCATGGTAATGTACATGTGCGTCAGTGAAAAAGACCAATAAAAAAAAGTGTTAGCATGTGGACGTAATGTGCTGTTCCAGTCTCTTCTGTACCTAAGGTCCATCACCGTTCCCTTTGGATCTCTACGCAATTCGGTGCTCTCCGATACACACGATCGAACAGCGGAGGAGTGGTACTCAAGCGTCAACTTTAGTTTACAATATCTCCGGATGTAATTAACATTTAACAATGCAACAAACGGCACTGATTACGTATTTGTTTATATGTTCAGATGTGCTAACAAAACTAACGTGGTTCCATTTTAAAAACGTAGGTTTGTGTTAAAAAACATACTTCCGTGCATTTTTGTATGGTTTGTATTACACTAGCCCCTCTCCTCACGTTCGGTCTGTGGAATCGGTTCGTCAGTATTTGATGTGGTTTACGAAATATATCCAGCGGTAATGTTAGGTGACTTACCCTGTATATATATATATATATATATATATATATATATATATATATATATATATAGTAAACCAACTACAATACATAAAGACACAGAAATGTCATATCTTCAGGTAACAAAATAAGGAAAAAAATTTATAGTACAGTAGACGAAAATAGGAGGATATGCATTTCCGACGCTACGAGCCATCCTAATCAGCAGTCAATTCAGCGAATAAAATGGCGCACACTAACTGCTGACCTTAATTTGAAACAACATTTTTGAGACGTGGCTGGCAGACGAGCTGCTGCTCACTGCGTTCCTGTTTCAGTGCTCATCGTTCAATACTTGGCTTTTACCTTTTACTGGTTTAGACATCTACATAAACACAAAAACAAACATATATTTATCAAAAAGCTATGTGGTTTAGAAACCGTTGTAAATCGGTTTTCGATCTGAAATTACTGTTTTTCTCGATCTAAACCTGTAAGAATTAATTAGAACTACGCTATTATGTCAGGAATAAACATTTATAATACCCACTCCTATATGTACCTGAATTTCATTTTATTCTTCAATAACCTACTACACATTAATATTCCCTCATCTGTCAATAATATGGTATGTCACTCCAGAGTTATCTAAGTCAAAATCTATATACCTTGTAAAATCACAGTGAAGTGCATAGCAGAGAACACATAATGTTCTACCCTATCTTGAGAGTTCTTCCACTCGTGTCGTGTGTGGAGCGCGGGAAGGACGATTGTATATGATCCTGTGCGATTTGTAACTACGGTTGGTAGAAACTGTGGTCTAGAGGTAACATCTATATCCAATAAAGTATCATAATCCACCAGTACGATCGAAACCACAGCTTTATTTCTGAATGAAAACCATCAATATTGACGATTGAATACTCCATCGTCCTGCCTTCTTAAAGAGGGCGGTGAAGCCGACGAAGGTTAGGGAAAACGTCGTTGGTGTTGGAAATCGCCCAAAAATTCCGGAAAAATCATCAATGCTCAGTGGCACGATAATTTAGAAGTCAATGGAAATCATTGCATTAAAAACACTTAATGGGTATCCACATGGCACAGGGCCTATGGATGAGAAAGTGTTACGACAATCTATCCTTTGGAAAAAGATGCTCGATTGTAGTACAGTTTTCGGCTCTGAGACAGGACTCTCAAGAGGTAGGTGACCGTCAGAGAAAGACTGAATAACCAAGCCGGAGCGTGTAAAGTCCGAGACTAGAATGTGAGGTGGAAGCAAAAGAACATGAAAAGATGAATAAAAGTGTTCTACCTAGATGTATACAGAGCCACTCAAGTGAAAAGGGTAAAAGATAGCGATTTATGGACAGACGAATTCCTACAGCAACAGAAAACGGAGTAATGGGAGTAGGATGCATCATGAACAGGAAGGTAGATGAGGGATTTAGTTACTGTGAAGATTTCAAGGATAGGGCTACGTCATCATAATGTAACAGGTGTTTATATGGTTCAAATGGCTCTGAGCACTATGCGACATAACTTCTGGGGTCATCAGTTGCCTAGAACTTAGAACTAATTAAAACTAACTAACCTTAGGACAACACACACATCCACGCCCGAGGCAGGATTCGAACCTGCGACCGTAGCAGTCGCTCGGTTCCAGATTGTAGCGCCTAGAACCGCACGGCCACTCCGGCCGGCTAACTCAGGTGTACCTACGACGAAGCACACATTAAAGTGAACATAAACAGCTACAGCCGCAAGAACCCTTTTTTTGGCCATACGTTGATGGTAGGCGCTGGCGGTGAACGGAACAAGCGCTACAACAGCAGTTAGCGATCGTGTTGTAGCACCTGATCCGTTTATCGCCATCTCCTACCATCACGGTATGAGGCTGAAAATGGTCTAAAAACAGACCGAAACCGGGTGGCGACTGTTAAAGTTCGTTTTAAAGTGGTTAAAAAACCACTATTCCCTGCAGAAATGTTGTCAGAATTATTAAAGCACACAGTTCTAATTTCTCAGTTAGTGTCATTTCATATCACACTCCCATAAAAAGCGAGAAATGTCGCGTTTCTTCGCTGAATAGACAAGGAAAGTAATCTGTGGGGAAACAATGGAAAGAAATGCTGACAGGATAATAAAACAAATGTTTAGACATCAAGAAATAACTTCCATGGTACTTGAGACAGGTGTCGAGGGTGAAAACTATAGGGGAAGGCAGAGATTTAAATACAGTGACAGACAGAGAACCGCAATACCAAGAAGAACTTGTGCGACATAAACGAAAGTTAGTAAGCATGTTTCTACGTGAGACAGATCATGCCTTTTCAAATTTCGCGGCTGTCATGTAAGGGCGGCGTTAGTGGTGCCACTATGAGGATGAAAATCACTTTTGTTTCAACAGACCTGAGCGTTAATTACCGTAGAGATGGGACGTGTTGAGTTGATTGTAGTCCACAATGCCTTTAACAGGACAACCACGCCATTATCAACATCTCACTGAGTTTGAACGTGGTTGTGTAATAGGTCTACGAGACGATGGATGCTCCTTCTGCGATACTGCAGAAAGACATGGCTGGAATGTAGCCACTGTATATGATAGCTGGCAGCGATGGTCACGAGAATGTAAAGTCACAATAAGACCGCGCTCCGGAAGACCACGTGACATCACCTAGAGAGAAGGCCATCGTGTTCGGCGTATAGCTCTTGCGCAACGTACTGCATCTGTAGCAGCAATTTGAGTATCAGTTGGCACCAGACTGACACGATGAACTGTTACAAACCTGTTACTTCCGGAACAGCTCCGAGCCAGACGATCTGGAACGTCCATTATACTGTCCCCAAAACACCGCCATTTGCGACATCGTACTACCAAGCGAGAGCTCATTATTTTGTATCCCGCCTGGAAGGCGGCGCGTGGGTAGGAGCAGCAGCAGGAAAATTACGTCGGTACTGCAGTGAGTAAAAGTGCTTAACTGGTGGAAGAAGAATACATAACTTAGTACAGATGCGAAGTCTTAGATCCGTTGTATGTAGAGAAAAGCTGAAGCGAAGTTTCCTGACTGGCTGCACCTGATGAAATGGGAAGAATCTGTAGCGATGCTCGTAGAGCTCTCCAGCGCCGGCTACAGGGCGCTGTTATCGGTGTCGGTGTCGTAGTGCCAACTTAACTGGCACATTGAGTGCTGCTGTGTTCTCTGATGAAAGCTGCTTTTACCTGGTGTCAGCGATTGCCAAGTGTTGCTTCGGAGGAAGCCAGTCGAGGACCTGTAACCAATCTGGTTGCGTGCCAGACACACTGGACCTCTATACCTGACGTTATGGTCTGCAGAACCACTCTCGCGATTACACCACGCTGCCTGATTGTAAATTTGTGCTTCAGTCTGGTGATCAGACCTGTTGTGTTGACTTTCATGAACAGCATTCCAGGAGTATTTTCCAACAGGATAACGCCCGACAACATAGCGCGGCTGCAACGCAGCATGATCTATAGGGTGTCACCATGTTGCCTTGGCCTGCTCGGTCACCAGATCTGTCTCCAATGGAGCACATGTAGGACATCATCCTATGACACCTCCAGTGTTATCCACAGACAGCATTAAGAGAAGTAAATGGTCTTCGGAAGGTTGTTTCAGCGTATAGAAAACTCAGAACCACCGTTTATAAAATTAAATGAAAATCCGTGAACATAAAGAGCGCAAGAGGAATTCGGCAGCGAAACGCAGATGTGAGTTGACAGTTGGAAATACACTCCTGGAAATTGAAATAAGAACACCGTGAATTCATTGTCTCAGGAAGGGGAAACTTTATTGACACATTCCTGGGGTCAGATACATCACATGATCACACTGACAGAACCACAGGCACATAGACACAGGCAACAGAGCATGCACAATGTCGGCACTAGTACAGTGTATATCCACCTTTCGCAGCAATGCAGGCTGCTATTCTCCCATGGAGACGATCGTAGAGATGCTGGATGTAGTCCTGTGGAACGGCTTGCCATGCCATTTCCACCTGGCGCCTCAGTTGGACCAGCGTTCGTGCTGGACGTGCAGACCGCGTGAGACGACGCTTCATCCAGTCCCAAACATGCTCAATTGGGGACAGATCCGGAGATCTTGCTAGCCAGGATAGTTGACTTAAACCTTCTAGAGCACTTTGGGTGGCACGGGATACATGCGGACGTGCATTGTCCTGTTGGAACAGCAAGTTCCCTTGCCGGTCTAGGAATCGTAGAACGATGGGTTCGATGACGGTTTGGATGTACCGTGCACTATTCAGTGTCCCCTCGACGATCACCAGTGGTGTACGGCCAGTGTAGGAGATCGCTCCCCACACCATGATGCCGGGTGTTGGCCCTGTGTGCCTCGGTCGTATGCAGTCCTGATTGTGGCGCTCACCTGCACGGCGCCAAACACGCATACGACCATCATTGGCACCAAGGCAGAAGCGACTCTCATCGCTGAAGACGACACGTCTCCATTCGTCCCTCCAGTCACGCCTGTCGCGACACCACTGGAGGCGGGCTACACGATGTTGGAGCGTGAGCGGAAGACGGCCTAACGGTGTGCGGGACCGTAGCCCAGCTTCATGGAGACGGTTGCGAATGGTCCTCGCCGATACCCCAGGAGCAACAGTGTCCCTAATTTGCTGGGAAGTGGCGGTGCGGTCCCCTACGGCACTGCGTAGGATCCTACGGTCTTGGCGTGCATCCGTGCGTCGCTGCGGTCCGGTCCCAGGTCGACGGGCACGTGCACCTTCCGCCGACTACTGGCGACAACATCGATGTACTGTGGAGACCTCACGCCCCACGTGTTGAGCAATTCGGCGGTACATCCACCCGGCCTCCCGCATGCCCACTATACGCCCTCGCTCAAAGTCCGTCAACTGCACATACGGTTCACGTCCACGCTGTCGCGGCATGCTACCAGTGTTAAAGACTGCGATGGAGCTCCGTATGCCACGGCAAACTGGCTGACACTGACGGCGGCGGTGCACAAATGCTGCGCAGCTAGCGCCATTCGACGGCCAACACCGCGGTTCCTGGTGTGTCCGCTGTGCCGTGCGTGTGATCATTGCTTGTACAGCCCTCTCGCAGTGTCCGGAGCAAGTATGGTGGGTCTGACACACCGGTGTCAATGTGTTCTTTTTTCCATTTCCAGGAGTGTAGTTTACTGAAGGCCTCTATTGGGGAAATATCTATCTGGTGACGCGACGGAAGACTTGGAAGTTGATATGGAAGATAAGCCATATTCACTATTAGAGCTTGAGCTTTGAAGGACTCGCAATCACAGGCAAAGGGAGCAGTCCAGGTCTACTGTTATCACACTTTGGTCTTAGTTTCCTGAAGAATGTCCTGGAATGTACGTTAACAGCAGAGCACTGTATTGAACTGGAAGAGGATCGAAGCGTTTGAGCTGAGATGCTGTGGAAAGATGTTCTCAATAAGGTAGGCTGATAAGAGAAGATATGGAGCTTCCCGCAGAATCTGCTAGGAAAAGAACAGGTCGAAAACACTGGGTACGAAAATAGGTAATTTGATCGGACATGTGTTAATAGATCTAGAAGTAACTTGTAGGCCTAGTAACTGCAGCGCGTAAAAGCTGTAGGGGAAGACAGATATTGGAATACCTTCAATATACAACCGACAAAGTTGCATGCGAGTTCTTCTATGAGAGAGAGAAACTGGCAGACGAGTGGAACTCGTGACGGAGCTCTTAAAAAGATCCAGAAGAAATATTACACAAAAAAGTCTTAAAGTGATTATTTTTTTTCGTAGATACACCTCTACGATAAAAAAAAAACACTGAATCCTCGTACCGCAGTCTCGAAGGGTGACAATCAAAATGATATATGTAATACATTGAACAACAGGGCGCACGGTGCTCTCTTTCCTTTTATGTGGTAGTGGAAATTTTTCTGCGAGGCCAATCTAAACGTCTAAACAAGTTATATGAACTGGCTTGACACAGTTGTATCATTTCTGCTGCCGCGGCTAACGTATTCCTAAAGGACTGTTTAGTTTCAAATTCGCTTACCGAATGTTTGACGATTTATGATACCGCATTATATTCGATCTTAAAGCTACCTAATTTGATTTGCTGCATTTGAGGTGTCAAATTTCCCATTTTCTCTTAGTAGGTGATCTTCAAAGTACCAGCACAGTGAGTGTAATATATCAAAAAGTTCACACCGATCGGGGCGCTATTCTACGCCTACGGGTTCGTGGGAAGGCGGTGTTATGTCCTTTCGCAGTAGGTACGTAAATAACGTTGTAAAAGTTTCAGGATTTTGTATCGCTTCTAAGGTCCATACAAATAGTGCCGAGGAAGTCTACTTCATACATTTATTATACTAGCTGTAAACCAGACACATTTGCTCATTCCTTCCAGCTCGTACAGTTATATTGTAACATGCTTTAAATATTGAAAATTTTTAGATGACATCTGGTGAAGCGTGTAGGGTCTACAACCAAAATTTTAGTCTTTCTGTTGTTTGTTTGAAAAATTTCAATCACATTCCTCTCCTAAATTTTATTGCTGGTGTTAATAACTACATTACTGAACGTCTGAAATTGACTACAATCATTACTTCAACGCCAAACTAGAATATTTTAGCCTGATTTGATCGAATTTTCTCATTTTGAGAAGACAGAAGGAACGATCTGTTTTACTGGCTGTAAACCATCTAATACCAAGATCGCACAGATATTTCTTTATTTGAAACAACCGGTTTAGACAGACTTTGCTGTCATCTTCATATCTCATCCACATGACAACTTGGCGTAGGCTCCACCTTAAAATGAACACGTTTCATAACATAATCATTTTTTAAGACAATGAAGATACAGCAAAGTCTGTCGAAACGGTCGTTTTAAATAAAGAAAAATTCATACGCTCTTGGCCTTGGGAAGTTTTCAGTAATCTTTTAGACCGTTTCCACATTTTAACCTCCTTTGTAAAACAGATGTAGAGTGATGTGGCAGCATACGAAAAACGAGTAAGAATTCATTTGTGTGTTGTGCCGTCGCTTTCTTATGTTTTCGAGAGAACTGTAACTGCTGCAGTACATCTGCAATATAGCGCCCTTTGCTCTCACGGATGCAGTAATTTCCGCGCTGGCGTTTTTAGCCGCGCAGCACGAGCGCCTCTGTTATCTTTCACGCCACGCCAGAAGCTCCGCTGCGTCGCCACACTGATCGGCGAATCTTTCCATTTGTGATAGCACTGTCAGCCCCGTCTAACGACCACCCATCTGCCGTAATGGCAAATCGATACTGCTATCGGTTTAGGCACAATTTCACTTCACATTCATGTCCACTAGCGTTCCGTAACCAGGCGTGTATGTCGTTAGAACACATACGTCTCTTTGAGCGCTCTTGCACGAAGCATCAAGCAATACGACTATTGCTCTTTCTATTACCCCTGTCTCTTCAGGGAACAGAAGCTTTCATTTCGGCGTAGACCTCCAACACCAATGCTGAAAAGTCTCGTGACGTTTATTGTCATGAATTCACCCTGTCGTCGTGTATTGCGTAAAGAACGCCAGTGACTTATTTCATAGCTTTTTCATCAATCGAAACGTCATCTTGCTACGTAAGTTAAAATACCTGTTTTTGAAAGGAATACGCTTGAAAATTTCTCGGAATTTTAAACATTCTCTGTAACAAAGTTTTTCAAATAATTCTGATTTCATGTGCTTATTTAGTTTGAAAAGATCAGTCTTTTTAAATGTATTCCAGTTTCCCTTTCAAATTTTTTCTTTTTATGAAGAACTATAATAGTGGCAACTATTTATTTACAGCTCGTTTGGAACACAGCCTACGACCAGCTTCGAGACAGAAGTGATGACACTTTCTGCAGGACTTGATCATCATTTTGCAGGACAATGCTCAAGCACGTACAGTGCAAGATGTTACTGATTTGTTTGACTGATGGTGCTGTTAGTGCTATACCACCTACTGCACTCCCCTGACTTAAGCCCTCGTAAATTTAAATTGATTTCAAAACTGAAGGAAACACTTCACGGCATTCGCTTCAGAACTGCTACAAATTCGCCGAGCAATAGACCGCGCCAGCCGGCCGGAGTGGCCGTGCGGTTCTAGGCGCTACAGTCTGGAACCGAGCGACCGCTACGGTCGCAGGTTCGAATCCTGCCTCGGGCATGGATGAGTGTGATGTCCTTAGGTAATTAGGTTTAATTAGTTCTAAGTTCTAGGCGACTGATGACCTCAGAAGTTAAGTCGCATAGTGCTCAGAGCCATTTGTGCCAGACCGCGCCGCTCGAACTGTCAACACAACTGGCAATGCTACGAGTATCCTACGACTTCCACATCGCTGGCAACGGGCTATACACAATGCTGGTGACTACTTTGAAGGTCAGTAAAACTTTGAAACACGTATCTATTTTGTAGGAGCTGTTAATAAATAGTTGCCACTATTAAAGTTCCATCCCTCGTAGATATCTGTTTGTTGCACTTTTCCGGATAGGGAGTTACTTAGTTGTGATTTCAAAATAAACAACGTGCTACCTACAATAAATATATTTATTTTCAGAGAAATACATAGTAGTGATGAAATACACAAGAATCACATGCTGTAATGTCGAATATTCAGAAATACACAGAAATTTATTTAGCCACAAAATTTGAGAAACATTGCCGCGAGTCATTCATCGCATCTTCAGGTGATGATTCACATCATTTGAAATCTCCTTGATGTGCTATGTTTACGTAAAATAGTAGATATTCCGGTCCTAGTGTGAGAGGCACTGACTTCAACGATGACATCAAGTCAATGTACTTTGTTGCAGGCGGACGAACGCATAAAAAATATTTAGTGGCTTACAAAGACGTCTTGTAAATTTTTCTTGTTTTCTTGTTACTGTCTAGAGCTCTAAACTCCTCGTCAAATTATTATTTTATTCGCATAACAAATGGATGCTGTTCTCTGACATCCGACTGGCTTCCAATTCAATTTTTCTTTCCTAATAGTCGTCTGGCGATTCAAATGATACTTCCAATTGACTATCTTCTCATATGTTGTTTAGTGAACTTCATAAGGTTTGTCACAGTTTCTTCTCGTAATTCCTTCAATGATCTTCCAGTCAGCAGAAAGGTAAATTTTCCGACCCGTTTTTTGTTTTTTACTTGTTGGTCAATGCATTGAGTCGCATTCCGTTTCATTATGATACACAACTATGAACTTTAATTTTAATGGTATCTGTGTTAGGTATTTCCTGGACAAATGCCAAACACATTGGGGCAACAAATGTATTTAGAGTCTGTCCGCCACAGTGACCGCTAAAAAAGAACATGTCGTTCGCCATTGCAGAGAGAGATTTGAAAGTTCATAGAAACAGCTTTCTGTCCCATAGCTTCGTCGTTTCCCTCTGTTTCCGAGCGCATGAAATAACCTTCATGGTTTTATTTTACGCCCTACACTCTAAAATGAAAATATTTCAGTTGTTGGTTATATAACAAAGAATTGTTGATGGGATCATCTGGTGTCAGCAAAATGTCCTGGTGATCGAGGTCGTAATTTACAAAAGTCTCACCTGAAATCTGTGTTTGCTCCTTGACTTGTTTCTTCTTCTCTTGCTGAATGGTGAGAGCTTTTATCAAATGTAATTTCATCTTTATAGGCCCCACAAATATTGTATGCT
Source organism: Schistocerca piceifrons (assembly GCF_021461385.2). Classification (NCBI taxonomy): domain Eukaryota; kingdom Metazoa; phylum Arthropoda; class Insecta; order Orthoptera; family Acrididae; genus Schistocerca; species Schistocerca piceifrons. The sequence goes on from NC_060138.1 coordinate 303,789,357, forward strand.
ATCATAAACAACACTGGTCTTTTTTGGGATGATGAAAACCGTGGTTGTACTCATCTAAATACGGGAGTTAACTGTATCAAAGCTATTTTCGGTACGCACATATATTTGGTTGATATTAAGTGATGAATGTAGAAATATTCTTTTTGTTCCAGAGCGATAATAATTGGATTCAAGAGTTGCAAAATTTTCGGTGTGATTCCTCAGACTACCCAAAAAGTTCCGGAAAAGTGACGTGGTTTACGTGATGGCCCCTTTCATCTTCTTCGTCTTTGTTTTCTGCTGTTCCTGTCTTTATCGCTATATCCACAGCATCCCTCCTGTATCCAAGCGTATTCTGAAAAACATTGTTACACTTTTGGACTTGTTCCGCTCTTCGTGGCAAGTAGAAGACAACATTGAAGTTTAATTCGCTCTTGTCCTCGTCTTAAGATCTTTTCTGTATTACTGTGAATAAATTCTCTCATACATCTATAATTTAAGATAGGCTATCTTCGAAAAATGTTCAAGCTTTTATGCGTGTGTAGACTTACTATAATATGTTCCGCTACAGTTGTCTCGGGGAACAGAAGTACAGTAGAAGAAGAATGGTAGCTCTGAGGGATGAAGTAGTGAAGGCAGCAGAGGATCAACTAGGTAAAAAGACGAGGGCTGGTAGAAATCCTTGGGTAACAGAAGATATATTGAATTTAATTGATGAAAGGGGAAAATATAAAAATGCAGTAAATGGAACAGGCAAAAAGGAATACAAACGTCTCAAAAATGAGATCGATAGGAAGTGCAAAATGGCTAAGCAGGGATGCCTAGAGGACAAATGTAAGGATGTAGAGGTTTATCTCACTAGGGCTTAGATAGATACTGCCTACAGGAAAATTAAAGAAACCTTTGGAGAGAGAAGAACCACTTGTATGAATACCAAGAGCTCAGATGGAAACCCAGTTCTAAGCAAAGTAGGGAAACCAGAAAGGTGGAAGGAGTATATAGAGGGTTCATACAAGGGCGATGTACTTGAGGACAATATTATGGAAATGGAAGAGGATGTAGATGAAGATGAAATGGGAGATAAGATACTGCGTGAAGAGTTTGACAGAGCACTGAAAGACCTGAGTCGAAACAAGGCCCCGGGAGTAGACAACATTCCATTAGAACTACTGACAGTCTTGGGAGAGCCAGTCCTGACAAAACTCTACAATCGGGTAAGTAAGATGTATGAGACAGGCGAAATACCCTCAGACTTCAAGAAAAATATAATAATTCCAATCCCAAAGAAAGCAGGTGTTGACTGATGTGAAAATTACCGAACTATCAGTTTAATAAGTCACCGCTGCAAAGTACTAACGTGAATTCTTTACAGACGAATGGAAAAACTGGTAGAAGCCGACCTCGGAGAAGATCAGTTTGGATGCCGTAGAAATATTTGAACACGTGAGGCAATACTGACCTTACGACCTATCATAGAAGAAAGATTAAGGGAAGGCAAACCTACTTTTCTCACATGTTTAGACTTAGAGAAAGCTTTTGACAATGTTGACTGGAATACTTTCTTTCAAATTCTAAAGGTAGCAGGGGTAAAATACAGGGAGCGAAAGGCTATTTACAATTTGTACCGAAACCAGATGGCATTTATAAGAATCGAGGGACACGAAAGGGAAGCAGTGGTTGGGAAGAGAGGGAGACAGGGTTGTATATTGAGCAAGCAGTAAAGGAAACAAACGAAAAATTCGGAGTAGGTATTAAAATCCATGGAGAAGAAATATAAAGTTTGAGGTTCGCCGATGACATTGTGATTCTGTCAGAGACAGCAAAGGACTTGGAAGAGCAGTTGAACGGAATGGACAGTGTCTTGAAAGGAGGATGTAAGATGAACATCAACAAAAGCAAAACGAGGATAATAGAATGTAGTCGAATTAAGTCGGGTGATGCTGAGGGCATTAGACTAGGAAATGAGACACTTAAGGTAGTAAAGGAGTTTTGCTATTTGGAGAGCAAAATAACTGATGATGGTCGAAGTAGAGAGGATATAAAATATAGATTGGACATGGAAAGGAAAGCGTTTCTGAAGAAGAGAAATTTGTTAACATCGAGTATAGATTTAAGTGTCAGGAAGTCGTTTCTGAAAGTATGGAGTGTATGGAGTGTAGCCATGTATGGAAGTGAAACATGGACGATAACTAGTTTGGGCAAGAAGAGAATAGAAGCTTTCGAAATGTGGTGCTACAGAAGAATGCTGAAGATAAGGTGGGTAGATCACGTAACTAATGAGGAGGTATTGAATAGAATTGGGGAGGAGTTTGTGGCACAACTTGACAAGAAGAAGGGACCGATTGGTAGGACATGTTTGAGGCATCAAGGTATCACAAATTTAACATTGGAGGGCAGCGTGAAGGGTAAAAATCGTAGGGGGAGACCAAGAGATGAATACACTAAGCAGATTCAGAAGGATGTAGGATGCAGTAGGTACTGGGAGATGAAGGAGCTTGCACGGGATAGGGTAGCATGGGTAGCAAGGAGAGCTGCATCAAACCAGTCTCAGGACTGAAGACCACAACAACAACAACACAGTTGTCTCGATTTACATACTCCTGGAATAAGGACTTTCCTCGATGAAACATAGAATTTTCGGCGCTGCCTTCTGAATTTGGAAACATTTCCCGCCTACTGTTCTGTAAATTTGAATTATTTTCTAGCGTTGCTTGTCTTGAAGGTATTTCTTCCACGCCTTCTTATTTCTATCTTTAAAGTGCTGCAAGTCGGTAATGGCATTTTTAGTTGCTCTTTCCAATGGTTCTCCTTTACTTCCTTAGGATCAGCTGGCTCCCAATGCCAAAAATTTTTACTCTCTCCTCAATGTGGCTTTTCATCTGGTTCATGATTATGGCAGACATCATATGGCGAATGTGAAATAAGAATGTTGTCAGTGGAAAGGAAATGTAGAAGGTGTAGTGGCTGGTTGTAATCATTTTCCCTCAGGACACGCAAAGAATCAATGCTACATACAGAGGAACAAATATTTCAATGTAGTTTGTACCTATTTTGAATTAAAAACATTGCTTGATGTTCGGCTTAACAGACATTACAAAAAGTTAAGAAGATAATTTATAATATATGCACTTAATGTCTTTAGCAAATAAAGAAAACAGGATTCACAATATGATTTCAGAACAACGGTAATTCAGCAGAAAATGTGCCTTACCATATCGGAACCATCTGGAAGAAATATCAAGTTCCGACGTTTTCAACATAGAATACATATTGTTACAAGAGAAAGTGGTGAAAATATAAAAAGCAGCGCTTCATACAGTCACTAACACCTATCAAATGAACAAGAAACAAGTAAATTAGCCTCTGACTTAGAGAGTTACGGAGAGCAGTTTTAACTTGCTGCAGTTTCTCCAGCTGAATCTTTTATTTGAAGTTCTATTTATAGTGTTTTTTTGCCAGAAATCATAATGATCATGTAACTCGTTTCTTTCTTTAATGTCCTTAAGAAGAATACGTGTGCATGCGAACTTTTCTATTTAACTATAGGATGGTTTTAACTATAGGATGGTTTTAACTGCAGGATGGTTATATTATAGGGATCCTTTAGTATTCTTCAGATTGGTCTCCCTTGACTGAATTTCTGAACTTAGTTTTAAAATTTCGTTTATTTTTTGTAATTGCCCCAACAAGGAGATGGCAATTGCTTAGTAGTACGGTTTTATTTTTCCAGCTGAATGTCATTGCTGTCATTTTCCGGTGTCCAGTTTGGGGTTCCTAGTCCCCCATTAGGCACCTCCCAAGTTGGCGGATAGGGGAACACTCACCAGATATGGCGGGTAACAGGGAAATAAATTACCCAGGGTAGACCAAAACCAGCGTGGCGAGGACAAGTCACTGAGCCATAGAGAAGGCAATGTTCCTAGGGCTATACCCCCAAATACAATGTCTCTGGTCCTCCAGGTTGGGGGTTGTGCAGAGGGCTACCTCCCCTCTGATGGAAAACAAGATTTGGATAGGATACTCTACATTTGCCTCGGAAACAAGACTGTCTTAATTGGAACAGAACTCGGAAACGAAAACAGGACTTAAGATTTTGAACATGGAATGTAAGAAGTTTGTTCAGACCAAGAAGCATGCAAACTCTACTCAGCCAACTAGAAAAATACACACTACAAATTGTAGCACTGCAGGAAATCAGATGCCCAGGAACAGGGTCCGTAAGAACAAGTACAGGAAGTATTCTACATGGAGATTGTGGTGACCACTGAGAATTTGGAACAGGCTTTTATTTTAGTAGCACAATGCTAAACTAGGTAAAATAATTCAGATCCATAAATAACATAATTTCATTCACAACAATTGGTGGACAAAGTGTGGATGTGCCCTTTCTTAATGCACATGCTCCTTGTAAAGACAAAGATGAACTCACGAAAGAAGAATTCTCCAGTCAGCTGAATCTCACATGTAACTCACTGCCATACCATAGTGTCGAAATAATACTTTGGAATTTCAATGTTAAGTTAGGAAGAAAGACAACTTAGAGGCCTGTCATTGGAATTTCCTGTTTAAATTAAAAAAATAATGACAATGGTAGCCATTTGATTACATTCGCTACAGATCATAATTTATGCGTATCTAGTATCATGTCACCCCATAAAAGTATTCATAAGGGGACATATATCACCTGATGGCCAAACTGTGAATCAGACAGATCATGTATGTATCCCAAAACGTTTTGCAAATAGTACCTAGGACACCAGGTCATACAGGAGAGCAGACTGTGACACTGACCATTTTATAGTAATAGCTAAAATGACAGTAAAATTTAAGAAAGTCGCAATGAAAATGACCAAAAGGGTAACCTATTATGTAAATATTTTAAAGGAACCAGGAAGAAAAGGAAAAGTTTGTAGCAGAACTAGATGGGAAAATAACAACTGTGGAGCAAATGGAGTCTGGTCACAATAATATACACGAAGACTGGACAAAAACCAAAACCACCCTCAATGAAGCAGCCGCAAAAGTTTTGGGAAAACGGAAAAAACCTAATCGCTTATGGTTCAACCAGATATACGAAAGAAAAATTGAGGAAAGAAGGAGAGCTAAAAAGGAGTGGTTAGAAAATATGAACAATGTACAACTAAAAGAGAACTTAAAGAATAAGGAAAGATTATTAACAGTGCTGAGACAGGAAAAAAGGAAATATTACAATGACGCACTTAACGAGGCGGAGGAGGATCTCGTTCACCACAGGACTAGACAAATATATGAAACGTGAAGAAATGTACCAAAAGTATGTAAAGATAGAACAGTTGATTAAAGATGAAGAGAGAAGAGTATTAGTGAATGGAAAAGAGATACGGCAAAGATGAGCGGAATATTTCTCGCAGCTCTTAAATTGCGAAGACCCCACAGAACTTCTTCCTTTTGATTCCCCATAAACTATGGACACAGAAGTGACTACTCCCACTGAATATGAAATTACCCAAATACTCAAAAAATAAAAAAATAAAACAATAAAGCGGCCGTGGAAGACTTAAATTGTTGCAGAGTTCATAAAAAGTGGAGGACCTGACCTTGTAAGAACCACGACAAGCCTTATATGAACGGTCTTGGAGCAATAAAGCCCCCCAGAGGATTGGAAAATGGCCATCATCTGTCCATTACTGAAAACGAATGACCCCTGGTATGTGACAATTACTGGGGAATATTTTTGCTAGATGTCAGCTTTAAAGTACTCTCTCTATGCTTCATAAATATGATACTTCCACGTGCTGAAGGAAGCTGTAGGAGACTACCAATATAGGTTTAGACGCAACAGATCAACAGTGGACCACCTATTTACCCTACGTCAAACAACGGAGAAATGCTGGGAATATAATACACACATTCGCATGCTCTTCATTGACGTCTAAAAAGCCTATGACAGAGTACACAGGGTTTCTATAATCAGTGTACTGTACGCCCCCGGTAACTGAGCGGTCAGCGCGACATACTGTCAATCCTAAAGGCCCGGTTTCGATTCCCGGCTGGGTCGGAGATTTTTCTCCGCTCAGGGACTGGGTGTTGTGTTGTCCTAATCATCATCATTTCATCCCCGTCGACGTGCAAGTCACCGAAGTGGCGTCAAATCGAAAGACTTGCACCAGGCGAGCGGTCTACCCGACGGGAGGCCCTCGTCCCACGACATTTTTTTTATCAGAGTACTAAAGAAATTTCAGTTTCCATCTAAAATAATCCGCTTTGTGGCAATGTCTCTAGAACAAACACTCTGTAAGTGCCGGTGTATCAGAACAGTTCGAAGTTCAAACCGGCCTCAGACAGGGAGACGCCCTCTCCCCTATAGTATTCAACCTTGTGCTAGAATAAATAGACAGGGGAAAACTGACCCCATTGGAATATCCCTAGACAACATGTCATTGACTCGACTGGCATATGCGGATGATACAATCATAATCAGCGGTAGTAGAGAAAAGCTCAGAAGAATGGCAGGCTCGTACTGCCAGGAGGGCACGCCTGCAAGTCAATGAGAGGTGGGGACCCGCTCACGGTGGACAGTTTCCGATTCTAAAGGTGATATACTTTCAAATACCATGGCAGTCTCTGCAGTGATCAGAACCACTGTGAAACTGATATAAATGCAAGAATTTTTGGAGGCAGCAGAGCATACTTTAGCCTTCAGAATCTGCTGAAGAAAAGATCCATGTCAAGAAGTTTTAAGATTATGCTGTACCAAAGTATGATTATGCCAGTAGTTATGAGCGGTTGTGAAAGCCTCACCTTTAGGACAACAGATGAAGAGAAACTACTTGTTTTCGAACGAAAAATCCTCTGAAAAATATATGGTCCTGTGATAGATTCACAAACAGGAGAATGGAGAATTCGAAAAAACCAAGAATTAAAAGAGCTTTACGCACAGCCTGACGTTATAAAAAGAGTAAGAAAGTTGGCTGGGCTGGACATGTAGCAAGGATGAATGAATGGAGGATACCCCATGATGTGTTTCTGGGAGCTATAACAGGAAGGAGGTACCGAGTACGACCGCGGACATGATGGAAGGACAATATTGACAAGGACACCGAGGACATGGGACTAAGAGCGGGCGAGTGGTGACAAGAGGCTCGCAACCGGGAACGATGGTGGAGGAGTGTGGAGCAGGCATATGGTCACTAAGGACCAAGCCACGGATACGTAAGTAAGTAAGTAAGTCATTTTCTGCTGTTAGCTAACATCTGAAGTAGCTTTTCTCTTGTTCTCTATGTATTGTTCTACAACAGCATCTACTTTCGTATGAAAAAAAAAAGAAAACCACGCGAATTACAAGCAGAACGCCTCTGACTGTCCAGTAATTCTCTATTGGTTACGTCGAGATTTTAGTTCGACCTGTGCGAGAAGTTTAATTTCTACTATCTGTTTTACGCACATGAATTTTTATGAGTTTTCTGTTCTCGAATAGGTGCTCATGCATAAAGGATGAGAGCGAGCAGATTTCTAATGCCTTTCAGTCAGCATAATTTCTACATCATTTGGGCGAAAACGTTCTTCAGTGGTAATCATTATCCTTCTGAATCATTTATCCAAAGACAACATAACTTTTGTTATCCCCTATGTTAATTTGACGTCGTAAATAGTTCGTATGCTGTGATACATGGCAGGGCAATCGATTTTTCTTTCTGGCAAAGCATTCTGACGTCAATGCAATAGCCACGCCACATGAATCTAATTTCTAGGACAGTATGCTGCAATTCATATGTGACTGATATTTGAGATCTTATTTATTCGACACCACGTTCGGTAAATAATGGGATTAACTATGCCGTAATTCAAACTCATGTGCGCAAAATTGGGTTAAATATTATCGCATTGTCTATGAATTATTCATGTGAATTGTATTACAAGCGATTCTACGTGATAGCATCCTAAGTGAGTGACAAAGCATAGATTGTTAATTACAAACTGACGCGTTTCCGACACAACGATAATGCAATTAAAACTTATCGCCAGCTTTCATCAGCGTCCACTGCAGGGCTTCTCGGCGTAACGCTATAAACCTAAACTGCGAACTACTATAGAGTGACCAGCAAAGGTGATAACGTCAATCACATTAAACAATGTCCTGGCAAATATACTTCATATAAAAATATGATGGACTCTGAAGAAGTGTCTCATCCATACAAACTAGTAGAGCCCCAGCTGACCATCAGTTATTGAGGTAAGTAACGTAATTTTGTTGTGGTCTTCAGCCCAAAGACTAGTTTGATGCAGCCAACGATTGTCTGTCCAATACAGGCTTCTTTATCTCTACATAACTTTCGCAGTCTAAATCCATTTGAATCGGCATTCCGCATTGAAGCTTTGTCATCCTTGAACAGTTTCACCTCCTTCGACATCCTCCATTACCAAATTTATGATTCCTTGATGCCTCAGGCTGTGTCCAATCAACCGCTTATTTCTTCTAGACTCGTTGCGCCATGTGTTTTTCCCTCGCTTCTGGTAAGTGCCTCCTCATTCACTAATTCGACCTATCCATCAGAGTTTCAACGTTCTTCTGTAGCACCACATTTCAAAAAACGTCCGTTATCATCTTTTCTGAATTGTTTATTTTTGTCCACGCTTCACTTTCGTACAAGCCTACACTCCAGACAAATAACTTCTGACAGGACTTACTTATACTGAAATTTACCTTCGATGACGACAAATTTCTCTGTTTCAGAATGCTTTTCTTGCCATAGCCAATATAAATTTTACATCGTCACTACTTTTATGTTGTAATTGTATGTACTGACACGTTCCACGACCTTGGAGATTTGCTCCTCAGTTTGGTCCTATCGAACTTGACATGCAAATATAAAAATAAATATACAGGGTGCTCCAGTGATAGTGACCGGGCCAAACATCTCACGAAATAAGCATCGTACAAAAAAACTACAAAGAACGAAACTCATCTAGCTTGAAGGGGGAAACCAGATAGCGCTGTGGTTGACCCGCTAGATGACGCTGCGATAGATCAAACGGATATCAACTGCGTTTTTTAAAATAGGAACCCCCATTTTTATTGCATATTCGTGTAGTACGTACAGAAAAATGAATGTTTTAGTTGGACCACTTTTTTCGTTTGTGATAGATGGTGCTGTAATAGTCACAAACGTATAAGTACGTGGTATCACGTAACATTCCGCCACTGCGGACGGTATTTGCTTCATGATACATTACCCGTGCTAAAATGGACCGTTTACCAATTGCGGAAAAGGTCTGTATCGTGCTGATGTATTGCTATTATGATCAAAATGCCCAACGGGCGTGTGCTATGTGTGCTGCTCGGTATCCTGGACGACATCATCCAATTGTCCGGACCGTTTGCCGGGTAGTTACGTTATATAAGGAAACAGGAACTGTTTAGACTCATGTGAAACGTCTGCCACGACCTGAAACAAATTACGATGCCCAAGTATGTATTTTGGCTGCTGTCGCGGCTAATCCACACATCAGTAGCAGACAAATCGCACGAGAATCGGGAATCTCAAAACCGTCGGTATTGAGAATGCTACATCATCATCGGTTGCACCCGTACCATATCTCTATGCACCAGGACTTGCGTGGCAGAGAAATTATGGGACGATGACAGATATTTTGCACGTGTTCTATTTAGTTCAAAAATGGTTCAAATGGCTCTGAGCACTATGAGACTTAACATCTATGGTCATCAGTCCCCTAGACCTTAGAACTACTTAAACCTAACTAACCTAAGGACAGCACACAACACCCAGCCATCACGAGGCAGAGAAAATCCCTGACCCCGGCGGGAATCGAACCCGGTTCTATTTAGTGACGAAGCGCCATTCACCAACAGCGGTAACGTAAACCGGCATAATATGCACTATTGGACAACGGAAAATCCACAATGGCTGCGACAAGTGGAACATCAGTGACCTTGGCGTGTTAATGTATGGTGCGGCATTATGGGAGGAAGGATAATTGACCCCATTTTATCGATGGCAATCTAAATGGTGCAACGTATGCTGATTTCCTACGTAATGTTCTACCGATGTTTCACTGCATGACAGAATGGTGATGTACTTCCAACATGATGGATGTCCGGCACTAAGCTCGCGTGCGGTTGAACTGGTATTGAATAGCATATTTCATGACAGGTCGATTGTTCGTCGAAGCACCATACCATGGGCCGCACGTTCACCGGATCTGACGTCCCCGGATTTCTTTCTGTGGGGGAAGTTGAAGGATATTTGCTATCGTGATCCACCGACAACAGAAAATGGTTCAAATGGCTCTGAGCACTATGGGACTTAATTTCTGAGGTAATCAGTCCCCTAGAACTTAGAACTACTTAAACCTAACTAACCTAAGGACATCACACACATCCATGCCTGAGGCAGGATTCGAACCTGCGACCGTAGCGGTCGCGCGGTTCCAGACTGTAGCGCCTAGAACCGCTCCACCGACAACAGCGCATTGTCAATGCATGTGCGAACGTTACGGAAGTCGAACTACTCGCTGTCGAGAGGAATGTCGTTACACCTATTGCCAAATGCATTGAGGTGGACGGACATCATTTTGAGCATTTATTGCATTAATGTGGTAGTCACGCTGTAACAGTATGCGTTTTCAGAAATGAGAAGTTCACGAAGGTACATGTATCACAATGGAAGAACCGAAATAAAATGTTCAAAAGTACCTACGTTCTATATTTTAATTTAAAAAATCTACCTGTTACCAACTGATAGTCTAAAATTGTGAGCCATATGTTTGTGACTATTACAGCGACATCGATCACAAAGGGAAAAAAGTGGTCCAACTAAAACATTCATAATTCTTTACGTACTAAACGAATATGTAATAAAAAATTGGGGTTCTTATTTGAAAAAACGTAGTTGATATCCATTTGACCTAAGGCAGCGCCATCTAGCGGGCCAACCATGGCGCCATCTGGTTTCCCCATTCAAGCTAGACAAGTTTCGTTCTTTGTAGTTTTTTCGTTTGACGCTTATTTCGTGAGATATTTGGCCCGGTCACGATCAATGGACCACCCTGTATACCACTTGAAGTCTGAGAGCGTTTCGCCTGTGTCATGTATCTTGCGCACCTAGTGAAACAGTTTCGTCAGTGCATGGCACTCCTAGTGATCTCAACAATTCTGAGGGAATGTTGTCTGCCCCAGGAACCTTGTTTCCACGTATTTCGTTCAGTGCTTGGTCAAATTCCTGTCGTAGTATAATATCTTCCATCTCACAATATAGTCTTCACTTTCATTTTACCCGTAAAGCTCTTCTGTACAGAGTGTTCCAGAAATGTGGCGACAAACTTCCGTTACGTGGTGCTGTACACTATTTTATTGGAGAGGAGCACTGCAAGGCGGTGCTGTACACGAGAGTAGTAGGAGGGGGGGGGGGGACTCCAGATTTTCCTCATTTGAGTGCTAGCCAGCATACTAGCAGCATTGAACGGTATACAAACGGTGGGCTTGCACACATGCACTTACTGTATGGAGTAGCTGAGTGCAATGGACAAGCCGCTCGATGCATTTATTGAGAACGCTTCCCAGAGAGATTTCAATTGCACCACGGTTTATTTGTGCGTCAGCATCGAAATTTCTAAGCGTACGGCTCATTAACAAGTGGCAGGGTGATTGACGGTAGGACTCGATCGTCGCTTGTTAGGGAAGAAAGTATCTTGGATGCTGTGGAGACTAGAATGTCTCATAGCAGTGTCCAGTGTGTTTCGAACGCTGCGTCCTTACACGCGTTTCGTCTCGAAAGAGTGCAGTTACTGCACTCCGATTACCTCCACCCACGCGAGCGTTTTGCGCAGTGATCCCTACGACAAGTAGACATTTACTAGGAATTGTCTATTCAATCACAACAGTGAACATTTGTGGGCACTAGGAAAGCTCCACGCTGTGCGGCAACACGCAGCACCACATCGTTTCCCAGTTAATGTGTGGGTGCATTTGGTCGGCGACTGCCTAGTCTGGCTGAACCTGTGACCTGGAAAAGGGTTTTTCCGGAATGAGATTTTCACTCTGCAGCCGAGTGTGCGCTGATATGAAATTACCTGGCAGATTAAAACTGTGTGCCGGACCGAGATTCGAACTCGGGACCTTTGCCTTCCGCGGGCAAGTGCTCTACCAACTGAGCTACCCAAGCACGACTCACGCCCCGTCCTCACAGCTTTACTTCTGCCAGTATCTCGTCTCCTACCTTCCAAACTTTACAGAAGCTCCTGCGAACCCTGCAGAACTAGCACTCCTGAAAGATAGGATATTGCGGAGACAAGGCTTTGCCAAAGCCTGGGGGATTTTTCCAGAATGAAATTCTTACTCTGCAGTGAAGTTTGCGCTGATATGAAACTTCCTCACAGATTAAAACTGTGTGCCGGACCGAGACTCGAACTCCGGACCTTTGCCTTTCGCGGGCAAGTGCTGTACCAACTGAGCTACCCAAGCACGACTCACGCCCCGTCCTCTGTAAAGTTTGGAAGGTAGGAGACGGGGTACTGGCAGAAGTAAAGCTGTGAGGACGGGGCGTGAGTCGTGCTTGGGTAGCTCAGTTGGTAGAGCACTTGCCCGCGACAGGCAAAGGTCCCGAGTTCAAGTCTCGGTCCGGCACACAGTTTTAATCTGCCAGGAAGTTTCAGGTTCTTTCCGATTTGTTTGAAGATGTTCCAGCAAATGTTGGACGCCGCGTGTGATCCCAAGATACTGTGCGTGTGCAGCAGTCAGTGTTCCGCAGACGTCAGGCACGCGTGGTTTCTGATGGTGCAAACTTCGAGCATCTGTTGTAGCATTAGATAATGATGATGATGATGTTTTGGTTTGTGGGGTGCTCAACTGCGCGATTATCAGCGACCGTACAAATTCCCAACCTTTGCTCAGTCCTATGTCACCACTTTCATGACTGATGATGCAATGATGAGGACAACACAAACACACAGTCATCTCGAGGCAGGTGAAAACCCCTGACCCCAGCGGGGGATCGAACCCGGGACCCCGTGTTCGGGAAGCGAGAACGAGACTGCGAGACCACGAGCTGCGGACTTGTAGCATTAGAGCCGTATTCAAGTCGTACAGCATATGTAACCATTATTGCCAATAAAAGTTTTAAACGAATCTCTCTCTTATTTCCTTTCCGATCTTCGACCTCTGTTACCGCTTACCCCTGACTTTGCAGCCATGGTTTGCTATGCAATTCTCAATCCTTATGATGGCCCCACCTTCCCTAGAAGTTTGTCGCAACATTTCTGGGATCTCACGCATATTCTACGATCTTTTAGTTTTCTGGTCTTTACTTAATGCTGGCATGCATGTGAACTCTTGGTAACCATAAAGTTTTTTGCCTTTTCTCCAAACATCTTTTTTATTTTCCTTTAAGTGGTGTGTATCTTTTCTGTTGTCACACGCCATTCTGTAGCCTTATATGTGTCCTCTAGCCATAACTCTGTAGCAAATTGGTAGTTTTGGACAGTCTCATTTTCGAAAAGATTGTAAGGCGGCTACACTTTTTAGAAATACTTATACTAATGCATAGTAAACTCAACATGCACTGATATGAAAAAATTGTCCCTTGTTAGGTCCACCAGCAACGCAAATAACACATCAATAACTGCAATGTGACTATCGAGGTAAAAGAAGATAATTCAGTAGCGGACATTTACAAAATTCGCAATACGCAATATAGAGCATGCATAGTACCAGAAACTGAAAAGTGATACACATAAAATATCAGGCAAGGGATCCCAAAAATAGCTGAATTGTTGTTGTGGGCAACTTACAGTCGATAAAGACTGTGAACATAGTAGCTAAACGTCCAAAACCGCATAACTCCTAGCAATACGAATTAAAGCCAGTAGACTGAAGTTGGTGCTCGAAAAATTTGAATGTCCATTATCTATGAAGAAGTGCCAGACACCTCGGTGTAATACTATGTTTTAGGTAGTTTACAAAAGATGTATAAACGCACATTTTCAGGATCATGCACACCATCTGTGCCCGATCAGTGTCTGTCGTTAAGACCGACCTTCTTAGATGAAAACTGCATGCATCCAAACCAGACTCACATTCTTAGAAACATTAGATGCAATTTATGAAATGAAATGCATGGCGATAGACATGAAATGCAGTCACTACCACGCGATCACCAAATGGCTCATATAATGTTATCCCAAGATGTAGATGAACATAGTAAATAACCGGGATACTAGACAAGATAAGTGCACAATGTAATCAAAAGTATCCGGAAGCCCACAAAAACATTCGTTTTTTTTATTAGGTTCATTGTGCTGCCACCTGCTGCCAGGTACTCCATATCAGCGACCTCAGTAGTCATTAGACATGTTGAGAGAGCAGAATGATGCGCTCCGCAGAACTCACGGACTTCGTACGTGGTCAGCTGATTGGGTGTACGCGAGATTTCCACAGTCCTAAACATCCCTAGGTTCACTGTTTCCGAAGTGATAATGAAGTAGAAACGTGAAGGGACACGTACAGCACAAAGCGTACAAGCTGTTCTCGTCTGTTGACTGGCAGAGACGGCCGACAGTTGAAGAGGGTCGTAATGTGTGTAAAGTGTAATAGGCAGACATCTATCCAGACCATCACAAAATAATTCCAAACTGCGTCAGGATCCACTGTAAGTACTATGACAGGCGGGAGGTGAGAAAACTTCATGGTCGACCGGCTGCTCGTAAGTCAAACATAACGCGAAAAATGCCAAACGACGCTTCGCTTGGTGTAGGGTGCGTAAAAATGGGCGATTGAACAGTGGAAAAGCGTTGTGTGGAGTGACGAATCACGGTACACAATGCGGCGATCCGATGGCAGGACGCGGGTATGGCGAATGCCCGAAGAACATCATCTGCCAGCGTTTGTAGTGCGAACAATATAATTCGGAGGCTGTGGTGTTACGGTGTGGTCGTGTTTTTCATGAAGGGGCTTGCACCATTTGTTGTTTTGAGTGATAGCATAGACCTACATTGATGTTTTAAGTACTTTCTTGCTTCCCACTGATGAAAAGCAATTCGGGAATGGTGATTGCAGGTTTCGACACGACCGAGCACCTGTTCATAATGCAGGGTATGTGGCGAAGTGATTACATGATAATAACATCCCTGTAATGGACTGGCCTGCACAGAGTCCTGACCTGAATCCTATAACAGATCTCTGGAATGTTTTGGAACGCCGACTTCGTGCCAGGCCTTCACCGACGGACATCGATACCTTTCCTCCGTGCAGCACTCCGTGTAGAATGGGCTGTCATTCCCCAAGATACCTTCCAGCACCTGATTTTTGAACTTATGCCTGCGAGAGTGGAAGCTGTCATCAAGGCTAAAGGTGGGCCAACACCATATTGAATTCCATCATTACCGATGGAGGGGGCAACTACGGACTTGTAAGCCATTTTCAGCCATGGGTCTATGTACTTTTGCTCACATAGTGAAGTATTAGTAGGAAGACAATGGACACTCTCGAATAAATATGCACACTGGTCGTTCATTGGACTGTGTCATGTGAATGCTCAGACAACAGCGTGTGGAAGCAATGGACCTCTGATGTCAAAGATGGTGGCAAGCTACACCCCCTTTTTTTAACACGTGACACATCACGCTCTTCCGTAACTGTGACATCACAAACCAGGATGACAGTAAGTCACGAGCCTCTCCTCCAGTCACAGTGCAGTATTTTATCACATAAAAGCCAACCACAGTACGGTAGCATACTGTCCACACCTTACATGTCGTTAAAATGAAGCAACCAATGACAGTATGCCCCAGAGCAGCCATCTTGACTCTGCTGAAAAGCATACAAAAAGTCGCAACCTTCTGCACTATGTTCAAAAGTATTTGTCAAAAAATTACGTGAAGGGTATAACTTCTAGTATTTCCAAATCTAAAATACAACTGTAATACACACTCACTTAAAGAAAAAGTAACCTTCATCTGATTTGCACATGATGGCGACAAGTTCAAAAAATTTTCTCAACTCTGTTACAGTACATCACTAAAAAGAAGTTTGCTTCCCTCAAATACTGTACTGATACATTAATAAATACCAACTTGCACCTGTAAATTTTCATGAACACTGTATAACATTCGCTACAGAATATGAGAATGAGTATAACACATTCCCATAAATAGTTAAAAGACCAAACTTACTTAAACAGTGTAAGTAATGATAGAAATACACAGTTCCTGGAGTTTAGTGTTACTGTAACTGCTGTTCAGGAAAGTTTCAGAATGAAGTCAGCTGCTGCTTTATGCTCCTGTTGTATGTTGTCACCAACTGAGAGAAGTACGAGTACTTCAAAACTTTCATAATTCTGTTATTGTATCGTGCTTGGTAAAAGACAGGACAGACCCTTAAGTTAAATATTTTACACATCTAATCTGTTCTACACGGCCTGCAAGTCTTACATTAAGTTTATACCTAAATAAAGTGATGTAGCAAATATTCCTGACCAAATCTATAAACACATGTTGCCTAAAATAAATTGCAAAGCACACAAGCATGCAGCTTAATTCCATTTGATAGTCCAACACTTGGCGTAGGCACAGTGCACCAACAAATTAAATATTTATGCATGTAACTTATTGTACAGTGCTAGTTAAGTGGAATCTCCACACCTGAAACACGTACTAACTCATTTGTGGTCCACTGGACAAACTACCATCACATGGGGGTTTCTACAAGTTTTTGCAAGTAATGTTTCAACTCAGCAATCACCATTTTATGTGGGGAAGAAGTTAATGCAACATATTCAATGACAGAAGAATGTAATCGATAACATTAACATACTAATAATACTCTTAATTTGCGTTCGAACTAGGCCTACTAGAGGTTATGAACAAAAACAAACTTTCCGTAATGACCTGCTGGAACTATGGTGCGATGGTTGTCTCAAACGTGTATGAAATGGTTTAGGATTGTAAATGCATGGACATGGAAGTGGCATGGGCTGGTTACCTCGATAAGAAATATTTTTATCAGACTGTAACATATTTACTTTCCAGAATCGTTTTGTTTCTTCTCGCCTTTTTCTTTAGAGAATTTGCCACAATAGTTAACCCCTACATATAATCGACGTTCTATTCATAATAATTAAAGTAGCAGACCAACAAACTGAGCTCAGTTATTACTTCTTTTATTTTCATTTGAAATACAAGATTTCAGCTAAAGCTGGAGACAGAAATTTTAGAAAATTGCCTATTAAACGCAAACTGACTCTAGTGAATCTTTCATGTTCAATATGAACTTACTCGTACTTAAATCTTAGTTAACCACATTAAACTTAAGATTCTTGAAGCATTACTTCCAACCGGTCTTAAGAAATTTGTACACAAGCGTCTGGTACATTTAACAGAACATAATTCTGTTACACAGTGAGAAAATTTAATAATAGTAACTACATGAACCAATGCAGTGAATGAACTGGCTTCCGTATAATAAGCAGAAAGTAGGCATGCTGCTTGGAGCTTACAAGTTCGTGAGGTCCAAGACCCAGGTTAATACAGACAAAGATTCACACGATACTTCAGTTACTACAACATAGAAAAAACCAAGTTAGCAGATCGGCAATCACAGCTCCCAAGAGATACTTCGGAATTGCGGAAACAAAACAAACAACAAAGTTTTATCACTCTTCTGAACCATTGGCATTAAAAGGTAGCTGAAGCAGAACACTAACTCAGAAAATGACAGCTGGACATAGTTCCATACAAAGTCAAATAAAGGTAAAAGCTAATTGCATGCCAGCCAACAGATCAATATACTGTTTCCTTGGGTAAGCACACTTGGATGGAAGAAATATATGTCATAGCACGACCAGGGGCATAACAAGCACACATGGGTCTGAGCACAGTTACAAGATTTTTTCAGAGACAAATTCTTACCAGTTGCAATCATGGTGGCACAAATCGTAACAGTCCAAATTACCCTCCTGGCAGCTATCACGGATGAGCAGTCATGTAATGTGTGGTGTCACCGCCAGGCACCACACTTGCTAGGTGGTAGCATAAATCGGCCGCGGTCCATTTAGTACATGTCGGACCCGCGTGTCGCCACTGTGTGATCGCAGACCGAGCGCCACCACAAGGCAGGTCTGGAGATACGGACGAGCACTCGCCCCAGTTGTACGACGACTTTGCTAGCGACAATACGGACGAAGCCTTCCTCTCATTTGCCGAGAGACAGTTAGAATAGCCTTCTGCTAAGTCCATGGCTACGACCTAGCAAGGCGCCATTAGCCTTACCTAGTTTGAGAGTTATCGTATAAATGCCTCAAGAAGAACGTTGTAAACCAACAAAGAATAAAGTTAAGTATATTCCAAAGCTTCGTATTTTCTTTATAGCAGTCATAACGTATCCTGTTCCAGACTTGACGCCAGTCGGCGTGTGTGTACGCGTGCCTTTCGGCTCCCTTCTCAGTGTGGCGTAGCTAGCTTGTTACGCCACAACATAATGTATAGCACTCTCAAGAGCGACTTGAGTTATGAAATTTCATGTAACCTTACAAGTAATAGTTCATCCTGCATGAAGGAAGTGGCGTTGCTAGCAGTGGTCTATCGACATCAACTACTTCTAGCAAGAGGGAAAGGTGCAGACCAAATAAAGAAACACCGTAAATAGCTTACACACTAGCTTCATAAATAGAACGGTGTTCTTAACCTAAACGAATCGAAAAATAGATGTGCAAACGTACGTTTCCAATTTAAAGAATGCCACAGAAGATGCTTTATAAAGAAAAACGAAATGCGTCTGGTGTAATTTTCTTAATTACATTGCAGTCAGCTGAAGACAGATAACCTATAATAACGGATGTAACAAGTTGCCCTGAAACTGTAATAACTTGTTGTTTTTGGATTAGTTGCTGCAGTTTTGGTGCAAGTTCCCAAATTTCAGAGCAAGTTGTTACAGTTTCAGGGCAACTTGTAACAGTTTCATGGAAACTTGTTACTCTATCAGGTTGTATATGACCCCTGAAGCTGCCATACCCTGGAGCTGCCACCTTAATAGCTGCCATCTGCAGTGGCTGGTATTCTGTTTTCCTTGTTGGAACAAGCCTTGACATGTTGGTGTCAATCAGTGCCAAACAGCAGAATGTTAATTGTTTTTGATGGAACAAGTTCCAACTTGCGAGAGCATATTTCTGCTTTCCTAGTTGACATCAGTATTACACTTAATGCCATGTACACATTCATATTGACACATTCTTCAAACATTTTACACCTAACCGAATCAAGATGTATACATGTGCATTCAGATGAGAGTTACTATGTCAACAGTATCTGTGGAGACACCGGAAAACAATTAGGCTAGTGAGTGTTTTAACTGGGAAGAGGTTACATCTGAAAATGGATACAATGGAGATTGCTTACTGTGTAAAATGCAGTAGCATGAAACAAAATGTACAGTTTAACTATAACATCAAGGCTACTAGTTAGAGTTTCACTGCAATATGGGGCAATTTCTTATAGTTTTGCTGTAACATCGTGGACACCTGTGGACAACTGTGGACAGCTGTGCTGGAACGAATAAGAAACACCAGCACTTGGCCTGCCTCACTACACCGCAAAGTCTATGCCTAAGAACGCTTCCAGTGGGAGCGGACCACAGAGGGAACACCAAGAATTGCACTGCACCGAATTGCACTCTCCTGCAAGAGAGCTTCTGTTAAGTTTGGAAGGTAGGAGACGAGGTACTGGCAGAAGTAAAGCTATGAGGACGGGGCGTGAGTCGTGCTTGGGTAGCTCAGATAGTAGAGCACTTTCCCGCGAAAAGCAAAGTTCACGAGTTCGAGTGCCAGGAAGTTTCATATCAGCGTACACGCCGCTGTAGAGTGGAAATCTCATTCTAAAAACTTTCTTTGTTATTTGTATTACTCTGATGAGCCAGATACACAAAGAAAAACACAGAGAGAAAGTAATAATAAGAGGAAATCAAAGTAAGCAACAATTTGTAAGTATTGGAATTTAAAGAGGAGACTACTCCATATTTCGATAATACTGCAACCATCTCAACAACCTAGGTGAGGTAATGCTTGAATACACAGGTTTTTTTTAATGTAGTAAATCTTGAGATTTTACCGCACTCATTTCATAATCCATCAGGTACTTTCTTTACAACTTGCAAATCAGAAAAATATGGCATTGTGGTAATTGATGTGTGTTTGAGGTTTGTGACCTAATATGGCTTCTTCTGCAGTGCGCGGATCAACTGTCGGCACAGCCTTGCTCTGTTGTCTTACGTGGCAAGCTTCTGCTGAAAGTTCTGTGACGAATATCGTTATAGGTAAGGGCACTGCTCATACGTAGGCAAGCTTGAATAAGACAATTGACATAAATTTTTGGAGCATTTAGTTACGTTACGACAAAAATTGGTAAAATACACAAAAAATGTCGAAAACGGCTACATAGCGGAATGTGATGTCGAAATTAAAGATGCGGTCGCCACAGAGAACGAGGTACAGGTATATCCGTCGCCACTGAAACAGTTCAACAATCATCTCCGGTAACATATCCATTCACGATGCTACGTCAGAAATTAGGAAATGTGATGAAGCGTAGTTTTGAACGTATTTCACAGGATATTTACAGGAAATTGAGTGAAATTGGTAAGAGGTAGGATGACAATATTAAATTAACTTTAAAACAGGTATTCAAGGATCAATCATATCAAATGAAAAATATTTAAAACATTAGTAAACAGTCTGGATACGCGTTTCAAAATGTTCAAATGTGTGTGAAATCTTAATGGACTTAACTGCTACGGTCATCAGTCCCTAAGCTTACACACTACTTAACCTAAATTATCCTAAGGAAAAACACACACACCCATGACCGAGGGAGGACTCGAACCTCCCCCAGGAGCAGCCGCACAGTCCACGACCGCACCGCGTAAGACCGCTCGGCTAATCCCGCGCGGCGATACGCGTTTGACAGATAATTTTTTGATCAAGTATCCAGAGAACAGGCCGATCAGATAAAATTAGCAGAGCAGTTTAAATTGAGACTGGATCAAGTAGCAAAAGAATAGGCAGATCAGATTAACGGAAGTCTTACTGAAAAACTTCCGAAGCAACTTACTCCAGAATGTGTACGAAAGTGTGTCGGGAACAATAAAGCAGTTGTCGCTGAGGTAAAGAGAGCACAGTATGCAATGGAAACATCTGTGCAGCAACCCTCACACCAGTTCCAAAATTTAGTAACGGAACAAAGAAAGAAAATTAAATTAAGCTTTGGCGGGTGCGCGAACGGCTCGAAAACGACTTTTAGTCTATTTTTTCGTCTTGTTTTCAAAAGAAGATACATATACGTAATTCCTCACTCCTTAGTGAACAGTAAGATCATATACACTAAAGCCCGTTTCACCTAACACAGCGCTTCCGCGCATAGAGGCGAGGCGGAAAGGAAGCGTGTAGGGGATGAGAACGGCGCACGCAAGGCAGCAGAGAACGGGCAAACCAAGACCACGTTGCCGAACAGGTTGCTGGGGGCAACAGTCAGGCTCGTTTATCTACGGTACATTGTGATAGACGTTCAAATCTACGAGAGGAATACTAAATATTAAAACCGATTTCGATCAGTCGCCATGAGAGAAATATTAATTCACGTCTTGACGACGTTGCGTCCACCGCTCCACAGGTTTAGTCTAAGTGATGTCGGGAGGCGAGAACAGCTGGCACAGTTTTATCAGGACGTGAAGTACAATTTCCCTCAAAATGACAATTGTCTAAGTATAAAACCATTGAAACTGCTTGCAATACTTACCATGGATTGCGATTTGTACCGCATTATAAGCAACCAAATGAACTACAATCACAAATTGAATCATTGTATTTGCTTGACAACAGCTTCTACTTAATAGAATTTTTAAAAATATGTGAGGTGTTTGTGGATTCGTGTGTTCGACTATAGTTGAGTTTAATCGCTGCAAGTAGAAAAGAATTAGTGGTAGAAAAGACTAATGTAAAAGACTATCGTAAAAATTATCAGTAAGTTGTCATACTTTTCGCTGTTAACGGGTATTATGAGTTTAAACTGACACGTTAGATATTACAGTGAGAGATCGCATTTATAATCCATTGAACAAGCAAACAATTAACCATTATCTGCTAATAACTCCAGGGAGTGCTGACTGATAAGGTCGAAAACCACCGATATCTCGACAAGTAACAGTTAGTGTCATTTTAGGGCCTTATCCAGTTCGTGCCTTGAAAATGACAGAGGTTTACACGTGGAAATATCGGACTTCTGACGAATTTATTCAGCTGTATTCTCGCGTGTTGTTCAAGCATACAACATGATGGGAGAAGCTTAACTTCTCGTTGGGCAATTTTTTTGAACGTTATTGTCTGCATAACTAAAAGTATACAAAGTGCTAATCAAAAAGGCTAGGAAGTTCTCATTATTCTGTATGCAACTGATATGTTGAAAAACAGATTTTTAACCGAGTCTGTGGAACTAAGAAATATTATTACTGTGTTTCAAAGCGTATACCGTAATACCATCGTCACTTCTATTTGAATCTGTTTCTGAATAATCTGATTGTAAATTTACGATGATAGGATCAAGGCTTATATCCATCATCACTTACTTCCCTGTCAAATTCTTCTTTCTGAAGGTTTTCAGCATGCCGCACGGACAGTGCACACGCGGCAGGTGGAATGCTGTCTATTGCCACATTGTCTATTGTCTCATGCACAAGCTATTCGCTGTATTTTATTATGAATGTTTTGTTTTTTTCCTCCCACAAAGCCCAAACTAATTCTATGGGCTACACTGACAGTGACAGTGGGATAAATGCAAAACTGTGTTACCCCGTTCACGTACGAGGAAGTCAAGTTTGTACGTTTGGTCACTTGACTTGTATAAATTAACGGGCTGCAGGGGATGGGCATGACTCTGGTTTATACGGTGCTTCATATTTTTATTTTTGAGCCGAGGAAAATATCCGCTTTTCTGGTGTTTGTACTTGATGTTTTGTCTATAACATCTGAATTATAATTGGCAATGACCGACTTTGGTCATGACAATATCTACATCTACATCTATACTCCGCGAGCCACCTTACGGTGTGTGGCGGAGGGTACTTATTGTACCACTATCTGATCCCCCCTTCCCTGTTCCATTCACGAATTGTGCGTGGGAAGAACGACTGCTTGTAAGTCTCCGTATTTGCTCTAATTTCTCGGATCTTTTCGTTGTGATCATTACGCGAGATATATGTGGGCGGTAGTAATATGTTGCCCATCTCTTCCCGGAATGTGCTCTCTCGTAATTTCGATAATAAACCTCTCTGTATTGCGTAACGCCTTCCTTGAAGTGTCCGCCACTGGAGCTTGTTCAGCATCTCCGTAACGCTCTCGCGCTGACTAAATGTCCCCATGACGAATCGCGCTGCTTTTCGCTGGATCATGTCTATCTCTTCTATTAATCCAACCTGGTAAGGGTCCCATACTGATGAGCAATACTCAAGAATCGGACGAACAAGCGTTTTGTAAGCTACTTCTTTCGTCGATGAGTCACATTTTCTTAGAATTCTTCCTATGAATCTCAACCTGGCGCCTGCTTTTCCCACTATTTGTTTTATGTGATCATTCCACTTCAGTTCGCTCCGGATAGTAACTCCTAAGTATTTTACGGTCGTTACCACTTCCAATGATTTACCACCTATGGCATAATCGTACTGGAATGGATTTCTGCCCCTATGTATGCGCATTATATTACATTTATCTACGTTTAGGGAAAGCTGCCAGCTGTCGCACCATGCATTAATCCTCTGCAGGTCCTCCTGGAGTACGTACGAGTCTTCTGATGTTGCTACTTTCTTGTAGACAACCGTGTCATCTGCAAATAGCCTCACGGAGCTACCGATGTTGTCAACTAAGTCATTTATGTATATTGTAAACAATAAAGGTCCTATCACGCTTCCCTGCGGTACTCCCGAAATTTCCTCTACATCTGCAGATTTTGAACCGTTAAGAATGACATGTTGTGTTCTTTCTTCTAGGAAATCCTGAATCCAATCACAAACCTGGTCCGATATTCCGTAAGCTCGTATTTTTTTCACTAAACGTAAGTGCGGAACCGTATCAAATGCCTTCCTGAAGTCCAGGAATACGGCATCAATCTGCTCGCCAGTGTCTACGGCACTGTGAATTTCTTGGGCAAATAGGGCGAGCTGAGTTTCACATGATCTCTGTTTGCGGAATCCATGTTGGTTATGATGAAGGAGATTTGTATTATCTAAGAACGTCATAATACGAGAACACAGAACATGTTCCATTATTCTACAACAGATTGATGTAAGCGAAATAGGCCTATAATTATTCGCATCTGATTTATGACCCTTCTTGAAAATGGGAACGACCTGCGCTTTCTTCCAGTCGCTAGGTACTTTACGTTCTTCCAGCGATCTACGATAAATTGCTGATAGAAAGGGGGCCAGTTCTTTAGCATAATCACTGTAGAATCTTAAGGGTATCTCGTCTGGTCCGGATGCTTTTCCGCTACTAAGTGATAGCAGTTGTTTTTCAATTCCGATATCGTTTATTTCAATATTTTCCATTTTGGCGCCCGTGCGACGGCTGAAGTCAGGGACCGTGTTACGATTTTCCGCAGTGAAACAGTTTCGGAACACTGAATTCAGTATTTCTGCCTTTCTTCGGTCGTCCTCTGTTTCGGTGCCATCGTGGTCAACGAGTGACTGAATAGGGGATTTAGATCCGCTTACCGATTTTACATATGACCAAAACTTTTTAGGGTTCTTGTTTAGATTGTTTGCCAATGTTTTATGTTCGAATTCGTTGAATGCTTCTCTCATTGCTCTCTTTACGCTCTTTTTCGCTTCGTTCAGCTTTTCCTTATCAGCTATGATTCGACTACTCTTAAACCTATGATGAAGCTTTCTTTGTTTCCGTAGTACCTTTCGTACATGATTGTTATACCACGGTGGATCTTTCCCCTCGCTTTGGACCTTAGTCGGTATGAACTTATCTAAGGCGTACTGGACGATGTTTCTGAATTTTTTCCATTTTTGTTCCACATCCTCTTCCTCAGAAATGAACGTTTGATGGTGGTCACTCAGATATTCTGCAATTTGTGCCCTATCACTCTTGTTAAGCAAATATATTTTCCTTCCTTTCTTGGCATTTCTTATTACACTTGTAGTCATTGATGCAACCACTGACTTATGATCACTGATACCCTCTGATATGTGAATCACGTCACGAAAACGACAGTGTTCATTTTCGAATGGTAATCACTGCTGTTTTTCTTAATTATCCGAGAACCTATTCCTATGAGACCTTTAAAACTGCCAGTACCATCACTCATTCTCCAGCAGATCTTCTTCGAATGATTGACCAATGTTTCATCAAGATAAAACGCTGCTGAACTACCTCCTTCTCTTGTATCGTGAATCTTTATATGGGCTATAGTTTTTGCTGCACCTTTGTCACTTCTTTGAATTAAAAACTCTCTTCTTAACGTATCTGGAACCAAAATCTTTTAAAATTTTTTACATTGACTAAGCTACATAACTGTAACACGTTTTTATGATGTCTGGCATCATCATTCACATGAAGCACTTTAAAACATCTTTGTTAAACCTATCCATTTGTGTTACAGGTACCTTGCGATTTCGATGCTTTCCAGGCGATACGAAAAAAACTGTTTCTACGGTTCCTACAGCTCTGACACTTCCGTTCACAATTCTTTTTACAGTTCTCTTGCCGACACCACATGGTTCTGCAGTCCGTTCTTGTGTTTCCAAATGTAAACAGTGTGAGACCCGCTTTCAAATTCAAGTTTTAAAAAGTTATAAATGCGGTAAATAATCCACCTCGCGCGCTTGTCAAGCACTTCATATTTATTGCCGTCATCCGACTTCTTTTTATCGCACTTAAACATTTATAGATACACATTCTGCTGCAGGCGAAAATGGAAACAAAAATAATTGACAGTTGAATGAATAATTTGGTTGTCGGGAAGTACGGAACAGTGCAGCGTGCAGGAGCGAGATTCTCGCTCTCTGACTGTAACTCTCTGCTAGCCACCCGGAAAGAGAATGGCCACTGGCTAGTGGAGGGGGTGTGCAGATCGGCTGTAAATTGGGCCGCCTTCATATATGAGGCGAACAATAGGATATGCAGCCCTATGGGCTATAGACACAGCGGAATGTTTTATGATGTGTTCGAGAAAGCTTTCTTGAACAGCTACTGACCTGCATCGATTCAGGATATCGTCAAAAGGAACTATACGATCCTGAACCATAGAACGTAAAGGAGAGCAGTGTAAGGAAATATTTTGAATGGTATGTGAACAAAATGAGTTACTGGAATAAGTTCATGAAACACAAAGACTTAATCAAACTGCCGAAATTAAATTACCTGCACACACAAAAGAGGAATAAACGCAAGCGCAGGAGGTGGGTCTGGATCAGTCTTAGTCGGTTAACGATACATTAGACCTTATACACGAGGATTTAAAGAGCATTTCTAGCGACGACGCCAGTCCGATCGTGACGTCATTAACAGTCAACAACAATCACGCTATGAACGGCAGCTGGCACGTAACAACTCGGTTTAGCACGGCGGGCCTCTAAACACAGACAGACTGCCGAATCGAAGCAACGCCCATCACTGTAACAAGAGACGGAATAGTGACCAAAGGTTTTGACCTGTGTTCAGTAACTATCCGCACTATAACGGAAATCGGAACTGGCAAAACAGTACAAAGGAAACACAAGGGAGCAACAACGTGTAAATAATACAGGTCCACCCCATATAAACAATCAGAAGACAGGAGTTGGCGAAAGCCCACGCTTGACAATCTGCTCAACGTGGCCACCAAAACTGGTCACCACCTAAAAACCAAGCTATTCGGATGGTGGAAGTGACGGATAGTCATGTTCCACATGCCCCTAACGGGTCAACAAGCTGGATGAGACTGTACGCAGCCTTCCGATGAGCGTCGCAGAATGGAGCGAGGGCAGTAGATTTAATAACAGTATACACGTGCTGTGATGTAATGATGGTTTAGACATTCGAGAGGAATTACGCAGTGTCACTGAGGCGTGTAAGGAAGAAACGGAAGAGATAGTGTATGCCGCTGCCACTGCGATAATGCACAGAATTCCTGCTACTGTTATTGTTGACACAGGTGCCATGAGAAATGTGTAGAAAGATTAGTGAAACGAAGCATGGACCAACCTTTTCTGTGTGAAACTGCAGGATATGAGCAGGTTTTGGAGCGAAATCTCATAATTTAGAATTGCAGGCGCATGTTTGTTAAATTTAGGAAACTGAGCAGTGAATCGCACATTCCTAATAGGGAAGGTATTATCTGCGTCCTGCATAATACGGTCAGAGTTTATGTGTGAGAATAACAGCGTGATTGAATTTCCCTGCGGATACTGGATTTTGACAGTTAATGGCAAGGAAGTCATTGTCGATCTTTTCAAAACGAAACCACGGCTTGGAAGATACTGCCAGGTTAATGGGATGAGAATTTTACGGAAGAAACTGCTGTATATTGAAGAACTAAGTTCCTATTTTGATGATGTGAAGCTATGACTAGTGACGTGAATGTGGAATGCAGCACGAAGCGCATTCATAACAAGGTAACACACTCGCGGTGCCTTACTTCAACAAAACAAGCCGAACTAGTCACTTTGTTGCCAAAGAAAGTGATGGCTTTCCCAATAAACGTAGGGCTGACAAAGATTATCAGCACAATATCTACTGCCTTAATACTTTCCCCACCCCGTGGACGGTGCACCAGAGTGTAAGGCAAGAGGTCAGGGTGGATGAGAAAGAAACAAAATACAAGGCTGTACCCACATAAAGACTTAAGAAATTATGCACAGTAGCGATAAGATTTTTAATTTTCTTTACTTATATTATTTGATATTATGTCAATTGTTTATAGTTGGAAGTTTTACAGTAAGCACAAGTAAACAAGTCAATCGACAGTATTTCTGTGCACCATGGTTTTAAATGTTAGTGAATAGCGAAACAAAGATATAAACATGATTATCTACTACTTACGACGAGTAACGAGAGCACTTTTTCAGATGCTACAATTTACAGTAGAAAGATATGCAACACTACCAAGGAACTCCATGAGTGCGACGTCACAAATGGCCAATGATGTTTACCGCATTACCCACCCCACATATTGTGTACCATACAACTACAATCTATTGGAAATAGGGGACGGGACTGAAGGTATCTAGTGGTGAGGGCAGTATGAGGCTACGAAGCCTAGTTGAACTCCTCATTTGACAGGAAACTCACAATAGTGCTACAGTGCTAATGGTGTTGATACTAAGCAGGGCAGTGATAATCGAAGCAAACATTGAATTATATGTACAGTTGCCGAAGCTGATAATTGCAGCGGCGGGAGGCTAAACTCACTTACTAATCAGTTAATCAAACGCTGCCGAAAAAAGCAAATTCTCGTTGTTAATTTTTTGGTGACGTTCTCATCGTGAATGCAAGCCGCTACTGCAACCTCTGGTACAACAGAACAATTTTTACACGTCACATGGTTGCAGGTGTTACGAATTCTTTGCTTATTACAAAAATTTCATCCTTAATTTCAAGAATGAGCTGTTGGCTGTGATAACTACATCGCGTACCTGCACTTCTAAATTAGCCCCTTAAATAACAACCGCGGGGTAGCCGTACGGTCTAACGCGCCTTGTCACGGTTTGCGCGGCTCCCCCCGTCGGAGGTTCGAGTCCTCTCTCGGGCATAGGTGTGTGTGTTGTCCTTAGCGTAAGTTGGTTGAAGTTAGATTAAGTTGCGCTTAAGCCTAGGGACCGATGACCTCAGCAGTGTGGTCCCGTAGTCCTTACCACAGATTTTCTAAATTTCACAACCTGCTCAAAAACACAGGGTGTCTCACTTGCTGCTTATGAGGACGTTAATATACAAAGTAAAACTCAAAATTTAATTTATTTTGAATCCAAATACGAGTGCGAAGAGCCTCTATATTGAAGGGAATGACAGTATAATATACACAATTCCAGTGATATTTCTTACACAAAGCTAGTTATCTCCAGAGTTATTTTCCGTTTTAATTTCAATGCAAAATGTAATTTCTTTGTTTTCACCATATGGAAAAACGAAAAGCGCCATGAAGATACTGTGGTCTTCTTCCAATATGTAATAATCTTCACCTGTCTACATTTTACATTGAACCATGTATTTTACGAATTATTATACAGTGCGTAGTGGATGATACATCGTATCTTTGTCATTTGTTTCGTCTCCAGATGGAATCACGCACTGAATGAAGCAAGAAATGACAATCTATTTGTCGCCACTTAATTCTTCTTCATGTGTTATTGTGGACCATTTTGAGAAATGTAGTGGAGGCACTAGAACTGTTTCGTTGTCTGTGTGCTGTTAACGTACCCAACGGAATTTCGACTGAGGAACATCAACTATCCAGTCAATATCCTCTATGTAGCAACGTGGTGTGCCCAAAACAATCTCCTTGATTTACACATGTACAGTTCATTTTGTGAGTCTTGACAGACTTCGACCGTTCTCATGGGCAGATCAGACGAATACTTGTTGACGATCCCCTGTACAAGTGCTCACCATTTGCCTAGAATTCTCTCAGCAGCAGTTGGTCCTCCTATATATTGTTGTAAAAGCGAACCACAACTCCACCAATTAATTTTGAGACGTAATAATATGGTGCAAAACAGGCAAAAATGTATGCCTTATCAGCTGTGGCCATTTTTTCAGATGTGTTTCAGGCAGCGAACATCAATATGTGTTCATATTTCCTCACACACACATTTTAGAGCCCACGTTTACCTAGATATATTTCTCTTGTTTTGTTCCACACAACCGCCTCTGAAAGTTTATCGGTGGAGTTCTGGTTTGCCTAGTACAACGTTATGGGTTACAGCGACGCCGCTGACTTCCCAAACTTGTCAACAGAGCTACTATCGTATTCCAGATTTCTTTCTAGACATTAGCTTGATGTGTACCAAATTTAACAGGTGCTGTCACCTATTACAGGAATAATATTTCGTTTCAGTGTTCGTAGGTTTCCTGAGTTATGAGATGTTACTTTATTTCGAAGTATTTTCAACGGGTAATTCTCTATATGCTTATAGCAAATTAAGTGATTTTAAATACAGTTACAATGTTACAGAGGCTATAGCGGCAAGCAATTATTATTTTTCAGCATTAACGTTTGCCTGAAATTATTAAACCGTAATTACATCACTTATATAAAATTACCCCTTCTTCTGAAACCACCGATTCATCAAAGTTATGTACTTGCCGATAGCATGATAATCTGGCACCTCGCCAGAGTTGGCTTGCATTCTTTAACAGACCGCCTTCACCATCTTTTAGGATAAATTGCATAGGCAGTGAGGATGGATCAGCTTCGCCTCCTCGACTGGCGTATTTAACTTGTAAGTCTATCTCTACTAACAGCAGTACCAATATACACGTAAGTGCCTCGGGTTGTGGAAGAAGTTTGGAACCCTGTACGCAGCTGTCTCTCAGTTCATTTGTCTAGTGACTAAACCCTTTGCGATTAGTGCGGCAAACGAACTCGTAAATCTATA
This sequence comes from Schistocerca piceifrons, assembly GCF_021461385.2. Lineage (NCBI taxonomy): Eukaryota > Metazoa > Arthropoda > Insecta > Orthoptera > Acrididae > Schistocerca > Schistocerca piceifrons. The sequence goes on from NC_060138.1 coordinate 303,819,943, forward strand.
ACTGAGCCACTCATTGAAATGTATGAATAATCAATGTTCGATTGCATAAATATCAATAAATAAAATAACTGCAATACAAGTTATTAAATAATTATAATAGATTCATCCTATTACTGTTTGAATAAATAAGAACGCATTCATAAGATCAGAACTCACTAACAAGTCGAATATTGGCCTTACAATCTCAATTTAATACTACAACCACTTTGGACCGCAGGCATTCAAGGTTTTTTTTCGACTAAATCGCTATAAAATGAAATACCGATATATAGCTACCTACAGTTTGATAAATCTCTGTAAGTCTTTCAAGAGTCTGAATTGCATTACGGTTCAAGCAAATTTTAAGTTTTGGAATGCGAGGCCGCTACGTCACAGTGGGTGAGAAGAAGCCTTTGTTAACACGTTGGACTCCTATTCGAGAATGTGGCGGTTCAGATCTCCGCCTCTCTATCGAGACTCAAGGTTTCTCCTGTTCCGTAAATCGTCGAAAGTAAATGACAGGATAATATCGTCGAAAAGAACACTCTTGAATTCCTTTCCACCCTTCTGTTTCCAAAGACACAATCGTCGACAGGACAATGTATCCTAATGTTCCTGTCCTCCGCTAAGCATCAAGAAACTGACTCCGAAGCACAATCTCAAAAGACGTCAAAAACTGCAGTGGCCATCGTAAGTTAGCCCTCGTGGTTGTACACGAGGCTTCCTCTCTACAATCCGACGGCCCTTGGTTTTTCTTTAGTATAAACGTTCAGTCATGCAAATATTTCAATAAGTGTAAAAATTTTGTTTGTACCGCTGCATGTGAAGCTGATCATTTTCACATAACACAATAATATTCAGGTGGTTAAAGAAAAACTGGATTCACACGAAATGTTTCAAACAATATGAAGCTGTATTAAAATGGTCATGTAAACGCACATGACGCGCCAATTGAAAATGGGACTTCTCTCTATATATAGTGATATTAACATTTTGTAATTTCACTCGGCATTTTTGAATTACAATTTAGTTTATTAATTATCATTTCATAAAAGCTCGGATATTTCTGTCATAAACAGTCTTAGCTCTAACGTTTGGATAGCAAGAAAGTTGCAGAGCGCCTAGAATTGCCAAGTGTAGTTTGCACAATAAGTGTATTAAAAGAAAGGTAATGTACTATTGCGATGCTTCGGAACGTGTACATTTGCAATTTAGTGCGAGAAATAAAACATCTTTATATCTGTTAAATAAAGGGGCCTTTGTTAGAAATATAAACGCATGTAACGAGACGTCTTCGCCTACAATTTTATTAAATATAACAGAATTGATATATCTATATGTTTCAGTACTCGACACATTTCACGAAACTTCATACGGCAACGCGACTCAAATTGTACCTTCAGCTTTTGTTTCTATAACTCATGTGGGTTATTATTATAGTCGAAAGTAGTGGCGCGCGCGCACACGCACACACACACACACACACACACACACACACACATACACACACACACACACATATCCAATTCATACTGTCAATCAATCGACAAAGCATGAACATTAATTTTTTTATTAGTAATAAAGTATATCAGAAAAACAAACCGTATTAAATACAGTCATCATGTATTGCTTTATGATGAGGCAGGTGAATTATCCACAGTTACCCACGTAAGTGGTGCAACAATGTACATTGAAATAAGTTACGAAAAGTTCCTTTTTCCCAGTCTCTGATCATGAGAGATTCTCGGGCCATTGTATGATATTGTTCCGCAGAGGAAGGGTTTAAAATTGCGAATACTTAAGTGGGGCTTCCCGTTTCTGAATTCACCTGCTTCTTATTCACCTCCTCACCATAGCTCGACAGGCTGTTGCACAACCTCCTTCCTTGCAGCAAAATATTCCGGAAGGCTAGGAATGGGTCAGAAGGGATCCCAGTTGAGAATGTTTGGTAGGGTTGGGGAGGAATATCGCTTCCAGCATTAGCCAGAACCCCGGGAAATTTCCGGAAGCCTTAGACGGGACTGGGGATTCTAAATTACTTTTTCCAATCCGTGCACTAGTTTTTGTAACATTATTTGACTATATCGTGCACGATGAGGATAAAAAATTGTAAGAAATCCGCGAGCTCCATTAATTTTTGGAATCTCTCATTCGAAAGTGTCAGCAAGTATTCAAACACCAAAGGAAAATACGTAGTGCTGTTGCATAACGTGACGCTGTTGACGACGTTGATACTACTAGCTCAAAAGAAGTGACGGAACTGCAAAGACATATCTTCATATAGGTCGGCGACTACTCACTGATTATGTGTATCCGTGTATTGTGCTAAATCGAAGAGAATGACGGTCACCCAAAATTACTTGAAAATTTAAATTTGATATAGATCAATGCTGTGTAGCTGATACTGAATCTCCTTTCAATTTATTCCAGATTTCCGTAGCAACAGAACACGTCAGAATGATTTTAATAGGTTTGTAAGTCAGTTGAGACACTGTATATCCACTTTCAAATCATCATTCCGAAATTTGCACATTTACTCCAATCGATAACCAGTAACATGTAAAATAACTGAATTTATAATACTAAACTGCCGCTGCAATGCACGTTTTCATTCTTAGACTTTACTTTCCGTTTCCGCGTAGCATAAATCTGAAAACATAGTTTATGGTCTAACACATTTGAATAGAGTTATAACACAGTTCATAATTTCTATTTGGGCCTCCCTCTGCTAATTAAGTATACTCCTCTCATAAAATCCAAGTACTCAGTTGTAGTTTCCCAATACTTCTCTCTGTCGACAACTAAACAATCAGCCATTTGTCTCACACTACGGCACACATAATTATGTGTCCACAATCTTCAAGTCAAAGAACTTCAGCAAACACCATTAAACTCTTCGCTTCCAAGTCACCGGTAATAATTCGCAGTTCTAATTATTGTAAAACCAAATTAAAGTTAAAAAGAAATAATTCCCGTTCGAAATGGCCCCATACGCGAGCGACGGATCGCAACAGTCTGTCACGCATAGAGTCGAGATGGGCACGTCTGCTTTCATGCCCCGCAGCTCATTCCTACGATAATCGATGAAAATACAGACAGAAAATATCCTTCTCAAATGCAGTAAAGTTACGTTGAGAACATTACGAGAATGGCAGCACAATCCCCAAACTAAACACTCATCGCAGATAGGCAGAAACTAAGTCAGTTTCATAATTACAGCAGTACGAAATATTCACCAGCTCAAAACAGTTCAGAATTCATTATGATGATTCACAGCTTATCACACACGATACAATGAGTAGTAACTTATACTCTGTCTGTCTTCAGTTGCGTAATACAAGTGGGAAAAGTTAGAATCCTACTCTGGAGAGCATCCAGACCCTTAGAAATACACCCATGTTCATGAATTAAGGATAATGCTGATACATGGTGAAACAACGCTCTGGTGGGCTGTTTGAGGGTTTAAATCAAGTCGGGGTATGACCATGCGGTGCATTTGACCTGCGGTCGTCGTACGGTGGCGCTGGCAGCAGTCCACACACGCAGAGATGTGTTGATGCATGTCAGAGTATGGTGCAGCGAGTAAGTATGCAGACGTTTTCAGACGTGCTAATGGTGGCTGTGTGTTGAAAATGGCTCCAAGAGAAGATGACTTTATGAGGGGTAGAATACTAGGGCGAGTGGAGGCTGGTCAAACACAGCAGGACGTAGCAGGGGCCCTCCGTGTGCCACAAAGTGTGATCTCACGATTATGGCAACGATTGCAGCAGACAGGAAACGTGTCCAGGCTCTACAGTACGGGACGTTCACAGTGTACAACACCACAAGAAGACCGATATCTCACCATCTGTGCCCGCACACGGCCACGGAGTACTGCAGGTAGCGTTGCTCGGGCCCTTACCACAGCCATTGGAACAGTTGACACACAGTCTTCAGACGACTAAACAGACATGGTTTATACACCCGGAGACCTGCAAGGTGCATTCCACTGACCCCTGATCACAGGAGAGCCCGTAAAGCCTGGTGTCAAGGACAGAGTACCTGGTCATTGGAACAATGGTCCCAAGTTATGTTCATGGACGAGTCCAGGTACAGTCTCAACACTGATTCTCGCCGGGTTTTCATCTGGCGTGAACCAGGAAGCAGATACCAACCCCTTTACGTCCCTGAAAGTGACCTGTATGGAGGTCGTGGTTTGATAGTGTGGGATTATGGTTGGTGGACGTACACCTCTGCATGTCTATGACAGAGGAACTGTAACAGGTCTGATGTATCGGGACGTCATTTTGCATCAGTATGTGCACGTTTTCAGGGATGCAGTGAGTCCCACCTTTCTCTACGGCCCCACCGAGCTGCCGTCATGGAGTAGTACCTTGAAGCAGAAGATATCAGGCGAATGGAGTGGCCTGCCTGTTCGCCAGACCTAAGCCCCATCCAGCACGTCTGGGATGCTCTCGGTCAATGTATCGCTGCAGGTCTTCAAACCACTACGACACTTCAGGAGCTCCGACAGGCACTGGTGCATAAATGGGAGGCTATACCCTAGCAGCAGCTCGACCATCTGATCCTGAGTATGCCAACCCATTGTGCCGCCTGTGTACGTGTGCGTGGCGATCATATCCCATATACATGTCGAGGTACATGCGCAGGAAACAGTGGCGTTTTGTAGGACATGTGTTTCGGGACGGTTTTCTCAACTTATCACCAATATCGTAGACTTACAGATCTGTGTCGTGTGTGTTCCCTATGTGCCTATGCTATTAGCGCCAGTTTTGTGTAGTGCCACGTTGTGTGGCACCACATTCTGCAATTATCCTTAATTCATGAGCATGAGTGTATAAAGCCCCAAGAGAAGTTAGAGTACTTTAGCGGCAGTTCAGTTGGCAGACTCAATCACCAATACGTCTGAACCACGCACTTTACTGTATATAGGCAGGTCTGCCTTCTTCCAGCACTTGACGTAAAGTGTCCGGAATCACTCCCTTGAGGTCTTCGCTCCAAAGTCTCAGTCTCCCCTTGATTTCCATAGTTTTCCTCTACTGTCTGCTTTTCCATTGGCTGAGGGTCATCCCCACCAGAAAACACCGTTTGAGCGTTCTGCAGACATCTATTGACTCAACTTTATCACTTCACGGTCTAAGCTAATATACTATAACAATATTTCAATAAATTAATGTTATAAATATGCGATAACATTCTGATCATTCACAAGAATTACAGATAAAGTATTGCTCATAAATAAATAAGCCACAATACTTTGCCAAATGCGCTCGCGTTAAGTGGCAGCGAATTTTCATAAAATATTATTTAACCAATTATTTATGCCTTCCAGACAAAAGAACTTTTTGGTTCTCTTTTCAATTGTGGGGTCCACTAGTACATGCAACTGACCACTTTTAAATTAGCACAACTTTTAATAGCTCTTGCAATCAACATTTAAATAACAATAATGTCAGTTAATATCTGGAAATGACACGTTGTTGTAAACGAGAATACCTTCCAATTAATATATAGCACGGTCCTGTATTATACTTCAACAACAGCAATAAATTATCATATTTAACAAAATGCACATCAGTAAAACTTGCGTAACATCTTGAGACCTTGTTTTAAAGTAGCGACTTTATTCATTTCGATTATTTTCGCTAGACATTCAATGTGGTATGCTTCGAGTTGTGATAACCCACTTGTTTTGTCCGTGTGGTGTTGTTCACATAGACAACTGGCTTCGCCAGCATTGCTATTGGCCATTTACAACGTTGGGAAACCCGTTACACTTTGTGCAACATTACTGTACCAGATAGATACACGTAGTTACATGTGACTGCTCGTGCCGCCTCCCGCCCGATTCCCTGCGCCACTTCTTCAGTTTCATCACTCGGTATACACTCTGTCGGGAGCAGCTACTCGGACGAACCTCGTCACTTTATGAACGCCCTTTAGATCGTTCTACGAAGCGTGAAGTATCTATTTTACTGTATGCCAAAGGAAACAAGGGGATCTTCTGTTCATAACTGCAATTGGAGCAGCTGAACACCAACTCAACAGACGTGCCAGACTGGAAGAGTTCATCCGCATTTATTCTTTTTATACAGCAAAAATCGCACTTCTCTGACGATGCTTTCTTACTTACATGACAAAAGTTGTTACAACACCTTAGAAACTTTAATTAAGTATATCTTATCATCCTACACTTACAGAATAAAAGTCACAATACCACATTTAATTGGAGCACATGCCTACTTGTATTTGCAAGTTGTTTTAGGAAGACGTACGCATTATCACATTGTCGCCGTTAACCCGAAATATGGTGAAGCATCGAAACATTTTTAAAAAATCTAGGAATATCGAACATACTTTTACACTTTTATATGCAATTTTTAAAATATTGTAAGGAAAGAGTGATAATTTATTTAATGTTTCTATCTTTTATAAACGGCATCGCAAAAAATTATGGCTGTTATATACAATAACTCGGAATTCACAATTCATTGAAAGGCGTCCTAACTAATCTGACAGAAAAAAATGATTACAATGAATCAGACTGTTTCCCTTTGTTACAAGTCAACATTGGCAAAAGGAGCAAAGAAAGTGTTGACCTGTTTGCCAAGAGCGTGCTGCAACTTCCATTTACCTTCTGCACTGTATCTAATAGGTACTACGACAACGGTGGAATTGAAAAATTAACGAAAACATTAACTACAAACATATTTATTACTGACAGATTGGATGATGTATACATATCAATCATGAGTCCCTAATAACTGTCTAACGATGATGGGATCGACAGCGTTAATGGGTTAAGAGCACGTCTGTGTCTACCAGCAGCACTAAACACCTGTTAACTTCACACACACCGTGCATTGCGATTAATATACAGTTGAACAATAAATCATGAATTAGGTATTATTTCTAAATATCTTCACTGTGTACGTTTCATAATTCAATTCACTTAATAAAATAGTATACAAGTATAAAGTTTCGCATATTTCTTTATTTGATTAGTTTATGGTTTTAGGTTTTAATCAAGCAACGTTGACTTGGTTTACATTCATGTTAAAGTCTAAGCTCTCATTATAATTTAATGTTGATACATGTCTTCTTAGTCCCGTATTTACTTCTTATTGTTGTGTGAGTGTGCTCAAAGTCAAGATTGTCTGCGTCCAATCCTTTTATTGCTCAAAACCATTTAATATATTGGTCGTTACTGCGTGAACAATTTCAGTTTTAAACATTAAAATTACAATTTTTGTTCGTAATTTTGGTGGACAGATATCTCTACCGTAGATGTGAGAGGTATGAGCCCCGACCCACGTTCGCACATTTCTTTGTAGTGGTGTTATTAATGTGCATTTGTGATGCAAAGTTTTGCACTTCATGTACGACTTTGTATTTTCAACAGAAACATTCACAGTGATTCATTAAGGCCCAGTTTCAAGCTACTTCCAAATGGAGAGCCTTTAGTGATGTGAAAAGTCTCATCTTCTTGTAGCTTCAGTTGTAGCTTACGTAAATATCGTTGTTGTGGTTTATTCAGTTATTACTCCTGCCAACTTGTGCATTATGTAAGAAACGACCCTGTAGAATCAATGGAACAATAAAAGTTTACTTGAAAATTTCATCCGAAGAAGAGGTTTCAGGACTTTATTTCCGATTGGTCTCGCGGTAGCGTTCTCGCTTCCTGAGCCCGGAGACTCGAGTTAGAGTCCCGGCGGCGTCAGGGATTTTCACGTGTCCCGAGATGACTGGTAGTCTTCATCATCGTTATTCATCCCCAGTATGGTCGGAGGAAAGCAACCACAAACCACCTCCATTAGGAACTTGCCTAGTACGGCGATGCGGGTCTCCTGTATCGTTCCCCTACGCTCTGTCAAGAAGCGTGATACTTCATTTCCATTTCCAATGGACCAAGTGAATGAGAAGGGAGAGTTCTGTAATGTGCAGAATTACGGACATGCAGATGTACCAAAGGCGCTTGTCTGTATAAATAACTATAAGCTCTCAAATAAATTAGAATATTACGGTTTGACAGAAAGTACTGCAAAAAGCTTCGAATCGTATGATTTGACAGAAAACATAAAGTGTCAATAGAAAAGAATACCGTATGAAACTATAAGTCATCATCACACCCTAGGGGCTCTTTTTATTCGTATATTAAGGACCTTACGGACAATAATAATAGTAATTTCAGACTTCTTGCAGGTGACGCAGTTATCTGTAATGAAGTACTGTCTGAAAGAAGCTGCATAAATATTCAGTCAAACCTTGGTACAATTGCGAAGTGGTGCAAAGACTGGAAAAATTCGTTAAATGATCGGAAATGTAGAACTGTGCACTTTACAAAACGAAGAAACCATAATATCCTACGAGTATAATATCAATGAGTCGCAGATGGAATCAGTCAACTCATACAAATACCTGGGTGCAACACTTTGAAGGAATGTAAAATAGAATGATCACACAGGCTCAGTCGTGAGTAAAGCCGTTGGTAGACTTCGTTTTATTGGTGGAATACAGGGGGAATGTAGTCAGTCTACAAATGAGATTGCTTACAAATCACTCGCGCAATCCATTCTTTAATATTGCTTAAGTGTATGTAACTCGTAGCATGTAGGACTAACAGGGGTATACAGGGAAGGGTAGCATAAATAGTTCAAATGGTTCAAATGGCTCTGAGCGCTGTGGGACTTAACTTCTGAGGTCATCAGTCCCCTAGAACTTAGAAATACTTAAACATAACTAACCTAAGGATATCACACAAGTCCATGCCCGAGGGAGGATTCGAACCTGCGACCGTAGCGGTCGCGCGGTTCCAGACTGTAGTGCCTAGAACCGCTCGGCCACCCCGTCGGAGAGAGTCACAAAGATGCTGAAGAAACTGAAATGGCAGACTCTTGAAGATACACGCAAACTACCTCGAGAAAGTCTACATACAGAGTTTCGAGGACCATACTTATATGATGATTAGAAATATACTGCCCTACGTAACGCTTCCATAGGTGCCGTCACGACGCACATAAGCACTTAAGCAATAATTCTTCTCACGCTGCATACGTGAATGAAACGGGGAGAAATACTGATTACTTGTACAGTGGGATGCTCTGCCATCATTTCATGGTGGTTTGCATAGTATGAATGTAGATGTACATACAACAGGGAAAGAATTACAAATGGAGTTTTATAATTTTCCATTTTGGGCCCCTTTTTCTTTTGTATATTAATGACCTTTTGTCGGTAACGTTACCAGGTAGGTTTCGTTTGTAGATGATACATGCCTCGCAATAAATAAAAAATCAAGTCTAATTTTACAAAGATCGTTTAATGAAATTTTCAAGGACGTTGGTAGATGGCTTTCAGCTAGTAATTTACCACGAAAAAGTGGAAAAAAATCCTATACATACAGACAGAAACTTGTAAGATTATTCCTAAAAACGTGAGGAGCAGCAGACAGATGAAACTTACTATGTTAATTTCTTACAGTTAAAAACTGATAAAAAATTAAACTGGGAAGCACTGTCGAGGCCCTAAATACACTACTGCCCATTAAAATTGCTACACCTAGAAGAAATGCAGATGATAAACGGGTATTCATTGGCCAAAAATATTATACTAGAACTGACATTACATTTTCACGCAATTTGGGAGCATAGATCCTGAGAAATCAGTACCCAGAACAACGACCTCTGGCCGTAATAACGGCCTTGATACGCCTGGGCAATGAGTCAAAGAGAGCTTGGATGGCGTGTACAGGTACAACTGCCGATGCAGCTTCAACACGATACCACAGTTCATCAAGAGTAGTGACTGGCGTATTGAGACGAGCCAGTTGCTCGGCCACCACCGACTAGACGTTTTCAATTGATGAGACATAGGGAGAATGTGCTTACCAGGGCAGCAGTCGATGCTTTTCTGTATCCAGAAAGGCGCGTACAGGACCTGCAACATGCGGTCGTGCATTATCCTGCTGAAATGTAGGGTTTCACAGGGATCGAATGAAGGGTGGAGCCACGGGTCGTAACACATCTGAAATGTAACGTCCACTGTTCAAAGTACCGTCAATGCAAACAAGAGGTGAGCGAGACGTGTAACCAATGGCACCCCTTACCATCGCGCCGGGCGATAAGCCGGTATGGCGATGACGAATACATGCTTCCAATGTGCGTTCACTGTGATGTCGGCAAACACGGATGCGACAATCATGATACTGTAAACAGAACCTGGAGTCATCCGAAAAAATGACTTTTTGCCATTCATGCACCCAGGTTCGTCGTTGAGTACACCATCGCAGGCGCTCCTGTCTGTGATGCAGCGTCAAGGGTAACCGCAGCCATGGTCTCCGAGCAGATAGTCCACGCTGCTGCAAACGTCGTCGAACTGTTCGTGTAGATCTTTGTTGTCTTGCAAACGTCCCTATCTGTTGACTCAGGGATCGAAAGGTGGCTGCACGATCCGTAACAACCATGTGGATAATATGCCTGTCATCTCGACTGCTAGTGATACGAGGCCGTGTTACCCTCCTGAACCCACCGATTCCATATTCTGCTTACAGTCATTGGATCTCGACCAATGCGAGCAGCAATATCGCGATACGATAAACCGCAATCGCGATAGGCTACAATCCGACCTTTATCAAAGGCGCAAACGTGATGGTACGTAGTTCTCCTTCTTACATGAGGCATCACAACAACGTTTCACCAGGCAACGCCGGTCAACTGCTGTTTGTGTATGAGAAATCGGTTGGAAACTTTCCTCATGTCAGCAGGTTGAAGGTATCGCCACCGACACCAACCTTGTGTGAATGCTCTGAGAAGCTAATCATTTGCATATCATAGCATCTTCTTCGTATCGGTTAAATCTCGCGTCTATAGCACGTCATCTTCGTGGTGTAGCAATTTTAATGGTCAGTTGTGTAAGTCTCCATTTGCCATGGGGGTGCAGTCACAGAGAGCTGATGTATAAACAGACAAGCTGGTATACTTAGTTTACGTTCATTTCATAATGTCTAACAATAACTTTGGAAGTCAAGCTAAGGTTTTCCCGATCCAAAAGCATTTAACACAGATTATCTGAGCAGCGAACTCAAGGAAGTTCTGCAGAGGCCTGTTAAAGGAAATGTCGATAGTAGCTACTGCATCCCAGTATATACTTATTCGTCAGTGTATTAGTCATAGATAATATGTCTCGTTTTCAAATGAATCGCTCAATTCAAGGAATAAATACTAGAAATAAGAATAGTCTTCATAAACATTTTAAGTCATATAATTTCGTCCAGAAAAATTGGCTGTTATTCACAAACAAACAGTTTCATTTCCTTGCCGGTAGCCTAATGAACGTTACCTATTAATAAATTTCATTTTAAATGGAACCTAAAGGCATTGTCGGTGACCAGCTGTTTCCACTTACCTGACGAATTTCGCAATGGAACCGAGGTATACATAACAAATAATAGTAAAACGCCTATTATGTAAAATCTGTCTTCTATAAATGTTCATTGCCGAAAAATGGTGACTGTTGTTATGCATCGTGCATAGCCTTGGATCGATTCTGAGCATTAGGTGTGATACATCAAAGTGGGTTCTAGCTCACAGAACTTCGTTAACAGTCAGATGTCCACACGGATGACTTAGACAAACAGCAGAGACAAGACGCTGTTGCTAATTTTCCTTCATGCATACCATTTGTCTTTCACGAGAGGCCCTTGTTTAAATGCCTTACTGATCAAATCGTGTAAGTGTCATTTGACACTGTCATCCCTAGATCTGTATTTATATTTTTCTGAATTTTACTTGAAACTTGTTAACTATGCTTTGAGTCAGTGTGTCTTCTTCTACGATATAGCTTTTACACCAAAGAGTGGTTGTACTGCGATATATAATAGCTTTTTCTCGTGAAATTATAAAAAAAAGGAACCATCAGATCTTTTTTAGAAATGAGAAAGAGAAGCAAAACACTTCGTAGACCAGCTATTGTTGTGCACTGCGTGGAATGTAAGCAGCGATGTCCTTTTTGTTATTGAGTCACGAGTGGAAGCAACTGTTGTTATGTGAATACCTCTTACAACTTTGTATCGATAAAAGAAGCAGAACGATCCCATAGCCTCAGTTGAAAGTAAGACAGATTACAGTGTTATTTGCGGGTAAAAAAAGGTAGGTAACTATGATTTCTCTACAAGGATCGCTTGTGAAACGTGTGTACACTCGAGAATAATAGTCAAAAATATAGAACCAGTAAGAGATCAGATATACCAATTATATTGTGTGTGTACAAAAAAGGGAAGCGAAAAGAAACAGCAGTAGGAGGCAACGACTGAAGGCAACCTACATTGTTTCAAATCTCCCTCAAGGTCAAGGTCACTATCCCTTTTCCCTTCTCGTACCCAATCACACATCTCCCCCTCTCTTCTAGAGCAACTGCTCGTGTAAATGGCAGTAAATTGAATTTTTTCCTCTACATTTCATGATGCAATGTGTCTGCCGGAAGTTCTACCTTAATTAATATAATTTATGGCTCGGCAAGGCCCCATAAGATTTTTCCCTTACCACCAACGCAACTCCGAAATAATTGTATCAGTTTCTGTGGTGCTGGAGTCAGCTACACCGAAGCGAACACGTATTTCGGCTTATCGATGTGCACTACACCGTTTCCGAGAAAATGACGGACGAAGTCATCGAGCTACTTTCCGTGACTTTTAGCGAGAAAGCTGTTCAGCACAAGCATTGGCGCAAATGTTAGCGTCGCGGCTGCACAGTTTTTCGTCCCATGTACGACAGCCGGTTGTTATTTTTTTTTCTTTTTTTTCATTTGTCTACCAATCTCCATACAAGATTACTACACAAATATTTCGAATGTGTATTTAAATAACGTTGCCGTTATTCGTCTACTAACTCTATGTTTGGCGAATTATTTAAAATAAATGAATAAATTAATGAGAAAATTATTTGAAATGATTTTGTGAAATTCTCGCTGTATATTCATAATATAATCAGTGGCCAGCCCCAGTTTTCGATAAAGTGATCCTTTACGCTTGGTCAATCGCGAAATTACTGCCAAAATTGAAATTATCAGTAATACTAACTACGTTTCCGAGTGAGACTCACATGAAGAAACGTCACTGTGGGGCGCCAGCATCCGCGCGATGCTCATAGTGTTCGAAATTTCTGTTTCGAATATTTCTACGATCGTAATCACTGAAGGGAATGTACCAAATCTTTCTGAAGAATAAATATAAGAATAAGATATAGAATTAATGTAAGAATATGGGAATATAAAATGATTTTGACCACTGAAAATATCATACACGTATATTACATAATATATGTATCACATTTACTGTTAAACACAGTTGCAATTATACACTTTGTAACCTCCCCACAAAATATATTTCGTAACCTCCCAACAGTAAAAAAAATATAATTATTTATTTCATTCACATTCAGCGTAACCTTCCAATAGTTTACTATTCCGTAACCTAGGAATAATAAAAATGTGACTCTCTTATAACCTTCCAATAATTGACTGTGAATTTAAACTGGTAAATTTTGGACGTCAGCAGTGCTGCGTCATGGCCCTGAAAGATCATTTTGAATAAATTGAAAATTCTTACCTCAATGAAGTCGCCGGATAACGCATATATATCTGCTCTTACAATAAATTTTTGTGGCACAGCCCAGTGCAATGCTGGCCGATAGATTTGTCGTGTATAAAAAGAACAACTGATTTTTCTTAGCAATAATCAGGATGACCATGGATTGGGGAAATTAGTATTGAAATGAATGATTGTCAAAAGTTACTTTTTATGAGAAAGATTATTGTTAAGAGATTTTTTAAAAACATTTACATGGGACTTGATGTAACAATACTACATATGCGCGAGGCTGCTTTTACCGTATATTATATCACTCAGGCTCCGCCATCGCTCCACCACGACCGGCCCAGCCAACACGATACACACGACTGCTCGCTAGCAACTACTTACTCCTACTGCATACATCACTGCTCTCTGGTCTGAGATTCTCTTATACCTTACATATCGCAGGCAGCGCGTGAGCAATCGATCGAAATTACATCTGTTCGACTGCGCTAGCAACAAATTCTTTAATCATGGACCTCTTACATAACCCTCCACTGGGGGGGCAAATGTTTGGCAGCGATCGTGAGTCAATTTGACTTGCCAGGAGCAACAAATTTTTCTATAATCTATTTAGTTACTAAGTCTACATTCACAGAGTATATACATTACTGATAAGTGCAGAATATATTAAGAAATGAAATATAGTGCACATGCACTAAGTTCAGAACATATTAAGAAGTGACAAAATGTATACACAATGAGTACAAAATATATTAACAAATGACATAAAGTGCACACGCACTATATAAGTCTTTAGCATTTTTTACAAAAACTGAATACATTAACTAATGAAATAAAGTGCACACGCACTGTAAAAGTCTTTAGCATTTTTCAAGAACTGGATACATTAAGAAAAGAAATAAAGTGCACATGCACTGTAAATATCTTTATTGTATTTAGGACAACTGATCATATTAACAAATGGAATGAAGTGGACATGCACTGTCTAAGTCTTTAGCATTTTTACAAGAATTGAATACATCAGGAAATGAAATAAAGTGCATACGTACTGTATAAGTGTCTAACATTTTACAATAATTAGGAAAGGAATGGGAAGGATAGCATCATGGTTGTATCGCAGTGGATTGTACGTAGCTGCACTGAAAGTCCATATCTTTCTACAGAACCACAACACCAAGTGCGACAATCTGAAGTTCTCTTCATGAAGCATTTATCAGTGTGGCTAAGACACTTAAATGTTGCATCAGTATTGTATGTTATCATTTTGGTAGTACATTAGGTACACCAAACATTAGGCCCATAATAACATCTCCATTGTTAAAGGTGGTGGACAGGTTGGTATGTCAACACCACATTCTTGTAGAATCCATTCTCTTACAGCAACGTAGAATTAGTGCAAAAATCAAATATAGTGCTCCATGATCATGAGGGTGGACAGGACATACAGATATTGCAGTAACTGCTGGTACTTAGGTCAGAAGGTGAAGGATACATTAAGTCTTATGCTAGTCATCATTCAGAGTTACACTAGTGTATCAAACGATTTGAATAATTATTGGCACTCATTGGTTTGTTACTAAACATTTCTGTACTATGTATGAAGTATTACAGAACATTATTCATAAGTCATCTAATTACAGTAATTAGTGGCATCATCAGTCTTCACATTACAGTAATCATTGGCATAACATATATAGAGTACAACAAAATATAATTTACAGAAATTATTGGCATAGCACTTATGCATAAGTCATCATATTACAGTAATCATTCGAATCGTAAGTCATCTCATTACAGTAATTATTGGCACTCATTGGCCAGTTACAAAGCATTTTTATGCATTATTCAGAAGTCATCATTCAAAATGAGTTAATTATTGGCACAGCACTTATGCATGAGTCATCACATTACAGTAATCATTAGCATTCATAAGACAACTCATGACAGTAATTATTGGCATTCATTGACCAATTACAAAGTATTCATATAGTGTTACAAAACATTATTCAGTGTTATTCACAAGTCATCATTTAAAACAGGAGTTATTAAGTGTACCATCAAGTTACTTGTGTTTATATACGATATCATGTAAGTTACATAATACATATTTAAAATGTAAGACATTGGAACTAGTATTCAAGGTGTTTAGTCCAATAATACATAGAAATAACTGAATCAATACATCAGAGAAATTTGCATTATCTTTAGGACTAGAAATATATCTTAAACTGGTACCATTATTTAGTTGTATACTAGTAATGGTTGTGACTGGTAATAATTTTTTTTGTGCTAGCAGTGCTTTGCATTGGGATCGATAATTAATTGCTGGAGCATGAAAATATTTGCTTTTGACTTATTGCTGGAAATAAGGATTAATAACGTCATTCGTCATGAGTCAGCTGTACCAAGGTTATCAAACAAGTAGAGTATATCTGATCACATTCATGAATGATACACAACTGGGTAAAGAAAATGCAAGTACTGGAACAGGTTTAATAACTAAATGCTTATAGCATATTAATATCATGAAAACCTTCTCTTGGAAAAAATACAAAATGGATTATTGCCCTGAAAGAAAAAATGTACATTATGCTGGAAAGTAGTAAACTTCGAATTATCAGGTAACGAAACGTGTACTTAATATGTATGTACTCTAGCTGTCTTTCCCAAAACATTCAAGTCATTATACTATGCGACATAAGACATACTGTCAAATGGAACTGCAACAAATACTTAAATAACTACATAGCATTTCTTAACTAATAGAAAATATATAAACTTCATCATTATTCTCACCTGCAAAGAAAAACTTCATTATTCATATTACCATTATCATTTATTATCATCTGCAAAAAAATAGACACTTCATTATTCATATTAATATTACCATTTGCTTCATACAACCATTCATTATCATTCAATCCTTTATATAGTATAGAGTTTCTTAATTCTAGCATATATCATCACTAAACTTAACATCTGTAGTTCTGTCTGACAGCCTGCATCAATTGCCTCGTATCCTGAAAGAAAAATAATTAGTCAAGACTGCCATCATACGATGTGTATGGTATATTCTGGTTAATGCTTGTCAATTCTGACACATTTACTCTTCATGACAAAATATTGAATTTTCTTTCCATCATTCCGATGGTAAAATTTCCATTTCATAATAAACCACTGTGGTTGTTTAATTTATTTCTTTTTCATGGTATTGCTTTCTGAAAATGATGAATAATGATTAATATCTTGCATTTAAATCATAAACTCATTAAATGAAAACTTGTTTATAGTGATATGCCTAGGCATACAGCATAGCATGATAGAAAACGTATTATCTCAAAAACATAGACAGTTGTCAAGTGCAAAAAAATGTACACACAGTATCATAACGTAGTAGCAAAAAACGTAGAATAGTCAAGATATTGATATATCATAAGGAAAAACGTCAAAGTCAACTGGTGTCTGTTACATCTTAAAGATTTCATAGAGCATACAGAGAAAAATTCTACTTTCGATAGGAAAACAATCATTCACACACAAAAAATGGAAAATGCGCACGGTCTGATGTCTAACGACAAGAACCTTACCTTGCCGAGCACTTGCCAAGAAAAAAAAAAAAAAAAAAAAAAAAAAAAAGAAAAAAAAAAAAAAAAAAAAAAAAGAGAGAGAGAGAGAGAGAGAGAGATCACTGTCAGTCAGTAGTCACTTAAATATAATTGCATAAGTGGTCATATATATATCAGGAAATGGCATTACAGTGTGAAAATCATTAAGTATGTTCATTCAATAAAGGGTTTAATATTGGAGACATGGTGATTGCCTTTGCTTTTTCTGGTTCTCTAAGTTTCGACATGTACTACACTGGGGTGAGGAATGCTGCGAATTCTATATGGATCTGCGTATCGAAGCTCAAAATTACTGCATCTACTCTTTCCTCTGTTGGATAAATAGTGTGTGCGTACTAATATCTTCTGTCCTATGTGAAAGTCACGGCGTGTACAAATCTGTTTTTGCTGTTTTCTCCGGCGCTTTGCGTCACGTTTGATGTTGTTGAGTGCAATGTCAATTATTTCATGGTAGCGTAGTCGACGATATGTAGGAATGGATACTAATTCTGTAATTTTGTTAGGTAGTTCAACATTTTTCAACATAACAGTCGGAGATAGCATAGTAGATTCATTTGGTATCGAGTTAATTACATCCTGGAATGAGAGTATGTGTGTATCCCAATCGGTATGTCTTTTATCGCAGTATATTCTACATAGTTTACCAGTTTCTTTCATTAGTCGTTCAGAAGGATTCGAAGAAGCGTGGTACCTGGATACATAGATCGGAGGAATGTTTCTTGCTCGTAACATACGTGTCCATATCGCAGATCGAAATTGTGGTCCATTGTCAGAAATTACTTTCAATACATGTCCTACATGCAGCAGAAAATGATTTACAAATGCATTCGAAACAGATTTAGCAGCAGCTTTGCGTAACGAAGTAAAGGTAACAAATTTCGAAGTGAGTTCAACAGCGACAAAGATGTAGCAAAAACCTCTATTAGTTCTGGGAATTGGACCTAAAATGTCTACAGCGGCCATGTGTCTCAATTTAACGGGTACAATGGGATGTAACGGAGGAATATGTGAAGTCGTGTCTGATTTAGCTTTCTGGCAGATTTTACATGACGCTAAAACTCGTCGAATATGTTTCTCCATGTTCGCAAAATAACAGTTCTGTCTCAGTATAAGATAACATTTTCTGGCTCCATAATGTGCGTAACTTAAATGAGTATACCAAATCAATTTGTTAACAAACTCGTCAGGAACACATAATAACCAGTTGTTGCTGTCAGGGTGAGAGCGGCGAAACAGAATGTTAATTGCGTACAGTGTAATGGATTATGATGGAAACGTTATTCTTATCTTGCCAAAGGTGTTTAATTTCTTTCCACACGTTGTCTTTGCTCTGCTCTTGTGCTATGTCTCGTAATGTCGATGAAATGAAATTTTCAAATGCGACTTGTTGAATATACGTGACGCTAGAATTTGCTTGGCAGATGTTGGTTGCGATGTCTTGCTGATTGTTGCTGAGAGAACGGGATAGTGCGTCTGCTACAATATTTTGTGTACCGGCAATGCGAACAATTGTAAAATGAAATTCCTGTAAATAAAGTTTCCATCTGCTTAATCTGTCATGTGTAAATTTAGCTGAAAGTAAAAGCTGTATAGACCTATGATCTGTGTAATCGGTAGTATGTCTTCCATAAAGAAAATGCCTAAAACTCGTAAACGCCAATACAACACATAATGTTTTAAGCTCTGTAACAGAATAATTTCGTTCAGCTGGTGACAGAATGCGTCTTGCAAAAGCGATGTTTTTAATTACAGTAGTACCGTCTTCTTCAATTTCCTGAAAAATGTATACGCCTAAAGCTGTGTTAGAACTGTCGGTGGCAATGGAAAAATTTCTGGTAGGATCCGGGTGTGATAAAAGTGGTACGTTCAACACAGCTTGTTTCAGATTGACAAATTCAGACTATGCTTGGCTATCCCAGGACCAAATAGCGTTTTTACCCGTCAATTGGCATGATCTAGGTGTGCCTAAAGCAGAGTAATGAATAAATTTACGGAAATAGTTAATTAATCCCAAAAAGCTGCGTAGTTGTTTCTTCGTCGTAGGAAGAGTAATGTCACGTAAAGCTTGAAGTTTTTCCGGGTCAGGCGCAATACCTTCTGCTGAAATTACATATCCAAGAAATTTTATGGAAGTTTTGCCAAAGTGCGATTTGCTAAGATTAACTGTGAGTCCTTGTGAACGAAAAGTTCGCAACAGTTGTTCAAGAATCAGATTGTGTTCAGACCAGTTAGCTTCTGCAATAAGAATGTCGTCTACATACGTTGTGATTCTGTCTTTTAATTCTGTCGGAAGTATAGTATTCAAACCGCGAATAAACTCTGCTGAAGAAATTGTTAAACCGAACGGTAGTTTATAAAATTGATAACAGTCACCAAAACAGAGAAATGCTGTGTACTTTCTGCAGTTCGGATGGAGCTGAATTTGTCAGAATACCGATTTCAAATCTAATGTGGAATAAACAGCAGTACCATGAAATTTCTGTAAAAGTTCTTCTAGTGTCTGTGGGCGATCTGTTTCATTAATAATAATGTCACTGATGTGACGCGAATCAAGTACGAGCCGAAGTGAGCCATCCTTTTTCTTAACAATATGGAGCGGGTTTATGTACGGACTAACTGCCGGTTCAGTAATTCCTTGGTCAAGCATAGCTTGCAATTCTTTCTTAACTTGTTCTCTGTGAATATATGGAATGGGATAATGTTTGGCTTTAAACGTCTCGTGCTGTTTAACTTGAAATTCATACATAAAACCGGACGTAGTACCACGGAAGTTGTCATAAACTGGAGCTTGCTGTAAAAGAATTTTGCGTAGCTCTGTACGTTCGTCGTCTGTATTTACACTGCTCTGTTTAACTATATCAGAAATCATCTGCATAACGTCATATTCGGCTTCGTCTGGTGTATTATAGTTGTGTACATACGTATTTGTGAACAATGTGGACGACAGTCCGTGTTACGCGAAGTAGAAAAGACCTGTGTTCGGTTAATTGCCTGTTCATCTGCAGATAAAGCGTGCTGAAATTCTAATGCCAGTTGTATATTCTCATCCTTTAACATTAAACAGGAATTTTGAAAGTCAATAATTGCGTCGTGTTGTACCAGAAAATTCGTACCTAAAATAACGCCTGTTGTCAATAAGGGAACAATCCAAAAATTTGAATGGAACGTATGACCTGCAATACAAAATGATAAGTGAGTCTGTTATTTTACATTTACTCATTTACCAGATACTGCTCCTTTTAGTTTAGTTCTGCCTAATGGTAACGTAGGATAAATATTCTCTTTGTTACATTCATTGAAGGTTTCTTCATTTATGACTGACATAGGTGATCCAGAATCGATTACTGCTGAAAATTTGGATGATCCAATCTTTACTTCAATGACAGGGTGGGAAATGGTTTTTTGAATAACTGGTTTTTCCTGCAAAAGAGTGTCTCGGATGTCGTCAAAGGTAATAACATTTTCGTGAACAAGATTCTCTGTGTCAGAAGTATTGCTTGCGTTGCTGGAAGATGCAACCTGTATTGTATCTAGTCAAATTCTTTCTGACGTGCTGTTATTTGCGGGAGGATGCTGTGGCATTTCAACTATTTGTACTGTTCTGTTATTTCTTCCTGACGTATTAGGTTCGGGATGATACCGACTGTCTGGTTCATTCAAGATAATCTGTTGTTGCGGATGATTCTGCTGCTGGTAAGACCGACTGTTACGCTGAAAACTGTGCTCATTACTTTTACGTCTGTCATAATAATCATTGCTGTACGGCGCGTTGCGATACGAGTTGAAATGATGTGTCTTCTGTACGTAGTGCTTTCCTTGCTGCTGTGCGTTACTATTTGGTGTGGCCGACGCTATACGTGCAGGCGGCGAAACATTAAAGCTTGGTTGACCTTGCAAACCACATTGTTGGTTAGGTATGCTAACCGGCTGGTTTTGTTGCTGTTGTGGGGAGAAGCCTCTATTGTTACCAAAATGCGTTTGCTGTTGCTGATAATTTTCACGGTAGTGATAATTAAAATTTTGTCTGTTATTAAAATTCTGGTGGTTGTCATTCCTAGATCGTCTATCACCTTTGCTATTAAAATAGCATGGCTGGCCGTAATTACTGTATGCTTGCTGGCCTTGGTTATGACGCGAGAACTTTTGTTTATGAAGGAATAGTCTGATTGCTGAGCTTCCAAAAGCTGTAGCAGATCTCTAAATGCCGAACTAATTTCTTTCTGCTGACCTGTTAAAAGTGATACTCCTAACGATCGTGGTAAATTGGAAATACATAATTGGATAAGTGCAGATTCACTGTATGGCTCACTTAAGTATTGGTTTTGTTGTACCATGTGTTCAAAAAACTGCGTGACAGTGGGAAAATTTGAGTTCTCATAATTCGGTAAGCTAATTAATTGATCCTTCATTCCGCGCTGTGTCGTTTTCGACCAATACGCTGACAGAAAAGCATTCTGAAATTCTTCTACCGAGTAGCATTGTCTCGCGATCGGTCTCATACGACTTGCCGGTTCGCCTTCCAAAAAACTGCAAATAGATTCAAGTTGGTGTGTTACGGGCCAAGTTGGTGGAAAAGCAAAACTAAATTGTTGTATCCAATCCAAGGGGTGAATTTGTGTTCTGTCATTCTTAAATACCTTAAATTTTCTCATGGATGGAAAGTGCTTACAATCAAAATTATCGTCTCTGTATGTCTGAACATGTTCAGGATTGTATGATAATCTGTTTGTCTGTGTCTGTTCGGAATCTAAGTCACGTACTCTCTGTAAATTACCTAAATTATACTGGCTGTGAGAGCGTGAGAAATGTTCGGAAAGTGGTGTATGCTGTGACGTGTTAAAGGCTGTAACATTTTTCATTTCAGTCATTTCTTGCTGTAAAGATGAGAATTTTCTACGCAATGTATTATTGGACGAACTTATCTCACTGGTTTTCTGCTGTAAATTTTGAAATTCGGGTGTTTGATTGAAATAAACTGGTGACGTATCGTCTGATTTGGTATCATTGTTATTTTCGATAACTTCAATACGACTGGCCAATTCATCAAATTTTTCAGTCAGTTCTTTTACCTGATCGTCATTTTTAATGTCACAAACATTAATTTGTTTTTGGATTTTACGGGTGGTTTTGTTCAATTTCTTAACGTCTGCTTTAACAGCATCGGGATCCTGTATTAATTCCAACTTGTGATGTTACAAAATAGAAGTGATGTTGCTATTCAATGGAAAGTTGGAAATTGAGATTTAACTAACTGTTTTATCAATCACAATTGGCGTAAGAATCATGGGTTGACCATTGTCATAAAATATTGCGTTATGAGATGTGAATAGTTTTTACTTGCGGTTTCGCGTGGCTTGAGGCAGTCACAACTAGCGTGCTATTGATTAAGAAGTTGCGTTATCGTCTTTCTAATTACTTCATGATCGTAGATACGATCATACCCGGTTGTGAAGTTATTGTTATGACAAAAAAATTTCCTAAGGGACCAGAAAGTTCTTAAGGGCGCAAAAACAACTGTAACATCACACAAAAGAGAAATTCAATATTAAAGCTGATGCAAGAAGACGATAAAACAGTTTTCTTTTTATCAAGGTAACACGCACATTGGACTGCTGATCTTGGAGTCTGTAATATTAGCAAAATGCATAATTAAAATGAAAATAATACTGAGGAGATAATCGAAATGAGCACTGCTAAATGATTCAGTATTCCCAGAACAAATATTTATTATAACTAAAACATATATCGTACCTTAAGCTTAATACTACAATGACGGTAGATTTTTATGTCCGTATCATGTCCATTTAGCGCTCTTTTATATAGCCATTGTCTTCTTTGAGTCGCTCGTGCGTCGTCACGGTAAGTTATAACAGTTCTTTACACTTCACTCAACTCAGACATACACGTTTTTATACATTTAGTAAAAATTAGATCAGACTGCCACAAATCTGCGTCCGTCTTACTCGAGAAAAACAGTAAAAGTCTTCTTAGCGCTCCAGGCTTCATTTGTTCTCCAGCGAACAAAATAGTGAAGGATCGTATATCTATCCGTATTTTTCTGTTTTTATTGCCGCCCAAAGACGACAAATTACATCACTAGAAAATTCCACCGTCGCTATGCGACGCCTCATTATACATTAATCATTATTTACAAACAAGTATTTGCCTTCTGGCTGAAAGTATTAACTACTCGTATTTGTTGTTTTAATGAAGTCAAAAATAGCGAATATCTCAAACTGTTCAAGTCTGCTGGTCATTGTCTGAAAGTCTACTGTGTGAGTGTCTGCTTTTGTTTTAAGAGTGGAGTTTTCATCATGCAATTCAGTGTTCAACTGTTTGATAGTATTAATTTCGTCTGATACTGTCGCAATGTTGATGTCTACGTATGTTTTTGCTTTCGTAAATAACTTACGCTTGTCTTCCTGTCTCTATGCTGTAATTGTTTCCATGACTTGTTTCTTTTTTGCTTTATTCTGTTCTTGTATAAATTTACGGTAACGCGTTTCACTGTTTTGTAGGTGGTGATTAAAACGTTCGTCAGTTTGGCTGTTCTGTTGGTCAAATTTCGTGTCTACTTTCGCCTCCAGTGTGCGTGAAAGTTCTGATGACATTAATTTAAACTCATCGCGTAACTGTGTTGCGTTTTCAGAACACTGTTTAGCGACTGCACTAACTTCATCTCTAAGTAATTTAGTTGTGGCTGCATGTGTATTACTTAATTCTTGTGCCACAGATCTAATTTCTTCACTACTGTTCCTAGCACAAGCCTTAATTTT
This sequence comes from Schistocerca piceifrons, assembly GCF_021461385.2. Lineage (NCBI taxonomy): Eukaryota > Metazoa > Arthropoda > Insecta > Orthoptera > Acrididae > Schistocerca > Schistocerca piceifrons. Next base: position 303,843,915 of record NC_060138.1, read on the forward strand.
CTCACGTAATTTTTCTTTAGTATCATGACATTGCACGGCAACGACTGTAATCTGTTCACTAAGTTGTTTGAAATTGTTGTCTTGTTTATCATTCGACTGTTTGGAATTATTGTCTGATTTTTCATTAAGTTGTTTGCAATTGTTGTCTTGTTTTTCATTCTACTGTCTGAATTTTTCATCAAGTTGTAGCAATATAGCCATAACTTGATCCATGCCAATAGTAGCGACTCTATTTTCTATGATGCGTGATGGTGTATCTGCATGTGACACGTTTTGAATAACCATTTGGTCATTGTCTGATTCACGAAAAGGTTCGCTAATCGGATGTGCACTGTTGGTAACTACACCGGCATCTAAATCTGACGTGTTTTGTGTATATTGGTCACCTTCGTTAGAAACAACTATCTGTTCGCTACGTAAATTTTGCAAATCAGGCGTGTCAAATTTGACAGCGTTCATTGTAACGGAACGTGCCGCGTCATCAATTGTTACATTTACTGTGGACATAATTGAATTTGTTTGTTCATCATTAGGATCAAAATCATTACTAGTGATCGGCACGCACTGACTAACAGTAATTAGAGGATTAACACTATTACACTGAGTGTCGCTAGTAATATCGGTCAAATTATTCGAGTCGGCTTTTTCACTCATTGCACATCGCGATGTACTGTTAGCAGTTTTTCGCGGTATTTTCACAAATCAAAGTTAAGCACAAAATCAAACAAGGACAAAGCAAAAATGTAACAAATACAATAACAATAAAGAGCAATAAATTGCCGATGATCTGTGAAAGAAAGAGTGACAGTAAATGCGTTGCGCCAGATGTAAACTACGTTTAATATTAGGTAAATAAGAGCAGATATATATCTGACTGCTACTCAGAAATTGACAAAGGAAATACGATCCTGCCCGGTTGTCGACAAGTGTAACCTACCCAAAAAATAAATTCCGTAACATCCCAACAGTAAAAAAAATATAATTATTTATTTCATTCACATTCAGCGTGACTCACTTATAACCTTTCAATAATTGACTGTGAATTTAAACTGGTAAATTTTGGACGTCAGCAGTGCTGCGTCATGGCCCTGAAAGATCATTTTGAATAAATTGAAAACTCTTACCTCAATGAAGTCGCCGGATAACGCATATATATCTGCTCTTACAATAAATTTTGTGGCACAGCCCAGTGCAATGCTGGCCGATAGATTTGTCATGTATAAAAAGAACAACTGATTTTTCTTAGCAAAAATCGGGATGATCATGGATTGGGGAAATTAGTATTGAAATGAATGATTGTCAAAAGTTACTTTTTATGAGAAAGATTATTATTAAGAGATTTTTTAAAACATTTACATGGGACTTGATGTAACAATACTACATATGCGCGGGGCTGCTTTTACCATATATTATATCACTCAGGCTCCGCCATCGCTCCACCACGACCGGCCCAGCCAACACGATACACACGACTGCTCGCTAGCAACTACTTACTCCTACTGCATACATCACTGCTCTCTGGTCTGAGATTCTCTTATACCTCACATATCGCAGGCAGCGCGTGAGCAATCCATCGAAATTACATCTGCTCGATTGCGCTAGCAACAAATCCTGCGCGCCTAGAACCGCTAGACCACCGCGGCCGGCAAAAATGGTTCAAATGGCTCTGAGCACTATGGGACTCAACATCTTAGATCATAAGTCCCCTAGAACTTAGAACTACTTAAACCTAACTAACCTAAGGACATCACACACACCCATGCCCGAGGCAGGATTCGAACCTGCGACCGTAGCAGTCCCGCGGTTCCGGCCTGCAGCGCCAGAACCGCACGGCCACCGCGGCCGGCCGCTTTAGGAGAGGTAAAGGTACCAAAGTGGTAATCCTGACGCTGTGGTTCATAATGGAATCAAGGCTAAAGAAAAATCAAGACACGTTCATAGGATTTATCGAACAGGGAAAAGCACTTGGCAAAGTAAAATATTGCAAGATATTCGATTTTCTGAGATAAATGGAGGTTAATTACAGGAAGAGACTGGTAGTATACAACATGCACAAGAGCCAAGAGGTAATAATGAGAATGGACGGCGAAGAACTAAGTGCTTGGATTAATAAGTGTGTAAGACAATATTGTAGTATTTCGTCTCAATTATACAGTCTGTATACATCGAAGAAGCAATGATAAAAATAAAAGAAATGTTCAGAAGTAGTATTAAAATTCAGGGTGAAAGGATATTAACGATATGATTCACTGACGACATTGCTGTCCTGAGTGAAAGTGAAGAAGAATTAAATAAGCTGCTGAATGGAATGAACACTCTAATGAGTACAGAAAATGGACTGAGAGTAAATCGAAGAAAGACGGACGTAATGAGGCGTAGCAGAAATGAGAACACCGAGACACTTAACATCAGTATCGATGGTCATGAAGTACATGAAGTTAAGGAATTCTACTAACTAATCAGCAAAGTAACAAATGACGGACGGAGCTAGGAGATCAGAAATAGACTACTTTTGGAGCACAGCATTGTACGGTAGTGAAATATGGATTGGAGGAAAATCGGAAATGAAGAGAACCTAAGCATTTGAGATATGGTGCTAGAGACGAATGTCGGAAAGCAGGTGGACTGATAAGGTAAGGAATGAGGACATTCTGCATAGAATTGGAAAGGAAAGGAATATGTGGGAAACACTGACAAGGAGGAGGGACATGACGATAGGACCTGTTAAGACGTTAGGGAATGACTTCCTGGTACTAGAGAGAGCTGTAGAGGAAGACGGAGATAACACATTCAGCAAATAATTGAGGACGCAGGTTGCAAGTACTACCTCTGAGATGAAGACGTTGACACAGGGTAGAAATTCGTAGAGGGGCCGTATCAAACCAGTCAGAAGGCAGATGACTCAAAAAAAGAAGAAGAGGCACATACATCACCTCGAAAACATTGACCATCATTTCCTCAGAAACGATCGAGCCTCTGCACATAAGCTGAGAGACGCTTTCACTTACTTTTTACTTTGACTCCTCTTTCACTCAGCGAACTTTCTGGGGAATCGGGCTATGGCACTTGCCCTGTTCTCCTTGTACATTCAGTAATTTTGTTCCCTTCGATTTATTTTTACTCAGCTTCTTGATACTTTTCAGAACGTGCTAAAAACACGTGGCATTTATGGATCATATCAAGGACACAAAAGTTGAACGTATAAAAATTGAAAAAGTGAATATTTACTTGCGGAGATTCACCAATGTCCGTGGTTGAAGGTAAGACGGCGTAGCATGCGGCTGCGCGTCAGCTGATATATGCGGCGAGTGCGTTAGGTTCCACGGCGCGTCCGGAGCATAAAAATTCAGGGAGCGTCCGAACTCCGATATCTCGGTCGCCTCTTCGGGAAGCTCCGCGGGGACGGCGGCCTTTGCATGCGGAATGCAGGGCGGACAGACGCAGCCTCAGCCACGGCCCCACCAGGCTGCTGCAATGCTTGCCAGCCGGAGCTCTGCCGTCCAGCGGTGTCCCAGCGTACAGGCTGCGGCGCGGGAACTTCCTTCTTTGAAACGCGCCACACAGCGGCCGTTACTCACTGTTGTGTGAGGTTGGGCAGATTTGAAAGGTCGGACCTTAACTCGTATCTTAAGGTTAAATTAGTAACGATCATGCAGTGGCCAAAATAGGAGCACGCTTTGGCGACTTACTTTTCCAATGGCCGCTCGATCACCACAACCCAGCGTGCATACAGAGAACAGTTTAATATCGCGTTTTCAGGTCGTTTTCCTGATCGAAAATCGTATGTTAGCGGACACGTTTATGGATACTGATAGTGTGCAGAAAAAGTAATCAGGGCCCTCAGCAATTGCCAGGAAACGTACAGAAGTAAATATGGCAATTTAGAGATAGTTTTCTTTTTCCTTTTTTTAAAAAAAAAATTTGTGACAAGTTCCTATGGGACCAAACTGTTGAGGTAATCGGGCCCTAGGCTTACACACTACGTAATTTAACTTAAACTAACGTAGGCTAAGGACAACACACACAACCATGCCCTAGGGAGGACCCGAACCTCCGAACAAACCATGACTAGGTGCCCAAGACTAAGTGGCGCGGCAATGTAGAGCTCACCCAAGCGATTTGCACGCAAACATTCAGATGCTCCTGTAGTTTCTGATTCCACAGTGAGGCGAATTCCTGATCAGGACTTGAAATTTCAACCACACAAAGTGGCAGCAATGCACACACTTATTCGACGCTGGTTTGTTTCTCGAAAACATCGTGTGAAGTCGTGACTGAAAACCTACCTCATGATGCCCTTGTGTTTTTCAGTGAACAGGCACATATTCATTTGTCTGAATGCGTGAATAAATAAATCCTCGAGATCTTCATGAGCAGACACTGCATACAGAAAGTGGGATTGTTCGGTGTACATTATTCAAAATTTGCATTATTGGCCCATTGTTTTCCTAAGAGAACGATTTGGCTGATACGATAATTTATGAACGTTATGTCCAAGTAACTGAGGAGTTGATTCTTCCACAACTTGGAAAAATGGATGTGGGGGATGTCTGGTTCCAAAAAAAAACGGCACCCCATCTCATACGGCAGTAGCATAAATGACTCTCTTCGCAATCTTCTGTCTACAGCCTCATCTCTTTGAAAGGCGTTCTTCAGTGACCGGCACACTCGACAGATTTAATCCCTTGCGACTCTGTTGTGAGGCTGTCTTAAATCTTCCGTGTCTAGCAGTCGCCCACTAATCCTAGGGGAGGTGCAGAAAAACATCCGTGCTGCCATTGCCAATATAGACACACATTCTGGACAAAGAGGCACCAGAATTCCGATTTGGAGTCTCCAAATCCATTGAGGAGTATAGTAATCACCATGGCCTTCAAAAGACAAATAAACAAAACTTTAAATGTACCTCTACGTAAGGGAAAGGGAACTGATATCTCCAATACTTTCAGTTTCATTTTTAAATAAGGAAGTCCTCATCCACACACACACCCCTTTGAAGGCCACCCCCCTCCCGCCACTCCCCAAACCACAAAAATTGCGCACGAGATGTAGTTCATCTGTTTACATTCTTCGGAAACGAAAAAATACCATCCACACAGATTCGAAGATAAAAAAGTCAGATAAATGTGACACCTGAAGCACAATGAGCCCAAAATCTCATGAATCTAATGAATCTAAGACTGATGAGAATAATATCCACAATAATGGAGATGAAAAGTGCAGATTTCACAGATTACAATCAGTGTGGGTTTAAGGAAACTGAAGGCAACAGAAAGACAGATCCGACGATGCGCCTGATAATACGAGCAAGACTTATGAAAAAGCGATCGACAGTGTAAGATGGTCGAACATATTGGAAATTAATAGAATAATAGGTCTGAGATTTAAGTAAAGACGGGTAATATACACTGAAGTGCCAAAGAAACTGGTATAGGCGTGCGTACTCGAATACAGAGATGTGTGAACAGGTGGAATACGGCGCTGCGGTCATCAGATCCTACAAAAGACAACAAGTGTCTGGTGCAGTTGTTAGATAGGTTACTGCTGCTATAGTGGCAGGTTATCAATATGTGAGTTTGAAGGTGGTGCTATAGTCGGCACACGAGCTGTGGGACACAGCAACTCCGTGGTAGCGATGAAGTGGGGATTTTCCCAATCCGATCATTTCACGAGCGTTCCGTAAATATCAGGTATCCGGCAAAGTATCAAATCACTGACATCGGTGCAGCCGGAAAGAGATCCTGCAAGAACGGGACCAACAACGATTGAAGTGACTTGTTCAGCGTGACAGAAGTTCAACCCTTCGGCAAATTGCATCAAATTTCAGTGCTGGACCATGAACAAGTGTCAGCCCGCAAACCATTCAACGAAACATCATCGATATGGGTTTTCGGAGCCGAAGTCCCACTCGTGTACCCTTACTGACTGCACGACACAAAGCTTTACGCCTCGCCTAAGACAGGTAACACCGACAATGGACTGTTGATGACTGTAAACATGTTGCTTGATGGGACGGGTCTCGTTTCAGATTGTATTGAGCGGATGGATGTGTACGGGTATGGAGACAACCTCATGAATCCATGGACCCTGCATATGAGCAGCGGACTGTTCAAGCTGGTAGAGACTCTATAATGGTTTGAGGTGTGCGCAGTTGGAGTGATATGGGACCCCTGATACGACTCTGATAAGTGACACATACATAAGCGTACTGTCTGATCACCTGCATCCATTCCTGTCCATTGTGCATTGCGACGGACTTCTGAAATTCATGCCCAGAATTGATACAGAGTGGCTCCAGGAACACGCTTCTGAATTTGAACACTTCCTCTGGCCACAAAATTCCACAGACATTAATATTATTAAGCATATCAGGATGCCTTGCAACGTGCTGTTCAGAAGAGGCCTCCACCCCCTTGTACTCTTACGGATTTATGGACAGCTTTGCAGAATTCATGGTGTAATTTTCCTCCAGCACTACTTCAGACGTTAGTCGAGTCCGTGCCACGTCGTGTTGTGACACTTCTGCGTGCTCGCGGGTGCCCTAAACTACATTAGGCAGGTGTACCAGATTTATTCTCTTCAGCGTAAAATGTGGATAAGAACCAACCACGAACAATAAGAATGGAAGACCAAGAACAAGGTCCTCGGATTGAAAATCGTGTAAGGCAGGACGCACACCTTCTCTCCTACGTTTAATCTCTACATCGGAAAAAGCAATGACGTAAATAAAAGAAATGTTCAGGAGTGGGATTATAATTCAGGGTGAGGACGTTGCTATAAAAGTAAAGTTAAAGTTTCTCTTCTGGCTCTAGCCGGGCCAATAGGATACGGCCTACCACCATGTCAACCTCTGCCCCTGACGTCATTGGGCGCGGTATGGACTGGAATGTGGTAAGCACATGCCTCTCTCAGTTTCTTCACCTTGCAACAGCTACTAATCGGTCGAGTAATTCCTTAACTGACAACACGAGGCTGAGTGCATTTGGTTTCAATCACCTCACCAAAGAAACTTCCACGGTCGTACTGGGAATAGAACTCTGGGCTTCCCGCATTTCAGTCAACCGCGTTCATCACTCAGTGTCGGAGGCGCACATGACATGCCTCTGTGCAGTGACAATGAAGCAGAATTACAGGACCTATGGAATAAATGGTCTACTAAGCACAGAATATAGATTGAGAGAAAGACGAAAGTAATGAGGAGTAGGAGAAATGGGATTACTGAGAAACTTACCGAAAAATTTAGAATCGCGAAGTATATGAAGGGAGAGAATTTTTCTACCTTGGAAGTAAAGTAGTGTATGCCGGACGAATGAAGTACGAAATTGAAAACAAACGATCACTGGCAAGGTCATATCTTGCCATAAGAAGTCTTCTAGCTAACTATCTCAAAATTACCACAAGACAGTGCATTCAATTCATAGTGGAAGACATCGGGAAATAAACATGTACAATATTTTACAAAATGTTATTTCATCGAATAACTTTAAATTAAAACGGCCGTCTTATACATTTAAAAACATCAATGAAAGCGATTATTTTTCTTAAAGACATGCACAATGTAAAAATTAAATTAGGTAAATTCTTTTGTGAAATCCAACTGCTCATAATAGCTTTAAAATAACCCCTGGATCCTACGTTCCAAAAGGAAACCGTCTCTCACAGACAGGCTAATTACGATACATCAAGACTCACACTCTTCAGTAGTCCGTAACACACATAGGAAACAATTGCAACACGTCTTAGAAAGAATGAAGGAACTATGTACTTTACACGCCAAACAGAGCAGAACATTTTCTTGCAGGGCGCAGGGCGCCATCGAATAAAATGTTACTCTTAACTAGAAATAAATAAGATTTTACAAGTGTTCTGCTAAGTAACGGATATAAAAAGATTAAAGAGGTCTTCCCACAATACGCTAAGGTAAAAAATTCATGTGATGGTGATTTTGACATAAAAAGGTGGCGGCGTATGTACCCATTACACAAGGTATAAAAGGGCAGTGCATTGACGGAACCGTTATTTATACTCAGACGATTCATGTGAAAAGATTTCCGACGTTATTATGGCCGCACGACAAGAATTAATGGACTCTGAATGCGGAACGGTAGTTCCAGCTTGACGGATGGGAAATTCCATTTCAGAAATCCTTAGGGAATTCAATATGCCGCGATCTACAGTGTTAAGAATATCCAGAGAATTTCACTTATCAGGCGTTACCCCACACCACGGACAACGCAGTAGCCAGCGGCCTCCATCTAACGGCGTTTGCATCCAGTTGTCAGTGTTAACAGTCAAGGAATACAGCGTGAGGTAACCGCAGAAATCAATGTGGGACGCATGACGAACCTGTGGTGAAATTTCGTGTTAATGGGCTATGGCAGCAGATGACCGACGCGAGTGCCTTTGCTAACAGCACGACATCGCCTGCAGCACCTCTCCTGTGCTCGTGACCGTATCGGTTGGATCCTAGACGACTGGAAAACCGTGGCCTTGTCACATGAGTCCCAATTTCAGTTGGTAAGAGCTGATTATCGGATTCGAGTGGTTTGGAGGCCCCACGAAGCCATGGACCCAAGTTGTCAACAAGGCACTGTGTGACACGGTGTCTTCATACTGCTGTGGGCTGTGCTTCCATGGATTTGACTGGATCCTTTACGTTTTTGGCTACTTGGAGACAATTTACAGCCATTTATGGACCTCATGTTCCCAAACAGCGATGGAATTTTTATGAATGACAATGCCCCATGTCACTGGATCACAGTTGTTCGTGACTGATTTGAAGATCATTCAGGACAACTCGAGGTAAAAGTTTGGCCACCCAGATCGACCGACATTAACCCTAGTGAACGTTTACGGAACATAATGGAGAGCTCAGTTGGGGCACAAAATACTGCACCGGCAACATTTTCGCAATTATGCTTCAAATGGCTCTGAGCACTATGGGACTTAACATCTCAGGTCATCAGTCTCCTAGAAGTTAGAACTAGTAAAACCTCTAAGGACGTCACACACATCCATGCCCGAGGCAGGATTCGAACCTGCGACCAAAGCGGTCGCGTGGTTCCAGACTGAAGCGCCTAGAACCACTCGGCCACCAGCGGCCGGCTTCGCAATTATGGATGGCTATAGAGGCAGTATGGCTCAGTATCTCTGCAGACGTTTCCAACGACATTTTGAGTCTATGCCACGTGGAATTGCTCTACTACGCCGGACAACAGGGGGGCCGACATGACATTGGAAGGTATCCTATGACTTGTTTCTCCTCCGTGGGTGATTTCAAAAGCACCTTGCTTGACTTGAATCTCAGTTTGCCAAAATATCTGGTTAAAAACAAGAGATCATTAATTTTACAAGAACAGAACTATGAAATACATTTAATTTATTTTATCCGTATTTCGCAGCTTCAAAAGTGACTGCGTTCAATACACTGGTGGTGTGAATTAACACATGTTGATTCCAGTTTACACATTAAAATGTGAATATCACGTGTTCCATTTTGTCAAACATTGGCTTCCACTTTGTGGCACTTCAAGGTTAACTTTTAATCATTATTCTGCTAAATTATCACATCTACTCAGAGCTCCTTACATCCGCATCCAAACATGATGATGGCTGAGGTCCAAACTGCCTTTTTAGACTCCAGTTCTTTAGCCAACAAAATGCACACGCACATACTGTCCTCTGACTGGTTTATACACATCATAGCCAATCCGATATTAGTATTAAACTGCGCAATATTGGTATTAAACCGCTCAGCCCCGCTCCTTTTACGTTTGATCAATCACAACTTAATAGTTTTTATGAACAATGTACTAAATGAACAAATTTGGAAACTCAAAGAATATTAAAATAGTTTTCTCTTAAATAACAGAATTACCGTAAGATATTTCTTGTTTTCCCAGTCCCACAAACTGGCTAGTTGTACATTTTAAAATTCCCCAGACAGTTTAATTCACTTTATATGTACAGTCACAGTTCTACCGCTAAGATGTACTGAGTTAATAGACATAACAATATACATTTAATATCTTATTTTCCATTCACACCTTTATAACATTAATAAAAAACATTAACAATAATGGATGACAGTCATAATAATCACAATAACTGCAGTTTAGCTTCCAAAATAAGTTTTAATTACTTTATAATTTAATAGTCCGTAATAAGAGGGTATCTTTCGGTCACAATCTTAGCTACCTGCAGCTATCTGCTGGACCAGAGCGCATCTGTCGTGCGATAACCATGACTCATTGTCTGAAGCTTCTTGTCTGCTACCGTCACTTACTTAACATCGGCGCGATGTGAGGTGCTACAGCTCACACCCCTTTCGTTTAGAGAAACATTTGCAAACAAATTTTTAGTAATTGTAAAACATAACTACATTTTCCCAAATATGAAAAATTCCAAGGAACAAACTTAAGTGACTGGAATACATAATTCTTACTCCAGAACTGGCAGCTCTTAAATTAACCTACTCAATTATTTCACTCATTTTCTCTGTCATTCTTTACCAATTCATAAATATACAATTTATTTTTCAAGCAACAAATTAAGTTCTGTTTTGAGAGCAATTCAGATTACTTATAGCATTTTTAAGAGTAGTAATAAGCTGTATGATTAGCAAAGAAAATAATTAACGAGCAAATACAGTAATTTTTTGCTGAGAATGATGAGTTGTGTTGAAAAATAGGCATTGGATACTGTAGTGATGGTTAAAGATCACTAGAGGTGGAATGTGAATGAAAGAATTACTAAAAGAAAATTAATGATGGAGTGGTGCGACTTGTGGTAGAAGGAGCTGATATTATAACGGAAAGCAGACAGGATGTTGTGGAACAGTGAAGTAAATCATACCTGACGTGATATATCAGGAAACTAGCTAGTATATGTAAACTAATTAATTATGGAATAAAGTGCCGTTTATAGAGTGTCATGTTATGGACATAAAACTTGCTTGATGTCGATAATTTAAATTAACTGAGTACTCTGAATTTCTTTACACTTCCAACAATTAACTTCAGCACAACAACACCCCGTAACGCCTACAGTGAAGAAGATAAAGATTATAGACAAGTTCAGAATGACAGAAGACGAGGACTGACAATATCAAAGGAAAATGAAATAGTCTGGCAAATTACTCGAGTTTTTGTTGATCGACAATCATCTGATATGGCAAAGAAGGAAAAGACCCCTGAGGTATTTACCCTCTGCTGCTACTTATGCATGCAAATCCTTCACTTATACCTTTATTTAATTATGGATAATTTCTAATTCCTCTGAATCACACCCACTTCTTCACCACATTCATTACCTTCCATGTCTTCCTTTTTCCTACAAAATCATATAGGAATATTGTCCCTTTTCTCATAGGTCAGTTTCTTTATTCTGTAAAATAGTATACTGACTATTCTCCTTTTTACTTCCAAAATCACCGAATCATCATTGAAATCAAACTTTTGTTTTTGTTTTTTAAGGTCATCTTTCTCATTCAACATGTCAAAGCTCATACCGGAAAATATCGGAAAGTTGTGGTACAATCGAACACCATTTATATTAATAGGTAACATCACTTCATATTTAATAGGATGCTTTCATTTACAGTGGCTATGATTATTTGTATAGGATGACAATCATTATCACCAATTCTCCTTATTAGGTAAAGCATCCAACAATTTCTGAATGACAGTATAAAATCAATGCTGCTGCAAGTTAAACACTGTATTTCTTCACCTTGCACACTCAAACAAATTATTCATTGCCCTTCCTTTTCCCTAATATTATTTACTTCTGCCCAACTCCCCTTCGGTCAAAATAATCTCAATGTATGGAGATAACACACATATTGACAAGATTTACCCTTTTTTAATTTATTAATCTATCTACTGATGACATATCAAAACACTTCTTCACATTCATCTCCTCTTTTTCCTTAGTAATTATATTTTTCACTAATTCTTCGACATCTCCATCCTCCCCTAAATTTTTATTAATTGACTGTCCCCAATTATAGTTATAACCTGAGAGCGCATCTCCTATCGCTGCACAGAAGTCTTCACCAACAGCCTCCAATATTTACTCCTACCTTTTTCTCGCCTCACCTCTATAACCGCACATTATCTGTGTTCTCCGCTTTTCCATTACAAGATTCGTCATCGATTTCACTGTACACGCTTTCCAGTACATCTGATGATTTATCATTTTCCTTTAAATCATCTACCACATTCTCTATATTACAGTGTTCAATTGGTTTTACCCTGTTAAGAAACTCTTCAAAGCCACCATTGAACAGGAATGTCCTAACTTCATTTGTCCCATTAATTTCAGGTTGTATGATACCTATCATTACCTTCAAATTCGTTTATTTGACTGTTACTATATAAGAAGGGCATTGATTGCGGGTTATAATTATTGTTACTCTTTCTGCAAATGATAGCGCCTTCAGGGACGGGATCTGGTTTAGCGTACTCTGAGACTGTGATTCATTTTCTTCTCTTACCCCCACCTGTTGTCTGTTTTGAAAATCTTCATCGTCGCTTCTCGAAGAACACCACCTGCGCACAGATCCATACTCGCTGTTAACTGATGTGTCTGCTGGAATATGTCGCTTAACGTCTGCTTTCCTGTCATCGTTACGAGACACGCCCATTCTAATCACATTAACGTTTTGACGTATTTCTACGTTCTCCTGCGGCCAAAAGTTCCTGTTAGCGTCTACCTCTTCGTGTAATGATTTCTCAAACATTTCCAAATAAGTATAAATTTCTTTATGTCATTCTTGGAAGCAGCAATTGTATCGTTACGCCAGTTCACAGGTAACTTCACATACAGTCCCACAATTATTTGTTCCGGCTGTAATTTATGAGTCAAATATGACAAGTTAGTAGCTAACAGTAAAGAACTTCTTTTTGCACTTTTCTTCCAGGGATTAAATTTTTGACCTGCCCAGAAACTAATTTCCAACTCCTCTTGCTTCTCTTTAGCCCAATATTCTCAGGAAAATGCTTCCTTAAATTTTTCTCACATATCATACTGCTCAGTAAGTGTAACATCACATGTTCTAGCTTCACTCAAGAATTTAGACGCAATAAAATCAATCCTTTGTCTATGATATCCACAAAGTAGGCACAACGTTTTTAAAAGCATTACGAAACTGTTTTCGAAGCACATTTCCAGACTAATCAAAGCACAAAAACTGTCTGGGTGTAATAAAAGACACTTCAGAAGATTCTGTCACCAAACTACAATCCCCACAGTCAGTACCACTTATAAGGTAATGTACTACTTTAGACAATTTACTGTCGAGCTCTTTCAGTTTATTTTCTGCTATCTCAGCTTGGTTGGAAAACTTGATCTACTCTTTATTTGTTTCCAATAGTCACTTTTTTGATAATCTCTCGTAATTGACTGTCAACATTTTCTGAGGCTTTCTTTCAATCTTTCTCAACTTGAGAAATCCTTTCGTCAACCTTAGTAGAAAACAAAAGCAAATATTTTTTCCTTATTTTCTTTAATATGGACTCCGGGTTTTCGAATTTCACATTAATTCAGATTTAAATTTTGTTAAGTCCACAAGCCAAACTATTAGTACTGCTACACTACAGGTCGATTTTCTTATCAAGAACATTTTTCTGCTTTATTTAGACTTCCTTTTACTTCAGAAAACTTTTTATTCTTTACCATTAAATTGTTTTTGATAGTGCCCATCAATGCAGCAAACATTTCCTCCCTGTACGGTTCGCTGTTCTGCTTGTTGAAGGAGGAAACATACTGTTGTGGGTTGGCAGGAGAGCCAACACCGTATTATTAGAGGAAGCCGAAAGGCACGCGTTTTAGCTCACGCAGGCTGGCGTGAGGTCTGGAACAGGACAAGGAAATTAGACTTTAGAAAAACGGACGTACTGGTGGAATACTTAACTTTAATCCATTAATGATGAGCGTCGCTCTTGACGGTACATGATTACAGTATCAATAGTAACTGGTACTGGCGCCTTGCTAGGTCGTAGCAAATGACGTAGCTGAAGGCTATGCTAACTATCGTCTCGGCAAATGAGAGCGTAATTTGTCAGTGAACCATCGCTAGCAAAGTCGGTTGTACAACTGGGGCGAGTGCTAGGGAGTCTCTCTAGACCTGCCGTGTGGCGGCGCTCGGTCTGCAATCACTGATAGTGGCGACACGCGGGTCCAACGTATACTAACGGACCGCGGCCGATTTAAAGGCTACCGCCTAGCAAGTGTGGTGTCTGGTGGTGACACCACACATACCATGTTTGATATCTGCTTCAAGTGATTCTTCCTCATTTACTTTAAACTGACTAACATCAAATAGACTATTATCACTAAAATCACTCAACCGGTTACTGTCACTGTTTAACATGTCTCCCATAGTTGCATTTATCGAAAAATTTGTTCCAGTCCTAACCTCAGAAATGGAGATAACTGACTTACATCATCAACTGAAACATCATTATTGTGCAGGTGTGCTTGTTGTATTGGTTCTCATACTAAACTGTATCTTATCCCCTTCTTTCACATTTACGAACGTATCACTTCCATCCATCCTTTCAAGTTTTTTAGTAAAGCACACAAAAAATAAATTACACTTATCTCCTTTTGGCTGCTGTGATCGCAGTATGATGTCTCTGCTGGGACAATCTCCACCTTAGCTATACCAGTTTCATGGTTCTCGTTCTCTGTGTTTTTCATCAGCGCTGCTCTGATCCGGTGGCCATCGGATGCAACAACTGCCGCTGCCTTGTCCAGTTCTACGCTGTGCCCTTCGTTGTCTTGATGATACTTCTCATTCATTTGCCGTCATAAAGTTCAAGTCTTCTCGGGATTGAACTTCTATCTCACTCACACGTGTACTATCCCATGCTATCGTTCGTTCACTGTGTTACACTGTCCTCTTTCTAAAGTGATCCCTTCAGCGACTTTGATCTTCTACAGCTTTAGATTTCCCAGTTGTCGCACCACTTGTTACGGTGCGGCTTCTACACACATCAAAACACGTTTTCCATCACCCCAGATACCAGAAATCCTGAAGACAGACTTTGACTGTGGATATTGTATCACAGACACAGTCCCTTTGATTGTTGAGAGATGTAACTAAACCCGTCCAAAGATGTAAGCATGTTTAGTGCCAGCTACACGGTGGGGGTGCGACAGCCGATCAGTTCCAGTCATTCCACCAGGAAGGAGGTAAACGGCTTGTGTTTTCTGTAATTCAACCATGCCTAGATGGTCAATACCGCGGTTAGATCGCGTCCTCATCGTTACTTTCTGCCAGGAAGGGCTCTCAACAAGGAAAGTGTCCAGGCGTCTCGGAGTGAACCAAAGCGACGTTGTTCAGACATGGAGGAGATACAGAAAGACAGGAACTGTCGATGACATGCCTCGAACAGGCCGCCCTACTACTGCAGCCGACGACCGTTACCTAAGGATCATGGCTCGGAGGAAAACTTGATAGCTACGCCACAATGCTGAATAATGCTTTTCGTGCAGCCACAGGACGTCGTGTTACAACTCAAACTGTGCGCAGTAGGCTGATGCGGAACCTCACCCCCGACGTCAGTGGCGATGTCCATCTTTGCAACTACGACACCATGCAGCGTGATACAGTTGGGCCCAACAACATGCCGAATGGACCGCTTAAGATTGGCATCAAGTTCTCTTCATTGATGAGTGTCGCATATTCCTTCAACCGTAAAATCGTGGGAGACGTGTTTGGAGGCAACTCGCTCAGGCTGAACGCCTTAGACACACTGTCCAGCGAGTGCAGCAATGTGGTGTTCCTTGCTGTTATGAGGTGGCATTATGTGTGACCAACGTACACCGCTGGTGGTCATGGAAGGTGCCATAACGGCTGTACGATACGTGAAAGCCATCCTCCGACCGAAAGTGCATACATATCGCCACCATATTGGCAGCATATTGGCGAGGCATTCGTCTTCATGGACGACAATTCGCGCCCCCGTCGTGCACATCTTTTGAACAAATTCCTTGACGATAACGACATCGCTCGACTAGAGTGGGCAGCATGTTGTCCAGACATGAACCCTATTGAACATGCCTGGGATGGATTGAAAACGGCTGTTTATGGACGACGTGACCCACCAACCACTCTGAGGTATCTACGCTGAATCGTCATAGAAGTGGGACAATCTGGACAGACAGTGCCTTGATGAACTTGTGGATAGTATGCCACGACGAATACAGGCATGTATCAATGCAAGAGGACGTCATACTGGGTATTAGAGGTACCAGCGTGTACAGCAGTCTGGACCACCACCACTGAAGGTCTCGCTATATGGTGGTACAACATGCAATGTGTGGTTTTCATGAGCAATAAAAAGGGCGGAAATGATGTTTATGTTGATCTCTATTCCAATTTTCTGTACAGGTTCAGGAACTCTCGAAACCGAGGTGATGTAAAACTTATTTAGATGTATGTGTATATCGGATAGTCTTTTTGTTCTTAGGGAGAAAATAACAATTAGTGCGTAAAATTATATTTGTTTGCTGTCGCATTTTTCCTTTTTACCACCTTTGTTCCACTTCGAGTGCGTAACTGGCATTTTCTATGCAAGTAATATAATGAGTAAGAGTTTTAATCCAAAATATGATATAAACGGTATCGGACTCAGCATTCTATACTCTGGTCCTAGTATTTCAGTTGCAGGGGTACTATGCTCTTGTGTGGTTTACAAAATTTTTATGATAATTCCGCGTTCGGGTAGTGTTAGTCTATATTTAAATTATTATAAACTTGGTGCTTCTGATGTATCACGTTACGTACAAACTGGTACGATTGCCAGATAGGATCATTATTTTTCTGGCCTGGATATCGCTATTGTCCGGCGTCACAAATTCTAATATCTTGTCATAATGCGTTGCCGTTCTCGAGTGTTACATCCAAGATAGCGCGTGCGTGCTGACATATGCATTGGTGTATAGGTGTTTCCTCTGTACTAAGTTTGTCACAATTGGACGAATCCGCAAAATGGATGCAATATAGCTCTGTCGTGTCGGAAATCTTTTCATTGACTACTTTGCGCCATGTTGTCCTAACATTTGATGTAAGCTGGTTGTTGTGAATGTTCTTCCACGGGTCAGGTCAGCTAACATGAGAATACGTAGGTTCCATTCTCTTAGGACTTAACATTTTCTTCATATGGCGGTACCATATCGTTGTACTGCAAACGTTGTCACCCTGATTTACGTAGATGTTCTCTACTAGGGTGGTTCTGAGAAAACTGAACTTTGAATTTATTTTGATAACAATGATGGGAGCTCCTTGGTTTTCTGTCTGAAAGCTTTTAAAAATGATTTGCCATCTTGGTAGAACTGAATTATGATCTCTGAAGGATACCTTTGTTTGATAGTATTTCCACGACATATGACACACCCAATCCCTTATAGTAGAATTTTGACTATTGGCACAGGTACTGGCCAAATGGCCACTACGTAATACACGCTGGATAAGATGAACTGTTTCACTAAATTTACTTTTTGGATCAAGTCGAGACTCGCATGCAATGTAACTGTCGGCTGGGTCTGACTTTGGTCAACATCGATGACCATAGGGAGTTTGCATTCTAAACCTCATATTTTTTGCTGCGGGTAACCACTGTTATTCTTTCAGCAGTAAACTTTCGCCTAAGCTCATTGTCTTGCATCTGATACAGTTGATCATGGCTTATGTTGGTGCGCAGTAGTTTCAGTAAAGGTTTTTCTTGCGGTATCTAGCCTTTGGCCATCACAAATGTGCTTAGATCAACTGCAAATGCTTGACATTCTATTTTCTTGTTTGATACAAAACACTGCCAACCTGTACTAATCTTGTGTTCGAGTTTTCACACTCACAAGCAGTCACGATTACTCGTAATAGGCAGTTTCTGGTAACTAACTAAATCTGTTACCAATTGGCTTACCAAATGGATTATCTATGACAGAATTCTCATTCAAATATTACACAATTTGGGCACTACGACCATTCTGGCGTCACGTCTTCTATAACATGCCACGCGGATTTTGGTTATTCAAAATTTACAGATTACATATTAAAACCAGAGTTTCACATGTTCGTTTTTCTCACAGCATCACATCCACTTTGCAGCTCCCCACGGTCAAATTGTAATCGTTATTCTGCAAAATTATCACATGTAGTCAGAGCTCCTTATGTCTCCATCAAAACATGATGATGGCTGAGCTCCAAATTGCCTCTTCGACTTCACAAAGCAGACCTTTGTCCCACAAAATAGGCGCGAACGTATTGTCCTCTGATTCGTTGATACTTATCATAGCCAATCCGATGTTAGTATTAAACTGTGCAGTCGTGATTCTTTTACATATGACCAATCACAACTTAAAAGCCCTTATGAACGATTTACGAAATGAACAGATTTACAAAATGAACAAATATCAAAATAACTCCTTATTTAAGTAACATAATTCTCATAAAACATTTCCGGTTTTCCCAGTCCCAGAAACTGGATAGTTGAACACTGCAAATTCCTCTCAGTGTAATCATACAATTCAGTTCCTCTGTACAGTCACAGTTCTCACGCTACCTTGTACCCTGTTAATAGAGGTTACAATATTCATTTAATATCTTGCTTTCCATTCGCACCATCACTCACATTAATAAACAAATTTGCATTAATTAATGGGAATCATAATAATCACAATAAATTCAGAATTATTTCAAAAGTTTTTTTTTAAACTACTTGATAATTTCATAGTCCGTGAGAAGCTGACACCTTCCTATCACAGTTGCAACTACTAGCAGCTAACTATTGGGTTAGAACGCATCTGTCATACAACAACAACTGCCCATAGCTGCCTGCCCACTACCGTGACTTAGTTAGCAAGGGTGCTACGTGAAGCGCTATGTCTTATCGTGTCTGATTCCCTGTGCCCGTCATAATTTTCTTTTCAGTTTACTCAGGTCTGGAAAAATTCCACAACTACACATCACTATCCTAAACGGAAAGCTACGCTATAGTGATTTATGAAATGAGCAGATCATAGAATTGGCACCAAAACGAAAGTCTTCCCACTGGTTGACAACAGGATATTTATTTTATTACACACTAACAGCGTTCGCTCATAACAAAACAATAAACCAGTCAGTACACACTAGAAATAATGTCATCTAACTACTAAATAGGAAACAACGATTCTTCCATAGCTCACTTTTACATTGGGGCATCTCAGAAAGTGACTATTTATAATTTATGAGCAATCATATGCTGATATGTCAGGAAGCACAAGCCTCACGTTTCACTGAACCATGGGCTTGATTATAACGATCTTCACCCTGAATTGAAATGAAACAGATTTTCTTAGCTAGTGTGAGGAAAAACCCTCTTACTCCAGCATCACATAGATCTGAAACTTCAATCGTTTACGTAGATGTACAACAGTTTGATTTTGTCCCACTCGTATCATAATGATGTTTAATGGTTTTCCCAGCAGTGTATGAGATATCTATTATTTTATATAAGAATAACATGTCAGTTTACTATCAAGGTACATTGTGTTTAATAGTGTGTAATATTGATCTTATTGCACATCATATTTTCTAATTGCATAATTATACTTTCAATAAGACATGAAACTATCTGTTTAACCTGCCAGCTGTGTTTGTTATCCAAACCTCCTGTGGTCTGGTCCTCAGATGCAATCAGTCATCCTGTGTCCAGAAAATAGTAGTTTGGGTTCATTGTATGGAATATTTCCAATGCTTAATAGGAAATCTGAGTTAATGAACATCAGAAGTGAATACCAATAAAAATTTTAATGTTTTAGTAAATTAAATTATATGAAAGAAAGAACTTGAGAGAGGACGAGTTACTCTCTGAGCTATTTTTCATACACATAAAAATATTGAAGGTTTACATACATCCTGAAACTCTTTGAGCGACACTCTAGAAACTTAATGGCCTGAGTAGACGTTGATGGAGCCTGGTACGACGCTGAAAGCATGTGGTATTTTTATGGTTTGTAGCTGGTAGAAACGGTATGTTCGGACTTTGGAGCAATTAGCGGCGATCCCATCCCTCAGTAAATATTGCTGGACAGGCCCAGAGCCGTACAGGGCAGACATAGCAGGCCCTTGTCCAGACAGGTCTCCAGCAGAACAATGTCGCAACACCTGCACTGGGGACAACAAACTGAAGGGATGCGTCTACACAGTAGAGTCATAAACAGGATTTTGTGTGCAGAGCCACATATAATAAAAACTCACAAGTTTCTGTGTTCACCGATACTGCAAATAGGCCTGTGAACCACTTCCATCGGCCGCCATTGTTGTATAACGTCTGAAAAACGTTTAGAGGTAGAATTATTATTACAGCTCATAGCTAGGACTAACAAAGTGTAAGGCACAGGCTATTTAGATAAAAGTCTTTAAGACTGTATATATTCACTTGTTGGCGTGTGAAGCGACACGACTCTGGAGAAAATCGTCTTCCCTCTCCACAAAAATTTAAAAGTCCGTTAAGTGACGGTTTTCTTATTTTTCAGAGTTCCTAGTTTCTTAACTCTTGCCCTGGTTCGACATGTGTCTGTGCTGTCATGTGGGAGCAGAGATTTACCGGCTCTAGAGTCCTGTGATTGGCTCAAGACAGAGTGAAGGCCGTGTCGCTCATACACTTTGCGGGAAAATGTATTTTGGTTTGGAAGCACTGGGGACCTGTTTCGAAGTTCTTAGTGTAGAACAGTATGACTTCATATACTAAAATGTAAACTTTCACGGCCGGAAATATCATGTCCATTATAATTATCCGGGCTGTTATGCCGTGGTCGGTTGATGAATTCTGTGGTGATTCCCAACGTTTCGTCTCCGACTGCGGGAGACATCTTCAAGGGGGTCCGTAGCTTGATGGAAGGTCCAACACACACACTGGCTCGCTACTGAGTCAGTAGTGAGCCAGTGTGTGTGTTGGACCTTCCATCAAGCTACGGACCCCCTTGAAGATGTCTCCCGCAGTCGGAGACGAAACGTTGGGAATCACCACAGAATTCATCAACCGACCACGGCATAACAGCCCGGATAATTATAATGGACAGTATGACTTCAAACGTCTCGCAATAGTCGTTTGCCAAGAGCACACGTATTCGTTTTTGGTTTACAAGTCTTGAAGTTTGGTATCCTTGTGCACTCTGTCATATATGTGAGCTAAATTGGTCCTCAGTACAACTAGTGAATGGGTGTGTCACACACTAAAATCTACCGTCATTTCAGGCCTCTGGTAGAGAGTAAATTGCCATCCGTCTACCTGATCGCTAAACCGTGAGATTTTTGCATTTCTTACGTGGCTGCTATCGATTCACAGGTGCCGCCCTCCGTCTCGCCTCCGCCGCACACATCTCGCTAGCTGCAAGTTACATTGCTGAACGAAGCAGCGTAACGTACTGCCACTCCAGCCTTGTCAGAGCATACAGATCTCAATCCCCATTTTCACTCAGCTACATCTATATGGAGAAACTTCTGTAATCAATCAAAGTCTGTTCAGCATCAGATATATTCAGATTGCGTTATCAATACTTGTAGGGTCAGAGTACTAGAGTCACTACTGGCACCCAGTATCCTTGTCCACTAAGGTTTTAAACCAACTCTTAGTTGTTTATGGTATACAATTAAAATTTGTTTACCATACCTTATGTCTGTCTTTGTTTTGGTAAATAAATGTTGTTAGTAAACTAAATTTTGCATACATTCTCGATCAATTTTATATAGTCCAAACAGCGTTACATTTCAAACAAATAACATTGCCACTATTAAACCGTCACCATATAACCTCCCAGCAGATAAATTCCGTAACCTACCAATAATAAAATGTGACTAATCTCTCAATAAAATTGTGGCTCACATATAACCTTCCAATAATTAACTGATTGTGCACCTAAACTCGTAAACGTGGACGTCAGCAATACTGTGTCATGGCCCTGAAAATTTCATTCTCAATAAATTGAAAAATCTTACCTCAATGAAGGCGCCAGATAACGCGTATATATATGCTACTATAAGAAATTTTTCTGGCACAGTCCAGTGCAATGCTGGCCACTAGATCTGATATGTATAAAAAGAAACAACTGATTTTTCTTTATGATAATAGGAATGACCATGGATTGGAGAAATTAGTAATTTCTTTAAATTCAGATGAATGATTGTGAAAAGTTAATTTTAAAAGAAAGATTATTATTAAAAGATTTTTAAAAACATTTACATCGGACTTGATATAACAATAGTACAAATTTAGTTGTAACAAATTAGATACGAGCGTGGCTGCTTTTACCTTGTACCACATTGCTCGGCCACGACCGCCCCAACTGGCCAACTGTGAGCTACCACTACTACTCCTGACACTACTCCTATGGCAGCCGACACTGCTCTCTGGTCAGTGATTCTATTATAGCTTACATATCGCAGCACATGAGCAATCCATCGAAATTACATATCCTCGAGTGTGCTACCAATAAATTCATTAGTCATGGACCTCTTACGGGGGGGGGGAGTAAAAATATTTTGGGCAGTGATGGTGAGTCAATTGGACTAGCCATGAGCAACAATTTTGTTCTATAATGTATTTAGTTTACCAAGTCTACAGTCACAGAGTACATACATATATATATAACATTTTTGATAAATAATATAAGTACAGAACGTATTAAGAAATGAAAAAATGAAACAGAGTGCACATGCAGTGTATAAGTCTTTAGCATTTTATAAGAGCTAGGAAAGGGATGGGAAAGATAGCATCATGGCTGTAGCACAGCAGGTTCCACATAGCTGCACTAAAAGTCCATATCTTTCCACAGAAGCACAACACCAAATGAGACAATCTGAAGTTCTCTTCCCTGAAGTATTTATGAGTGTATCCAACATACTGAAATGTTGTATTGATATTGTATGTTATCATTTTGGTGGTACATTAGGTACACCAAACAGTAGGACCATAATGACATATGCTACAGTCACAATAGTAGACAGCTTGACCTCAACATCACATTCTTGTAGAATACATACTCTTACATCAACGTAGAATTAGTGCAAGAACCAAATATAGTGCTCCATGATCATGAGGATGGACTTGACATACGAATATTGCAGTATTTGGTGGTAATTAAGTCAGAAAGTGAAGGATACATTAAGTCTTATGCTATTCATTATTCAGAACTACACTAGTGTATCATTATATTTGATTAATTATTGGCACTCATTGGCTAGTTACAAAGCATTAGTGTACTATTAAAAATCATTACTCATAACTTATCTCATTACAGTAATTATTGGCATCATAAGTCATCTCATTACAGTAACTATTGGCAGTCGTTGGTTAATTACAAAGCATAAATTATGCATTATTCAGAAGTCATCATTTAAAACAGGAGTTGTTGCATGTAACATCAAGCTGCTAGTGAGTATATTTGATATCATGCAAGTGACATAAGGCATATTTAAAATGTGAGACACTGGAACTAGTACTCAAGATGTTTAGTCCAATAATACATACACATAATGCAATCAATACTTTAGAAAAATTTGCATTATGTTATGAACTAGAAATATATCTTCAAATCTTAGCATTGTTTAGTTGTATACTGGTAATAGTTGGGACTGGTAATAATAATTTTTCTGTGCCAGCAATGCATTGCATTGAGATCGATAGTCAATTGCTGGGGTACGTAAACATTTGTTTTTGACTTATTGCTGGAAATAAGGATTAATAACATCATTTGTCATGAGTCAGCTGTAGCAAGGTTATGAAACAAGTAGAGTACATATGATCACATTCATGAATGATGGACACAACTGGGTTAAAAAATGCTAGTACTAGAACAGGTTTAATAACTAAGTGCTTGTAACATATTAATGTTATGACATCTTTTCCTGGAAATAATACAAAGTGGATTATTGAGCTGAAAGAAGAAATATATTCATATTATGCCGAAAAGCAGTAAAATTCGAACTAACAGGTAATGAAACGTGTAATTAATGTGTATGTACTCTAGCTGTCTTTCCCAAAACATTCAGTCATTATGATATATAACATATGACATACTGTTAAAAATAACTGCAACAAATACTTAAATAAGCACATAGCATCTCTTAACTAACAGAAAAATATGAACTTCATCATTATCATCATCTGCTAAGACAAACTTCATTATTCATATTACCTTATTCTTCATACAACCATTCATAATCATTTACTATCATCTGCAAAAAATAGACACTTCATTATTCATTAGTAATATTCATATTGCCATTTTCCTCATACAACTATTCATTATAATTCCTTGTTTCATATATTATAGAGTTTCTTACTTCTAGCACAATTCATAACTAAAGTTAACATGTGTATTTTTGTCTGACAGCCTACCACAATCGCCCCGTATTCTGAAAGGAAAATAATTAGTCAAGACTGCTATTGTACAGGGTGTATAGTATATTCTTGTTAATGCTTGTTAATTCTGATCCATTTACTCTTCATGACAAGGTATTGTATTTCCTTTCGTTCATTCCAACTGTGAAATGTCCATTTCATAGTAAACCACTGCAGTTGTTTATTTCATTTCTTTTACACGGTATGGCTTTCTGAAAATGGTGAATATGGATTTATATATTGCATTTAAATTATATACTCATTGAATGAAAAATTGTTTCTAGAGATATAACTAATCATACAGCATAGCATGTCAGAAAACGTATTAGGTGAAAAACATTTACAATTTTCAAGTGCAAAAATGTATACACAATATCATGATGTAGTAGCAAAAAATGTAGATTAGTCAAGATATTGAGATACCATAAGGCAAAAATGTCAAAGTCAACTGGTGTTTGTTATATCTTAAAGATTTCATAGTGCATACAGAGACAATTCTTCTTTCGATTGGAAAACCATTATATACACATAAAAAAATGAAAAATGTGCACTGTCTGATATATAACTACAAGAAAATAGACCTGATAACCTTACCTTGCCGGGCACTTGCCAAGAAAAAATATGATCATCATCAGTAAGTGTTCATATAAATATCTGTAATTGGCATTACAGTGTGATAAATCATAATGTATGTTTATTCAATAAAGGGTTTAATATTGAAAATATGGTGATTGCCCTTGGTTCTTCTGATTCTCAAAGTTTCGACATGTCCTACATTGGGGTGAGGAATGCTGCGAATTCTATATGGACCTGCGTATAGAATCTCAAATTTACTGCATATACTCTTTCCTCTGTTTGTTAAATAGTGTGTGCGTACTAATGTCTTCTGTCCAATGTGAAAGTCACGGTGTGTAGAAACCTGTTTTTGCTGTCTTCTCCGGCGCTCTGCGGCATATTTGATGCTGTTGAGCGCAATGCCAATTATTTCATGCTGGCGTGGTCAACGAGATGTAGGAAAAGATACTTACTCTTTAATTTTGTTGGGTGGTTCAACATTTTTCAATGTAACAGTCGGAGATAGCATAGTAGATTCATTTAGTATGGAGTTAATTACATCCTGGAATAAGAGAATGTGTGTATCCCAAACAATAAGTCTTTTATGGCAGTATATTCTACATAGTTTACCAATTTCTTTCAACAGTCGTTCAGAAGGGTTCGAAGAAGCGTGATACCTGGATATATAAATCGCGTTCAGCAAGTGATAGAATTCGACTTGCAAAGGCGATGTTTTTAGTTACTATATTACCATCTTCTTCAATTTCCTGAAAAATGTGTACGCCTAAGGCGGTGTTAGAACTGTCGGTCGGCAACTGAAAAATTTCTGGTAGGATCTGGGTCTGATAAAAGTGGTGCGTTCAGCAATGATTGTTTCAGACTGTGCTTGGCTATCCCTTGACCAAATAACGCATTTACCCGTCAACTGGCATAATCTAGGGGTGTCTAAAGCAGAGTAATGAATAAATTTACGGAAAAAGTCAATTAATCCCAGAAACCTGCGTAGTTGTTTCTTCGTCGTTAGAACAGTAATGTCACGTAGAGCTTGAAGTTTTTCAGGGTCAGGAGCAATGCCTTCTGCTGAAATTACATGTCAAAGAAATTTTATGCAAGTCTTGCCAAAGTGTGATTTGTTAACATTAACTGTGAGTCCTTGTGCACGAAAAATTTGCTACAGTTGTTCAAGAATCAAATTGTGTTCAGACCAGTTGGCTTCTGCGGTAAGGATGTCGTCTACATACGTCGTGATTCTGTCTTTAAGTTCTGTCGGAAGTATAGTATTCAAACCGCAGAGAAATCCTGCTGAAGAAATTGTTAAACCGAACGGTAATTTGCAAAATTGATAACAATCACCAAAACAGAGAAATGCTGTGTACTTTCTGCAGTTTGGATGGAGCTGAATCTTCCAAAATCCCTATTTTAAATCTAATGTGGAATGAATAGCAGTACCATGAAATATCTATAGAAGTTCTTCTAGTGTCTGTGGGCGATCTGTTTCATTGATAATAATTGATAATCTGTTTCATTGACATGACGCGAATCAAGTACGAGGTGAAGTGAGCCTTCCTTTTTCTTAGGAATATGGAGTGGGTTTATGTATGGATTAACTTCCGGTTCAATAATTCCATGGTCCAGCATAGCTTACAATTGTTTCTTAACTTGTTCGCTGTGGGTATATGGAATGGGATAATGTTTGGCTTTAAATGTGTCGTACTGTTTAACTCGAAATTCATACATAAAACCTGACATAGTACCAGGGATTTTGTCAAAAACTGGATCTTGCTGTAAAAGAATTTTGAGTAGTTGAGTACGTTCGTCATCTGTATTTGCGTTGCTCTGTTTTACTTTATCAGAAATCATTTGCATAACGTCTTAGTCGGCTTCATCTGGTGTATTGTAGTTGTGTACTTACGTATCTGTGAACAATGTGGAGTGACAGTCTATGTTACGCGATGTAGAAATGACTTCTGTTCGATTAACTGCTTGTTCTTCTGCAGATTAAGCGTGCTGAAATTCTAATGCAAGTTGTACCTATTCATCCTTTAACATTAAATAGGAATTTTGAAAGTCATTAACTGCGTCATGTTGTTCCAGAAAATTCGTACCTAAAATAACGTCTGTTGTCAATAAGGGAACAATCCAAAAATTTGAGTGGAACATATGACCTGCAATACAAAATGCTAAGTGTGTCTGTAATTTTACATCTACTCCTTTACCAGATACTGCGCCTTTTACTTCAGTTTTGCCTAATGGTAACGCCGAATAAGTATCCTCTTCGTTACATTCGTTGAAAGTTTCTTCATTTATAACTGACAAACGTGATCCAGAATCGATTACTGCTGAAAATGTGGATGATTCAATCTTTACTTCATCAACATGATGGGAAATGTTTTTTGTATAACTGGTTTTTCATGTAAAAGAATGTCTCGGATGTCGTCAAAAGTAATAACATTTTCGTGAACAAGATTTTGTGTGTCAAAATTATTGCTTACGTTGCAGTCTGTACTGTATCTAGTCAAATTCTATCTGACGTGCTGTTATTTGCAGGAGGATGGTGCGGCATTTCGACTATTTGTACTGTTCTGTTATTTCGTCCTGACGTATT
The DNA here is from genome assembly GCF_021461385.2 of Schistocerca piceifrons. NCBI lineage: Eukaryota > Metazoa > Arthropoda > Insecta > Orthoptera > Acrididae > Schistocerca > Schistocerca piceifrons. The sequence continues at coordinate 303,871,467 of NC_060138.1, forward strand.
AGCTTCAGGATAATATCGACTGTCTGGTTCATTCATGATAATCTGTTGTTGTGGTTGAATCTGTTGCTGATAAGACCGTCTGTTATTAAATGTACGCTGAAAACTGTGTTCATTACATTTACGTCTGTCTTGATAGTCATTACTATACGGCGCGTTGCGATAGGAGTTGAAATGATGTGTCTTCTGTACATAGTGACTTCCTTGTTGCTGTGCGTTACTATCTGGCATAGCCGACGTGTACGTGTAGGCGTCGAATTATTAAAGCTTGTTTGACCTTGCTCATCATATTGTTGGTTAGGTGTGCTAACCGGCTGGTTTTGTTGCTGTTGTGGGGAAAAGCTTCTATTGTTGCCAAATATGTTTGCTGTTGCTGATAATTTTGGTGATGATGATAATTAAAATTTTGTCTTGTATTAAAGTTCTTGTGGTTGTCATTACTGGAGCGTCTATCACCTTTGCTATTAAAATAGCGTGGATGATGGTAATTAATGTATGCTTGTTGGCCTTGGTTATGATGCGAAAAATTTTTGTTCATGGAGGAATAATCTGATTGCTGAACTTCCAAAAGCTGTAATAGATCTCTAAATGCCGAAATAATTTCTTTCTGCTGTCCTGTTAAAAGTGATACCTTTAAGGATCGTGGTAATTTTGAAAAACATAATTGGCTAAGTGCTGATTCACTGTATGGCTCACTTAAGTATTGGTTTTGTTGGACCATGTGTTCAAAAAATTGCGTGACAGTGGGAAAATTTGAGTTCTCATAAATCGGTAAGATAATTAACTGATCCTTGATTCCGCACTGTGTCGTCTTCGACCAATACGCTGACAGAAAAGCATTCTGAAATTCTTCTACCGAGCAGCATTGTCTCGCGATCGGTCTCATACGAGTTGCCGGTTCGCCTTCCAAAAAACTGCAAATAAATTCAAGTTTGTGTGTTACGGGCCAAGTTGGTGGAAAAGCAAAGCTAAATTGTTGAATGCAATCCAAGTGGTGAAAAATATATGTTCTGTTATTTTTAAATACCTTACATTTCGTAACGGATAGAAAATGCTTGTAATCAAAATTATCGTCTCTGAATGTCTGAGCAGGCGCAGGATTGCATGAGAATCTATTTGTCTATGTCAGTTTGGAATCTAGGTCACGTACTCTCTGTACATTACCTGAGACATATGACTGTGTGTGACAAATGTTCAGAATGTGGCATATGCTGTGATGTGTTAGAGGTTGAAACATTTTTCGTCACACCGTGCTGTAAAGATGACAATTTTCTACGCAATGTATTGTTGGACGAACCTATCTCTGTGACTGTCTGCTGTGAACTTTGGAAATCGGATATTTGATTGAACGAAATCGGTGACGTATCATTTGATTTGGTGTCACTGTTATTTTGGATAACGTCAACAGGACTGGCCAATTCATCATATTTTTCAGTCAGTGCTTTTACCTGATGGTCATTTTTAGTGTCACAAGCATTAATTTGTTTTTGCATTTTACGTGTGGTTTTGTTCAATTTCTTAAGATCTGATTTCATGGCATCGGGATTATGTATTAAGTCTAATTGTTCCAGTCTGTTGGTCATTGTCCGAAAGTCTACTGCGCATTTACGTTCCAAAATCTGATTATCAGTGTCTGTTTTTGTTTTTAGATCGGAGATTTCATCATGCAATTCAGTGTCCAACTGCTTGATAGTATTGATTTCGTTTGATACTGTAGCAATGTTGGTGTCTACGTATGTTTTTACTTTCGATAAGAACTTACGCTTATGTTCCTGTCTCTGTGTAGTAATTGTTTCCGTGAGTTGTTTCTTTACTTTATTCTGTTCCTGTACGAATTTACTGTAACGCGTTTCACTGTTTTGTAGGTGGTGATTAAAACGTTCGTCAATTTGGCTGTTCTGTTGTTCAAATTTCTAGTCGCCTTTCGCATAGAGAGTGCGTGAAAGTTCTGCTGACATTGAACTCGTCGTGTAACTGTGTTGCTTTTTCTGAACGTTGCTTAGCGACTGCACTAATTTCATCTCTAAGTAATTTAGTTGTGGCTGCATGTGTATTACGTAATTCTTGTGCAACGGATCTAATTTCTTCACTACTATTCCTAGCACAAGCCTTAATTTCCGCACGTAGCTGTTCTATAGTATCATGACATTGCACGGAAACCGCTGTAATCTGTTCATTAATCTGTTTAAAGTTTTCATTAATTTGTTTGATCGACCTGTCGTGTTTTTCATTCGACTGTTTGAAATTTTCATTAAGTTGTTTGTAATTGTTGCCTTGTTTTTCATTAAGATGTTTGAAATAGTTGTGTTTTTCATTGAGTTGTAGCAATAATGCCACAACTTGATCCATGCCAAAATTAGCGACTCTCTTCTGTGCACTGTGTGATGGTGTATCTACATCTGTCACCTTTTGTGTAACCATTTGGTCATTGACTGATTCATGAAAAGGTTTGCTAATTGGATGAGCACTGTTGGTCACTACATCGGAATCAAACAAATCTGACGTATTTTGAGTAGATCGTTCATCTTCGCTAGAAACATTTATCTGTTCACTGTGTAAATTTTGGAAATCAGGTGCATCAAACTGAGCAGCGTTCATTGTAGCTGAGCATGCCGCATCATCAATTCTCGTTAAATTTAGTGTTAACACAATAAATTTGGTTGCTCATCATTTAGATTACAATCATTACTGGTGGTCGGCACGCACTGATTATCTGTTATTGGAGGATTATCATTATGACACCGAGTGTCGCTAGTATTGTCAGTCATTTTATTCAAGTCGGCTTTTTCACTCATTTCACATCGCGATGTACTGTTGGCAGTTTTTTGCGGCATTTTCACAAGTCAAAAAAGTAGGCACAAAATCAAACAAAGACAAAGTAAAAATGGAACAAGTACAATAACAACAAGGAGCAATACATTGCCGATGATCTGGGAAAAATGGTGTGACAAATTAGTCAATTCTGCTAGGTAGCTACTTGACTCTCCGCTGTGACTCATTTGAGCCAGATGCAAACTACATTTAACTTTAAGTAAATAAGAGCAGATAGATAACTGACTACTTCTCAGAAATTCACAAAGAAATACGATCTTGGCCGGCTGTCGCCAAGTGTAACCTACCAACAGATAAATTCCGTAACCTACCAATAACAAAATGTGACTAATCTCTCAATAAAATTGTGGCTCACATTTAACCTTTCAATAATTAACTGACTGAGCATCTAAACTGATAAATCTGGATTGCAGCAATGCTGCGTCATGGCCCTGAAAATTTCATTCTGAATAAATTGAAAAATCGTACCTCAATGAAGTCGCCGGATAACGTGTATATATCTGCTCCTATAAGAAATTTTTCTGGCACAGCCCTGTGTAATACTGGCCACTAGATTTGTTATCCATAAAAAGAAACAACTGATTTATCTTTACGATAATCGGGATGACCATCGATTGCAGAAATTAGTAAATTCTTTAAATTCAGATGAATGATTGTCAAAAGTTAATTTGAAAAGAAAGATTATTATTAAAAGATTTTTGAAAACATTTACATCGGACTTGATATAACAATAGAACAAATTTAGTTGTGACAAATTAGATATGCGCGCGGCTGTTTTTACCTTATACTACATCGCTCAGGCACGACCGTCCCAACCGGCCGCCTGCGAGCTACCACCACTACTGCCAACCCAGCTCCTACTGCAGCCGACATTGCTCTCTGATCAGCGATTCTATTATAGCTTACATATTGCTGGCAGCGCGTGAGCAATCCATCGGAATTACATCTGCTCGAATTCGCTAGCAATAAATTCCTTAGTCATATACCTCTCACAACCACTCTCCTCGTATTTCATAGTTAAAGTGATAGGAAAGTTTCTCCATAGGAATTTTTTTTGTAATTATGTCGTATCCTGGAAATTGCAAACGGAACGTGGAATCGAAGAGAGAGCCCGCCATCCGCAGACGAAGTAAGGTGATTCATTATCAGGTAAGTAGCTCGACTGGTGATTTCTTTCTTAAGATTCTGTACGTCGTGGCCCTTGATCCTACTTGGCGACGCCGCTCAGCGGCTCTGGACACGGGACACCGTGATGAACCACGAGAGGCTTTCGTTTCAGCCAGTGAGCTGCACCATGTCCTCAGAACTCCTGACTCAGCAACTTCCTCTTGCTAGTGGTCCTGTGTTATTACATGCCATTTCATCTACAGCTTCGTTTCCGCACGCTAGTGTTTACGTCACTGCGACAAAATTCTGCTAGGTAGCTACTTGGGCCTCCGCTGTGATTGCTCTAAATCTTCTATCTTTCTCGTAGATTTCTAATTCATTCGAGAAAACCTTATTTAATATGTTGTTAAGATGTGCCCATGCCTTACTACTCTGAGACTTTTGGGTGGCTCTGAGCACTATGGGACTTAACATCTGTGGTCATCAGTCCCCTAGGACTTAGAACTAATTAAACCAAACTAACTGAAGGATATCACACACATCCAAGCCCGAGGCAGGATTCGAACCTGCGACCGTAGCGGTCACGCAGTTCCAGACTGAAGCGCCTAGAACCGCACGGCCACACCGTCCGGCTCTGAGACTTTTGACTCAAAACAGTCTGCCATATCTGCATTTCAGAATTTTTCTATTTATTTCTTTCCTTCTACCTAGGATCATGTAACCGTAATATACGAGTTTTCACGTTAATACAATAAAAATCAATAGCTTAAACTAAGCGCAGGTGGTCGTTGAATCCTTAATGAAGAAACCATCCTGGCATTTGCCTTAAGCGGTGTAGGAAAACAATTGAAAAGACAAATCAGGATGGCCAGGGGCAACGAACATCATCCTCCTGAAAATGAGTTCAATAAAAGCTGCACCATACAAATTTTTTCCACCACTGCTCAGTTTCAGCCGAGTAGCCATGTTCTAATTTGTCATGCAACCCTTCCGACAGACATATTTACGTCACAGACAAACACGTCCGGTTCGGTTGATGGGATATAACAAAAATTTGAAAATGACAACTCAGCTGCTCAGCCGAAACTGTACAGTAGTGGAAAAGATAAGATATATAGCATAGCCTCCGATAAAGAAGGGTATAAATCAGTCGTCGATACTCAACAATGTAAAGCGCTATCTGCGCTCTTAGAATCGCAATTATTATTATCTTTGTACTTTTGTACAAGAAGAATGAGCGTATTTTTTTCTTACATTATCTTATAGATTCTGATCTTCTAGTTAACAGACGCTAATTGTTCACGGTCTGTAACAGATACAATTATCTGTAGTAGTAATAGAATTATGTCCAATATATATGAAATTAATAATTGTAATATGTATTTTTGTCAGTAGTGAGTACCTATCCCGCATATGATTCAGTACGCAATAATTAAATGTTGCGTCAGCCATTTTGTGTAGGCTCATTATTGTACCGACGCCATTGATGACAACAATTATGTTCTTTTAACGGTCATTTAATGCTAAAAGTATTAAAAAGAATAATCTCGATAAACTGAAAACGGCGTCTTGTAATATTTTCCAATTCATATAAGGCCAGAGGTACAGTTTTTTATTAATAGTAATATCTATAAATGCTTACGTAGCCATTGCACATAGGCAGCTATCCTGGAGCATCCAGACTCGCAGAAAAAATAATTAAACATTGTTTGCATAGTTTAAATGGAGTATCACGTAAACCCCTTCCGTTATTTGATTTTGAAACAGATGAGCAGAACTGAACGTACTCAGACATTTCTCTCTTTACTTAGTCTGATCAACACTAAACTGACATACAATATTTTTAGCGCAACGCCATCTGACTTTTAATAATCCCTACAAATGAATGGTCCTGACTAACAATAACCTATACCTTTCATGAATCACTTACCTCAGTAAAATCTTCGTTACTCGAACTACTGCAATACAGCGATCGCCCATACTGCCAGCTAAATGACAGATTCTAACTACTGAAGGCACTAACGACTGATAGGTATAGTCATCAAATGAAAGATTTTGATAGAGAACAAACAATGTCTTTACCTTAATAGTGTTCAAAATTCATTATATATTTATCAGTTCATGACATCCAGTCTTACGTATTTACTCTTTCTGATGAACACACATCCAGATCATCCGCTCTCAAAACTCCGCCATCTCTCTCCCCACACCCATCACTGCTGGCAGCTCATCTCCAACTGCGCAACGCTGCGAGCTGTTCACATCCAACCGCCCAACACTACAATAGCGAATATTCCTACAATGCCAACCAACCACAGACTGCACACAGCACAGCCAGTGATTTTCATACAGAGCGCTACGTGACGTTACCAACATAAAAACCTAAACAGCCTACTTACAATATTAAGATTTTTAATCCATCGTGAGTAATACGGATATCTTTACGTTGGAATACGTATGATATTTCTGGCGACAGCGCCCTGAGAACAAATTAGCCGTGGCTTTTAACAAACGTAAAAGAGTACTTTCAAAACAATTTCATACAATAGGAATAACGGCATAGCTATCTTTGTATGAAGCAGTACTCAATTTAATTCATTTTAAAAAAATTACAGGAAAACAGGCGCCCAAAGTAGGGCTCGATGTTCTAGAAAATTTATATATGTGTATGTATTAATGTATTATATGTAATCTGTTTCATGTGTACTTGGAATATTATTTTCGATGTGAAGAGAAAAACCACATATTTGAATAAGAATAAAGACGACAATAAAAACGAAGGTAAGGGCTTATGAAAATATCTCTTGCTTTCGTGTGTCGTGTTGTTTGCTAATATTCATGTTTCGTACCGCGTGGTAGTGCTTTGTAAACAGTAATTCAAGTAGGCAGGAAAATTTATATTTGCTGTGAACTTATGTAGAATTAGAAATGTTATATGGTATTATTATTTTTGTGGTAATTGCCATGTGAAGATAATTGTGATAGAATAATGTCTCGTTCAGAGTCAAAGACATTATGTAATAAGATTAGGAGAGAAGTTGATATGGAAGCAGATTGAAGAGAGGATGGTGATAACGAATTGGAGAAAATCCCCGAGGGATCTACGTCCAATAGGAACATGCAGGAACATATTACTGATCATGAAGTAGAAAATGCACATCAGCGTGCAGAAATGGAGCGTAGCGTTGATAGCAGCGTGTTGCCAACTGTTGCGGGTGAAACAGCCGCGTCCGCAACTAAGCAAACAGTTACGTGCGCCGCGTATGGTTACAATGCCGTGGCTGGAATTCTAATGAAGTTACATCAGTTCCAGAAGCAACGGGACGAGAGAGATAGAGAGATGGAAAGAATACAGAAAGGGAGAGACAGCAGGTGGAGACAGAAAGAGAAAGGGAAAAAGAGAGGGAAAACAGAATATATGAAAAGCTTAAATACTTACAAGTCATGAAAGCAGACATAGCCGGTTTCAAACAATTGTAACAGGACTTGCCAAATTTGGCAGCCAGCTTAACCACAGACGTATAAAATCTGTAAATAGAGCAGAATAGCATGAAGGAAGATATTCAGAACATAACCGAGAGGGTAGAAAATATAGAGGTAGGAAATGAAGAAAGAATACAGAACTGCCTCGCGGAACATACAAAAAAGGTCATAGGGAAAGTAGAAAAATGGATAGATAACGAAGAGAAACGATAGATAATAAAATACGAACAGAAGTGACACGCGCAATTCATGCAGTTCACTCGACTGGTCAGCTCAATCAGACAGTACAGGAAAGAGTAAATAACATGAGAATGGAGGACGATTATGTACCTGCTTCACATGTTTTACCCAAAAAATCCGCCGTTCTCTGCCACCTATAATACAATTTGTGGGGGACAGGCAGGAACGTGTAGTCCTAACAGTGAACCGTTGAATGATGCGGGGGCTGTGCCCACTGTATCTTCAATAATGATGGAGGAGAGTATAATTAAACACAGTCAGTTCCAAACCTTCTCCACCGACAAGAAAAATATTCACACGGTTGTATTCATAAAGAGAGTTTCGAAACATTCTGCCCAGAGCATGGACAGAGAAACAAAAGAAACAGTTTACTGTTTCGCACATAGCAGGAGATGCTGCTCTTTGGGCGACAGATGCAGCTGAAAATAACTACACCTGTGAACAATTTGAGGAGGCGTTTCTAAATAAATACTGGTCGCCTAGTATTCAGGAAAGACTTAGAAAAGAAGTACATAGTCCAGAGGCCTAAACAAGGAAGCCTAAGAAAGTATTTCGTAAAGTACATCAACAAAACGAGATCTTGGGACGAGCCAATTTCAAATCGTGATTAATCAGGCCATTAAAAGCCAGGCTTCCACCAGATGTTAGAGAGAATCTAATCCATGTTGCAGACAATTTGGTGGTAGCTCGCAGTCGGCCGGTTGGGACGGTCGTGCCTGAGCGATGAAGTATAAGGTAAAAACAGCCGCGCGCATATCTAATTTGTTACAACTAAATTTGTTCTATTGTTATATCAAGTCCGATGTAAATGACCCAGGAGATGGCCATCAAGAGCCGCTGCGAGACGCAGGGCCAGTGGGGAAGAATAGACGTGCAACGTCATGGTATCAGAGACAGAATAACACAGAAAGATAGTCCAACAATAGTAACAATAGGAACGCACTTGGTCAAGCAGGTACTTCAAACAACCCAGTCAGGGAGAATCAGAATCAAAGTGTGAGAATAGTTGATAAGACGAATGACAGTCGTCCTACATCAACCTATTTCACAAACTAAAGACGGCCGCAATTAGCTATCCGTTGTCGGCCGTGGGACGGACGGAGAACTCACAAGAGAGTTAGGAGAAACATGACGTAGTGAATATGTTAAGATAAAACAATGGTGTTAGAGTCAAAGAGGAACTTTTACCAGGGAATAAGAGATGTAACCAAGTAGACAGTGAGTTGATACAGGCTGTGGTTCATGCTTAAGTTCTTAGTATTCCGGTCATTATCATGACTGATACAGGAGCTACGGTTAATGTGATAAGTTATGATTTCTATAGAAAATTGTGCCAATTGCATGAAGTGCCAGTGTTGCAAGTTCAGAATTTTAGGTGTCGGGTGCTATTGGTGCTCACGCACAAGTAGTGAAGAGCCGGGTACAGGTGGACGTATTTATGGGAAATGGAGCATTCAATTGCCCGTTCCTGGTTGAGAAGAGATTGAGAGTCGCCTGTATTCTGGGTTGTGAATTCTTGAGAGAAAGGAATGCCTATGTGGACCTCTCTTAAGGCATTTGCAGTTTGGAGAATAGAGAAGTGAGAGCGAAACTGTAATTGCTGCGCGGTAAAGCTATACATGGCAGGTATTGTCAGAATGTTAAAGCGAAATGTAACCTACCAAAAATACTGCATATGTAGCAGTGTTTTGGGAGGCGAGATCACAGATATCATGGTGTAGAGAATGTTAGTGCCACAGAGTACTGCCAAGCAATACACAATATAGTAGGGGAATCCGCATATCTGACACCCGAGCAACAATTACAATCATCTCAGCTATTGAAGGAACATATAGAGGTATTCTCTGAGAGACCAGGGGTCATCAAAGGCGTGTAATATTGATGTGATACCACAGAAGACATTTTGTAACGCTACTTACTCCGTTCCATGGTCGAAAAAGGAGGCAGTACAACTAGAGATATGTAAGATGCCAGATGCCAGAATGGGGAATAATAGAGCCTTAAATGTAATCTTATAACAACCCGTTACTATTTAATACAGCCGGCCGGTGTGGACGAGCGGTTCTAGGCGCTGGAGTCTGGAGCCGAGCGACCGCTCCGGTCGCAGGTTCGAATCCTGCCTCGGGTATGGATGTGTGTGATGTCCTTAGGTTAGTTAGGTTTAATTAGTTCTAAGTTCTAGGCGACTGATGACCTCAGAAGTTAAGTCGCATAGTGCTCAGGGCAATTTGAGCCATACAAAATGGACTGAATATGTAAGCCTGTTTGAGAACATATTTAACCATTTACCACATTCTGCCGCCCAATACACGCCAATAGAATTGATGTTGTCTGAGGATGAAAGTGATCAGTGGGTAACTTCATTGTCAAAGGTAAACTGTCGGCAGCCAACTAGAGAAGAGAAGATTAGCAAAGCTTTGACTTCTCTAAGAAATGTGTTGAAATTAGGAAACGGAAGCATGACCAACAGTTAAGGAAAGTACAAGAGTTTGAAGCAGGAGAGATGGTACTTCTAAAGAACCACTTGAGGGCCTCTCTGGTAAATAAAAGAAATAATAAGTGGCAATTATTATATAGTGGACCATATATAATCGAAACGATACCGTATGGATGTAGTTATTTTCTAACTAATCCTGAGAATAAGAAACCAGTGGATTTATACCCATATAAGGATTTGAAGAAATTTTATAAATAGTGTGTATGTATGTAATAGATCTTATTTTAGGCCTAATAATATTTCTTTTCAGTACTGAATTTTCAATTTATTTGTAGTCAAGATGAAACTTTTATCACAGTAAGTAGTAAAAGTTTCTTGTACTTAACTTCATGAAAGAATTTGTTAGAAATATGTAATGAAAAGTGCAATGGTACGTGTAGAATTAAAAAGACTAAAGAACTTATTAAATGTTCATGAGCGTAGTACACGTAACGGTACAAGCCATGAATCAACTGAATGAAAAAAAATTAAAGATCGATAGGTAGAAACTAGGTAGTTGTATCTATCGAAATTATGAAGATAGGATATCTTTAAGATACGTTCACGTTTTGAATGAACCGGACTGTCAAGCACAGTGTTTTTAAAAAAAAATATCACGGATGCAGAGACATATTCAGGAAACCTGTATTCAGTGTATACACATTTGTATGTATCTTAATATGTGACAAGCTGAGTTATTGTATATAACAGACCGGTGTCGAAAAGTCCAAAAAATGGTCTAATTGGCCAAGCATATGTAACAGGAAGGTACTAATGCCACCAACAGCTAATGTGCATTGAAATGTGTTATAATGTACAAAAGAGTACCTTGTGTGTTTCGTAAAGCAAATAAAGTGTTAAAGTTTTCATGAACGGTTTAATGTGCCACAAGAGACTGTGAGGAACAGTGACTGTGTGTGCATAGACCTGAATGAACGTTATGTCAATAAACTGGATTCAGTGTGACCAAAAGAAACGTCATTTACGGGACGTGTAGTGTAATGAATAGTGCTCATGAAACAGTAGAAACGGTACAACGGCAGATAAGTTGATTTTCTTATAGTGTATTAAGATTAAATGTAGTAAATAGCTTACAGACCATGGCTAACTAATAAGTGTGTTTCGGACGAGGACGTTATTTACATCTACATCTACATTTATACTCCGCAAGCCACCCAACGGTGTGTGGCGGAGGGCACTTTACGTACCACTGTCATTACCTCCCTTTTCTGTTCCAGTCGCGTATGGTTCGCGGGAAGAACGACTGTCTGAAAGCCTCCGTGCGCGCTCCAATCTCTCTAATTTTACATTCGTGATCTCCTCGGGAGGTATAAGTAGGGGGAAGCAATAAATTCGATTCCTCATCCAGAAACGCACCCTCTCGAAACCTGGACAGCAAGCTACACCGCGATGCAGAGCGCCTCTCTTGCAGAGTCTTCCACTTGAGTTTGCTAAACATCTCCGTAACGCTATCACGGTTACCAAATAACCCAGTTACGAAACGCGCCGCTCTTCTTTTGGATCTTCTCGATCTCCTCCGACAACCCGATCTGGTACGGATCCCACACTGATGAGCAATACTCAAGTATAGGTCGAACGAGTGTGTTGTAAGCCACCTCCTTTGTTGATGGACTACATTTTCTAAGGAGTCTCCCAATGAATCTCAACCTGGCACCCGCCTTACCAACAATTAATTTTATATGATCATTCCACTTCAAATCGTTCCGTACGCATACTCCCAGATATTTTACAGAAGTAACTGCTACCTGTGTTTGTTCTGCTGTCATATAATCATACAACAAAGGATCCTTCTTTCTATGTATTCGCAATACATTACATTTGTCTATGTTAAGGGTCAATTGCCACTCCCGGCACCAAGTGCCTATCCGCTGCAGATCTTCCTGCATTGCGCTACAATTTTCTAATGCGGCAACTTCTCTGTATACTACAGCATCATCCGCGAAAAGCCGCAGTCGAAGAACAGCTTATCTAAACGGACGTCAGAAAATCAATATATCGCCAGTGTTCGGAGTGGAGTAAGTCAACAATGTGAATCTACCAGTGCAAGTGCACAGAACAGCCAATCTGTGCAAGCGTGACATTCCAAACAGTGTGGTGTGTAACAGAAGCAGTGGGAATGTGTAAACAACCTACTCTGGGGTACAGCAACTGTATGAACATTAATGTGAGACAAACTGTGAATTGGAATAGTGCCACACAGCAATAAGAAACTGAAATATAAACTTCAACAGGAGTGTGACGAACTGTACTTTAACAATGTCACACAGTGGACATCGTACGTATTAACGAATGGAAGATTAATTCATACACAAAAGATATAAACTGGTACTGGATGAAGCAATAAAACAGGACAAATAATCATGTGTTTTCCCCATCCGCAGGAACAAACATCTATTTATTTATTACGAACTGATACTGCTATTGTTCTTGCGTTTCATGAAATTTTCCTGTGGAGCGGTGGCGTAAAACAACTGCAAGGAGGGAGAGAGACAACGCACGTCCGGTACGAGGTTGATTACGTCGCGCGTCAGCTGATCGCTCGCCTCTGTGACATCATAATCTGCAGTATGCGCTGTAGGGGGCGCAATCCGGTGCCCACTCCCTCTGCACTTCACCAGCTTACCAAGAAAGAAAATTGACGATGGACATTCTATTTTTTGTAGAAAACGTAATGACGAATAAAACTAAAGTATAATATTGTCTGTATCCATGTATTTAAATGTTTAATAAGAGTACTATCTTTATAGATCTGCCCTGCTTTTCTCTCGGTTTCCCAGTGCCTTTTACCCAAATTGGGGAGCATAAAAGAAATCATTCCGAGGGGAAGTAATTTAAAAAAAATGCTGTACTCAACTTTAAAGTAAAATCATCCATGTGCAAGAATTGCAAGAAAGCACCTGTATTATTACAACTATTAAAATCACATGTGTATGTAGGCACCTGTTTGGACACAGGCGTACTTAAAACATATTAATGTGCTGATAAAAAAAAAACAACAACAACAACATTAATCTGTAGTCACCTGTTTGGACACAGATAAGCTAAGAATATATTAATACAAAGATTAAATCAAGTACGTCTGCAGTCATCTGTTTGGACGCAGACAAACTTAAAATATATTAATACCATAATCAAACCAAATACATCTATTGTCACGTATTTGGACGTAGACAATTGATAAAAAGAAATGTGATATCGTGGAATGCCGTTTACAAGACTGTACGTAACTATGCAAATGGAATTCCAAGCGGCTTTTATAGCATAGCTTCCGGTAAAAAAGAGTATAAATCAGTCGTCGATACGCTATTTGCGTTGTTAGAATAGCAATTATTATTATCTTTGTCCCTTTGTACAAGAAGAATGAGCTTACACTTTGTTTCATTGTCTTATCGATTGTGGTGTTCTAGCTGACGGACGCTGATTGTTCACGGTCTGCAACTTATACAATTATCTGTAGTAGTAATATAATTTTGTTGAATATATATGAAATTATTAATTGTAATATGTGTTTTTGTCAGTAGTGAGTACCTATCCTGCATGTAATTCAGTATGTAATAGTTAAATGTTGCCTTGGCCGTTTTGTGTAGGCTCACTATTGTAGCGACGCCATTGATGACAAAAATTATCTAAGTTTTTAACAGTCATTTAATGCTAAAAGTATTATAAAGAATAATCTCAGTACTACGGTCGCAGGATCGAATCCTTCCTCGGGCATGGATGTTTGTGATATCCTTAGGTTAGTTAGGTTTAAGTAGTTCTAAGTTCTAGGGTTCTGATGACCTTAGAAGTTAAGTCCCATAGTGTTCAGAGCCATTTGAACCATTTTTGAAATAATCTCAGTAAATGGAAATCGGCGTCTTGTAATATTTTACAATTGATATTAGGCCAGAGGTACAGTTTTTTTTTATTAATAGTAATAACTATAAATGCTTACGCTGCCATTACACATAGGCAGCTATCCTGGCACACCCAGCCTCACAGAAAAAATAATTAAGCATTGTTTGCATTGTTTAAATGGATTATTGCTTAATATTAAACAAAGATTTTTTATCCGTCGTGAGTAAGACGGATGTCTTCACGTAGAGATACGTATAATAATTCTGGCGATATCGCCCTGAAAAAAAATTAGCCGTGGCTTTTGACAAACATAAAAGAGTGCTTTCAAAACCATTTCATACAATAGGCATAACAGCACTGTTATGGTTGCATGAAGCAGTACTGAATTTAATTCATTGAAAAAAAGTTACGCAGTAGACAGATGGACATTCTGATTCCAATTATTAGAAGAAATGACGCAGATTATTGTGGATACAATTATAACTAAAAATTATAGAGCTCTGTTACGTGACAAAAGAGTGAGGGAAGGTGAGAGAAAACTTGTTTCAAAGTTCTAACAGCGTCAACTACGCGATAGTGAAGCCAGCTGCCAGCCGGGAAGCGTAAACATTTCAGCTTCGTTACTGGTTCTGGCGAAACAGCCACCTTGTCACTTTTAAGAGAGACTGTGAGCAACTCAGCGGAAAATTGTTAGAACAGAGCAGACAAAATCGCCTTCGTTACTCCTGCAACATTACACAAGAGACACTAGGTAGGACGCAACGACGACTAGTGACAGTCTGACTAAGAAGTAAGGACCCCGTAACAAATTCTTTAACCAGATGTAACGGAACTGAAGACCACCGACGACTCGGAAAGAGTGGAATCAATTTTGTCATTACAAATGACAGCGTAAAGAGGAGCCTCTCCTGAGCCACAAGAGTACCCGACACCCACTAGCTTTTCCCAGTCGATTAGTAGGATCGACGGTGTTCATGTTTTTCAGACTCGATTTGCTGTGTGGCGTGGTTGCATAATTTCTGTGGGTTTGTTATAGCTTTATTTTCACAGTTGCTGCCCTAAGGGACGATCAACCTCCCGAGGCAACATTTGATGCAATCCAGCATCCAGTACTAACGATTGCGCAGCAGACAGAGCTGGTGGGTAAACAGAGGATCCACCAATACGACTCTGGTCCAGGGAAGAAGTTGCCCTAAACTCCAGCAACGGACAGGTCTGAAGACCAGCAGTACAGCAATCTGTACCGATAGGTTAGGTTCAGCATTCAGCGTGACTACACGGCAACGAACACCGCAGTCCATCTGATGGGTCAAGGCCGACAGTGCTCTGAGAGGGATCGAGAACTGCCAGAAACAGCGTGTGAATCAAAACATATACGTGGTGGTCACCGCCATCTACGAAACCTGTGCCGTGGACTGGACGTGTCTACCTCCACAGTAGGCGGCAATGCTATCGCATCAAGAAGTCATGCACTTCCATTGCGAACTGAGGCAACACCCTCGGCAGCGGTGAGTCTGTCATTGAAGTTATCTGATTCTCCTTCAGATTAAGTTGCCACCAGTAGGCACAGAAGAAGCAGCGATAAATTGTGTTTTCAGTAATAAATGGCAAATTTGGAATATTGTTTTATTGCGTCTAATGACGCCGAACGGGTTTTCGGTCTGCACCCTGATGGATTAATGGGGGCCTCTAGCCCAGCAGATGGCAGCTCCTAGAGTTCTTTTGTTATAGAAGAAATTCCTATGATTCATCACAACTGCAGTCCCATATACAGTAATGGAAATAAGTATTCATACACTAGAGCATGGAAAAGTAAACTGCCTTTATTGACAATAAGAAACCAGAAACACTAATTTGATATGCACTATACATATTGGCCAGACACCAATGCAGCTATGCTTGTATACAGGGTGTTACAAAAAGGTACGGCCAAACTTTCAGAAATATTCCTCACACACAAATGAAGAAAAGATGTTATGTGGACATGTGTCCGGAAACGCTTAATTTCGATGTTAGAGCTCATTTTAGTTTTGTTAGTATGTACTGTACTTCCTCGATTCACCGCCAGTTGGCCCAATTGAAGGAAGGTGATGTTGACTTCGGTGCTTGTGTTGACATGCGACTCATTGCTCTACAGCACTAGCATCAAGAACATCAGTACGTAGCATCAATAGGTAAGTGTTCATCACGAACGTGGTTTTGCAGTCTACATCTACCTCTACATCTACATCTACATTTATACTCCGCAAACCACCCAACGGTGTGTGGCGGAGGGCACTTTACGTGCCACTGTCATTACCTCCCTTTCCTGTTCCAGTCGCGTATGGTTCGCGGGAAGAACGACTGTCTGAAAGCCTCCGTGCGCGCTCTAATCTCTCTAATTATACATTCGTGATCTCCTCGGGAGGTATAAGTAGGGGGAAGCAATATGTTCGATACCTCATCCAGAAACGCACCCTCTCGAAACCTGGCGGGCAAGCTACACCGCGATGCAGAGCGCCTCGCTTCCAGAGTCTGCCACTTGAGTTTATTAAACATCTCCGTAACACTATCACGGTTACCAAATAACCCTGTGACGAAACGCGCCGCTCTTCTTTGGATCTTCTCTATCTCCTCCGTCAGACCGATCTGGTACGGATCCCACACTGATGAGCAATACTCAAGTATAGGTCGAACGAGTGTTTTGTAAGCCACCTCCTTTGTTGATGGACTACATTTTCTAAGCACTCTCCCAATGAATCTCAACCTGGTACCCGCCTTACCAACAATTAATTTTATATGATCATTCCACTTCAAATCGTTCCGCACGCATACTTCCAGATATTTTACAGAAGTAACTGCTACCAGTGTTTGTTCCGCTATCATATAATCATACAATAAAGGATCCTCCCCTGTGGCACGCCAAAGGTTACTTTAACGTCTGTAGACGTCTCTCCGTTAATAACAACATGCTGTGTTCTGTTTGCTAAAAACTCTTCAATCCAGCCACACAGCTGGTCTGATATTCCGTAGGCTCTTACTTTGTTTATCAGGCGACAGTGCGGAACTGTATCGAATGCCTTCCGGAAGTCAAGAAAAATAGCATCTACCTGGGAGCCTGTATCTAATATTTTATGGGTCTCATGAACAAATAAAGCGAGTTGGGTCTCACACGATCGCTGTTTCCGGAATCCATAGTAGATCTACATAGTAGATTCTGGGTTTCCAAAAACGACATGATACTCGAGCAATGCAATGTTTACAAATGCGGAGTTGGGAGATGCCCATTTGATGTATGGATTAGCACGGGACAATAGCCGTGGCGCGGTACGTTTGTATCGAGACAGATTTCCAGAACGAAGGTGTCCCGACAGGAAGACGTTCGAAGCAATTGATCGGCGTCTTAGGAAGCACGGAACACTCCAGCCTATGACTCGCGACTGAGGAAGACCTAGAACGACGAGGACACCTGCAATGGACTAGGCAATTCTTCGTGCCGTTGACGATAACCCTAATGTTAGCGTCAGAGAAGTTGCTGCTGTACAAGGTAACGTTGACCACGTCACTGTATGGAGAGTGCTACGGGAGAACCAGTTGTTTCAGTACCACGTACAGCGTGTGTAGCCACTATCAGCAGCTGATTCGCCTCCACGGGTACACTTCTGCGAATGGTTCATCCAACAATGTGTCAATCCTCATTTCAGTGCAAATGTTCTCTTTACGGATGAGGCTCCATTCCAACGTGATCAAATTGTAAATTTTCACAATCAACACGTGTGGCCTGACGAGAATCCGCACGCAATTGTGCAATCACGTCATCAACACAGATTTTCTGTGAACGTCTGGGCAGGCATTGTTGGTGATGTCTTGATTGGGCCCCATGTTCTGTCACCTACGCTCAATGGAGCACGTTATCATGATTTCATACGGGATACTCTACCTGTGCTGATAGAACATGTGCCTTTACAAGTACGACACAACATGTGGTTCATGCACGATGGAGCTCCTGCACATTTCCGTCGAAGTGTTCGTACGCTTCACAACAACAGATCCGGAGACCGATGGATTGGTAGAGGCGGACCAATTCCATGGCCTCCACGCTCTCCTTACCTCAAACCCCTTGACTTTCATTTATGGGGCATTTGAGAGCTCTTGTCTACGCATCCCCGGTACCAAATGTAGAGACTCTTCGTGCTCGTATTGTGGACGGCTGTGATACAATACGCCATTCTCCAGGGCTGCATCAGCGCATCAGGGATTCCGTGCGACGGAGGGTGGATGCATGTATCCTCGCTAACGGAGGACGTTTTGAACATTCTCTGTAACAAAGTGTTTGAAGTCACGCTGGTACGTTCTGTTGCAGTGTGTTTCTATTCGATGATTAATGTGATTTGAAGAGAAGTAATAAAATGAGCTCTAACATGGAAAGTAAGTGTTTCCGGATACATATCCACATAACATATTTTCTTTCTTTGTGTGTGAGGAATGTTTCCTTAAAGTTTGGCCGTACCTTTTTTGTAGGACCCTGTACAGAACGAGAAAAAACAAGCCTTTACAAAACAAAATACAAAAACGTCTACCATGTTGTTTACTGCGCTGGTATTTTTCATACACCAACAGAAAATGACATTTCTAACATAGCCAGAACATGTTTAATACTTCGTATGCATACCCTTCCGATGTATTGCTTCTCGTTACCTCCGTGGCATGGAATGGACCAATTTTCTTGTAGTTTCCGACGTGATAGCTTCCCATTCTCGAAGGAGAGCCTCTTTCAAAGAGGCCTTACCACGGATGTCGTGTTTTCTCACTCGTGTTTACAGCTCACTCCACAAGTGTTCGATGGGATTACGGTCCGGACTCTGAGCTGGTGTTTTAGGAGTGTGTGGTGTGTTGTACAGCAACCACAGCCGGACAGTTTGCGGCGTATGTTTGGGATCATTGTCCTGTTGGAAGTAATAATTTCTAGGAAGACCCAAGGCGTCAGCACTCTGTCCATGGTACCTTCCACAAACACTAATTTTCCGACACCGGAGGCTGACATACAGCCCCATACCATCACTCCACCACCTCCGTGCTTCACCTTGGGTTGAATGTTGTTTCGGTCGAGGTCTGTATTCGGTCTTCTCCAGACCAAAATCCTACCATCATTGTGCACGATATTAAATTTGCTTTCATCACTAAACAATACAGTATCCGAGAAGTCTGCTGTCTTGGATACATGTTATTTCGCGAATTCCATCCGCCACATCCTGTTCTTTTTGCTGATGTAGGGCTTTTGTGTCGGGACCCTGGCTCTGTAGCCCGAACGATTGAGAACGGTACGAACTGCCCTTGGAGTGATGTCCTTTCGTAAGTGGTCACGTACATATGCGGATAGTGCAGACGCTGTCGTTTTCGGGTTTTGCTTGATGATTCTTACTAGCATTCTAGTCTCTCTTGTGGAAGATCGTGTCGTTCATTGTCTATTACTACATGTCTGTCCTTACATCTCTTAATGACAGATTGCGCAGTCGCTCGGCTTCGTCCTACGATGTTCGCAATTTCGGCATACGACTTGTGTTGAAGATATTGGGCGACAGCGATCTTTCGTTCCTCAATGGTCATTTCCTTCCGCTTGCGGCCCATTCTGCTGTTCCACGGTACCCACGTCCGACGTGCTGTTGCTTCACGGCCGCCACACGACAACACAAGTGTGGCATGGACTCCGAGGCTGCGTCAGCCGTTTGTTTGGTTGAAAGTAGTCCGCTGCATGAATACATTTTGCCCTGTCGTAGACCGTGAACATATTTTATTTTCTCAGAATAGATTCATGGCATACGGGAAGCTTCATTACCAAGAAAATGGTTATCTGACGCTACATCATCGTACTTATTCGTATCGGCGATGTGGGTGATTTAAATATCCCGACATACCATCGTAGTTGGTCACCACCTACTGTATGAATACTCATTTCCATGACTCCACATGATCGGACATTTCTTCACAAGTATAGGGTGATCAAAAAGTCAGTATAGATTTGAAAACTTAATAAACAACGGAATAACGTAGATAGAGAGGTAAAAATTGACACACATGCTTCGAATGACATGGGGTTTTATTACAACAAAAAAAGTTCACAAAATGTCCGACAGATGGCGCTGGACAGCTTAACGTCAGTGACTGCGCATGACAATCATGTATAAAAGGAGCTGTAATGAGGGAGAGAATCAGATGCGCCAGCAGTCGCAGCATGTTTACGTTACCAGAAAAGGCGCTTTTAGTGAAGTTGTATTATCAGAATGGGGAATGTGCTAGTTCAGCGTTACGATTCTATCGCCATAGGAAGGGGATCCGAACGGGTAAAGGTCCGTTGACAAATGCAGCTGTGGGGAGAATGATTTCGAACTTCGAAGCCACGGGTTGTTTAGACGATAGACCCCGTAGTGGCCGACCGAGCACAAGGTGTAATACTGCTGAGACAGTTCAGGAAGAAATGAGGCTGTCGCGTGTTCGTCTATGCACGGGAAAGGCAGCGCTCTTGCAGTCGCACGTAGCACCGGCATTCCATACAATACTGTTTGGTTGGTACCCTCCGATGCTATCCGTACAAAATCCATCGACATCATGAACTTTTACCTGGCGATTTAATGAAGCGGAGGGCATTTGCGGTGTGGGCGTTTCAAAAGATGGCGGAAGATGACGACTGGCTGAGTAACGTTTTGTGGACCGATGAAGCTCATTTCACGCTCCGAGGGTCTGTCAACGCCAAAAACTGCAGAATTTGGGGTACCGAAAATCCTAGAACTGTCGTGGAAACTCCACTGCACGACGAGAAAGTCACGGTATGGGTTAGATTTACCACATCTACCGTTATAGGACTTTTTTTCTTCGAGGAAATGCGTGATTCTGGTTTTGTAACTGCTACCGTGACGGGTGAGAGGTACGCCGATATGTTACAGAATCGCAACATCCCCAGCCTGGCTGATAAACACCTGCTGGAACGTACGATGTTTATGCAGGATGGCGCTCCACCCCATATTGCTAGACGCGTGAAAGATCTCTTGCGCGCGTCGCTTGGTGATGATTGTGTGCTCAGCCGCCACTTTCGTCATAATTGACCTCCCAGGTCCCCAGACCTCAGTCCATGCGATTACTGGCTTTGGGGTTACCTGAAGTCGCAAGTGTATCGTGAACGACCGACATCTCTAGGGATGCTGTAAGACAACATCCGATGCCAATGCCTCACCATGACTCCGGACATGCTTTACAGTGCTGTTCACAATATTATTCCTCGACTACAGCTATTGTTGAGGAATGATGGTGGAAATATTGAGCATTTCCTGTAAAGAACATCATCTTTGCTTTCTCTTACTTTGTTATGCTAATTATTGCTATTCTGATCAGATGAAGCTCCATCTGTCGGATATTTTTTGAACTTTTGTATTTTTTTTTTTTTGGTTCTAATAAAACCCCACATCATTCCAAGCATGTGCGTCAATTTGCACCTCTCTATCTACATTATTCCGTGATTTATTCAGTTTTCAAATTTATACTTACTTTTTGATCACCCGGTACATTAACAGCAATTGTTACTCCTCAGCTTCCTTCATATAATTCAGGCGTTGCCCGTGTCCTATTGAATCACTCGCTTTGAAGGCTTCAGGAATAGCTAACAAAAGCTTGTTAGGCGCACAGACAATGGGTGTGTGTACCGGAACTGCAGTCCAGAGCAGCCGAGGGCTGCAGAAGCGTCGTCCCTGCATTGCGAGGCAGTCGCCTAGCTGAGTAGGCATCCAGCCCTGCAGTCAGACAGGCGCGGCCCTTATTCGGGTGAAATACCCGCACACGTAGCCTTCCGGCGTGTCGCACACTCGGCGGCACGCAAGAAGGCCAGTGCTCGTCCGCAAAGGTGGTGGGTGGGTTTAAGGCCGCAGCAGCAGCGGCGGCGGCGGCGTTGCGTTGGTGACGGTGGTGCCTATTCATCGCGCGCGTAGCCAGCAGGCAGCAGCCGGCAGACACCGGCCCCCTGCCAGGGCCGGGCTTTTAGCGGCCGCGGCGAATACAAACAAGGCAGCGCTAGCGCTGCACGGCTGCCATATTAGACTCCATTGACGTCCCGCGGCGCGCGCGCGCGGCCTAAGCCCACTTAGACACGCTCTACTTCGCAAAGCGCTGGCGCCGCCGCCGCTGCCTACTCCCGCCGGGACTCGGCGGGACGGTCGCCGCCAGAATTTCATTACACGAAACATTCAATCAAAATAGGGCGCGCGGATACAGTGCCGACAGACAATAAAAGGCAATGTGCGGCCAGTCGCTTGGGACGCAGTGGCGGTTAAACTGTGTCCTCAGTGCGCCCGCCGCCGCTGACCTTCTGGGAATCCCATGCTGCGGGCGCTTCCCTTCTGCGCTGGCAACCACTGTCCAGCTACTAAAGTTCCACATTCACCATTAGCCAGTTTAAAGAGACGTGTAGGCAAGCAATTCCACACAGCTCCTTGTAAAACTAAAGTACAGTCTACTGATGGACGCCTCTCGTATTGACAAAATGGAGCTAGTGCTCAGTATTTAAATTGAAAAAAACTTCTTACAGCCAAGATCACTTTAATTAGTACTGACTACTGACGACTGGTTTCGACACCGTCATCTTCTGACCTTCAGAAAGTTCTTGGTTGTAAATCGCCTTCCATTATGGAGGAGTGGAGAATATACACCACATTATGATACGTTTGCCAAAAGTATAACGATACACAGATGAAGATACATGTTTGTTTCTGCACGGTGCTCTTTATCTATGTGTGGTTCCAGTTTTGACAAACCTGAGTATAATGTCCGCCAATGAACTTGCCACAGTAGTAACAGCGGTTCCCGTCAAATCACCGAAGTTAAGCAATGTCGGGCTTGCTTATAACTTCGATGGAGGACCGTCTGGGTCTGCCCATCTCTGTTGGCTAGAAGCATGTCTGGCCAATTGAGGAGCAGCTTGACTGAGAAGTAGGGGTTCCGGTCGCGAACACTGACAATCGCTGGGAGAGCGGTGTGCTGACCACAAGCCCTTCCATTTGCGCATTCAGTGATGCTTATGGTCTGAGGAAGACACGGCGGTCGGTCGGAATTGTGGGGTCCTCCGAGGTCTGTTCGGACACAGTTTGGTTCTAGTTTTCATGTATAATGTGCTATATATTCTCCACTATAATACGACATAATATAAGTGATAAACTCGTAGTGTAACACGATTTACTATAAATTTTTTTTTAAATCACAATATAGTTTCAATTATCGGAAGCCGTCTCAGTAACAAATATTAGTTAATGCGATTTTGACTATAAAAATTGTTTCAACTACTATGGGCAGTGTGTATTTTTCTGTTTGTGTTACCCCTAGATTGATTCCATAGCTTGAAAGCTGAGTTATGTGTAACTTTGTACCCATGCGAAAACAGGAAGCCATGTATATCGGCCACTGAATTTCATAAAAAGCGAAAAATCACGTAAAAAGCTCTTTCATTTCTTATATTCCCATTCCTTATATATGTAATAGCATTGCATTGAAGTTGCTGATTAATTAACATACTTTCACCTTCAATATTGAATCTAGGTCTAATTATGTGTCCACAGGAAAATTGAAAGTGTTGCCTCTAGCCCTCTACATTTCGAAGAAGGCGTAAGATCATACAAAAAGCTCATTTACTCCTAACGTCCAAAATATTGCACTGAGAAACCTGATTAACTAAAGTACTGTCAACATAATTATTGAATTAGTATTAACTGTAATAATTCATTGGATAACACTACTGAGTACAACGCTTATAAGACAAAAATAATGCGAAAACGAAGTTCAAGGATGACCCTGTGGGGACTATATACAATGATTGAGAATGTAAGCAAAATTTAGTTTACTAACAACATTTATTTTCCCAAAACAAAGACAGACATATATTATGCCAAACAAGTTATTGATTGAATACCAGCAACTAACAGGTGCTTTAAGACTAAAATGAACAAGGATCCTGGGTGGCAGAAGTGAGTCAAATACCCTGGCCCTAAAAATGTGGATAACGCAATCTGAATTGATCTGGCGCTGAGCGGACTTTGATTGATCAAATCTACTGTAGTTTCACTACGTAGATGCAGCTGAGAGCGAGTGGCGATTGAGATCTGTACACCCTGACAATGCCGGGGCGGCAGTACGTTACCCTGTTTGCTTCATGCGGCGGTGTAACTTGCAGCTGGCGAGATGTGTGCGGTGGAAGTGACACGAGAGGTGGCACCTGTGAATCGATCGCAGCCACAAAAGAAATTCAAAAATCTCACAGTGTGGCGATCAGGCAGACGGATCGCAATTTATTCTCTGCCAGAGCCCTGAAATCACGGTATATTTCAGTGTGTGACACACCCGTTCGCTGGTCGTACCAAGAACCAATTTGGCTCACTTATATGACAAAGCGGACAAGGATACCAAACGCCAAGACTGGTAAACCAAAAACTAATAAGTGTGCCCTTGGAAAACGAGTAGTACAGTAAGAGCTTCACCACAGGCTCCCCAGTCTAAACAACTTACAACTAAAATCAGTCTCAGGACAGGCCCCAAGTACCAGCCACAAATGCCAGAGCATCGACCAGCAGTGCTTCCAGACCAAAGTTCGGCATCCGAGTGCTTCGCAACTCTTCATAAAAAGAAAACCGTTTTCCCCCAAAGTGCACGAACGACATTGCCTTCACGCCATCTTGAGCCAATCACAGGACTCCCCTCTCACACAACATCAGAAACTCATGTGGAACCAGGGCAAGAGATAAGAAACCATCGTCTCTGGAGGAAAAGAAACCCACCAGTTCCTGGATTTTTGTAAGTTTTCATAGAATGCAAAGATGATTTTCTCCAAAGTCATTTCGCTTTCCATGGCAACAAGCACACAGATACAATCTTAAAGATCTTTATCTAAATCACATGTGCCTTTGAGCTTGTTAGTGCTATCTATGAGGTGTAATAAAGACTCTATTTCTTAACATTTCTCAGACACCAGAGTTTCTTGTACAACGGAGGAAGCCGATGGAAGTGGTTCACAGGCCTATTTACAGAACCAGCGATCACGAAAAATGTGAATTTTTATTGCGCGTGACTCTGCACACAGTGCCCGGTTTATGACTCTACTGTGTAGACCCATTCCTTTTGAACTTCTCCCCCAGCCCAGGCATTCCCTGGCACTGCAGCAGGTAGCTTGGCACTGTTCTTCTGGAGACCTGTCTTGGCAAGGGGCTGCTCTGTCTGCCTTGTACGGCTGTGGGCCTGTCCAGAAAGATTTACTGAGGGATGGGCTCGCCGCCAATTGCTTCCAACTCCCAACATGCCATTCCTACGAGCTATAACCATAAATAAACCTCATGCTTTTAGCGCCCTACCAAGCTCCATCTATGTCTGCTCAGGCCGATAACTTTCTAGTCTCGTTCAAGGTGCATCGAGTTCTAATAAAATCTTTAATAATTTTCTGTGTACGAAAAATAGGTGAGAGAGTAACTTGTCCTCTCTCAGAATTTTCTCTTAAAAGCTCTCATTCCTTGTTATGCTCTCTTTTCTATGCTCTACACTCTTTGCTCCTGCCTCTTCATAGCTGCCTCCGCTGGCTCGGGTGCTCTTCACTCTTTCTCAAGTACCTGATAATCGATTCCATTCATGAACCCCAGCTATCCTTTCATTCGTTATTTCGGCATTGCCTTGTTTACTGGAAAGGATATTAAAAAGATTAGCATGGGATGCATTAAAAGTGTCGAGTTTCTTAACGAAATTTGTTTCTTCTTATGAAAGTCCGACGACCTTCCACCATGTTTTTGTAACTGCCTCAACTGGAGATATTAAGATTATAATTTTCTTATGCATTTCCTCAGCTTCATATGTAAGAACTCATGCATATTTGTAACAGATCGTTGCTTTTAGCACAGCTAGAATAGCACTTTTATACACAGCTAATTTACACATTCGCAAATTCCTTAAGAAAATATTTTAATGTTTGTTTCATAAACTTAGTATCCTTCTAGCAAATTTCCGAGATAAAAACCCGAGAAAATAAATGGTCTGCAGTATTTTTAAATTTGGGATTTTGAGAGCCTAGAAGCACATTGTCTTCTTATCCTACTAATATCAAATTTAGCGCAGCTCATTTGTATGTGGACTATAACCAAACTGAGAGGTTTCACAAGAAAATTATAAATGTCTGTATCATAATTTATTACGTCATGATTACTTATATATATATATATATATATATATATATATATATATATATATATATATATAAGCTGAGTTAATAAAATCATTTTGTATTCAGCAGTTTGCAGACTACAGATATGATGTTGTAAGAGGTCCATGACTAAGGAATTTTTTGCTGGCGCACTCGAGCAGATTTAATTTCGATGGATTGCTCACACGCGCTGCCTGCGATATGTAAGCTATAAGAGAATCTCAGACCAGACAGCAGTGTTGGCTACAGTAGGAACTGTGTGTCAGTAGGAGTAAGTTGTAGCTGGGAGTCTGATGTACCGAGTTGGCTGGGCCGGTCGTGGAGAGCGATGGCGATGCCTGATCGATGCAGTGAAAGGTAAAAGCAGCCTCGCGCATGTGTACTATTGTTATATCAAACCCCATGTAAATGTTTTTAAAAAATCTCTTAATAATAATCTTTCTTATAAAAATTAACTTTTGACAATCATTCATCTTGATTTAAAGTATTTACTAATTTCTCCCATCCATCGTCATCCCGATTATAGTAAAGAAAAATCAGTTGTTTCTTTTTATACATGGCAAATCTATCGGCCAGAATTGCACTGGGCTGTGCCAGAAAAATTTCTTATACGAGCAGATATACTATATGCGTTTTCCGACGACCTTATTGAGGTAAGAATTTCCAATTTATTCAGTACGATCTTTCAGGTCCACGACGCAGCACTACTGACATCCAAATTTACCAGTTTAGATTCACAGTCTGTTAATTATTGAAAGGTTATACAAGTGAGCCACAATTTTATTGAGAGATTAGTCACGTTATTATTGTGAGGTTGCGGAATAATAAACTGTTGGGAGATTACGATAAACGTGGATGTTATACCTATTTTTACTGTTGGGAGGTTACAATGTTACTATTGCTTCGATATTCAGCAGCTTCTAAATCACATAAATTGTTAGCTGTTTCACCTACAGCAACGAATGCGTTTCCAAGTTCATAGCTTTGCAGATTGTATTCCTAATTTGATCATTGTAGTGTCTATGTCACCGTTAATTTAACAGATCACTGACTTCAGATGCGTCAGAAGGAGGAATCATCTGCACCACCGTTTTGATGAAATATCTTTAATACTGTTTCATTTTTAAATGAATAAAGAACCTCACACTATGCATGGTTACTATGAAAATCAACCACTGCTAAATGTGACTGTTGTCATTACTTTGTCGTGTCATAGGTCCACAGTAATCGTCTGGTGCTTTGTTCATATGTTAGGCTCTACCACGCAACATCATGAACTAGTTACCCATCCGAGACCCGTAAATTGCTTGGTAACGATTGAGCATAACCGGACCATCACATTGTAAAATGTCCATGACCAATGAATTTATTGCTAGCGCACTCTAGCACATGTAATTTCGATGAACTGCTCGCGCGCTGCCTGCGATATGTAAGCTATAACAGAATCGCAGACCAGAGAGCAGTGTCGGTTGCACAAGGAGCTGCGTCGGTAGTATGAGTGGTAGTTGATCGTCGGGCGGTTGGGCCGGTCGTGCCTGAGCGATGTAGTATAAGGCAAAAACAGCCGCGCCATATCTAATTTGTTACAACTAAATTTGTGCTATTGTTATATCAAGTCCCATGTAAATGGTTTTAAAAATTCTTTTAATAATAATCTTTCTTAAATAATCAACTTTTGACTATCATTCTTCACCTCAATTTAAAGAATTTACTAAGTTCTGCAATCCATGGTCATCCCGATTATCGTAAAGAAAAATCAGTTGTTTCTTTTTATACATGACAAATCTAGCGGTCAGCATTGCACTGGGCTGTGCCAGAAAAATTTCTTATAGTAGCATATATATATGCGTTATCCGGCGACTTCATTGAAGTAAGAATTTTCAATTAATTCAGAATGACCTTTCAGGGCGATGACGCAGCGCTGCTGACGTCCAAATTTACCAGTTTATATCTGCAGTCAGTTAATTATTGAAAGGTTATATACGAGTCACATTTTTTATTGGGAGGTTAGTCACGTTATTATTGCGGGGTTACGGAATAATAAACTGGTAGGAGGTTACACTTAATGTGAATGTTATAATTTTATAAATAATTTTATACATATCTTTTCTCTTGGAAGGTTACGCATGGCGACAACCGGCCAGGATCGTATTTATTTATTTTTTTTGTGAATTTCTGAGAAGTAGTCAGTTACATATCTGCTCTTATTTACCTAATGTTAAATGTAGTTTGCATATGTCGCAACCCCTTTACTAATTTGTCACCCCTTCCATTATAGATCATCGGCAATTTATTGCTCTGTGTTGTTATTATATTTGCTCCATTTTTGCTTTGTCTTTGTTTGATTTTGTGCCCACTTTGGACTTGTGAAAATGCCGCGAAAAACTGCCAACAGTACATCGCGATGCGTAATGAGTGAAAAAACCGACTTGAACAATTTGACTGATAATACTAGCGACACTCTGTGTCATAATGATAATCCTCCAGTTACACATAATCAGTACGTGCAGACCGGAAAAAACGATGAACAAACCAATTCAATTATGTCCACCTAAATTTAACGACAATTGATGACGCGGCACGTTCCGATACAATGAACGCTGCCCAGTTTGTCACACTTGATTTTGCAAAATTTACACAGTGAGCAGATAAATGTTTCTAACGAAGGTGAACAATGTACTCAAAATATGTCAGATTTATATGATTCCAATGTAGTGACCAACAGTGCACAGAAAATTAGCAAACCTTTTCATGAATCAGACAATGACCAAATGGTTACACAAAACGTGATAATGCAGATACACCATCACACAGCACAGAGAATAGAGTCGCTAATTTTGGCTTGGATCAAATTATGGCAGTCTGCTACAACTTAATGAATCGAACAAACAACTTAACGAAAGAATCAAACAGTCGAATGAAAACCATGACAGGTCGTTCAAAAAAAATAATGAAAAACTTGACACCTCTATTGAACAGCTTACTGAACAGATTACAGCCGTTGCGAAACAACGTAATGAAACTAAAAAACAACTACATAAGGAAATTAAGGCCTGTACCAGGAATAATAGTGAAGAGATATGCAATACACATGCTGCCACAACTAAATTACTTAGAGATGAAATCAGTGCAGTCGCTAAACAATGTTCAGAAAACGCAACACAGTTACGCGACTAGTTTAAATTAATGTCAACAGAACTTTCACGCACTCTGGATGCGAAAGTCGACAAGAAATTTGAACAACAGAACAGCCAATTGGACGAACGTTTTACTCACCACCTAAAAAAAATGAAATGCGTTACCGTAAATTCATACAGGAACAGAACAAAGTAAAGAAACAACCCATGGAAATAATTACTACACAGAGACAGGAAGACAAGCGTAAGTTGTTTGCGAAAGCAAAAACATACGTAGACACCAACATTGCGACAGTATCAGACGAAATCAATTCTATTAAACAGTTGAACACTGAATTGCATGGTGAAATCTCCGATCTAAAAACAAAAACACACACTGATATTCAGACTTTGGAAAATAAGTACACAGTAGACTGTCAGACAGTGACCAACAGACATGAACAATTAGACTTAATACAGGATCCTGATGCCATTAAAATAGACATTAAGAAATTGAACAAAACCACACGTAAAATGCAAAACCAAATTAATGCTTGTGACACTAAAAAGATCAGGTAAAAGCACTGACTGAAGAATATGATTGACGTTATCGAAAATAACAATGACACCAAATCAGACGATACGTCACCGATATCGTTCAATCAAACACCCGAATTCCAAAACTTTGAGCAGACAATCAGTGAGATATGTTCGTCCAACAATACATTGAGTAGAAAATTGTCATCTTTACAGCATAAAGTGACAGAAAATAAAAATGTTTCACCCTCTAACACATCACAGCATATGCCACATTCTGAACATTTGTCACACTCAAACAGCCAGTATACCTTACGTAATTTACAGAGAGTACGTGACTTAGATTCCGAACAGTCACAGACGAACAGATTATCATGCAATCCTGAACCTGTTCAGAGATTGAGGGACGATAACTTTGATTACAAGCACTTTCTATCCGTTAGGAAATTTAAAAATGACACAACACAGAATCACACTTTGGATTGTATACAACAATTTAGCTTTGCGTTTCCACCAACTTGGTCCGCAACACACAAACTGGAATTTATTTGCAGTTTTTTGGAATGCGAACCGGCAACTCGTATGAGACAGATCGTGAGACGATGTTATTCGGTAGGAGAATTTCAGAACGCATTTCTGTCAGCGTA
The DNA here is from genome assembly GCF_021461385.2 of Schistocerca piceifrons. NCBI lineage: Eukaryota > Metazoa > Arthropoda > Insecta > Orthoptera > Acrididae > Schistocerca > Schistocerca piceifrons. The sequence continues at coordinate 303,901,953 of NC_060138.1, forward strand.
TTGGTCGAAGACGACACCGCGGAATCAAGGATCAGTTAATTAGCTTACCGAATTATGAGAACTCAAATTTTCTCACTGTCACGCAATTTTTTGAACACGTGGTACAACAAAACCAATATTTATGTGAGCCGTACAGTGAATCAGCACTTATTCGATTATATATTTCAAAATTACCACAATCGCTGAGTATCACTTTTAACAGGACCACAGAAAGAAAATATTTCGGCATTTAGAGATCTGTTACAGCTTTTGGAAGTTCAGCAATCAGACTATTCCTTTATAAACAAAAATGTTCACATCATAACCAAGGCCAACAATCATACAGAAATTACGATCAGCCACGCTATTTTAATAGCAAAGGTGATAGACGCTCCAGGAATGACAACCACCAGAACATTAATAACAGACGAAAATTTAATTATCAGTATCATCAAAATTATCAGAAACAGCAAACACATTTTGGCAACAATAGAGGCTTTTCCCCACAATAGCAACAAAACCAGCCGATTAGCATACCTAACCAACAATATAATGTGCAATGTCAACCAGGCTTTAATGTTTCGCCGCCTACACGTAAAGCGTCGGCTCCGCCAAACAGTAACGCACAGCAACAATGATATCACTATGTACAGAAGACACATCATTTCAACTCATATCACAACGCGCCGTATAGTAATGACTATCATGACAGAAGTAAAAGAAATGAACACAGTTTTCAGCGTCCATTTAATAACAGTCGGTCTTATCAGCAGCAGAGTCATCCACAACAACAGATTATCATGAATGAACCAGACAGTCGATATCATCCTGATCCTAATACGTCAGGACGAGATAAAAGAACACTACAAATAGTCGGAATGCCACAGCATCCTCCTGCAAATTACAGCACGTCAGAAAGAATTTGACTATATGCAGCAGAGATTGCATCTTCCAGCAACATAAGTAATACTTTTGACAAACTGAATCTGGTTCACGAAAATGTCATTACTTCTGACGACATCCGAGACACACTTTTACATGAAAAACCAGTTATTCAAAAAACCGTTTCCAACCCTGTTATTGAAGTAAAGATTGGATCATCCACCTTTTCAGCATTAATCGATTCTGGATCCCCTATGTCAGTTATAAATGAAAAAACTTTCAACGAGAGTAACAAAGAGAACACCTATCCTACGTTACCATTAGGCAAAACTAAAGTAAAAGGAGCAGTATCTGGTAAAGGAGTAGATGTAAAATTACAGACACACTTATCATTTTGTATTGCAGGTCACACGTTCCACACAAATTTTTGGATTGGTCCGTTATTGACAACAGACGTTATTTTTGGGTACGAACTTTTTTGTAAAACACGACGCAATTATTGACTTTCGAAATTCTTATTTAATGTTAAGGGATTAAAAGGTACAGTTGGCATTAGAATTTCAGCACGCTTTATTGCGGAAGAACAGGCAATTAACCGGACAGAGGTCATTTCTATATCGCGCAACATAGACTGTCATTCCACATTGTTCACAGATACGTATGTACACAACTACAATACACGAGACGAAGCCGACTATAACGTTATGCAAATGATTTCTGATAAAGTAAAACAAAGCAACGCAAATACAGATGACGAACGTACTCAACAACGCAAAATTTTTTTATAGCAAGCTACATTTTTTGACAACATATCTGGTACTATGTTCCGGTTCTGCGTATGAATATCAAGTTAAACAGTACGACACATTTAAAGCCAAACATTATCCCATTCCATATATTCACAGAGAACAAGTTAAGAAAGAATTACAAGCTATACTAGACCAAGGAATTATTGAATCTCCAGTTAGTCCGTACATAAACCAGCTCCATATTATTAAGAAAAAGGATGGATCACTTCGCCTCATACTTGATTCGCATGTCAAAAACATTATTATCAATGAAACTGATCGCCCACAGACACTAGAAGAACTTCTACAGAAATTTCTTGGTACTGCTGTTTATTCTACATAAGATTTTTTGGCAAATTCAGCTCCATCCGTACTGCAGAAAGTAACAGCATTTCTCTGTTTTGGTGATTGTTATCAATTTTGCAAATTACCTTTCGGTTTAACAATTTCTTCAGCAGCATTTATTCGCGGTTTGAATATTATACTTCCGACAGAACTTAAAGACAGGATCACAACTTATGTAGACGACATCCTTATCGCAGAAGCTAACTGGTCTGAACACAATTTGATTCTTGAACAATTGTTGCAGACGTTTTGGGCACAAGGACTCACAGTTAATCATAGCAAATCGCACTTTGGCAAAACTTCCATTAAATTTCTTGGCCATATAGCTTCAACAAAAGGCATCGCGCCTGACCCGGTAAAACATCAAGCTTTACGTGACATTACTGTTCCAACGACGAAGAAACAACTACGCAGCTTTCTAGGATTAATTAACTTTTTCAGTAAATTTATTCATTACTCTGCCTTGGAAACCCCTAGATTATGCCAATTGACGGGTAAAATCGCTATTTGGTCCTGGAATAGCCAAGCTCAGTCTGAGTTTGTTAATCTGAAACATGCCTTGTTGAACGCAATTCTTTTGTGACATCCATATCGTACCAGAAATTTTTCCATTGCCACGGACAGTTCTAACACCGCTGTAGGCGTACACATTTTTCAGGAAATTGAAGAAGACAGTAATACAGTAGTTAAAAACATCATATTTGCAAGTTGCATTCTGTCACCTGCAGAACGCAATTAATCTGTTACAGAACTTGAAACATTATGTATTGTATGGGCATTTACCAGATTTAGGCATTATCTTGGTGGAAGACATACTACCGTTTGTACAGATCACAGAGCTATACAGTTTTTACTTTACGTTAGTTTTACACAGGCTAAGCAGATGGAACCTTTATTTACAGGAGTTTAATTTTACAATTTTTCACATTCCCGGTACACAAAATATCGTAGCAGACGCACTATCCCGTTCTCTCAGCAACAATCTGCAAGACATCGCAACCGGCTTCTGCCAAGTAAATTTTAGCTTCATGTACATTCAACAAGTTGCATTTGAAAATTTCATTTCGTCGTCATTACGAGACATAGCACAAGAGCAGAGCAAGGACAACGTATGGAAAGAAATTAAACACCTTGGGCAAGATTGGAATAACGTTACTCTTAGAAATAATTATACTTTACGCAACAACATTCTGTTTCGTCGCTGTCACACTGACAGCAACAACTGATTATTATGTATTTTAGACGAGCTTGTTAACAAATTAATTTGGTATACTTATTTAAGTTACGCACATTATGGAGCCAGAAAATATTTTCTTACACTGTGACAGAACTGTTATTTTTCCAACATCGAGAAACGTATTCGGCGAGTTTCAGCGTCATGTAAAATCTGCCAGAAAGATAAATCAGACACGAGTTCACATAATCCTCCGTTACATCCCATTGCACCCATTAAATTGAGACATATGGCCGCTGTAGACAGTTTTGGACCGATTCTCAGATATAATAGAGGTTTTTGTTAAGTCTTTGTCGCTGTTGAGCTCACTTCGAAATTTGTTACCTTCACTCCGTTACGCAAAGCTTCTGCTAAATCTATTTCCAATGCATTTGTAAAAAATTTTCTCTTTCGTGTAGGGCATGTATTGAAAGTAATTTCCGACAATGGACCACAATTTCGATCTTCGATATGGACATGTATGTTACGAGCTAGAAACATTTCTCCGATCTATATACACAGGTATCACGCTTCTTCGAACCCTTTTGAACGATTGATGAAAGAAATTGATAAACTATGTATAATATACTGCCATAAAAAACATATTGATTGGGACACACACATACTTTCATTCCAGGATGTAATTACCTCCATACCACACGAATCTTTTAGGCTATCTCTAACTGTTATACTGAAAAATGTTAAACCATCCAACAAAATTAAAGAATTAGTTTCTTTTCCTACATCTCGTTGACTACGCAGCCATGAAATAATTGACACTGCGCTCAACAACATCAAACGTGCCGCAGACCGCCGGAGAAGACAACAAAAGCAGGTTTGTACCCGCCGTGAATTTCACATTGGACTGAAGATATTAGTATGCACACACTATTTATCCAACAGAGGAAAGAGTAGATGCAGTAAATTTGAGCTTCTATACGCTGGACCATATAGAATTCGCATAATTCCTCACCTGAATGTAGTACATGTCGAAACTTTGAGAACCAGAAAAACCAAGGGCAATTGCCATATTCCCAATATTAAACCCTTTATTGAATAGACATACTTTATGACTTGTCACACTGTAATGCCATTTGCAGATATTTATATGAACACTTATTAATGATGATCATATTTTTTCTTGGCAACTGCCCGGCAAGATAAGGTTAGCAGGTCGCTTTTCTTGTCGTTATACCTCAGACCACGCACATTTTTCAGTTCTTTTGATGTGCATATAATGGTTTTCCTGTCGAATGTAGAATTGTCTCTGTATGCACTATGAAATCTTTAAGATATAAAAAACACCAGTTGAATTTGAAATTTTGCCTTATGATATCACAATATCTTGACTATTCTACAATTTTTTGCTACTACATTATGATATTGTGTGTACATTCTTAAGCTTGACAATTGTCTATGGTTTTGATCTAATACGTTTTCTGTCATGCTATGCTGTATGCTTAGTCATATCACTAGAAACGAGTTTTCATTTAATGGGTATATGAATTAAATCCCAGATATTAATCCATATTCATCATTTTCAGAAAGCAATACCGTGTAAAAGAAATAAATTAAACAATCACAGTGGTTTACTATGAAATGGAAATTTTACCATCAGAATGAAAGAAAGGGAATGCAATACTTTGTCATGAAAAGTAAATAGATCGGAATTAAGAAGTACTAATAAGAATATACTATACACACCGTATGATAGCAGTCTTGACTAATTATTTTTCTTTCAGAAAATGAGGCGATTGTAGCAGGCTGTCGGACAAAACTACACATCATAATTATAGTGATGAAATATGCTAGAAGTAAGAAACTCTGTAATATATGAAATAATGAATGATAATGAATAGTTATATGAAGAAAATGGTAATACGAATAATGAAGCTTTTCTTTGCTTATGATGATAATGATGAAGTTTATATATTTTCAAATTGTTAAGAGATGCTATGTAATTATTTGCGTATTTGTTGAAGTTCTTTTTGACAGTATGTCATATGTCGCATAGTATAATGACTGAATGTTTTGGGAAAGACATACATATTAAGTACCCATTTCATTACGTGCTAATTCGAAGTTTACTACTTTTCAGCATGTAACGTATCTTCTCTGTTATGATATTGTTGTTTTGTGTTATTGTAGTTGTGGAGATATGAAATTATTGTAGCAGTTTGCATAGTCAGCCGTACTTCGGAAGGTTTGACATTAAATGGAGTCTGATACTTGCGTGAAGTGGGATTTGCGGCATAAACAAAAATTAATTGCGGAGATTCAATCCGCTGAATATCAACAGAAAAGCCTTAGAACAATGCGCACGACTGACTAGACACATTCAGAGGGTACGTACATTCGCGTGCGAGTGGTTGCGGTCTGATGAGAAAGATCGATCTTAATTTTTTTTCGTAAATTAATTACGTCGTAACACACTCGAAGATTGCGAACGTGTACGTTCTATCATTCCCCGTGGCCTGGGTAAAAGAATTGCAATCATATAAATTTAAGAATATTTCTTTTCTATCGGACTCCTATTTTTATACGAAAATGAAGATTGCAGGTTCTGAATGTCTCGGCAAAAGCACATCGGAATTAATCTTAGCGGCCACCAAAGGAAACTAGTGAGCACAATCACGTACCTCTATTGTTGAGCAGCGGCGTCTTGAAGATCGTCGCCTGCATATAAACTTCGCCTTCTCGAATTAGCGGAATAATTTGTCCTCCATTGGTATGGGATTTAGGCTTGATCTTGACAGAAATTAGAAACACATTTTTCATCATTTAACACCTTCATTTAACACACACATAGACATTAAATCATACAATATGTCTTTACGCCAGCACATCAGAACAAAAAGTAGTTAATACTATAAGTAATAAAAGAATCTCGAAATTTGTCTATCAAGGATAAAACAGTTATTCAGAGTATTCCTCTGATATGACAGTAGAAATAATTTTCTTCTTGTATCTTTGAGATTAATTTACGACTTTTTTAGTTCCTTTTCATCGCCCCCTTGGGCGAATTGTCCGAAGAAATGTCAATTTTCCCGGCAATGAGCGCAAACACTTAACACTTGACTGTTATACGCACGTAATGGGGCTGCACGGTCAGTGTCTTTCTTCCCATATCTTCATTCTACATACATGGTTTTGATGCCAGTTATGACACATGGCAATGAGGAAAAAAACGTATACATTAGGATATACAGATCACTCGTAAAACACACATAAACTTACATACTATACACACAAAATCTTTAACATTGTATTTACATCGTATTTCACATAACATCATCACATCTGGATAAATATACACAGAATTGTTACATACTCCTTTTACCTTCTTTCTCTTCTTTTCTTTTTTTTATGTCGTACAGTATGCACAAAATTATTTTATTATCTCTTTATACATTGCATTATACAAGGCTATTACATTGTTTTATACACAATATTTCGCTGTATAAACAGCCTTCTCGTTCGCATGTTGGCAATAAAATTAATTTTTCGTAAGCCTTTGTCTCTTGAGTAAAACAATTTTACAGGGAAGTCACATATTTCATACGGATCTAGGGTGTGGGGCTAGCAGAAGTGTCTGGGGCAGCAAGGGGCGTTACTTCTTGCTTAGAGTTGCTTGTGATTTCCACTACTTCCCTCTTCTACGCCAGAATCTGCTTAGTGACACCCTTTTCGTATTCTACTGTTGTCTCGTCATGGGTAATATAAACATGTAACAAATAAAAATTCACATGGATTAGTACTTAATATGCGTTGTTCAAAGGTAACGTGGGACGTGAATCATGAGCTGTGGTAGTCAGACTTTATTTAGTGTGTCAGGAAACTGTTTTTCTACATGTCCTGGCACTTTGTTGGGTGTCCATTTAAACGTAGATGTTGCTTTGCATTTAAATTGTCCTCCTATGTTACGCCGTTAGCCAATAATGCGTCAGAAACGCATAAATGCAGACGCAACAAGCAGTTTGATGGCGCACAGCGCGCCGTTTGAAGCTCAGCAGTTACGTGGGCCAACCGCCGTAAAGCGATGCCGCGCGTCCCGGTCCATACTTTTCGGTGTCTCGTGCGGTGTTCGCACAGTTTGCGAAAAACCAACCGCATTTGTTTCAACTAGCCGTACACCTTGGCTGTGGGAAGGGACCACTGGTTTCCTTCTAAGTTCACTGCACAAAAGGTAAATACTGCACTTCACTATTTGGCTTGCAACGGCGCATTGTCCTATATACTGCACAAACACTCGTACCATTGCAGGCTTCCTCGATTCACTATATCTCTTTTACCTCGAAAAAAAAAAGGTTCCCGATATGAAACGTATTTTCACTTGTCTATTTTCGTATAGCTCACAGGTCACTGACACTGAATAAATAATTGTTACTGGGTAAATATACACTGTCCTGTTCATTATCCAGTTCGTTCCGAAACAAAACTGTAGCTCATCGTACCACTAGCTTGTCTTTTATGATAATTGCCCACTTTCGTTATTTGTTTCTGTGTTTCTATACGGAACTATGTCGGCATACTTTTTGCTCACAACATTTTATTACATAAATTGGTAGGTGATTGTGTTCTCAGAGAGTACGTGCCTCTAATACTATATTTCGCGGTCGCGACACTGTCTGACATCTCATAGAGCACATAGAGCATTGGAGAACACGCTTGAGAACAACAGCACTTTCTAACTTTATGTCGTACTACTGATGCACTTATGTATTGAAGTGACAACACTAGGACATGAACGCACTATAAGTGCTTTTAGAAGTTGTTTCGAAATGAGGCAAAATCTGTTCATTTTCTACCCGCGAGGTACTATGTGAGGGTGGGGGGGGGGGATTTTTTCATCCTTTCGTCACCCAAGTTTGTGACAAAGCATGGTACACATATCATAAACAAACAAATAATAAAAAATTAGAAATAAGAAAATACATACATAAATAAATCACTATACTTAAATTGCTAGGTATTACAAACAACAGATTAATAATGAAGCTTGGCTGCTGTGCGCTACTGCCTCTAAAGTCTGTGCTTGCGCATATGGTGTTTCTTTGCGTTCATGTTTATGTTACTTTTTCCTTCCATCAAATATCTTCTGCTCAGATTGGACAAAATATTATAAACGTAGCAATAAAAAGTGTACTGCATCTCTCTGAAGTCAGCATACATCCTTAGTGCTTCCATACCGAACAAATAGATTATTAAAATCCTCTGGCGTTACTTAGTGTCACTTAGTGTATTTCTCAGTGATCTTGGTAATGTTTTATTACCTCAATCGTCAGTCATAGTGACATTAGTGGCTTTTCTCCGCCGATTGAAGTCTCGCAGTATCTCGCCGAGCGCCACGTGTAAATAATTGTGTTCGTTTCGGCGTTACCTCATTTTTTCGGCTGGCTGGTTTCCTGTAACTCACCTTGTGCATACTCCTTTATTTAGTTATAAGACACGGTGTTATGTTTGCCTCAGTTAACATTCTCAAATCGTATCTCAACATCGCATTCAACCATGTAGTCATTCTTTCATGTGGTCTTCAGTCCTGAGACTGATTTGATGCAGCTCTCCATGCTACTCTATCCTGTGCAAGCTTCTTCATCTCCCATTACCTACTGCAACCTACATCCTTCTGAATCTCCTTAGTGTATTCATCTCTTGGTCTCCCTCTACGATTTTTACCCTCCACGCTGCCCTACAATACTGAATTGGTGATCCCTTGATGCCTCAGAACATGTCCTACCAACCGATCCCTTTTTCTAGTCAAGTTGTGCCACAAACTTCTCTGCTTCTGAATTCTATTCAATACCTCCTTATTAGTTTTGTGATCCATCCATCTATCCTTCAGCTATCTTCTGTAGCACCACATTTCAAAAGCTTCTATTCTCTTCTTGTCCAAACTATTTATCGTCCATGTTTCACTTCCATACAGGGCTACACTCCATACAAATACTTTCAGAAATGACTTCCAGACACTTAAATCTATACTCGATGTCAACAAATTTCTCTTCTTCAGAAACGCTTTCCTTGCCATTGCCAGTCTACATTTTATATCCTCTCTACTTCGACCATCAACAGTTATTTTGCTCCCCAAATAGCGAAATTCCTTTCCTACTTTAAGTGTCTCATTCCCTAATCTAATTCCCTCAGCATCAACCGACTTAATTCGACTACATTCCATTATCCTCGTTTTGCTTTTGTTGTTCATCTTATACCTTCCTTTCAAGACACTATCCATTCCATTCAACTGCTCTTCCTAGTCCTGTGCTGTCTCTGACAGAATTACAATGTCATCGGCGAACCTCAAAGTTTTTATCTCTTCTCCATGGATTTTAATACCTACTCCGAATTTTTCTTTTGTTTCCTTCACTGCTTGCTCAATATACATATTGAATAACATCGGGGAGAGACTACACTGCTTCCCTTTCATGTCCCTCGACTCTTATAACTGCCATCTGGTTTCTGTACAAATTGTAAATGGCGTTTCACTCCCTGTATTTTACCCCTGCCACCTTCAGAATTTGAAAGAGCGTATTCCAGTCAACATTGTCAAAAGCTTTCTCTAAGTTTACAAATGCTAGAAACGTAGGTTTGCCTTTCCTTACTCTAGCTTCTAAGATAAGTCGTAGGGTCAGTATTATGAAACGTCCCCTTAGAAAAATTGTACATGACTGTGCTTAAACTGACACACAATATTTTTAGCGCAACGCAATCTGACTTTCAAAAATCCCTACAAAAGATTGGCCCTGACTAACATTAACCTATACCTTTCACAAATCACTTACCTCACCAAAAATCACCGAGTGAGGTGGCGCAGTGGTTAGCACACTGGACTCGCATTCGGGAGGACGACGGTTCAATCCCGTCTCCAGCCATCCTGATTTAGGTTTTCCGTGATTTTCCTAAATCGTTTCAGGCAAATGCCGGGATGGTTCCTTTGAAAGGGCACGGCCGATTTCCTTCCCAATCCTTCCCTAACACGAGCTTGCGCTCCGTCTCTAATGACCTCATTGTCGACGGGACGTTAAACACTCACCACCACCACCATCACCAAAAATCTTCGTTACTCGAACTACTGCAATACAGCGAGCGCCACTACAGCCAGCAAAATAAAAGGTTCAAACTACTGAAAGCACTAACTACTAATAGGCATAGTTAGCAAATGAAAGATTTTGATAGAGAACAAACAATGTATTTACCTCAATAGTGTTCAAAAGTCATAATGTATATAGCAGTTCATGACATCCAGTCTTACAAATTTAAAAACTCCGCCATCTCTCTCCCCACATCCACCACTGCTAGCGGCTCACCTCCAACTGCGCAACGCTACGCGCTGGTAACATCCAGCTGCCCAACACTACAATGGCAGACAAGAATGCAAACTAGCCACAGACTGCACACAGCACAGCCAGTGATTTTCATACAGAGCGCTACGTGGCATAACCAGTAAGAAAACATAAACAGCCTACTTACATAGCCCCCATGCTCCCCACAAAAAATTTTACAAACTGTTTTGGGCACTGGCCAATACATATTTGTTAACATTTTTTCACAATTACAATAACAAGGAAATCAAATGCACACACTTATTGATACAATGTTGGTCAAAAGCTAAAATTTTCTCACAGTCCATAAAGACAGTTCTGTTCAATCATCACAGTAAAATAGCAGTCTTTTTCTCAAAGTCTGAGCAGTAAAAGAAAATGCACACCGAAGTAATGGATTTCCATTCAGTCTTGAAGTAGTGTTGTCCTTCCAACGGAAAGACAGTGCTGACTTTCGACATGCAGACAAGTAACGGGCCACAACAGAGCAAACCCACAGCAGAGTCAGTCGAAGTTTTGAAGAATATTGGTAGGTAGGTCATCACCGTAGTCCTGGTACGGAGTATGGTATTAGTGGGCCACCAGAGGTGCAGACCCACTGCAGTCCTTGTAGAAGTAATGGTATTTGTGGGTCTTCAAAGGTGCAGACCCACTGTAGCCCTTGTAGAGACTGCCAGCAGCAATCTGTTGCGACTGTGCAGGTGCACAATCACCATCGAAGAGTCTTGCGGAGAATATAGCAAGTCCATTAACCAACACTTGTGCACTCACAAAGTTTTTGGAATTGTCCTTAGAACCAGCAATGCTGTTATCCAGTCCCTTGCTGAATTATTAACGCACATGCAAACACTAACAGTCCCAACTTCTCACATATTGTGCATTACTATGACCAACAGAAACGTGTGCAGTGAAATTTAACTTAATTTGAAGAACTGGTGTCTATATTATTATAAATTTACAACATAAGAATACAATTACAAAGGTACAAAAAACATCATTAAAGAACATAATAGTACAGATAACATTTGAAGTAATACAGGCTTTACAAAAGAATAGAAATACACATATACATCAGTGTTACAGGAATTATGACATAAGTAAATAAATAAAATAATTAGAATAGTTCTTGAAACATTAATTTCACACAAGATCATTAAAACAAAACAGAGTAAATAATGTCTAAACATCTTTACGAAGAAAATAACATAGCATTTGAAAAATTCTACAACATAAATCTTATTAGATAAACACATAAAGACTGGAAAAACACAAATATACAAGAGTACACAAACACATAGCAGAATAACACAGGGGGAAAGGACAGGGTTTGTTTTCGGTGTAACATTTGGTACTGCAGTATTTTGCAAACAAAACCTTGTTTTTCTTGGAGATCTCCCTTCGTTCATCATTATTCCCAAAAAGTCCTGTCTATACCTGCTTTCTGTACTTTTTCGTATAACTTCTCAATGCATTTCTTCCAATTCATCGCAACTCATTCTCTTATATAGTCTACCCCCTCTTAAGCTAACTTAAATCTACTGAGCTCAGATGCTAAACTAAGGGACGAGGCAATGCAGCAGCATAAAACAATTAATACAAACAGCAATGAAAAAAATGGAAATTGTCAAAGCAAGCTGCAGTAATCTAAATTACCAAGCAATGCAACATTACAACTAATATGAGCCAATGTGCAGCAACAAGAAAAATAAATCAGTAGTAAAACTAGCTTAACAGAGTAATACAAAGTGAAATTTAGTAGCACTATGCCTGGCAAACAGCAGCAGCAAATGTAATAACTTAAATCTAAACATGACAAAGCTCAAGCAAAAAAAAATATTACACTAAAGATTACCAAGTACTTGAAAAGAAAATTCTGAATGCAATTCCTGTGAAGGGAAATGTCTTTTTGTGCTCCTTCGTTTTTTTGAAGTACATCATAAAGTTATTCTTTACTGGGTCTGTAGGCATAAAATATTTATATTCTTCTTCTTCTTCTTCTTCGCGGATGGATCACTTAGGACCACGCGTAATCAACATTTGTTGGCCTTCCCTTTCGCCCATTATTCCTTCATAAACAACGAATGGGCTAGCTTTCGTTGCATAGACCATGTATCTCGGTTAGTTTTTCTCTCTTCTTCCTCAAAACCCTGTGTGTTTGTGATTTTTCTGATTTCATTTCTATCATGTAGAATTGGAGACCTTAATTCTCTCAGGTCTTTTTCCGTCTGTTTGTACCAGTTCGGTCTTGTAGTTTTGTTCTTTAAAAATGTATGGATTTTGTGCGTTAACCTGTTTGAGTCCATTCTTTCTAAGTGCCCCATAAATTGGATTCTTCTCATGCGCATTGTGTCTGTTATTTTGGAGATATTTTTATATATTTCTGCATTGGGTTTTGGATAATGTACCCCATCTTTAGTTCTTGGTCCTAGGATTTTCCTCATTATCTTACGTTCTTTCACTTCTAATTCCTCTTTTAGTGTTCCGTGTTGAAGGTTTAGTGTCTCAGATGCGTAGAGAGCTTCGGGTCTAATTACTGTTGTGTAGTGTCGTATTTTGCAGTTCCACGAGAGACTCTTTTTGTTGTAAATGTTTTTTGTTAACTGAAACGCCATCTCCATTTTCTGGACTCTTGATCTGACAGATTTCTTTTCATTACAATTTTCTGCAATCCATTCACCTAAATATATAAATTCTTTTACTCGAGAGATGTAGTTATTACCAATTTTGAGATCAGATGATGCATCTTTGACGTCAGTCATAAATTTTGTCTTTTCAAATGAAATTTGTAATCCTATTTTAGCTGCCTGTTCTTGTAATAATTCTAGCTGTTTCTCTGCATCAGTAATGTCTTGTGCGATCAGTGTCACGTCATCAGCAAATGCTAAACAGTGTAATTCTATGCCCTTATGTCTTGGTCCCAGTCTGTGTGCTGGTGCACCCACATTTTTCCATTCTCTAACAACTTTTTCAAGAGCACAATTGAAGAGCACTGGGGACAGTACATCACCTTGTCGGCCTCCTGTGTCTATTTCAAATTCTGTGCTCAATTCTCCCATAAATTTTACTTTGGATTTGGTCTCCGTGAGTGTTTCTTTTATGATGTTTGTTGTCTTTTGATCTAGTCCAAATTCTGCTAATACTTCAAAAAGAGATTCTCGGTCTATACTGTCATATGCTTTTTTAAAGTCGAAAAACGTGATGACATAACTTTTGTTTGAAGTACTATGTAAATATTTCACTGAGTTTTTCAAGTTAAGGATTTGTTCTACGCAAGATCGACCTTTTCTGAACCCACCTTGGTATTCGCCTAGTTTTTAATCCAGCTGAGGTTCTGCGCGGTTTAGTAGGGCTTTAGACAGAATTTTGTATGTTATTGACAATAAAGAGATTCCACGATAGTTGTTGGGGTCTGTTTTACTTCCTTTTTTGTACGGAGGATGTATGATTGCAGTCTTCCAATCTGTGGGGATTTTTTCAGTTTTCCAGATTTCATGTATAATTTCTTTGAGTTTTGCAATAAGATTTCCTCCTGCATTTTTCCATAATTCTGCGATGATTTGGTCTTCTCCTGATGCTTTGTTATTTTTCAGTGACTGAATTATCTCTTTAATCTCTTGTAAACTTGGTGGCTTCGAGTCTGGGTTTCGTTGTGTACGATGGAACTCAAATTTTTCTGCAGGCTTTTCACAATTCAGTAATTTAGAAAAGTATTTTGCAAGAATTTCACAGTTTTCGGTGTTGGTATGAGCAATTTCCCCATGGTCATTTTTGAACTGGAGTGATGGAGGAGAGTACTTTGTTAATTTTTGTTTGAATACTCTGTAGAAATCTCGGGAATTGTTTTTCTTGAAATCATTTTCTATGTCTTGCAATTTTTTGTTTTCATATTGTTTACAGACTGTTCGTATTGCTTTTGTGACTGTTTTCCTGGTATCTTTGAGATCTTGCAGGGTCTTTTGATTTTTGTTGCACAACCAATTTTGCCACGCCTGTTGTCTGAGATTTATCAGTTGGTCACACTCATCTGTCCACCATGGGTGTTTACGTGTTCTTGTTTGCGGTGCTACAGTTTCAGCTGCATTTAAAAGTCCTGCTTGCAGTTGTTGCCAATTTTGTGGTTTTAAATTTTGCGTTTCTTTTGTAATTGTTCATTGCCATTTATCTTTTGTACATCATATTTACGGTGTGGAGATTTCTTAGTGAATTTTCTTTTTTCTGGAATGACATCTAGGCAGAATTTTGTTGGGTAATGGTCGGAATCTAGGTCTAGTCCATTAAGGACTTTAAGTTTCATGATTTCTACTGTATTTACGCGGGAGATCATTACATGATCCAACTGATATTCACCTAGTAATGGTTTAGGTGAGATCCAAGTTTTCGTTTTCGAGGCTCTTTTCTTGAAAAATGTTGATTTGAAAAATAGGTCATGGTTTTTGCAGATTTCAATGAGTCGCATGCCATTCTGGTTGGTCTGTGTATGCCCTGACCATTTACCTACCCAATATCGATATTTCTTTTCTTTACCGATTTGTGCATTGAAATCGCCCATAAGGATTTTGACATGGTTATTTGGGATTTTTTGGAGAATATTATCTAATTGGTTCCAGAATTCTTCTACTTCTTCTATTTTGTTTTTGTTAGTGATGTTAGTTGGTACATGTCCATTGATTAGGGTGTATATCTCATTAGCTGATTTTATTGTCATCGTGGAGAGCCGACCCGAGTAAGATTTGAAAGTTGCGACTGAATCAAGTATTGATGTAGCTACTATAAATCCAGTTCCAAATTGTGGACAATTTGCCATGGCTCGTTTTCCAGGTTTTCCTTTGTATATCCTGTATCCTTCCGAACCAAAAGGATTTTCATCTGTATATCATGATTCCTGAAATGCAATAATTTTGATTTTACGTTCTCTGGATTTGTCCAGGATGTTTTTTAGTTTTCCCATTTTTAAGAGAGAATTTACATCAAATGTCATTAGCCAAATTCTAGATTTTGGTTTGATTTTGTTATCACGGGGTTTTGAGGTACTCCAATTTACCTCCATGCACACTTCTGTGGTCTCCCCAGAATCCGAATAGACCACTTGTGGTTTTTCAACCGTGGGATTTGACCCACTGGGGTAATTTGTCTTTGAAGGTGCTGTATCCATGTTGATTTAATTGGACTGGGTTTGTGACTGAAATTGAGATTTCAGTCTGGTTAAGCTCAGAGTTCCACTTCTGAGTTTTATAGATCAGCCGCCACTAACATAAGGAACAGACACTGTAGGGTTACCGCCACTAATCTGTGGAACCGTCGTGCCCTTTGTCCAAATAACCTTGGACGATAGCTTTTATAGTATCCCAAAAAGCAAGGTTGCCTCTTCCGCCAGTTCCGCCGTACCGATGATCTTCATCTCCGCCTTCGCTGCCGTTGAGGACTTCACCGTGTCCCTGGCAAGGGGCCCTCACGAGGTACTATCACCCGGGCCAGGTGAACCAAGGATTTTTTATGAGGTGTTACTCCTCCCCCTCCTCCTTTTTCAACTGGGCTTGGGACCGGCTATTTATATTAGTATATCTATAAAATTTTATTTTAACCAATGCTGCAGGGCAGCTAGAAACTAGATATTAAACAAATTGAGCAATCTCTCAACTAGAAAGACAATAGATGTAAAAATGTATCTCATCATTTCATTAGGCATTTTAGTAATTTTCATAAATTAAGAGCTTCACAGTGTAATCATATGTTTTCAAGTTTGAGCGTGTCATATTTGCGATGCTTTCGACAAGGAAATGTCAATAGCGAGGATAATGGCTTCTTTTCTTTTTTTTCTACCTGTGCCTCTGAAAAGCCACACACTAATGGCTTTTTCTCCAGGCGTCTGACATAGATGGCCACTCATGACGCATTACGTCAAGGTCACTTGGCTTTCTTACCGAAATATTTACGACACGAGTTTGCACTACAGTGGCAGTCTCATATAAAAAATTTCACAGGTCGAGAATTTGCGTTGCAAATGCGTAGAAACAAAATCCTATGAATATAACAGTGTGCAAAAAGTTTTCATCGGCATTGTGATACATTCGCACATTTACACACATTTCATAACTCTTAAAGTACGATTCTTGGTTTCCAACATCCTTTTCCACAAATCAGAGTCCCTAACCACTACTCATTATTCATATACGTATTCGTCGACACTTCTTCAATATTTAATCATAATAAATACGTAGCATAATCAAATTCCTCATATACGGTAGCATCATATTACTGATCATAAACATACCTCAACAGCATAATACACATCGTCATCATGAAAATAACATCATAACATCTCAGTCAAATATCAAAAACGTCGTAGCTTTCTGCAATAATGTCAAAACCTAAAAAAAATTCTCTGCTCATTTCAGTAGTGTCATCTACCTCAAACGTACTTTAAAAATCATGGTCCCTTACCAAATACATCATTCAAAGCTCTCATAGTGTCACAATGGTTCCAAAATGTATGAACAGTTCACAAAGTACAGACGAAATACAAATACATAAGTGTGAAGTTATCCAACTGTGTAATTACATAAACATCTGTCACTGATGTAGTAAAATAAACGCTTGTCTCTTCCAGTTAAATGATCAGATAGCCGTGTAATTTATGTGTTAGAGAAATATGGTATCGATGCGTAAAGTTGTATAAGCAAATACCATATTAGCTAGGGCTCCTTGTGCTTGCCATACACATGGTACACAAAAGAAGCGTGTACCCCCCTGAGGATTAATGCAATTATACCCTCAGGTGTTACAGATTAGAGCAATGGAATGAAATGTATCATGGAAAACTTTCTTTGTAATTCAAAAATCTTGAAAAATAAATAGCTTAAGCACAAAATTAATCTCTCAAATGCGTGTCCTGTAGCGCTAAATGTGCGTCTTGCTGTAAGATAATTCTGTGGAAATGTCGTAGTTATCGTCCTCTGTAAGCAAAGTTCTGCTGAAGTCAATGTACTTACCTCATCATAACCGAAAGTGAAATGCTTTATGTATAGATATCGTAGTTATTACGTACCTTACCATGATCAAGAAAGTACTAAAACGTAATGTATTGTTGTGCTACGGAAAAGGCTATCTCATTGTAGCTATACCACAAAAGTTACTACTAAAACATGTTTCACTTTACAGAAGAATTCAGAAAAACTGTGCAGATATAAAACAGATACACCGCAAAAGCAACACTGTAAATTGTCAGTCATTAGTAGCGTCGTCATAAAATCGTGTAGCTGTCACATAAACTAACCACTGTGTCATCTGGTATCTCACAGAAAGTACTTTAAATCCAGAATGTATTTTCAAGTAAACCAAAATGTTGCATTAAAATCTCATTAGCAGTACCAGTATAAGTTCTAAGTATGTAAGCCTTATAGTAGTTACGTAATCGTGCAACTAACGAGCAAGAATGTACACACACAATAACACTGTGACATCTGTTCACAATAACAATGCATTCGTAATTTCTGCTTAAATAAGTTCTCTTGGTTCTTGACTGGATATTTAACTTCAAACATTGTTGCATGTTAACAGATTCTAAGTCTGATAAAGCATACTAGTAAAGTAAAGTGAAAAGTTATATGGCAAAGACTAAGTTAAAAAGCAGATTATCTTTCAATAAACGGTTTTACATAGGAAATGTGGTGTAAACCTTTACTCTTCCTAGTACACAAAGTTTCAACTTGAAGGCAATTATCATACAGTATACGTCGGTAAAGAATACTGGAATTTTTCTCAATGTTAGCGTCTATGTTATTTTTCTCTGAGCCAGCCAGCGCACGTGGCTGCCTGCAGTGCGAGTCATTGTCTGCTATCTCTTTGTTGGCTTGCGTCGTTATTGGGATTAGGAGACCTAACTTCTACAAATTCACCTTGACGAGAAGGCCCTGCCCTGTTTGAAGCTCGCCAGTTCTGATGCAATTCAGGTCTGTCGTTACGATTATATCGTCTGTCGTCATGTCGGTAGATTCCATAGTTTCTTTCTTGCCTGTCACGTGGTGGGGAATTTCTTCCTGAATCGTAACTGCGCGCTGAACTGTTGCGTCTGAAGTTATTCTGTCTCCCTTGGTAATAATTATTTTTGTTCCCATGTTGTCTGTTTGTATGGTAATCTCTGTCATATTCATTACTACGGAAATGCGATCTTTTTCTGTAACTATTACTCTGCCAGTGGTTGTCATATGGGTGGTGTCTGTTTTGTTCACGATTTCCGTTGTAAGAATAGCCTTGTCGTGTCCAGTTATTATTTCTTTCATCGCGGAAATGTGACGGATGTGACCTGTAATTGCTGTGTTCCTGTTTTCGCGTTCCGCGATTGTCAGTGTCAATTTCTAATTCTTGTAAGAGTCCCTGAAAAGCTTCAATGTCGTCTTTTCAACGTCCTGCCAAAATAATATGTCGTAAATGTTCAGGTAATTTGATTAAGCAAATGCGGATGAGTTCTGAGGGGCTGTATGGATTTAACAGGTACTGATTCATGTGCAACATGTCTTCAAAATATTTCACAAGACTGGAAAATTCAGATTGTTCGAAATGTTTCATCATTATGACGCTATGTTTTACTCGGTCTTGTGTAGCTTGAGACCAATATGCTGAGAGGAAGGCATGATAAAATTCTCCTTCAACGTGACAATCGTGAATGGCCGATCGCATTCTTTCAGCTGGTTCATTCTCTAAGTAGCCACACATAAATTCTAATCTGTGATCTAGTGACCAATTGGGAGGAAAACAATGAGAGAATTGATGGAGCCACGCTTGTGGATGAATGTCGTTGCCACAATTCTTAAATGTTTTGAATTTACCTGTAGTAATGAACAGCTTATAGTGAAAATCATCGTGTCGGCGAGTAGCATATCGGTCATTGTTACGTCGTGTCGGCGGTTCCATCTCAAAATTCGGTGCGCCTTGCCAATTTCTTTCATAATTTCCGAAATGCCCTGTGTTATTATTTTGTGGCTTTTTCGTATTTCTAAGTTCTTCTTCCCGTGTTGGAGCGCGAGTGTCCTCTAAAAAATGTAATTTTTGTATTACTTGTGCCAACTGATCTTGTACTTCCCGGATTTCTCTTTTGTATTGCGTATTAATTTGATTCTGATCTTGTTTGAAGTTCTTATATTGTTCATACTCTTCTGTGTCAGTTATGGCTACAGGTCTTGTGTCATTCAGATCATCATCTACCTTTGCAGATAAGTTAGTGAACTGATCCGAAAGTTCGGCTACTTTCTCCGATAGTGTACTTATTTCCTCAGTGTGTTTTTCTGAACCAGGTTTCAGAATATCAGTTTGTGTTGAAATCGTATTTACTGTGTCCTTTAAGTTTTCCTGAGTTTTTGCAAGTTGCGTAACCGAATCGGTAGATGCAACTGAATCAATTTTAGGTTGCAAGGTGTCGTGATTTTCATGAACAATAGTTTGCAGTTCTTTTATGGCTGCTTCGTGATTCTGTTACGCATTTTCATGACGCGAAAAAATTGGTTGGAAATGCTCACAAATTTGTGTTTTTACGTCATTACAGGCTTTTTGACATTTCGATTCAATGTTATGTAACACAGTAGTTAAATCTTCACGTGTTTGTTCAAGTGTGGTGCCTAACTTCCGAAGATTTTGTTCCATTGTGTCTAACTGTTGCTGTGTTTGTCTCTGGTGTTGCTCCATTGTATCTAACGTTTGAAGATTTTGTTCCATTGTGTCTAACTGTTGCTGTGTTTGTCTCTGGTGTTGTTCCATTGTGTCTAACTTTTGTACCCTTTGTCCCATTTGTTCCATTAACTATAAAAACAGTGCACTGGTGTCTGAAACATGTTCCTCAGTGCTATTCGGCAGTGTATTTGAACCGGCAATATTCGCATTTTGAAAAGCAGAAAATGTGTCTTGATTTATTTGAGAAAACAGTGAGGACGTAAAACCTGAATCTACAGTATTTGCAAGATTGTGTCCTGTCATTTCGGAATCCTGAGGCGAGCTGTTGCCGACCGATCGATCGATAATGCTTCCCTAGTCACTAATTGTTTCACTGCCTACACTATTATTTGCAGCCCGCTCCATTTCCCTTGCACAATTACCAAATTACTACTTTGAACATTAGTTAATTCATTACATGTCCGGCCCCGGTAGCTGAGTGGTCAGCGTGACGCAATGTCAATCCTAAGGTCCCGGGTTCGATTCCCGGCTGGGTCGGAGATTTTCTCCGCTCAGGGACTGGGTGTTGCGCTGTCGTAATCACCATCATTTCACCTCCATCGACGTGCAGGTCGCCGAAGTGGCGTCAAATCCAAAGATGTGCACTAAGCGAACGGTCTACCCGACGGGGGCCTTGGCCACACGACATTTCATTTCATTTCAGTTCATTACATGGTGGCGCTAACACACTGCTTTCGTCTTCACTGTCATTTCTCAGTTTACTTTGGGGCCTAGTATTACGTTTTTCACACGCCATTATTGTCACAATATTTCACACGACAACACAGAAAAACACAATTTGAAGAGCAAAAATAAGAGAACACATTAACATAGCACTGAAAATAATATCTAGTTAATTGCAAGTGCAGCTGCGAAATACTTGGTGCAAATTTACATGCGTGCCACACCTGTTTTACTGTACAACAATGAAAGACTGCAACTACGGAGGAGATTCTCTCTACAATTACGCGCTAGCAATAAACAAAATCTACACTAATTACACAAACTACATGAAAAAATCAGAAGATTCCGGTGAGGTATCCTCGGCTAAGGGTTGACATATGAAACGTCCCCTTAGAAAAATTAAACATGACTGTGCTTAAACTGACACATAATATTTTTAGCGCAACGCTATCTGACTTTCAAAAATCCCTACAAAAGAATGGCCCTGACTAACATTAACCTATACCTTTCACAAATCACTTACCTCACCAAAAATCTTCGTTACTCGAACTACTGCAATACAGCGAGCGCCACTACTGCCAGCAAAATAAAAGATTCAAACTACTGACGGCACTAAATACTAATAGGCATAGTTAGCAAATGAAAGATTTTGATAGAGAACAAACAATGTATTTACCTCAATAGTGTTCAAAAGTCATAATGTATATAGCAGTTCATGACATCCAGTCTTACAAATTTCAAAACTCCGCCATCTCCCCACATCCACCACTGCTGGCGGCTCACCTCCAACTGCGCAATGCTACGCGCTGTTGACATCCAGCTGCCCAACACTACAATGGCAGACAAGAATGCAAACTAGCCACAGACTGCACAAAGCACAGCCAGTGATTTTCATACAGAGCGCTACGTGGCATAACCAGTAAGAAAACATAAACAGCCTACTTACAGTATTGCATCACGTGTTCCAACATTTCTATGGAAACCAAACTGATCTTCCCCGAGGTCGGTTTCTGCTAGTTTTTCCATTTGTCTGTAAAGCATCCGCGTTAGTATTTTGCAGTCGTGACTTATTAAACTGATAGTTCGGTAATTTTCACATTCGTCAGCACCTGCTTTCTTTGGGATTGAAATTATTATATTCTTCTTGAAGTCTGAGGGTATTTCGCCTGTTTCATACATCTTGCTCACCAGATGCTAGAGTTTCGTCAGGACTGGCTCTCCCAAGGCTGTCAGTAGTTCTAATGGAATGTTGTCTACTCCCGGGGCCTTGTTTCGACTCAGGTCTTTCAGTGCTCTGTCAAACTCTTCACGCAGTATCGTATCTCCCATTTCATCTTCATCAACGTCATCTTCCATTTCCATAATATTGTCCTCAAGTACATCGCCCTTGTATAGACCCTCTATATACTCCTTCCACCTTTCTGCTTTCCCTTCTTTGTTTGAACTGGGTTTCCATCTGAGCTTTTGATATTCATACAAGTGGCTCTCTTTTCTCCAAAGATTTTCCTGTAGGCTGTATCTATCTTACACCTCGTGAGATAAGCCACTACATCCTTACATTTGTCCTCCAGCCATCCCTGTTTAGCCATTTTGCACTTCCTTTCGATCTCATTTTTGAGACGTTTGTCTTCCTTTTTGCCTGCTTCATTTACTGCATTTTTATATTTTCTCCTTTCATCAATTAAATTCAGTATTTCTTCTGTCACCCAAGGATTTCTACTAGCCCTCGTCTTTTTACCTACTTGATCCTCAGCTGCCTTCACTACTTCATTCCGCCAAGCTACCCATTCTTCTTATACTGTATTTCTTTCCCCCATTCTTGTCAATTGTTCCCTTATGCTCTCCCTGAAACTCTGTACAACCTCTGGTTTAGTCAGTTTATCCAGGTCCCATCTCCTTAAATTCCCACCTTTTTGCAGTTTCTTCAGTTTTAATCTACAGATCGTAAGCAATAGATTGTGGTAAGAATGCACATCTGCCCCTGGTAATGTCTTACAATTTAAAACCTGGTTCCTAAATCTCTGTCTTACCATTATATAATCTACTTGATACCTTTTAGTATCTCCAGGGTTCTACCATGTATACAACCTTCTTTCATGATTCTTGAACCATGTATATAAAGTTGGGAAAAAATTATCTATATGACAGTAAGATCACACAAGTTGTTGTTCATGAATCCTATCTTTAGGTGCACTTTCCTTAGATTAAGTTACTGTACGTGTGATATATAGTACGCTAAACTTTCATTAGCAGCTAGAAATAATTTTTATAATTGCAGAATACAAAAAAATTTACATCTTTTTTTATGCGATACATTTATAGATAAAACATCGTGGTGTGGATACGTCAAAAACACATAATACTTTCTCAGCAACCTATAGTGTACTTGCGTCACATATTTATCCTTTGTACCTTAGGGAGTC
Source organism: Schistocerca piceifrons (assembly GCF_021461385.2). Lineage (NCBI taxonomy): Eukaryota > Metazoa > Arthropoda > Insecta > Orthoptera > Acrididae > Schistocerca > Schistocerca piceifrons. The sequence continues at coordinate 303,925,288 of NC_060138.1, forward strand.
CAATACTTTTCTGTAACTTACCCTGTACTTTATGGAATTAAAAAAAAACATCTATATTGTTCCGAGGTCTGTGCTAATTGATCGCTCCAGAATCCTTCGTATATAAACTTAAAATTAAAGTACCACTGTGACCAAACAAAAACATTCCGTCATAACTTACAAGTACACTTCGTGTTAATCATCGGTAGTCACCAACTGACGTGTTATGTCCTAGCTTACCTGTGTCTTGCGTCCACGTTCACTGACAAATGTAAACAATAATAGTGAAATGTTCTTATTCACTTAGCTGCGTAAGATGTACTTTCTTTATCTTAATCGGGTTCGTTCTCTTTTTTACAGTAACTTATTTTAGACGTTGCGTTAATAAGTATGACGTATGATACATAATTATAGTAGAAATTTCTTAAGTCTCTGTGTGCATACAGTCCATTGATCTTGCCATTGTGAAGGTATGCAAGTAAATAACATCCGTCGTGCTGAATATGTACAATTACGTACGGACCAGTATATTTTATTTGTCACTTAGCGTTTTTCTTGGTTAACAAGGAAGATTTCACATTAGTTTTAAGTAACAGCTTTTTTCTGGCTGCAAATCTGGTAACACCATGTAGCTGTTTATCATAATGCTTCTTTCGGCGTTGGGCTTGTTATGTTATATACACTCCTGGAAATGGAAAAAAGAACACATTGACACCGGTGTGTCAGACCCACCATACTTGCTCCGGACACTGCGAGAGGGCTGTACAAGCAATGATCACACGCACGGCACAGCGGACACACCAGGAACCGTGGTGTTGGCCGTCGAATGACGCTAGCTGCGCAGCATTTGTGCACCGCCGCCGTCAGTGTCAGCCAGTTTGCCTTGGCATACGGAGCTCCATCGCAGTCTTTAACACTGGTAGCATGCCGCGACAGCGTGGACGTGAACCGTATGTGCAGTTGACGGACTTTGAGCGAGGGCGTATAGTGGGCATGCGGGAGGCCGGGTGGACGTACCGCCGAATTGCTCAACACGTGGGGCGTGAGGTCTCCACAGTACATCGATGTTGTCGCCAGTGGTCGGCGGAAGGTGCACGTGCCCGTCGACCTGGGACCGGACCGCAGCGACGCTCGGATGTACGCCAAGACCGTAGGATCCTACGCAGTGCCGTAGGGGACCGCACCGCCACTTCCCAGCAAATTAGGGACACTGTTGCTCCTGGGGTATCGGCGAGGACCATTCGCAACAGTCTCCATGAAGCTGGGCTACGGTCCCGCACACCGTTAGGCCGTCTTCCGCTCACGCCCCAACATCGTGCAGCCCGCCTCCAGTGGTGTCGCGACAGGCGTGAATGGAGGGACGAATGGAGACGTGTCGTCTTCAGCGATGAGAGTCGCTTCTGCCTTGGTGCCAATGATGGTCGTATGCGTGTTTGGCGCCGTGCAGGTGAGCGCCACAATCAGGACTGCATATGACCGAGGCACACAGGGCCAACACCCGGCATCATGGTGTGGGGAGCGATCTCCTACACTGGCCGTACACCACTGGTGATCGTCGAGGGGACACTGAATAGTGCACGGTACATCCAAACCGTCATCGAACCCATCGTTCTACCATTCCTAGACCGGCAAGGGAACTTGCTGTTCCAACAGGACAATGCACGTCCGCATGTATCCCGTGCCACCCAACGTGCTCTAGAAGGTGTAAGTCAACTACCCTGGCCAGCAAGATCTCCGGATCTGTCCCCCATTGAGCATGTTTGGGACTGGATGAAGCGTCGTCTCACGCGGTCTGCACGTCCAGCACGAACGCTGGTCCAACTGAGGCGCCAGGTGGAAATGGCATGGCAAGCCGTTCCACAGGACTACATCCAGCATCTCTACGATCGTCTCCATGGGAGAATAGCAGCCTGCATTGCTGCGAAAGGTGGATATACACTGTACTAGTGCCGACATTGTGCATGCTCTGTTGCCTGTGTCTATGTGCCTGTGGTTCTGTCAGTGTGATCATGTGATGTATCTGACCCCAGGAATGTGTCAATAAAGTTTCCCCTTCCTGGGACAATGAATTCATGGTGTTCTTATTTCAATTTCCAGGAGTGTAGATTAATACTTGCCTTATTTTTTCTTTAGCTCTAGAGGTTGTCTAGGAACAGACTGGATAGGGTTTACCCATTCATTATTCTCTTTCTTATTGCATATCAGATCAGATGGTGTAACTGCAGTATCGTATATTGGGAGATTGTTTACCACCTGTTCAAAAACGTTTAAATATTCAATCCACTTAGATTGCTTGTTGGCGACGTATGTCCTCATAAACCTATTCAGTTCACTGAGTATTCTTTCAATTGGGTTGACTTGCGGGCTCTACCAGGATATCAATATTTATTTAACCTGTTGTTCTTTCAGAAATTGTTTCCAAGCATGGCATGTAAAATTGCTTGCGTTATCTGATAAGGCCACCTGTGGTTTCTCAACAGACGGGAAGTAGTCGTTTAGCAAAAGTCTGATAATAGGCTCAGCTGCAGTTGTTTTCGTGGCATACAATTTCACATACTTTGAAAATACATCACATACTCCAATAACATATTTTAAACATCCCCTGGCAGAGGGTAAAGGACCCATAGCATCTGTGCATACTAGCTCTAGCAGTTTTTTTTTTTTTTTTTTTTTTTTTTGTAAAATAGGATGCAACTCTGTCTCGCAGTTCAGATTGACAGGCTTAACCTTCTGACCAATAAAACAAGTTTTCAATATCTGTTGTACGCGTCGAAGCATATTGGGAAAGTAGCAGTACATATTTAATTTCTTACACCACTTGCGGGCGCCGTAGTGTCCCCAAGCTTAGTGAGTATGAAAAATTAAACTTTTCACATATGCTTTGGGTACACAAACGCACCATGTATCGCTATCCATGTTTCTCCTGTAGAATAATACATCCTTATGTAACGTGTAATGCTGTTTTATACGTAAAGGGGGGTTATTGTTTAACTGGGATCTGACTCTCCTCCAGCAGTCATATTCTTCCTGTAATTTGGCCGTAGTATTAGACATATCCAAAAAATATTTCCTAAATTTGGTGTCCTTGATGAGCATAACTTTAAATTCTGTGTTCTCTTCTACCAATTCTTCGATCTCAGGTAATCCTTGTGCTAATCTTGACAGTGCGTCGGCGATTACGTTATCTTTGCCATTCTCATATATATTTTCAAAATCATAAGACTGCAAAAATAAGGTCCACCGCGCAAGGCGATTGTGTAGCAACCTACAAGTGAGTAAAAAGCTTAATGCCTGATGGTCACTGTAGACTCGTACATGCTTGCCAAATAGATAATAGTTGAATTTATTAAAGGCCTACACAATAGAAAGGGCTTGTAATTCTATTGTGGAATACCTGCCCTCGCATTCTGATAGAGTACTGCTAGCAAAACTAATTATCTTAACACTGTCGGAGCTAGCGCCTCCGTCCAGCTGAAACAGACAGGCTCCTAGTCCCGAAAATGAAGCATCCGCCGCTATAGAAAAATCTTTGCTCATGTCAGGATGTTCTAGGATATTAGAATTAACCAAAGCGTGTTTTATTTTATCAACATCGGTCTGGCATTTAGGCGTTCAGATCCACTGTTTATCCTTCTTTAATAGGCCCCGTAATGCGGGGCTATTGAGCAACTGGTTCGGTAAGAAGCGGCGAAAGAAAGAGCACAAACCCACAAATGCCTTTAGCTGTCGTTTTGTGCATGGCGTGGGGAAGTTTTTTATAGCTAACAGTTTTTCTGGGTCGGGTCTTATCCCTGCAGGTGAAATTATGTGATCGAGAAATTTTATGTTTTTTCTCACAAATTTTGATTTCTTAAGGTTAGCTGTGACACCAGCCGCTGAAAATCTCTGTAGCGTTCTTTCCAAAAGCTCTATATGTTTCCCACGTAGGTGTTGCTATTAAAGTAGCATCTATATAAACTGTGAGTTTGTCAAGGAGCTCAGGTCCTAAGACAGTGTCGAGCGCAGTTATGAAAACGCCGGCACTCACGTTCAATCCGAACGGCAGAACACAATACTGGTAGGACCTACCTGCAAATATGAATGCTGTATACTTCCTACTATCAGGTGATAGTGCGATTTGCCAGTACGAACTACGAAGGTCCACATTAGTTAAATACTGTACCCCATGAAAACGCTGCAGCTGTTCTTCCAGGTTTTCAGGTCGTGTTGTTACTGAAACTATAATCTTATTAATCTCTCTGGCGTCTAGAACGAGTCTCACCGAATTGTCGGCTTTCTTGACAAATATTAGCGGACTGCAATAAGGCGATAATGAAGTCTCTATGATATTCCACGAGAGCATTCTCTTTATTTCTTGAGCCACTGCCTCTCTTTGCGGAGATCCAAGATTCGGTGACTGTACCATCTGTAGGGGTTTTCCCTAGGTAAGTCTGCTTTCAGTTTCATTGTTAGTTCTTTATTGTTTGTTCTATCACTTGAGCTCTTTCTTCGAAGAATCGTCGCTGAATTACAAAGATCGACACTCTTGGGTGAGACGATCTCGATGTGCGCATACGCGGATGACGCTGAGATTTCATTGCTCAAGGCTACGTTGGATGCCTTTTGCCTTGTATCTAGTGCCCGCATCAGCGAAGGCAAATGTAAATTGATGAAATTACGATGTTTTAATAATGTATTCTTGTCTTGTTCTCCTTCTACGATTTTTACCCCCTCCACTACTAAATTGGTTATCTCTTGAAGTCTCAGAATGTGTCCTACCAACTGATCCCACATTTTGGTCAAGTTGTGGCACAAATTTCTTGTTTCCCCAGTTCTGTTCAGTACCTTCTCATTAGTTACGTGACCTACCCAACTAATCTTCAACGTTCTTCTGGATCACTACATTTCTTTTTGTCTAAACTGTTTGTCGTCCCTCTTTAGTTCCACGCATTGTTACACTACAGACAAATACTTTCAGAAAAGATTCTTAATACTTCAATCTATATTCGATATTATCGAATTTCTCTTTTTCATAAATTCATTTCTTACCATTTCCAGTCTACATTTTAATATCCTCATTACTTCAGACATCATCAGTTATTTAGCTAAACAAATAGAAAACTCATCTACTACTTTAAGTGTTTAGTTTCCTAATCTAATTCCCGTATAATCACCTGATTTAATTTCATTTCATTCAATTATCCTTGTTTTTCTTTTGTTGATGTTCTTCTTATATCCTCATTTCAAAACACTGACCCTCCCGTTCAACTGCTCTTCTAAGTAATTTGCTGACAGAATTACAATGTCATCTGCAAACCTCAAAGTTTTTATTTCTTCTCCCTGAACTTTAATACCACACTCCAAATTCTTCTTCTGTTTCCTTTATTGCTTGTTTAGTGTACAGGTTGAATAATATCGGGGATAGGCTACAAACACATCTCAGTCCCTTCCGAACCACTCCTTCCCTTTCATGCCCCTCGACTCTTATAACTGCCGACTGAACAAGTTGCAAATAGCCATTCGCTCCCTGTTTTTTTCCCCTTCTACCCTCACAATTTCAAAGAGCGTTATCCAGTCAAAATTGCTTAAAGCTTTCTATAAGTTTACAAATGCTATAAACGTAGGTTTGGCTTTCCTTAACTTATCTTCTGTGAGAAGTCGTAGAGCCAGTATTGCAACGCGTGTTCATTCATTTTTCCGGTATTCTAACATATCTTCCTCAGGGTCCGCTTCTACTAATATTTTCATTCATCTGCATACAATTCATGTTAGTAATTTGCAGCCATGACTTATTAAATTGATAGTCCGGTAATTTTCGCACCTGTTAGCACTTGCTTTCTTTGGAATTGGTATTATTGTATTCTTCTTGAAGTCTGAGGGTATTTTGCTTCCCTCATACATTTTGCTCACCAGATAGGAGAGTTTTCCCATGGCTGTCTCTCACAAGACTCTCAGTAATTCTAACAGAATATTATCTACTTCAGGGGCATTGTTTCGACTTTGGTCAAATTTTTCGCACAGTATCTTATCTCTCATCTCATCTTCATTTGTATCTTCCTCCATTTCCGTAATATTGCCCTTAAGTACGCAACCCGTGTATAGACCCCTGTATGTACTTCTTGCACCTTTCAGATTCCTCTTCTTCACTTAGGACCGGTTTTTTATCTGAGTTCCTGATATTCATATAGGTGGTTCTCTATTCTCCAAAAGTCTCTTAATTTTCTTGTAGACGGTATCTAGCTTCCCCCTAGTGATATATCCTTCTAAAGACTTCCATTTGTACACTAGCCATTCTGCACTTCCTATCAATCTCATTTTTAAACTTTTGCTTCATTTTGTTCGTTTTTATATTTTCTCCTCTCATCTATTAAATTCAGATCTGTTGTGTTATCCAAGGGTTTATAGTAGGCCTTGTCTTTTTACCTATTTGATCCTCTGCTCCCTTCAGTATTTCATCTCTTAAACCTACCCATTCGTCTTTTACTGTATTCTTTTCCGCTGTTCTAGCCAACCGTTGTTTAATGCTCCCTTTAAGCCTCTCAACAACTCCTGGTTCTTTCAACTTATTCAGGTCGCATCTCCTTGTATTCCTACCTTTCCCATTTTCTTAAGTTTCAATCTGCCGTTCTTAACCAACAAATTTTGGTCAGAGTCCACATCTGCCCGAGGAAATATCTTACAATTTAAAATCTGTTTCTTAAATCTCTGTCTTGCCATCATATAATCAATCTGAAATCTTCCGGTGTCTTCAGGTCTCTTCCACGTATACAGTCTTCTTATATGTTTCTTAAACCAAGTGTTAGCCGTGATTAAATTATGCTCTGTGCAAAATTCCGCCGGGCGACATCCTCTTACTTCGTTTCCCCACGTCCATATTCAAGTGCTACTTTTTCTCCTGTTTCTTTTCCTACTGTCGACTTCCAGTCCGCCATCGTAATCCAAATTTGGCTCCTTTAACTCTCTGAAGAATTTCTGTTATCTCATCGTATATTTCTTCAATTTCTTCATCATCTGTGGAGCTAGTTGGCATGTAAATTTGTACTACCGTGGCAGTCGTGCGATTCGTGTCTATCTTGGCTACGATACTGATTTCACTGTGCTGCTCATAGTAGCTTACCAGAATTCCTAATTTCTTATTCATTACTAAACCCGTCCCCATGTTTTATTTATAGCCATGTATTAACCTGAACGGAAGTTCTGTTTCATCTTAACCTTCCTGGTCCACCAGTGGCTGTAGCGCCCACGTAGTATCACGATGTAAACAAAAAAAATGGTTCAAATGATTCTGAGCACTATGGGACTTAACATCTGAGGTCATCAGTCCCCTAGAACTTAGAACTGCTTAAACCTAACTAACCTAAGGACATCACATACATCCATGCCTGAGGCAGGATTCGAACCTGCGACCGCAGCGGTCACGCGATTCCAGACTGAAGCGCCTAGAACCGCTCGGCCACTCCGGCCGGCACGATTTAAACAATCTGCTGTTCGCCAGTGAGTACCTATTTCATATTGGACTTAGTGTCACGGATCAATGTAGGCGCTCTAGAATATAGTCTTACCCGTCATGGCTTAAAAAAGAATTAGCGTTTCTAATTCGGTCTGGTATCCTATTGCGTCCAGACTCTCCTACATTCCATGAGAAAAGTCAAATGCTGCTGTATGGCTTTTGGGCCACTGTGTTAATTACATTGTGGGTGGAGGGAGAGATAGTGCACCAATATAGGACCACTGCACATTGGAAATGTTTGCACCTGACACGGTATCTCTACTTATTCACTAAAAATGAAGAACCTTGCATTTCGTCGTCAAGGTATCCGTTGAGTTCACCAGTTCTTGTGGTATTCTCGTCAAGGTCCCGTTCAGGAATATTGTTACGCAGTTTATTTAATTTTTGTGGCCCTGTTTGTCTTATTTTTCTTCATTAATTAATAAAAAGAAAAGTAAATTTTTGCAGGCAACAAATGGAAAGATATCTTTCCTTTTTTAATTTGCGGAAGACATGTACGATGAACTCTGATTCTTTTTCTTGTATTTTCCTATTTTTGAGTAGCAAGTTATAAGTATTCAGAGAAAATTTTAAAAAATAAAAAATAAAGATAAAAATAGAAAAGACCAATACAATGTGGGGGACCACCAAGGTAACAGGCAGGGTGCAGGCATCGTGACAAGACCACCACCCAACCTGAAACTGATTTGGAAAAAGAAGAAAAAGTCGGCAGGCCGGCTGATAGCCATGCAGGTGGCCCCGGTTCGATTCCCGGCCGTGTTGGAGATTTAGTCCGCTCGAGGACTGGGTGTTGTGTTTACCTCATCGTCATTTCATCATCATCGACACCCAAGTCGCCGAAGCAGTATCATCTAAAAACACTTGCATCACAGACATTGGTATTTCAGCCATATATGCCATACAAACCTTTCATTATTGCCTTTCTCTCTCTTAGTCGTATATTTCATTGAGTGTATGAACATGTGTACGTGCGTGTGTTTAAGAAATACGCTGAGAAAGAGGGGAAACTGTCGGGTTAGAAGACGGGTTTCAAATATTGCAGGCAAAGTAAATAGGGGCAGTGACTACACAGCAAGTGTCGGGGAGAGGGTAATGATATATATGCAGCGGCCGCAATAAAAATTCCAGCTGTTGTCGCAGGCGTGCAGCTGTGTAGCGGTCGCAGCGACGGCCGCATAGATAAAGCCGGTCGCGGACAATCTGAATGGCCGTTCCGAGCACGGGCGGGGGTTGCGGTATGGAGGCGGACAGAGAGGGCCGCTATCGTTTTTCTGCATGCGTGCCGGTGCATTGTGTTGTAAAGATAAATAGGCCGGTACATCACACGCTTTCGGCAGTAACGGCAGTAACGCCCCCAGATAAGAGCGATAGCGCTGCGGGACTTCGCTGGGCAGCGGCGAGCACTGGAGCTGACGCTTCGCTGCCACATTCCACTGTGCCCGGGCACTCCAGATTCTTGTCTGCCGTCTGCAACCAAACTGCATACATCAGGTCCTTCTGAGGACTCAGTCTTGAAGGATCTGAGTGTCCGCCTGCTCCTTTCGCAGTTCAGGTACACTGTGCGTGACGGAAGCGGAAGGCTGGGTTTAAAATGGTTCAAATGGCTCTGAGCACTATGGGACTTAACTTCTAAGGTCATCAGTCCCATAGAGCTTAGAACTACTTACACCTAACTACCCTAAAGACATCATACACATCCATGCCCGAGGCAGGATTCGAACCTGCGACCGTAGCGGTCGTGCGGTTCCAGACTGTAGCACCTATAACCGCTCGGCCACCCGGCGGAAGGCTGCGTCCGAACAACTGTTACTGATGGCAGGAGGTCGCCGAGGATTAGCCACTCTGGGTATAGATATGCTACACGCTGTTTTAAATTTCTTAAGAATTGACACCTGTTCAAATGGTTCAAATGGCTCTGAGCACTATGGGACTTAACTGCTGCGGTCATCAGTCCCCTAGGACTTAGAACTACTTAAACCTAACTGACCTAAGAACATCACACACATCCATGCCCGAGGCAGGATTCGAACCTGCGACCGTAGCAGTCCCGCGGTTCCGGACTGCGCGCCTAGAACCACTCGGCCACCGCGGCCGGCCTTGACACCTGTGCTGTCGCACGTAGAGAGGAGGGCAAAGTTGCCAAGTCCCACTCGAATCACTTGCGTAATGTTACATTTCATTCAGTTCGCACAAACTCGCAAATTGCACAAATTTTTCAATGAATACAAATGGAAGTGACGTCGTACATGTGTCTAGGGTATTCGCACACATACCTCAGTTCGTAATTGAGAAAGAAAAGGGTAACTCAGGTATGATTTTTAAAGCTCAGCGAGGAGTAGATATACTTTCACTTGTTAACATTTCTCTATATTGAGAGTTTAACGGGTGTAAGTGAAAATGTTTCTTTTATTGACTGAGGACAGTATACTGAACAACATCATGTCGTTATTTGCAGAATAATAATTATAGCTATTACAAGTTCTAGGCCGCGCGGGATGAGCCGAGCGGTTTTAGGCGCTGCAGTCATGGACTGTGCGGCTGGACCCGGCGGAGGTTCGAGTCCTCCCTCGGGCACAGGTATGTGTGTTTGTCCTTAGGATAATTTAGGTTAAGTAGTGACTAAGCTTAGTGACTGATGACCTTCGCAGTTAAGTCCCATAAGATTTCACACACATTTGAACAATATGTTACAATATGACTGTACGAGTTGGAAGGACTGAGCAAATGTTGATGGTAGACAGCTAATGAAATAAATTTATAAACTAGATTTCCTCAGCACTGTTTGTATGGACCTTAGAAACGATACACAATCCTGATACATCTACAACGTTAGTTAAATTGATGGTGACGTCCCGTACTAACTGCGCAACTTCCCACGGACTCAGGTGTATCATAGCGCCCTGGTCGGTATGGACTTGTTTGAATGCCAGACACATTGCGCTGTATACTTTGAAGGTCAGCTACTATGAGAAAATAGGAAATTTGATATCTCAAACGCAACAGATTAAATTAGGTGGCACTAAGATCGGATATAATGCGGTATCATAAACCGTCAGACATTCGGTAGGCGAATTTGAAACTCAGGAGTTCCTTAGGAGTACGTTAGCGGTAGCAGCAGAAATGATGCAGCTGTGTCAAGCCAGTCCATATAGCTTGATCAGCCGTTTAGAGTGGCCTCGCAGAGCTGAAAAACGTCCACTGCCACATAAAACGGAAAACGGTACCGTGCGCCCCATAGTTTAATTGATTACATCATTTTGTTTTTGCCTCTGTTCTGTCACCCTTCGAGACTATGGTGCGAGGATTTCAGTATTTTTTAATGTAGATGTGTAGCTACGAGAAAAGCAACAATTTGCGACTTTTTTCGGTAATTTTTCTTCTGGGTCTTTTGAAGAGCTCCTTCACGAGTTCCACTCCTGTGCCAGTTTCTTTCTCTCATAGAATAACTCGCATGCAACATTGTCGGTTGCATATTGAAAGTATTCCAATATCTGTCTTCCCCTACAGCTTTTACCCGCAGCAGTTACTAGGCCTTCAAGTTGTTCCTAGATCTATTAACACATGTCCGATCAAATTACCTATTTTCGTTGACAGTGTTTTCGACCTGTTCTTTTCCTAGCAGATTCTACGGGAAGCCCCATATCTTCTCTTATCAGTCCACCTTATTGCGAATATCTTTCTATGTTTTGAGGTTCCATAGTATCTCTGAGTGCATATAGCAAGAGCAAGTGATTAATGCTTATTTTCTTAGGGCAGGTGCTGAAGAGTGGACGTGTGGACGCAAATCGATTAGTCTGTAGAGACAGTTGTAGCCCACTTAGTGGTGCAACTTCGAATGTGCAGAAAAAATCAAGTACCAAATTATGTGACGTGTTTGCTGGAAGATTGACACAGAGAAAATACAATCAACAGAATGAAGTGTGTGTATATTAAGATAGCACATATAGGGTATCGGCACTTACACCCGTTACACTCTATGCATTGTCTTAGAGGTGTAAGAAAGATATTTCTAGTGATGACTGAGGATCGTGTACAGAACAGCACCACATATGTAGTTGCTTCATTTACACGAACATGGCATAAGCAAGTCACTAAAGTTTATTTTAGGCTGGTCAGCCGGTCAGGTACTGACGCATGATTCTGTGGAGGCAAAAGCATAGTCTGAACTGCCAGGCGTAGTCCACTTCGCGATGCTGTTAAGACAGTGCACCCAACATCAGGTAGTAAATTAAGCAATGTGCTTGCTAGAAGACTGTTAGATGCAAAGAAAAAACAACTTACATACCGCATACCGAAGTCGGGGCATATTAGACACCAATGATAACAATAACTTTATGTACACTATGTGATCAAAAGTATCAGGACACCCATAAAAACATACGTTCTTCATATTAAGTGCATTGCGCTGCAACCTGCTGCCAGGTACTCCATATCAGGGACTTCAGTAGTCGTTAGACATTGTGAGAGAGCCGAATGGGGAGCTCCGCGGAGTACACAGACTTCGAACGTGGTCTGGTGATTTGGTGTCAGTTGTGTCATACGTCTGTACGCGAGGTTTCCACACTCCTGAACATCCATAGGTCCACTCTTCCCGATGTGATAGTGAAGTGAAAACGTGAAGTAACACGTACAGCACAAAAGCGTACAGGCCGACCTCGTCTGTTGACAGACGGAGACCATCAACTGTAGAAGCGGGTCGTGATGTGTAATAGGCAGGCATCCATCCAGACCATCACACAGGAATTCCCAACTGCTTCAGGATCCATCGCAAGTACTCTGACAGTTAGGCGGGAGGTGAGAAAACTTGTATTTCATAGTCGAGCGACTGCTCATAAGCCACACACACCACGCCGGTAAATACGATACGACGCCTCGCTCGGTGTAAAGAGGATAAACATTGGATGATTGAACAGTGGTAACAAATTGCGTGGAGTGACGAATAACAGTACACAATGTGGCGATCCGATGGCACGGTGTGAGTATGGCGAATGCGCGGTCATCTACCAGCGTGTGTAGTGACAACAGTGAAAATTGGAGGGGGTGCTGTTATGGTATGGGGGTGTTTTTCATGGGGGGGGGGGGGGGACTTGTAACCCTTGTTTTGCGTGGCACCTATCACAGAACATGCATACATTGACGTTTTAAGCAACTTCTTGCTTCCCACTGTAGAAGAGCAATTCGGGGATGGCGATTACATCTTTCAACACGATCGAGCACCTGTTCATAATGAACGGCCTATGGCGAAGTGGTTCCACGACAATAACATCCCTGTAGTGGACTGGCCTGCATAGAGGCCTGACCTAATCCTATAGAACACCTTTGGGATGTTTTGGGACGCCGACATCGTGCCATGTCACACTGACCGACATCGATACCACTGCTCAGTGCAGCACTCCGTGAAGAATGGGCTGCCATTCTCCAAGTAACCTTCCAGCACTTGATTGAACGTATGCCTGCGAGAGTGGAAGCTGTCATCAAGGCTAAGGGTGCTCCAACACCATATTGAATTCCAGCATTACCGATGGAGGGCGCCACGAACTTGTACGTCAATTTCAGCCAGGTGTCTGGATACTTTTCATCACATAGTGTAGTATTAGTAGGAATACAGTGGGCATTCTGGAACAAATATGCACACTGGTCATTCATTGGACTGTGTCAAGTGACGGCTCGGACAGCAGCGGTTGAAAGCAATTGACCTCTGATGTTAAAGACGGTGGCAAGCAACATCCCCATATCTATCACGTAACACGTCACGCTCTTCCTTATCTGTGACATCACAAACCAGGATGACAGTAAGTCACGAACCCCTGTCCAGTCACAGTGTAGTATTTTATCACATAAAAGCCAATCACAGGACAGTAGTATATTGCCCCCTAACACCCGTAAATGTTGGGGGGGGGGGGGGGTGTATGTGTGTGTGTGTGTGTGTGTGTGTGTGTGTGTGTTTTATTGACAGTTATTGCAGCGATCCTCAGTAGTAAGCTGTCACACACAATATTTAGATTATCTTAACTACCAGTCTTTTCTTAGTAACTCAGATATTATGTACTGCGATACATTTAGTCTAAGGTAAGTGTATTTGACTTATAATAAGAAACCACTGGGTGCCAGGTTCGAACACAGTCGGTGCTATAATACCGTATAAAAATCGTCAGCAATGGCGGCCTAAGACTTCCGGCGTAAGATGTCAAAAAGAAGTCAACCTCGGTCTGCCAACCGTCTTGTCAAAGAGGATGAAGGAGAGAAGAGCGGTTCAGAGCACTCTCCTGTACTTGGAGTGCCAAACTGCCCCATAAAGGCGTATGAATCAGCAACAATCAGTGTCATAAGGATACAGACGGTAATGAAGCCACGGCACTAAAAACTCACAAGGTGTATCCATAAGACATGTGGCCTACAGTCGAAAAAGTGTCATGACGGTCTCTACATTGGAAAAACAGTCCGGATCAGTCTCCTATTTGGACTGACGTCGACATGTAGCTCTTAAAACGGTCTGTCATTTTACATGATTGATTTTACTGATGTGACAAGCCTTTGTTTTCAGAGGCCTTAACTTTTACAAGTGGATGTACAGACCGTTCACGACACATGTCATGTGGAGATGTTAGATAGGTTTACTAACTGACTTATTGCTAATGTTATGTCTATTTCTTGTTCTTCTGAAGAATACGGGTCTAAATTCGTTGACACCATGGTCTCTCACCTCGCTCCACGCATGTTACCTGAACTACTGCTCCTTACTGCGTTTATGTTGCAAATACGTTTCATTTTTAATTCTGTGGCCATATGCACCTCCTGATGCCACACCCATCAGCCTAATTTGGGGGGGGGGGGGGAGGAGGGGGAGAGGAAGAGGAACGGTAGTCTACGTTAAATGTTTGTGAATCATTTTAACTTTGTTCAATGTGTTACCGAATTTTAACTTTTCAGATATCGTATTTTATGAGGCGAAGATGGTGGACCAGCCGAGAACTCACATCACTGTCTCGCAATCTAGCGATCACCGCTTTATGATATACGAATAGGTCATTAGTAACGGTTTCACGTAAACTGTGTAGCGTGACACATAGCATCACCGCCCGAATGTAGGGCCTGTTTGCAAAACCCGCTTTGCGGAAAAAAATCTGCTCGTTTCTTTCGATTTCCACATCGCTGCAGGTTCTCCGGAAGCTAAAAACCGTGTTGGATACTATCGATAATTTCTCATTGAGAGCCTTCGTCAAAAACAGCGACAGAAAAAAGCCTAAACTCTGATTCTTGAAAGAGCAACTGAATCCAGGTTCTCCAGAATACGTATTCAGTGCCCTAACTCACTCTGTCACTGTAAGGACAACGTGTAAGGGATATGTTTCTTACTGTTTTTAGTTCACTAATTTCCACCAATAAATTTTCTTGTCATTAGAATGTCTTCGTTCATGCTCCATACGCTAGAGGCGACAGACGCACACTGTGCCTTGGAGATGGGCAAAACTGTTCTTTTTGAGAGATTGGAAAAGAACTGGTCACTCACTGGAATGAATAAGTTCGTTTTCGTGACTCACCACTCACCATTCACTCATAAAAGTAAGTAAAAGAAAGGTAGATTGTCTTTTTAATTCAGGTCACTAACCTTGTATTTTTATATGATTTTGTCCTGTGTTGTGAGAAAATATATCAAGAGGAGAATAATTTTGCGTAATGTCTCTAGTAATTGTCAGATACAAAAGTTTTGGATTTCGTCTATTGCTAAAGTTATAAATATTACAACAAATTCTAAATATTTTTATCAAGTGAAAAAACTTTAAGAATAAAGACTGATTCGTGTTATATTTTGATATTTTTATTGGAAAAAACACAACTATAACTGAAGTGTATGTGCAGTCATCATTTACAGCCTGTATTACCGTATATTTTTCCTTAGAAGACAAATCAATCAATATTGTCATTTATGAACAAAATTTGACCCATTTAGTCTAGGTGAGTCTCTTTCTCTTCTCAGTACACATTGGTACTGCTTTTGGAAATATTCGTTGACAGTCCACTGATGCTGCTGTGATACATAATGCTTTTAGAACCAATTGATACAGCGTTGGCGACAGCAATTTTTCTGTTTCCCACCAATTCAATGTTTCTAGGGCAATATCCTCCACTACATATTTATCCAATTCGACAATTACTGCATTTTCCGTGTTGTGACTTACTAGAAGTTGACTGATAGTTTCATTGAACTCGTACCAGACTGAAGAAGTCTCATATGTAATGGTGGTAACTGGTTGAGACATGAGCTCTGTTTTTTTCTTACTGAATAACCAACGCTTTCATTTTTGCAACAGCCTTCATGTAGCAGTCCTGAAACGTTTAGTCATCTGAAAATCTTTGCCTTTGAATCAGGGGTTCAGTAACGTTGCCTGACTAATCATTTCGTTGCTGGAGATAGCAGCAAACCATTTTAATAACCCTTTAAGGAAGTTATCAACCAATGTCCTTGTTTCTTGAGAATATTCTTTACTTTTCCTTTAAAAGGCTTTAGTTGCGATTCCATTAACCCTAGCAAGATTTTCATTATTGAGACCTGTTTTCTGTGAGAGCACCTCTTGATTACCTCATCAAAGACTTTCAAAAGCTGTAAAGCCTACTGCATTATCTCCCAGTGTGTATCTTTTAAGTGTAAGTCGATTTTCAACCTAAAATAGCGAGGTACGAAATTATGCGATCTTTATTTAAAGTAAATCTTTTCAATATTTCCTAAGTAGTTCCATCTGGTTGAGACATCTTGTTTCCATTTTTAGTCTGTCTTTTTTTTTAATTTTCTTGCATTTCAGCAAGTTTGCTTAAAGCCAAAGGTTTTTCCTTAAGAAGCACATCAATTCATTTGAACTCATCAACGAATTTTTGTATAGATTTCTGAATCGCGTCTCGTGCAGTTTAAAGAATGTGCAAAGCATAGGGTATGTGGAAGTTTTAAAAGCGTGATAGTTAATTTCGTGTTTTACCCATTTCTGTTACTATGATAGTGATTTTAAAATTGATATTGTATTTGAGATAACAGAGTTTTCCCCGGTTTGAGATGTTATCTGCGATCTGCCTTCGAGTTGTCACTACTCTAGAAGATACGACTTCAGTTCAATTTTCTCAAAATAATGTTACTTACACTCGCCCATGCATCAGACGTACGGCAGACTGCCTTTTCGGTGGTCGAAATATTTTTAGTTTTTACTGCAAATCATTTTGAAAAGCTGTACATCTAATGGCGTGCATTTATTTAATGTGAATGGTTTTACAATATTATAAAAATTCTTATTGATTGTTGTAAATGAAAAGCAAATGAGGGTGAGGATGCCACAAAGGAAATTGATCAGGACTCGGTCCAGAACCTGACGACGCCGATGGGCTGGATCGTGCTTGAGACTCAATTTCCGTTTTCGGGAGGATCCTTCACACGAGGTGGAAGCAGACAACGGCGATGACAGTTCACCAGAAATGATCTCTCGAATCTCTGCATCGATTAACGGCGATCGTGATAGGCTTCCTGATCCACATAGTTCCGGGGATACTGTAGGAGGCTTCGATTTTAGATGTCTCTTCACGTTTGATGAGGAGCGAGGAGCCGTGACAATCACCTGCTGAAGGGAGCGACATTTTCGTTTCTCTTCCATTTTGGTAAAATGGAACCGAAAAACACTCGTAATTCTTCTAGGCGAAGGCAATGTGAATAACATATTGTTGTGCAGCATTGAAAGCACACGGGTAAAATTAATACATTTACTATTAACATAGCTCTTTAACAATGTAAAAGCTTAAAGTGAGTGCAGATATACATGCAGCACATTCTATAATTAGGAATTATAGAGTAGGAAGTAGGAAGTTGTGATCGGCGAAACCTAGAGCCACATCGTGAAGTCTGAAGTTACGAAAAGGTCTGAAACGGTCATAGTGATTAAGAAATTGGTGCAGACAAGCCTGACATATACGAGGATTTCACTACTGAAAGATAAAAATTTTGAATAATGTGATATTCGAATTTCGGCTACATAGCGTGTGAACAAGAGATGACAGGATAATGGTGTGGATAAAGGCTCGAAAAAAGCAGTGCAAATGAACTCAGAAGTCTGTCCTTTAGGAGCTACGGACCTGTCTAGTCATGCAGCGACTGTTTCTACCAGCGTGTTCGCATTGTTTCTGTCGAACATAGTTGGCCATGGCTTTCGACTCATTTCGACGAACTCCGCAATATATCTCAGGATATCGACATCCATGTCTTTCTTCTAACGAACTTGGACACCTGCCTCAAGCCAAGAGTGTTCTCGTGTGCCTAAACATAGAGTCCCCTGTCCTAAGACATCACAGAAGTAACAGTTGAGGAGGTGGAGTGGCATACAAACACTTTGACTTATTACCGGACCGGCCGAAGTGGCCGTGCGGTTCTAGACGCTGCAGTCTGGAACCGTGAGACCGCTACGGTCGCAGGTTCGAATCCTGCCTCGGGCATGGATGTGTGTGATGTCCTTAGGTTAGTTAGGTTTAACTAGCTCTAAGTTCTAGGTGACTAATGACCAGTTGAGTCCCATAGCGCTCAGAGCCATTTGAACCAATTTTGAACTTATTATCGACCATGCTGCTCACATCCAGTGCTAATGCTGACAAATAAGAAAAATATATGTTCGTCGATATCAAATCCGTTACAAAAAGTTTGCCTTATGTGTGTCCTCTACAGACTTTCGAAAGTAAGACTATTTAGAAACTGACCTTTCAAAATTCGTTTCGACTAGTATCAAACAAATTATGCTGGGAACACTAACATAAATATTCTGCCCCTTCACTGTGAAATTCAAGTGTGTAGTTTCTTCTTCGAAAGCAACAGTACTTCAGCTTGCACCTCCCTGTGGTGCAGCCCCATGTATATATTTGCCAGAAATCCACAAGCAAAGAAATTCGTACCTGAAATAGCATCTCACAACAGCGTTACCAAACTAACTCTGTTACGTAATAAATATGCTCCCCCAAAGACTGGAAATCTGAAGGGAACACCAGCTCCTTGGCTAACGGAAAAGCTAAAACAGTCCATGAATGTTGGAGACACTGCACATTGGACTCACAAATGAAATCCTGCCACTGAAAATGATAATTATTACAAGCAGAAAGCAAACAGAGTCAATCAAACAACATTTCAATACAGTGACATTTCAATACAGTAATATAAAATATAAAGACCAAATCCTATATGGAACAACCTGTAAACATAGACTATCATGTAATTTTTAAAATAACCGTTACATGTAGTACCCTGTCCACCCATGGTAATTAAAAGGTGCATAAAGGTTACTGATGCAACAACAAAAGCAACTATAAATGCAACAGACATAGACTAAGACATAATGGAACACCTAACAAGAACATTCATACAACAAGGAAACGGAAGAGCAACAACACAAGAAGATGAGGACTAGAACAAATCAAATAAGGATACAATGAATTAAGAGCTGAGCTCGGATGGAGACGTGGTTAGTCATGAAGCTGAGTTACAGGCTGTTTCACTGTGCCAAGAGTGCAGAGAACAGAGTGATGCCTCAAGTTGTCATGTGGTCTGCTCCATTCAATTTAGTCCACGAGAGCTAGTTGCCCTGGTGGGGAGCAGTGAGCTAGTTTGCAATCCGATCTTTAAGAATGGAGTGGAGCAATGAGCTAGTGAACTACCTTGCAGTCTGATCCCTTTGAGTGGTGGGGAGCAGTGAGCTAGTGGTCCAATCGGTGGGAGTGGTGGCGAGCGCTGAGCTATAGGGAGGGAAGTGATGCCCGAATCGCTTTGCGTCATCCTCCGACCACGCGCTGGCCGAAGGCCGCAGCTCTTATGATTGATGCATAACATTACGAATCCGATGATAAGTCAAATGATGAGAATTACTCGCTCAAAAGCATGTAAGCGTTTATTGAGCCTCTGAAATTTGAGATATTCTTTTTAAACCAAGAATGGAAACATGCTGGAAGTGTTTTCTCCGCTAATGTATCGTTCTGATGATCTCGACTTCTGTTTGATTTGGTAGCTGCGTGGTCAGTGCGGCCGAATACGAAGTGAGGTCCACAGGTTCGGTTCTCAGCTAAATAAAATTTTTTTCCACTCTCAGTCTGAGTGTTTTGTTGTGCTTACTTTCATATGTCGTAATTAGCATTACTACTGAGATGGCTGAATGGATACTGCAAGACAGCCATAAATTGGATATAAAACGGAGTTTTCTTTATTTTTTGTTTTCATCAATGAGAAAATGAGATTTGCAACAGATTTTTGTAGCTTGGGAATCGTTTTCTTAAGAATGTGACGTGTGGCGCCTTTGCAGCAGCATAGCGCAGAATTTTCTTCCCGCTCATTACAGCCAACAGAAACGCGTGTTGAAATCAGATGATCTTCCACTCATTTTCTGCAAATCATCCATTATCCGCTATTGAGAAAGATCTGGTTCTTTTAATCAGTTCAGGAGTATGGTGCTCATCTCTACTCTGCAGTAACAGTTGCATTGCTATTGTAGCTCCCGTATTTACGAAAGCGTGCAGTTTTATAATGTTATGAACAGTCAGTTTCCTGGTACGGAATTAATCAAGAAATTGACTAAACCGTATCGTAGATTATGCATTTATAGTATCTGATTCCTCAGTAGCTCCGGCTTCAGCAATATAATGGTTGTATTTAATATATCTTGGTCAATGTATTCAAGGGATATAATTTTTGATGAAGTTACTGATCTACTCAGCTGGATATGGTCAACTTTACAAATTCAAGTAGCTCATCTTGAAAACAGAATGAAAAATGACATCCGTTGCTATGGTAAGGTGTCTGATGTGGTGCAGCCACTTCATTTCAGTGAAAACTGAGTATTGCTAAAAATCTGATACACAACCTCCTTTGAAGGTTTTTTCAAACAAAGGATAAACAACAGACAGGAATTGGCATTCGAGTAAAGAATTCATTGACTGATCTCTATAATAGACCAGGAAAAGACGAACTTTCTGTTGTCAAGAAAGCAAGCTGAAACGAGAAGATATATGTGTACAATGATATATTAAATAATCTGTGGCACATCAGGAATAGAAGCGATGATACAAAATTAATGACGAACACATCGTAATCGATTAACTGTGCCTATTCCATTGAAAGTGTGAAAGCAGCAGCATTAGATCAGCGAAATGATAACTGGACCTTAGCAAAAGTGAAATCTCTTATATCACAAGATACTATCCTTGTGCTACGCCCCGCTAACTTATTGCCTAACGTATAAATTAAGTAAATTCCTGCACTAATAATCTCTATTCAGTTGATGTATAAAGTTAGTCTACACACAAATGACTGGGCGCACATCCCGTGACATATACACTATGTAGTCAAAAGTATCCGGACACATGGCTGAAAATAACTTACAAGGTCGTGGCGCCCTCCATCGGTAATGCTGGAATTCAATACGGTTTTGGCCCAAACATAGCTCTGATGACAGCTTCCACTCTCGCAGACATCCGTAAGGCCTGGCACGAAGTCGGCACTCCAAAACATCTCAGAGGTGTTCTGTAGGATTCAGGTCATGACTCTGTGCAGGCCAGTACGTTACAGGGACGTTATTTCGTGGAACCACTACGTCACAGACCGTGCAATATGAACAGGTGCTCGATCATGTTGAAAGATGATATCGCCATCCCCGAATTGCTCTTCAACAGTGGGAAGCAAGAAGGTGCTTAAAACATCAACGTAGACCTGTGCTGTGATAGTGCCATGCAAAACAAAAAGGGGTGCAAGCCCCCTCCATGAAAAACACGACCACACCATAACACCACCGCCTCCTAATTTTACTACTGGCACTACACACGCTGGCAGATGACGTTCACCGAGCATTCGCCACACTTACACCCTACCATCGGATCGCCACATGGTGTACCGTGATTCAGTATTCTACACTATGTTTTTTCCACTGTTCAGTCGTCCAATGTTTACGCTCCTTACACCAAGCGAGGCGTCGTTTGGCATTTACCGGCGTGATCTGTGTTTTCTGAGCAGCCGCTCGACCATGAAAACCAATTTTTCTCACCTCACGCTTAACTCTCACTTGCAGTGGATCCTGATGCAGTATGGAATTCCTGTGTGATGGTTTGGATAGATGTCTGCCTATTACACATTCCGACCCTCTTAAACTGTCGGCGGTCTCTGTGAGTCACCAGACGAGGTCGGCCTGTACGCTTTTGTGCTTTACGTGTCCCTTCACGTTTCCACTTGATTATCACATCGGAAACAGTGGACCTAGGGGTGTTTAGGAGTGTGGAAATTTCGCGTATAGACGTATGACACAAGTAACACCCAATCACCCGACCACTTTCAAAGCCCGTGTGTTCCGCGAAGGGCCCTATTCTGCTCTCTCACGATGTCTAATGACCAGTGAGATCGCTGATCTGGAGTAACCTGGCAGCAGGTGGCAGCACAATGCACCTAATATGAATAACGTATGTTTTTGGGGGTGTCCGTAAACTTTTTATCACATAGTGTATCTGTTGTGCCAAATAATGATTCCGAAAATAGTGTTTAAAAGCTGGAAATGATCTCCTCTTAAAGACTTCACGAATAGATTTTTACGCATTTCATATTCTATAGACAAATTAATAGAGATTTTTGCTTAAAAGGAAACAGTCAGCAGTTTCTCAGCCATCGGGTTTGCCCAGCTCGTAACTCAAGCTGCAGGTTGAAAACTGTGAAAGCTAAACAGAGAGGCGGCGCACCCCTCGCCGTGTCCCGCGCACTCATTAAAGAGGCTGCAGCGGCCGTGAGCTGATCGTTAGCCGCTCCCTGAGCGCGGCGTGTGGTTTCATGATGGCGGCCGCTGCCCGCTGCCCGCTGCCCGTGCCTGTTGAGCCCCTGCAGGCGCAGCATAGGGCAGCTAATTACAAAGCCCACCCCGGCAGTGGCGCCGCGCGTCTCCATGGCGACACCAGCACCCACGCCCTTCTTCGGCCCGGGGAGCTCAATCACCTGCTTCTGCCGCCAACACTCGCTGCTCTCGCTAGCGCTTTAACTTTCTCACGGAGATTACATGAAATACTCTGGAACACCTCCCTCGATAAGAAACGCCAGTCAGTGTGGTGTTAATTTGCGTGGTGACCCCCTACGCAAGGGACGCCTACTGCTGTGCTCTATGCTAACCATTAAACCTGCGGCACTGCGAAGGCGTTATACAACAACCGTCAAACTAACATGAGCTGTATTACCTGTTAGGCATTTCAGCGTAGTTGGAGGAAGTCGGCACAGGTAACGCCATCTGATTTCTTTAGATAAGGAAGATTACACAATAGGTTATCCATTCACAAATCGTATTTGAATGTTGGCTGTCAGTGAAAAGATCGTGCCGTGTCTCACGTAAGAAAGAGCTCTAACAAGTGACGGACTTCAACAGTAGTAGTACCGTGATATACTGACATTGTGATTCATACACTCCTGGAAACTGAAATAAGAACACCGTGAATTCATTGTCCCAGGAATGGGAAACTTTATTGACACATTCCTGGGGTCAGATACATCACATGATCACACTGACAGAACCACAGGCACATAGACACAGGCAACAGGGCATGCACAATGTCGGCACTAGTACATTGTATATCCACCTTTCGCAGCAATGCAGGCTGCTATTCTCCCATGGAGACGATCGTAGAGATGCTGGATGTAGTCCTGTGGAACGGCTTGCCATGCCATTTCCACCTGGCGCCTCAGTTGGACCAGCGTTCGTGCTGGACGTGCAGACCGCGTGAGACGACGCTTCATCCAGTCCCAAACATGCTCAATGGGGGACAGATCCGGAGATCTTGCTGGCCAGGGTAGTTGACTTACACCTTCTAGAGCACGTTGGGTGGCACGGGATACATGCGGACGTGCATTGTCCTGTTGGAACAGCAAGTTCCCTTGCCGGTCTAGGAATGGTAGAACGATGGGTTCGATGACGGTTTGGATGTACCGTGCACTATTCAGTGTCCCCTCGACGATCACCAGTGGTGTACGGCCAGTGTAGGAGATCGCTCCCCACACCATGATGCCGGGTGTTGGCCCTGTGTGCCTCGGTCGTATGCAGTCCTGATTGTGGCGCTCACCTGCACGGCGCCAAACACGCATACCACCATCATTGGCACCAAGGCAGAAGCGACTCTCATCGCTGAAGACGACACGTCTCCATTCGTCCCTCCATTCACGCCTGTCGCGACACCACTGGAGGCGGGCTGCACGATGTTGGGGCGTGAGCGGAAGACGGCCTAACGGTGTGCGGGACCGTAGCCCAGCTTCATGGAGACGGTTGCGAATGGTCCTCGCCGATACCCCAGGAGCAACAGTGTCCCTAATTTGCTGGGAAGTGGCGGTGCGGTCCCCTACGGCACTGCGTAGGATCCTACGGTCTTGGCGTGCATCCGTGCGTCACTGCGGTCCGGTCCCAGGTCGACGGGCACGTGCACCTTCCACCGACCACTGGCGACAACGTCGATGTACTGTGGAGACCTCACGCCCCACGTGTTGAGCAATTCGGCGGTACGTCCACCCGGCCTCCCGCATGCCCACTATACGCCCTCGCTCAAAGTCCGTCAACTGCACATACGGTTCACGTCCACGCTGTCGCGACATGCTACCAGTGTTAGAGACTGCGATGGAGCTCCGTATGCCACGGCAAACTGGCTGACACTGACGGCGGCGGTGCACAAATGCTGCGCAGCTAGCGCCATTCGACGTCCAAGACCGCGGTTCCTGGTGTGTCCGCTGTGCCGTGCGTGTGATCATTGCTTGTACAGCCCTCTCGCAGTGTCCGGAGCAAGTATGGTGGGTCTGACACACCGGTGTCAATGTGTTCTTTTTTCCATTTCCAGGAGTGTAGTTCCGCGATATTTTCGTTTGCCTTGGTAGCGACCACACGGCTGCCAGGGAATCTATGGTTTAGAAGGCTCATACTGAACGCCATCCAGCATCTCTGATGTGTTGGCAAATGTGCCAACACCTTGCAGATAGAGGAGGCCAAAATGCACGCTATCTAACGCAGACGGGCGTGAATTCTGGAACAGGATAAGTAGTGAATGTTAATAAGAAAAGTATGCAGCTCCTCGAATACTTAACTTTAATCTATCCTTGTTGTATACATCGTTCTTCTTGAGACATTTCATACGATAACTGTCAAACTATGTAAGGCTAATGGCGCCTTGCTAGGTCGTAGCCATGGACTTAGCTGAAGGCTATTCTAACTGTCTCTCGGCAAATGAGAGAAAGGCTTCGTCAGTGTAGTCGCTAGCAAAGTCGTCGTACAACTGGGACGAGTGCTAGTCCGTATCCCCAGACCTGCCTTGTGGTGGCGCTCGGTCTGCGATCACACAGTGGCGACACGCGGTTCCGACATGTACTAAATGGACCGCGGCCGATTTAAGCTACCACCTAGCAAGTGTGGTGTCTGGCGGTGATACCACAATCTCAATGGCTCGATGCAAGTCACGCTCGAGATGACAGGCATATTGTTCGATCTACCATGCAGGCTAACGCTATCATGATGGATGTACTCGTGTTTAGTGCCACCAAAGAGAATGAGCGTTACTACGCTGCATTCATCATCGTCATACAGGTCCAGCCTCTGGTCTGATACTACAGGATGCCACTGCGCATACAACATGGTTGTCTCTGATTTGCACAGCCGGTAATTTGGACATAAGTTGTTACGTTTCTGTCGTGTTGAGCTTTTGGCTGTGCTCTATCTTCGAGGTCTCTGTGACGTTGTATTACAACAAGATAACGCTAGACGGCATATTGTCCATGCTGTGCTCACCTACATAGATGCACAGTGTGCTTGACTGTGATTGTGGCCAGTATGCTCTCCAGATCTCTTGCTCAGTACAACATCTGGTCATTCGTTGCTGACAGATTGGCTTGGATCAGTTCGCCAACCATTGCAAAAGATATATATATACCACACAACTCCTGACACCACTTTACAAACATTACGTGGACAGCACCGGATGTGTGAGAGAGAATATTGTCTTTCTTTGGGAGCACCAAAGACCAGAAGTCTTGCTCTGTGCTCACATAATCCATAGGAGACCAAATCTCGAAGTCATAGAGTAGAAATAAACATAACACCAATAGTATACAGGCAAGAGAAGCTGGGGCTGTACTTAGCATTCTTGGTATTAATAGAAGCGTATGCAGGAATTATAAGGCACTTGCCGCATTTATTTTTGTGTTTGGTGAAAAGTCTGAGGTGGAGAGAGGGAGGAATGGGGAGGTAGGGTATGCCACTGAATTCTTTCTGGATATTTGCCACTTCCTTCCGTTGTTTCTTGGGAAATATCTACAAACACGTTCCCAACCTCCCACATCATGTTCTGTTTGCTGTTTGTTTCCTGTAGATATCCCTTCCTGTCGTACACTGCATCATGCTTGAACCATGCACCAATTAACATTATTGTTCTCACTAGTATATAGAGGAATTTAACACAGTAACTTTCAGCAGACTCATTTATTTCCAGCGTCCATTTCAGTTTCAATACAATATATATATACGCTGCTGAGGGCAACACAGTCTACTCTTTTCTTTACGACACCAACGCATGGCGTGCGAGTCTCTTTTTCGCCACAGGCTGATGGGAATACATGATGGTCTATGTCAAGCATAGCTTAAGAAAGGTGTTTTGTCACTCTCAGGTAGATGAATGGAGTGTACATTTTTGATAGGAAGATAAGTCACAGTAAACTCAAGTCCCATGACTTACTGAGAGAGTGACATGGCACTGACTCCATCTCACTTCCTAAATGGTGGCAAATTATAAAGTATGCCTGACTGAAAAGGAGACCTTCGATGTAGTGTTGTTGTATATAATCCTGCTGGCTGGATGTGTTTGCCGGAGATGGTGTGGTAATATTCCCAGTAGCACAAGTGGAGCTAACGACTTCTTGGTTAGTTTTTCATTTCTGGAGAGTTATTTCCGCAATTCATTGTATGATAGATCCTTCCCGATCAGCAGAAAGAGCTCTTGAAACCACAGTGAAATAGAAATAGTGAATAGCAGTTTGAGTATGAATGGTAACAATGGCGTTTTTGAGGCAGGATGCAACTCACTTGATGCAATTCTGAATATGCTTAGTGGGATTCAGGGCAATATTCCCAGTTTCACAAATGGAGTTAAGGACTTTATGGCGTATTTAAGTTTTCAGAATAATAATAAGTTTTATTAAACCTTTGATAAATACAAATACCCGATAAATCTTTCACAAAAATGCACCTCACTTAAACAGAAAGTAGATACCATCCCCTGGGCATTCTGTTGTGTAATCCATACTGTGACACGTTACCACTAATAAAACCAACTCTTCATCCAGGTCGTGGAGGCCCAAGGGATGTCGACCGGCCGCCGTGTCATCCTCTGCCTTGTAGCCTCATGCTCAAGCGCTACGGAGGGTATATGGTCAGCATGCAGCATGGGCAATTAGCTGGCCAATTCGATGAAAAAGCGTCAGGGTTTCACACTATCGGTGCCACAATACGCAACTGCCCTCGAACCTCTCCTACGGAAACTTAACAGTCCACTGCAAAGCTTGATCTTATTAGGAAAGAAAATCGAATGTCGAGCATTTACAGTTTTTCTGAGGACATTTGTGTCGGCAAAAGGCTAGATACCGTAAGCAAACCTTTTACTGAACACCAACATAAGCAATGATCAACTGTATCAGATCCAAGACAATGAACTTAGGCGAAATTTTACTGCTGGACGAATAACAATGGTTACCCACAGAAAAAAACGACGTTTAGTGATAGATCAAACATACAAAGAATGCAAACTGCCAATTGTCAATCGATGTTGAACGAAATTAGACCCAACAGACAGCTACATTGCATGCGAGTTTCAATTTGATCCAAAAAGTTAAATTAGTGAAACAGTTCAGCTTATCCATCGTGTATTACATAGTGTCTATTTTACCAGTACCAGTGCCAATAGTCAAAAGTCTCCTACAGGATATTGGGTGTGTCATATGTCGTGGAAATACTATCAAAGAGATATACAGCAGACTAACACTATCCTTTGAAGGAGGTAGGATGGGATTAACAGTCACTGATGCAATAAGCAAAGCACTATTAGTCCATAGACTAATGTCCTTAAGAGATCATAATTCAGTTCTATCAAGTCTTTCTACAAAACATTCTTACAGAAAGCCAAGTAGCTCCCATCATTGTTATCAAAATAAATTCAGAGTTTAGCTTTCTCAGAACCACCATAGTAGAAAACATCTACGTAAATCAGGGCGACAAAATTTGCAGTACAACGATACAGTACCACCATATTAAGAAAAGGTTAAGTCCTAAGAGAATGGAACCTACGTATTCTCAGGTCAGTTGGCCTGACCCGTGGAAGAACATTCAAAGCAACCAGCTTACATCAAATGTTAGGACAACGTGGCATAAAGTCGTCAATGAAAAGATTTCGGAGACCACAGAGCTATATTGCATCAATTTAGCGCATTCGTCCAGTTGTGACAAACGTAGTGCAACGGAAACACTTATAAACCGATACATATGTCAGCACGCACGCGGTATCTTGGGCGCAACAAAAACATGGGTCACTACCGAGAACGGCAACGCAATATGACAAGATACTAGAATTTGTGACACCGGACAACGGAGATATATAGGCCAGAAAAATAATATGCTCTTATCTGGCTATGTGATACATCAGAAGCACCGAGTTTATGGTATTTAAGTATAGACTAACATTAACCGAACGCGGAATTAAAAAAATTTTGCAAACCACATAAGAGCATGGTATCCCTGCATCTCAGATATTGTGACCGGAGTACAGATTGCTGAGACCGCTACTGTTTATTTCATAACAGATCAACAGTTATGCATATAAAATGCTAATTACGCACTCGATGTAGAATAAAGGTGCTAAAAATGAAAAAAAATGCTACAACAAAGAAGAAGAATTTTATTTCATTAATTGTTATTTTTTCTTAACACCAAAAAAGAATTCCAGTTGTACAGACATCGAAGTGATTGGATTTTGACAAAATATCGGACTTCGTGCATTGATAAAGAAGCGAAAGTTTCAGCTTTACAACAAAGACGACATAAAGTACTTCAAAAGACGATGAAATTAAAGTTTAAGACTGAAGGAGTATATACTCATCAAAAGAAACTAGGTTATATTTATTTAATTTTTCCAAATGAGAAAATTTCCTTATCATTTAATTTGGAAATGTGAAGATATTTAATCGAAGTAAAAATATTAAGAAAAGAAACTGCCTCATGAAATGAAAAGTCATCATCGAACTGTCGTAAGTTAAAGCAGCTCTCGTATTCGATGAGTGTACCTATGACACCTCGTCTTTGGATACGGACCGCAACATAGTTTTCAGAGGAAATTGTCATTAAAAGGAAAAATTACAGCAAATAATAGGCTGCATTAATGCTGCCGCCAGCAGAAACAATCAGAACTATTTACGGCTAATGGCCCTATGCTGAAAGATGCCAAATATGATGTTGGATTTTTCGAAGACAGTAATTCCGGGGAAATAATGTCGTTGGTGCGTTTGTGTAAATTGTAATGTTGTGTCGTATGAGATAAACATAAATGGCGGGACGCGTTGCTTCGTGAACATGCACTCGGTTTGTGGTCGAAAAGATGAATCGACTGTAAAAGGCGTTCCTCGTCTCTCCATGACTGTCTTGATGATGCGCTGAAAGACGTGTAGAGCACTGGCTTATACTTTCAATCAAGTAATCTTAAAAGGTTCTGATGGTGAACGCACGTGTAGAAGTACGTGCCTAGTGAGGGCAAGTGATTTCAATATTGTTCTTGTCATTTTGTTGTAATATAGTTTCAGCCTCACGGTCATATTTTGGCAGCACTTTTTAAAAAAATAGAGAGTACCATATGTTTATAATTTTGCAAAGTAAGCGTTGATTATTTGTCTCTTAGGATTAATTTTCAAAATTACAGGGATGTGGTTGTTGTTGTTGTGGTCTTCAGTCCTGAGACTGGTTTGATGCGGCTCTCCATGCTAATCTATCCTGTGCAAGCTCCTTCATCTCCCAGTACCTACTGCAACCTACATCCTTCTGAATCTGCTTAGTGTATTCATCTCTTGGTCTCCCTCTACGATTTTCACCCTCCACGCTGCCCTCCAATGCTAAATTTGTGATCCCCTGGTGCCTCAGAACATGTCTTACCAACCGTTCCCTTCTTCTTGTCAAGTTGTGCCACAAACCCCTCTTCTCCCCAATTCTATTCAATATTTCCTCATTAGTTACGTGATCTACCCATTTAATCTTCAGCATTCTTCTGTAGCACCACATTTCTATTCTCTTCTTGTCCAAACTATTTATCGTCCATGTTTCACTTTCATACATGGCTACACTCCATACAAATACTTTAGGAACGACTTCCTGACACTTAAATCAATACTCGATGTTAAGAAATTTCTCTTCTTCAGAAACGCTTTCCTTGCCATTGCCAGTCTACATTTTATATCCTCTCTACTTCGACCATCATCAGTTATTTTGCTCCTCAAATAGAAAACATCCTTTGCTACTTTAAGTGTCTCATTTCGTAATCTAATTCCCTCAGCATCACCCGACTTGATTCGACTACATTCCATTAATCACGTTTTGCTTTTGTTGATGTTCATCTTATATCCTCCTTTCAAGACACTGTCCATTCCGTTCAACTGCTCTCCCAAGTCCTTTGCTGTCTCTGACAGAACCACAATGTCATCGGCGAACCTCAAAGTTATTATTTCGTCTCCCTGGATTATAATGCCTACTCCGAACTTTACTTTTGTTTCCTTTACTGCTTTCTCAATATACAGAATGAATAACATCGGGGAGAGGCTACAACCTTGTCTCACTCCCTTCCCAACCACTGCTTCCCTTTCATACCCCTCGACTCTTATAAATGCCATGGATGTGGTATTCGCCACAAATTCTGTTAAGAGTCGCACAGTAGTATCTGTGCGACTTTCCCATAGCAGTCCTTAGTGCAACTTAATGCAACTCTTTCCATCGGAGCGTCTTCAGTCGTGCAGAATAAAAGGCACTAAATCGGCGAGCAACTTGTCTGCTCGACAGAGCAGTCTTATCATATAGTCCGTTCAAGGCATCTGCAGTCGTCCGACTAAAGACGTGGCTATGGACTGTGCTGCTTCCAGATACCAGGTGCTCAAAATAAAATTGCATCTACTCAAACAGGTGCAGTGTGGGCCGTAATCATCGAATGGAACAGATTTACGCTAGAAAAAATTAGTTCCAGTTTTGGCCACCAGGTGAAAATGGGGCGCTGTAAATGCACGAAAGGCGTACAGAAATGTTTCCAAATTTAATTTACTAGGAAAGGGACGTGGGCAAAAAATTCAAACATGTTAGAAGGGCATAGCGTTGATTTTGTTATTAACCACCACTTACGCACTATGTTCAGTATGAGCACTGCGAACGTCCATGGGATAGTGTAGAGCGCCAGGTTTGCTGCTGGTGACCAAACCCGGATCTACATATTTACCAGAGCAAATCAGTTCCTCATTAACGCATTAGCATATCTTCCAAGTTTCGCTGCCATACTATAATTACAGCTAGTAATGGAACTCCGTAAGCAGCTGCACTGTAATTACAACCAACCGGGTACATTAAAGGAGTAGGCTATCATGTGTCAGACGCACGGATATCGCCGTGCGCCTTGCGAACACACAGGTCGAACTACAGTAGTTGCGGAGTAATAAATTGAAGACCTAAAACGGGTTGGTGTGGTTATTCTACAACAAAGTGTCTCTTATACAAGCTGTACTACACAATTTTGGTGTGTGCGAGTAGATCAAAGTGACTAACCATCTGATGGTTCACGTTCCACAAGGTTAGTTCACATGATCGATAAAAATATTTTGGATCCCTAAAATGTTTGCATTCTCACTGACCGAGCGATGTGGCACAGTGGTTACCACACTAGACTCCCATTCCTGACTACGACGAATCCCGCGTCTGGCCATCCAGCTTTAGGTTTCCTGTGATTTCCCTAAATCGCTCCAGGCAAATCCGGCGATGGTGCCTTCGAAAGTACACGGCCGATATCCTTCCCCTTCCTTAACACATTCGAGGTTTTGCTCCGTCTCTAACGACATAGCCAAACGCCACCATGGCTCCAGGCTCAGGTTCACGTTCACCTTGACCTCAGCTCGCTCCCAAAGGAAGTTGCGCCAGCTTCGATATACCGCTCGTGGTTTGTCGAACTTCGTTCGAAGTTCATTAATACGATCTTCATTTATACAGATGGCTCTAAGACCAACGACCGTGTCGGGTGTTCTTTTATTGTCGGGGCGCACAGTTTCAAATACCGGCTCCATGGCCATTGTGGGTCTTCACAGCTGAGCTGTTTGCCTTCTGTCAGGCTCTTCTTTACAACCGCCGCCAGTGACATTCTGCTTATCTCATCTACTCTGATTCCCTGAGCGCCATCCAGAGCCTCTGTGATCCGTATCCGGTTCACCCTTTCGTGCACCGGATCCATCGCTCTCTTCAGCAGCTGGCGGACAACGGTTCTCCGGTTACCTTTATGTGGGTTCCTGGCCATGTCGGCATCCCTGGGAACGAAGCTGCAGATGCCGCGGCCAAGGCTGCGGTCTTCCAGCCTCGGACAGCTCCTTGTTGTGTGCCTTCATCTGATCTTAGCAGGGTCATTTGTCAGCGCATTTTATCGCTGTGGAATGCCGCTTGGTCTACACTTACGGAAAACAAGCTTCGGGCCTTGAAACCTCTCCCCACGTCTTGGACAATCTCTTCACGCCCTTCTCGGCGGGAGGAGGTCGTTTTGGCCCGGTCACGGATTGGACACTGCCGGTTCAGCCACCGCCATCTGCTGACGGCTACGCCGGCGCCGTTCTGCCCCTGTGGCCAGTTGCTGACGGTACGCCACATTTAAACGCCCTGTACGAAATTTAATACACTGCGCATTGATCTTGGCCTGCCGTGTACTCTGGATGAAATTTTAGCGGATGGCCCAGGAGCAGCTGCTCGCGTTCTTCGTTTTATCCACTTGACCAACCTGTCTAAGGACATTTGATTATTGTGTTTTCTTTTAATCCTTTGCCTGTTAATGTGCCTTTTATAGTGTTGTCCTTTTTAGTTGCTGTTTTAACATTGTGGCTCGCAGTGCATTCGTAATTTAGACTGGGCGCTAAAAACCACTGTAGTGGTGCGCCCTAAAATCACAAAAAAAGACATAGTTGTCGACGGGACGTTAAACCCAGTCTGTCTGTGTAATTCTCGTTGCTAGTATTTTGTTGCGTCGCACGTTACAGTCAAGCTGGTGAGTGGAAAAGATGTGAACTTTATTAGGGACATGCGTATAGAAGACGCAAGGTGAGTTGAAAGAAAATTCGCTGTGTTTACTTGAAGTGTACACGTTCACCTGCAACGTTCTAACAATACCACCACTTGCAAAGTAGGTTAGAAATCAGATTAATAATGTTTCTCACCCAGCATATGTTCGCTTTATCAGGCAACAACAAAGTTATTGACTATGGATGGTATCGTCAGAATGGAAATAATGAAGCCACTGTAAAAATGTCATTAATTTTGGCACTTATCTTGAATGGATTCCCACGTAGATTTAGACGAAGTTGTTATGGCTCGTCTTGTTGATTCTACGGTGGTTGCACTTTGACTGCTAGAAGGTCCAGATCTGTACTTTAGCAATATTTGAAGACCTAACAGATTCGTTTTTCAGGAAATTCTCAATGATCAAACAATCACAGATCAGAACAATGGTATGGTAGAAATAAATTTTTACTTGGTGTTCGCGATCCACATTTTTATTAAACTTCTTGTAAATTCACATATACTTCTTCTTAATTGTCACATCATCAAGAAA
Organism: Schistocerca piceifrons; assembly: GCF_021461385.2. Taxonomy (NCBI): domain Eukaryota; kingdom Metazoa; phylum Arthropoda; class Insecta; order Orthoptera; family Acrididae; genus Schistocerca; species Schistocerca piceifrons. The sequence goes on from NC_060138.1 coordinate 303,958,631, forward strand.
ACAGTTTTGTATCGATCTTCATATATTTAATTTTCAATTTAACCAGACACAAGACTTGACTGTTCTTTTACAAGGCGAAATAACAACTTAACTTCCGCAAAGTGAAACAAAGACTGCTCTGCGCGCATTCGCGCCAAAACTGTTACAAGTAAGTCAAAGATTATGGCAGTCTCACAGAAATGAATACACACAAGAACCCTATCACTGTAATATATCGATACATCGGGGTAGCTATACAGTAATAAAACGAAATGTGCATACTGCCAGAAAAATATGTCTGTACTTCGCTGAAAAGTAGTAACCGAGCGAGGTGGCGCAGTGGTTAGCACACCGGACTCGCATTCGGGAGGACGACGGTTCAATCCCGCGTTCGTCCATCCTGATTTAGGTTTTCCGTGATTTCCCTAAATACCTCCAGGCGAATGCCGGGATGGTTCCTTTGAAAGGGCACGGCCGACTTCCTTCCCAGTCCTTCCCTTATCAGGTTAGACAGATGACCTCGCTGTTTGGTCTCTTCCCCAAATAACCCAACAGAACCCAGAAAAGTATCGAGAACTGGGGTTGGTGTGCCGTAATGGTCACATAAATAAAGAACCATTACAACGTCCACGTGAAATATCTGTCTGTTAAAACAAGCCCTCATCATCACGTTTCAAGCAGGACAAAATGGTTCAAATGGCTCTGAGCACTATGGGACTTAATTTCTGAGGTCATCAGTCCCATAGAACTTAGAACTACTTAAACCTAACTAACCTAAGGACATCACACACATCCAGGCCCGAGGCAGTATTCGAACCTGCGACCGTAGCGGTCACGCGGCTCCATACTGTAGCGCCTAGAACCGCTCGGCCACTCCGGCCGGCTAAGCAGTACACATTGCACGGTTACCGTCCTTAGTTCTGGATCATTACTTCGCAAGACACTGCTTGTTCGGAATGTCGTCACGCCGCAGAGAAGAATAACAGAAGAATTGCCTCACACTGCGGCCCATCCGCACCGCCAGACGCCGGGGCCTTAGCAGAGCAGCTCGGCGGTGCCTGCGGTGCGGTGAGTGCGGTGTTGCTGCCTCGGCCGCTGCCCGCTGGCCGCTTCCTTGGATGCGGCCCTTCCGGCCGCCGGCCGCGCTCCGTAATGCAGTGCGCCTCTTAATTGCCGGCTGCCGACTGCGGCCGGCCGCCATAAATAATTCCCTGTCCGTAATTACGGCTGCACGGCGCACCGCAACATCTTGCAACAGACGGCCAGACCCACCTCTTCCTCTGCTCGCACATTCGGCGGAAATATTTCACGAGGATAATTGCAAGGGGCCAACCACTGTACAGCAGGAGCGAAACTACACTTCGAATGTGGCATATGCTCTACTGGCCATTAAAATTGCAACACCAAGAAGAAATACAGACGATAAACGCGTATTCATTGGACAAATACGTAATACTAGAATTGACATGTGATTACATTTTCACGCAATTTGGCTGCAGAGATCCTGAGAAATCAGTACGCAGAACAACCACCTCTGGCCGTAATAACGGTGTTGATACGCCTGAGCATTGAGTCAAACAGAGCTTGGATGGCGTATACAGCTACAGCTGCCCATGCAGCTTCAACACGATGCCACAGTTCATCAACGGTAGTGACTGGCGTATTATGACAAGCCAGTTGCTCGGCCACCATTGACCAGACGTCTTCAATTGGAGAGGGATCTGGAGAACGTGCTGGCCTGGGCAGCAGTCGAACATTTTCTGTATCCAGAAACACCCATACAGGACCTTCAACATGCGGTCGTGCATTATCCTGCGGAAATGTAGGGTTTCGCAGGGATCGAAAGAAGGGTAGAGCCACAGGTCGTAATACATCTGAAATGTAACGTCCACTGTTCAAAGTGTCGTCAATGCTAGCAAGAGGTGACCGAAACGTCTAACCAATTGCACACCATACCATCACGCCAGGTGATACGCCAGTATGGCGATGATGAATAGACGCTTCCAATGTGCATTCACCGCGATGTCGCCAAACACGGATACGACCATCATGATTCTGTAAACGGAACCTCGATTCATCCGAAATAATGACGTTTTGCCATTCGTGCACCCAGGTCCGTCGTTGAGTACACCATCGCAGGTGCTCCTGTCTGTGATGCAGAGTCAAGGGTAACCGCAGCCATGCTCTCCGAGCTGATAGTCCATGCTGCTGCAAACGTCGTCGAGCTGTTCGTGCCGATGGTTATTGTCTTGCAAACGTCCCCATTTGTTGACTCAGGGATCGAGATGCGGGTGCACGATCCGCTACAGCCATGCGGATAAGATGCCTGTCATCTCGACTGCTAGTGGTACGAAGCCGTTGGGATCCAGCACGGCGTTCCGTATTACCCTCCTGAACCCACCGATTCCATATTCTGCTAACAGTCATAGGATTTCGACCAACGCGAGCAGCAATGTCGCGATACGATAAACCGCAATCGCGATAGGCTACAATCCCACCTTTATCAAAGTCGGAAACATGATAGTACGCATTTCTCCTTCTTACACGAGGCATCACAACAACGTTTCACCAGGCAACGCCGGTCAGCTGCTGTTTGTGTACGAGAAATCGGTTGGAAACTTTCCTTATGTCAGCACGTTGTAGGTGTCGCCACGGGCGCCAGTCATGTGTGAATGCTCTGAAAAGCTAATCATTTGTATATCACAGCATCTTCTTCCTGTCGGTTAAATTTCGCGTCTGTAGCACGTTATCTTCGTGGTGTAGCAATTTTAATGTCCAGTAGTGTACTATAGGAACGCAAATTACACTCTCAGTGTATTTCACAATAAAAATGAACTGGAGGGCAAAATATAGATGAGGCAAGGATTCTGTGCGAGTATATACAGCCCATTCACTATTTGTTTTTTATCTCATAAGGACATTTTTCTGATCCTTCATTTACCTATATTTGTCTGAGGGTGTCGGGCTGAAATGCTACACTTCTAGGGCAGACTGCTGGCAATAGCAGAGGCCTCCATTTATAATCATCGGTGTCTTCTAACTAACCCTCGCCCTCATCGCTGGTTGTCTTTTTCCTTTGCTGAGATATGTCCTTCACGGTGAACACAGTACGTAAATTCAAGTAGATTTATGCAGTGATGATGAGACTTGCAAAATATAGCGTGAATAGATTATTACATTTACATTTAATTAATCTTCATTGATGGACTGTCACCAGATAACGAAATGAACCATATATTGTACCTCGTATTTTGAAACCAAGTTGTATAAAGAACACATACATTTATGTTGTTATTTCTTATGCAACGGTACAGTCGTTTCCGCTCCATGAGCAGCAGGTTTCGCTGCTCGCTCGCAACGGGAGACCTCTGGGTGCCCGCGATTTTCTGGGTGTGTTGCAGAAATGCCCTCAGTGCGTCTGTGTCGATCTTCACTCGTGGAAGAGAGGTATTTGTACATTTTCACTAATGGTTTTATTTCCAGCTTCTGATTGTGTAAGGAAATGAATGTTCTCGTTTAATTTCGGAAATTTGACCTCCTGTGTTAATGTATCTGGTCCGCAGTTTGCCCGTTATCCTCCTCACATAGTGGATATCCCATGTAAAATATTGGGAGACTTGGGTGGTATACATTTGGCCAACGTAATTCCGTCTTGCCCGTAGAAATGTGCGTGCAGATTAGTATATAATATACCCGAGCTATAAGTTGTAAAAGTTTAATATCTGAAAACTGGAACAATTGTTGCAGTCGCTGTAAAGTTGAGTGGTAATGTTTAAAATAAACAGATAATCAATTGTCATCAATCTTTAACATACTCCAAAAATCACATACGAGTTAAGTTAAAGGAATTCATTTAAAATAAAAGATATAGACTGCAGGGACCCACACATCAGCGTGTGAGCCCTCCAGCCCCTTGCCTGGTATCGTACAGAAAGGGCACGTTCTCTAGGTTGCGCTCTCAAGCTCCCCTCCCCAGTTATCCGTTGATCCCTTGCGTAATTTTCATTCATGGCTTGACGACATCAACTTTCATCTGGCGTCCCTAGGCAAGGAGGTTTGACGGTAATCATTCATTCAGGTACCTAATAAATACTAGTGACTTGACAATTTGTAGGTGAGCGACCGTTTCGGCATTGTGCATTTAGTGCAGTTGTTTCTTGTATGTATCAGCTTTAAATTAAGTATTATTCGTTAACCCGTCAGAAATACCCAATAAACCTACCCCTTATCTGTTGTTAAGGAAACAATTAATAATAATAATGAGCCAGTATTTATAACAATAAAAAGTGAGATTGGGAGAATAGGACGAAAAACAGAAAGAACAAAAAAGAAAGAAATTTGTCATTATTCCAAGAATAAGTAGAGTAGACATCGACCAGTATGAGAAATTTTGAGTTATCTTAATTTGAGATGCCAGGGAACCCTAAGTCCAGGTTTTTTCCACTCTGTCTTTACGAGCCTGTGAATCAGAAAACTAGTCAACGGTGTGCAGGATTATTTGGTTTCCAGACTAGACTTCGAATCCGAATACAATTAGAATTCGAAACGAAGACAAGCTGGCTTTCTACAAACTTTTGGTCCTTTATTCCTGTCTTGGTATCGAGCCAGTCCTATCCTCCAAGGCGTGTCATATCCTTTCGATATGTGTATGCATTAACTGGTCTGCATACTCTGTTTAGGCTGTCTATGAGAAGACTGGATCTGTTGTATTCTAGAAGACAAATTTCAACTCATTATACCTTGAGTCGCTGAATAGAGTTTTCTATAGCTGCAGCCTCCCTTCTGCCATCATGGCCTCATAAACTCGACATACAAGTTAGACGTGGTCAGTTGTACCCATTGCTTCTCAATATGCATCAAACCAGTTTACGGGCTAAAGGGCACTTGCACACATCTAGACCGGTCGGATTAGACTATGTATATCATCAAACGGCTAATTGTCTTGCAGGTTGCGTATCTAACAGCTTCAAGGGCAAGGAAAACTTGATTTGCTATTTTCCATATAATTACTGACCAGATTTAAAAATATAATATGCAGTCATAATCTACTCTTTAAGCGATATAGTCCTATGTTAAAAGCTTAACACAGCTACACACGTGTCCGCCCTGAGAACTGTCAGGTGCTTAGCAGAAACGACCCTAATCCACCGCACTTGCAGTAGCGTCACGAACACCACGCTAGACTGCGACGGAACTGAATCTGCCGTTATCAAAAAAATACGGGCTCTCATTCGGCGCTGACGATAGCCGCGTATTCGATTAAAGCTCTCGTGGTGATATCCCCCACAATGATTTATTGTGATGCGACAGAGGTTTCGGCAATTCGAATTTAGGCTTCTTAAGACGGTATTCACACAGCGGAATTAATTATTTGGTGTGAAATATTGTAGCTCGTAACTGGGACAGATATAAAGACCATTCTTGATCAATGTTGGATTTAGCTGTACCTTTCTCGCAAATCGTTGTAGTTTCACCGGGTTTCATTAAGTGACTTGAAGCTAGTTCCATCTAGTTTTTTCCCAAATTCTGAGGCTGATTTCTTCTCTATTCTACTTCAACATAAGACACTGCTGCATCTCTGACGAACTCTTACACTGCTGGGACGTTTCAGCCTCAGTGTATAAAATCTAGAGATCTAGTCACACTGAGTACAGGAAATGCTGAAAGCACTCATCAAAATCGACGTGCATCCACGTGAGCGCCCTCAACATCTTCACCCAAAGTTTTGCTGTTCAGCAGATTACTCGTACATTACTCGCAGTGTAGCAACAGTCTCCAGACGACCATTTCATGTTCTGAATATGGTATCCATAAATGTTTGGAGCGCTGTGACCAGGCCTTCTGATCGTTTCTTTTTTTTCAATAAGTACATATAGTAACAACATCACGTATGTGTTTCACATGGGAAGCTGTATGCTTTACAACTAATTATTATTGAACAGTTATCTACTTAGAGGGAACTGGACAATATTCCGAACAGTAACGAAAACATAAAAAAATCTGTCTTCCGTTTCCTCACGGTGTCTTCAGGTAGAATTCAACAGTCGCTTTTCGCTGAGTTAAGCGCTTTTGGTTTGAGTAATTTCCTCTGCTTTGTCTCACAAAATAATTCGATGTTCAGTAGTTTATAGCTCAAGTGCTCCTGCAATGTCAGTCATTATGTTTGCGTGTCTGTCAGCGCCATAAACGGAGGGGAATTACCTACTTACAGAGCTGCTAGCATAGCTGTGTTTTAATAAAGACTGAACGACTTTGGAAAAAGTTGTCTCTGCAAATAAATAACGCTTAAGTTCTTTGATGAGTTGAGACAACAAAAATGTGCATCACTGTAAACGTGTTATTCTGTTGAACGCTGTGGCTCGGAGCACCCCAAGATTTTACAACAGTTGGTCGGATCGCCTTCGTTCGCTCACGCCTTAGGCTCACATTTTGTAGAAATGAAATGTGACACAAACAGTACGAGTCACAAAATCTACACGAGTGGAAAAAAAAATGTTCAGATAGAATACCAAGTATTGTGAGAAACAGAAGTATAACCAACCGTCATCTTGCAGTCTGTTCGTATGAAAGAGTGGCACTACCGCAATTTTAACACTCAAGTTTAAAAAATTTTCACATTTAACTATGCCACTGAACAAGATCTATCTGAGACAGTGAAATGTATGGAATTAAACCAACTACCAAGATACGGAGAATGCATATGACCACTTTATTTCAGACGTTTTTTTTTCGACTTTAACAAAAATCTTATTTAGGCGAGACACGTTTCGCTTCCTGGCAGATTAAAACTGTGTGCCGGACCGAGACTCGAACTCGGGACCTTTGCCTTTCGCGGGCAGAAGTAAAGCTGTTAGGACGGGGCGTGATTCATGCTTGGGTAGCTCAGATGGTAGAGCATTTGCCCGCGAAAGGTAAAGGTTCCGAGTTCGAGTCTCGGTCCAGCACACAGTTTTAATCTACCAGTAAGTTTCATATCAGCGCACACTCCGCTGCAGAGTGAAAATCTCATTCTGTACGTTTCGCTTCCTTTTACAGTATCTTCAGTGGTTAGTGCTTTTCTTCATCTACGAACAACATTGTTCTACACACAACATTCGAATATTTCGACAGTATACTTAACGAGCATTGAGAAAGCTTTAAAGTAAAGAGAAATGTGTGTTGTCTCGATAAGATTTTTATTTCATCCCTGAAAGACGGAATATCTCCCATATTAAAAATAAAACATCGACTGCGGAAGAGCGGCTTCTGAAAGATAAGTTTGTATCAGACTCAAGAAGCAAACTTTTGTGATTATTTGTCCTTTCATTTTCTGTTCTTTAATTTTCATTTTATTATTTTCGTGTTTTCTAAAATTCCTTTCACCATAGATACGAAAAGGATGTGGGCCGGTAGACATAGTTTACTTTTTAAAACGTAGATATCAGTACGCAAAATAAAACAACTATCATTCGTTTCATCTGCTCCAATTTTCCCTATTTGATGGTTAATTTTCACTTTGCTTACACATTCATTTTCTACATTGTCGATAAAAATTATGTAGTAAATTATGTAGATCTACTGTCGTGTTAAAAGGTATGCTAAAAGTCTAGACTAAGAGAAACACACAGATCTCATAAATTACTAAAATGAAGATTCCAGATGTGTGCAGACTGAAACTTGGTACTCCGACCGCTGAGAAAGAATGATTTCTCCGTTCCCCAATGTGTTCACTTTGGAAAATTCCACCACTCGATGTGACACAGGGCTCGTAGGTACATTTCCCACGAGCGAATAACGTGGTGGTAGTCCTGTCAAAGAAGATACCGATGACAGGGCCGGACACGACATTCCAAATCTTACTTCTTTGATATTTTACGTAAATTGTTCATTTTGTTTGAAGTAATATTCGCTTAACCGAAAGAAACGTGATTCGAAGCCTGCATTATTCTAACAACATTAGGTTACATTTCAGGTTTAAACATGTCCAGCTCTTTTCTGATTCTCTTCGTGAATAAGATCGCTAATTCGTAATACATAGTGTTGTTTCTGCCAGAAGCACTAGGTTCGAATATTTGCGCCGAGAAAGATAGTGCAGAAGTTAAAAAATGGCTTTGCATTCAGGACGAAAAGGGTTCGATCCCCTGTCTAGCTCTCCAGATTTAGATTTTCGGTGTTGTCTCTGAATCGGTGGAGCTGAATAACGGGATGACTCTTTTAATAAGCGCACCGCTGACTTCCCTCCTTTCCGACTTCAATTATCTCAACGATGAGAACGTGTTGTGAAAAAATTTAGCGCCTTCACTTGACCATCCAGAAAAGGACAAAGTAGACGTAAAGTAGTCCCATAATTCCGAAAACATTTCAAGTGCTATTTGCTGCCTTAAGAACATGAAACAAATCATCGTCTATGTTGAATCTTTCATTCTCCCGGAACGTTACAACAGGCAGCACATTTGATGCTACTTGATATGATTTCTTTCCGTATCAGTCTGTGAATACTCAATCATTCATTGCGATCACCTACGGGATAAAGCTCCATATTCGACGGGTCATTCGAAAATATGTATTAGATATAATATTACCTAGAAAATCTTATTTTTGACAGGTTAAAAACCACGTGGATTACATAAATACATTGACATCGAAAACGAGAGTTCCCTTGCTGCACCGTATACAAGAAAAATAGTATCACCTTCTCCAGTTTTTTGACATCATCATACACATCTGTCATGCCTCAATTGTGATCTCTTTTTTAATATGCAAATATTAAGTGATTGTCAAATTGGGGGATAATATTCAGGAAGAAAAGGACGGATATGAGCAACTGAGCTTTGCTCGGTGTATGGAAGAGAAAATTTGATATGTCACAATGATTCGTCTGAGCTCTGGACATATGCAAAGCCTTAGAATACTCAAAATCTGTGGCGTCAATGAATTTTTATTTTGGGAATTAAAGCAGAAAAGAGAAATATCCAGGCTGAAATTATAAACACTTCGTGGTAATGGAGGGCAAGTGAAAAAGATAATAGTGATTTCATATATGAGATACGTCCTTTGAAACTTCAGATGACCATGTCCACAAGAAAAAAAAAGTATTTTTTTTTCAGAGAATGACGAAAACTAATCCACTAATGCCCGTCTCAAAATCTAACATTGGTTTCCTCTTACTCGTGTTAGAAAACCTGATACGGCTTCAGCAGGAAGACTCAAGCGCCATGGGGAAAAATGTAAAATTTACCCTCTGCTAGGAATTTGAGTTAACACACTGCAGAGCCAAAGAAAGTGGTAAACCTGCCTAATATCGTGTAGGGCACCCACGAGCACGCAGAAGCGCGCAGCACGACGTGGCACGGACTCGACTAACATCTGAAGTACTGCTGGAGAGAATTGACACCATGAATCCTGCAGGGCTGTCCATCAATCCGTAAGAGTGCGAGAGGGTGGAGATCTTTTCTAAACAGCACGTTGCAAGACACCGCAGATATGCACAATAATGCTCATGTCTGGGGAGTTTGGTGGCCAGCGGAAGTGTTTAAACTCAGAAGAGTGTTCCTGGAGCCACTCTGTAGCAATTTTGGACGCGTAGGGTGTCGCTTTGTCTTAGGACAATTGCTCAAGTCCGTCGGAATGCACGATGGACATGAATGGATGCAGGTGGTCAGACAGGATGCTTACGTACGTGACCCGTCAGAACCGTGTCTATACGTGTCAGGGGTCTCACATCACAACTGCACACGGCCCATATCATTACAGAGCCTCCACCAGCTTGAACAGGCTCCTGCTGACATGCAGAGTCCATGGATTCACGAGGTTGTTTGCATACCAGTACACGTTCAGCCGCTTGACACAGTTTGAAAACGAGACTCGTCTTCCTAGGCAACATGTTTACAGTCATCAACGGTCCAATGTCCCCCCTTGACAGCTGAGTGGTCAGGGCGACGGAATGTCATACCTAACGGCCCAAGTTTGATTCCCGGGTGGGTCAGAGATTTTCTCCGCTCAGGGACTGGGTATTGTGTTCTCCTTATCATCGCCATTTCATCCCCATCGACACGCAAGTCGCCGAAGTGGCCTCTGCTCGAAAGACTTGCACCAGGCGAATGGTCTACTCGACGAGAGACCCAAGCCACACGGCATTTCCATTTCCAACGGTCCATTGTCGGTGTCGATCATCCCAGGCTAGACGGAAAGCTTTGTGTCGTGCAGTCGTCAAGGGTACACGAGTGGATGTTCAGCTCCAAAAGCCCATATCGATGATGTTTCGTTGAATGGTTCGCACTCTTGACACTTGTTGATGGCTCAGCATTGAAATTTGCAGCAATATGCGGAAGAACTGAATTTCTGTCACGTTGAACGAGTCACTTCAGTCGTTGTAGGTCCCGTTCTTCCAGGATCTTTTTCCGGCGGCCCCAATGTCGGTGATTTGATATTTTAACGGGTACCTGATATTCACGGTACACTCGTGAAATGGTCGTACGATAAAATCGCCCCTTTATCGCTCCCTCGGAGATGCTGTGTCCCATCACTCGTCCGCTGACTCTTACACCACGTTCAAACTCACTTAGATCTTCATAACTTTCCACTGTAGCAGCAATAACCGTTCTAACAACTTCGACAGACACTTGTTGTCTTATATAGGCGTTGCCGACCGCAGCGCCGTATTCTGCCTGTTTACATATCTCTATATTTGAATACACATGCCTATACCAATTTTTTTGGCACTTTAGTGTGTACTGTTATCTTAAGATGCGAGTTATCCTCAAAATCAGAGGTTGCCTTTGCATACAAAGTCGTTGACGAAGCAGTCTAATAATGTGATATGTGCTTTATAATTAAAGCTGAACGTTACTTTTACATTCTATTTTGAGTCTCAGGCAGTAGATTACGGTTGTCGTATTTGGCAAACACCTCAGCGACACACGTTAAATAAACAATACTTATTGCAGTGGGCTGCACGGATTCGTAAATAAATACTGAAATAAACTAGAAGAATAAAAAACATTACAGATAAAGAGAATTATGGCGCAGTATTGGGAAAATATAATAAAGCTTTGCTCTCTTTCCTGGTGTTTACTCCATCGTACAGGTTCCGCTATTTTCATGATTTAACAAATTTATTTTATTTTTAACTTTTTCCCGCACCAACAGGGAAGACGAGTACGCCATATGTTTGTCAGTAACTTAACCACTGTTCTGTGCTATCGTATTTTAACTGTTTGCTTATCACAGCTTCTAAGGCGGCTTTTTAGCAACAGCCCAGCATACGAGCGTGGAAAATCACCTGAACCCACACTCAGGCAGGTCAGTGTACCAGTGGTCGTTATTCCTCCTTGCAGATAGGATCCGGGTCTGACGTACCTCCTTGCCTCATAACCCAGGAACTTACATTTTATGTTGTACGAGGAGGTCACAGTATTACAGAACATAAAAATTCTCATGAAATATTATATCTGTGTTTTGAAATTAATGCGTAGTACATAGGCTGTAAAACTTATATCGGTCAGTTCTTGTTGTGGTCTTCAGTCCTGAGACTGGTTTGATGCAGCTCTCCATGCTCTATCCTGTGCAAGCTTCTTCATCTACCAGTACCTACTGCAACCTACATCCTTCTGAATCTGCTTAGTGTATTCATCTCTTGGTCTCCCTCTACGATTTTTACCCTCCACACTGCCCTCCAATACTAAATTGGTGATCCCTTGATGCCTCAGAACTTGTCCTACCAACCGATCCCGTCTTCTGGTCAAGTTGTGCCACAAACTTCTCTTCTCCCGAATCCTATTCAATACTTCCTCATTAGTTATGTGATCTACCCATGTAATCTTCAGCAGTCTTCTGTAGCACCACATTTCGAAAGCTTCTATTCTCTTCTTGTCCAAACTATTTATCGTCCACGTTTCACTTCCATACATGGCTACACTCCATACAAATACTTTCAGAAATGACTTCCTGACACTTAAATCTATACTCGATGTTAACAAATTTCTCTTCTTCAGAAACGCTTTCCTTGCCATTGCCAGTCTACATTTTATGTCCTCTCTACTTCGACCATCATCAGTTATATTGCTCCCCAAATAGCAAAACTCCTTTACCACTTTAAGTGTCTCATTTCGTAATCTAATTCCCTCAGCATCATCCGACTTAATTCGACTACATTTCATTATCCTCGTTTTGCTTTTGTTGATGTTCATCTTATATCCTCCTTTCAAGGCACTGTCCATTCCGTTCAACGGCTCTTCCAAGTCCTTTGCTGTCTCTGACAGAATTACAATGTCATCGGCGAACCCCAAAGTTTTTATTTCTTCTCCATGGATTTTAATACCTACTCCGAATGTTTCTTTTGTTTCCTTTACTGCTTGCTCAGTATACAGATTGAATAACATCGGGGAGAGATTACAACCCTGTCTTACTCCCTTCCCAACCACTGCTTCCCTTTCATGTCCCTCGACTCTTATAACTGCCATCCGGTTTCTGTACAAATTGTAAATATCCTTTCGCTCCCTGTATTTTACCCCTGCCACCTTTAGAATTTGAAAGAGAGTATTCCAGTCAACATTGTCAAAAGCTTTCTCTAAGTCTACAAATGCTAGAAACGTAGGTTTGCCTTTCCTTAATCTTTCTTCTAAGATAAGTCGTAAGGTCAGTATTGCCTCACGTGTTCCAGTGTTTCTACGGAATCCAAACTGATCTTCACCGAGGTTGGCTTCTACTAGTTTTTCCATTCGTCTGTAAAGAAATCGTGTTAGTATTTTGCAGCTGTGACTTATTAAACTAATAATTCGGTAATTTTCACATCTGTCAACACCTGCTCTCTTTGGGATTGGAATTATTATATTCTTCTTGAAGTCTGAGGGTATTTCGCCTGTTTCATACATCTTGCTCACCAGATGGTAGAGTTTTGTCAGGACTGGCTCTTCCAAGGCCGCCAGTAGTTCCAATGGAATGTTGTCTACTCCGGGGGCCTTGTTTCGACTCAGGTCTTTCAGTGCTCTGTCAAACTCTTCACCCAGTATCGTACTCCCATTTCATCTTCATCTACATCCTCTTCCATTTCCATAATATTGTCCTCAAGTACATCGCCCTTGTATAGACCCTCTATATACTCCTTCCTTCTTTCTGCTTTCCCTTCTTTGTTTGAACTGGGTTTCCATCTGAGCTCTTGATATTCATACAAGTCGTTCTCTTATCTCCAAATGTCTCTTTAATTTTCCTATAGGCAGTATCTATCGGTCAGAAGTAGGTTTATATTACGTAACTGTGTATCTGCAATTACGGAGCGTGTATTCTTTGTTATTTAAGGTCCTTGAGCTATGGCAAGAAAATTAGAGTACTGTAATGTATGTATAAAACAAGCAAAAGGATATGTTAAAATGATAAATTATTATAAAATGTGTGTGTTCATAAAAAGAAAATGTTTATTGAAAGCTGGTTCATTCATAGGGCACTTGTATTTGTAATATGCAAAAGCTGTAGGGAAGTCCCCCCGAAACGGAAATGAAACGGTGTGATGTAAAAGGTGGTTTTGACGGTCAAATTGAGCGGCTGGTTATTATTTGGTATTATCGGCATAAAGGAATGGCTCTAATATGTTTAAAATCCGACGACAAGAAGAGATTTTATAGGGCATTCGAACATCAAGAGCCGTGAGTATAATTAGCTGCCATGTAGCCTGCCACCAATCTCCGTCACTACTTCACCAACTTCATATGTTCAGTAATGTATATGGGCATGTGTGTGGTTTTAATAATAAACATAACAGTATAAATCCGTGTCCAGAACCATATTTTCTATCCTGATCACTAATCTATGCAGGGTCCTCACCTAAGTGCTACCAAAACCGAGTATCCTGGTTTAAATGAACAACTCTTGCACTCAAGTGTTTAAAAGTGATTTTTTGTCTAATATAAAAGTAGTAGTAAGAGTTAAAGCTAAAACCACAAAAGTGAAGTTGGGTAGGCATTTGCTAAAGTATCCTTAGTTTATTACAAAATATGGTTTTGTAGGATTACGGTGCAAGATTGTGTAAATATTATTGTCTAGAATACCTGCTTCACAGGTGATAAAAAGGCAAATAAATTAAGCTCATTTAAAAAAAAAGTGGTTTTGATTTCTATCATGAATGGTTCTTTTTTGAAGTTAATTAAGCCCAGTGTTGTATTTTACTGTCTCGCAAAGTAAATTATGAATTACTCCAAGTTAAGTGAATGATTAGCTTTTTGAATTAGACTTTTCTACTGCAATAATCAGAGAGCGTTGACTAATGAAACTATACTGGTTTGCCTCAAGCTTAATATTTTCAACTCATATTTAGATTGAATCTAGTTCAAACGATTTATTTTGACATCTTGGACAATTTAGGTTTATGGATCACAGTTCAACCACGCGCATTCTTTTACTGGATGGACACAGGTGATGGCCATTTCTATGTTCTTTGCCCCGTCAGGGACTGCTTTCAGCACCGAGAAGTTCTACGACACTCTGGTGGTCCTAAGTTAACTTACCGGTTGTGAGCCGGCTAAAGAAAGCCCCCAAGGCTGCAGAAATAATATGTATCACCAGATTAAAAGGAAAGGAGAAGCAGTAATTAGCAACACAATCATTCGCATTAGTGAGTATTGTCTGCAGCTTTCATGTAGCATGCAGGTATTGATTTCTGGGATGAGCGTACTACGCAATAAAAAGTAATGTAACAGTTTGTACACAAAATTATAAATAACATTGTGTATTTATATTAATTATCTGATGCTCTTTAAGTCAGTTTACAGAAGAAAGAATTAGCATAATAGCAATGTTCACGCCACAGTAGGCCCTATCACAGCTGCAAGCGAGTCGGTGTTGACTTCGTAATATCTGGAATGGAGCCTTAGAACCCAGTGTGGTGCTTCAAGGCGGTTTGAGAGGTTGGTCGGAAAGCAGGGTGACAATGAATCGTGTGAACAGTGTTGATGATACCAATGCACTCTACACTTGCATCACTGGTTGGATGACTATCGATATACTGCCCTAGAACTGAGTTGTTAGCTAAAGTGATGGGTAAATATTCAAGAACGTGCTCAGTTTTGTAGGCTTTGAAATACGATAACGTGTTAAGCTCACATCTCTGCACGGTTGCATTATCTTCTTTATCGTCGCTGGAGCTGTTATATACGTTATGGATTATGACTGTGCCCACTCTGAAAGTGATCCATGCACCGGCTCAGAAAGGTATGATTGATTTTTAACTTTACCCGATGTTTTGTAGACTTTACGGGCGCTATCAGATGCATTCCAGTCCCTGCCGAGCATACACTTTAAAGAGTATGAACTGGACTCCGTCTCCAATTCTGCTATCAATTCTTCTTAAAGACTTTCTTTTTGAACCTAGGAAGAGGAAGGCTCAACAAAATATTAGTCACCCCACTAAAAGAACGCACTGATCGCTTTGAGCAGCTGCATATAGCGTAGAACTGGTAGTATGACTCTTCACTGATTACGTGAAGTCGGTTGTATCGAATCATTGTATAGAGACGTGACAGAATGTGGCTATGGATCTGCCATGACCACACTGTGGATGAAGCTGCATTCGTCGGTCTATCTGTATGAACTGTCCAAGCACTGGTGTACTACTCGTAGGAACGCATGTAAAACAGTGGTAATAAAATGGTCCTAATCGGGAGCAAGTCTCGCCTTGTCAACAACGATCGGTTTTACAGTAGACCGGAGTTACTGCTGCCTGAGAACGCAGTCCTGATCAACCAAGAGAAATGTACGCAACTACATTAAAGTGTTGCGTATCAGTGTTGCGTATCTCGTTAAAAGACATTCTTCGGAACGGCACAGCAAATTCTCTGTCACCAGCGAGCTAAATGACACAGGAACTGTGAATATCAGCAAACGGGAGACTTTTCGAGGTTTTACGAACGATCAGGCCACCCATTATACTTCGAACGGCAAACTAGAATAGCCAGTATTAGTTCCACAAAATATGTCTGGGACTATTTGTACCTATGGGTGAAACGTAGCTTCCAACATCCCTGCAGGCTGATTGGGAACGCAGTCCAGATCAACCTGTTACCAAGAGAAATGTACGCAACTAAATTAAAATGTCGGATATCTCACTAAAGTACATTCTTCGGAACGGCACAGCAAATTCTCTGTCATCAGTGAGCTAAATGACACAGGAACTGTAAATATCAGCAAACGGGAGGCTTTCCGAGGTTTGACGAACGATCAGGCCATCCATCATACTTCGAACGGCAAACTAGAATACCCAACATTAGTTCCGCAAAATATGTCTGGGACTATTTGTACCAATGTGTGAGACGTAGCTTCCAACATCCCTGCGGGCTGATTGAGAACGTAGTCCAGATCAACCTGTTACCAAGAGAAATGCAAGCAACTACATTAAAGTGTTTGCGTATCTCGTTAAAGGACATTCTTCGGAACGGCACAGCAAATTCTGTGATAGCTAAATGGCACAGGAACTGTGAATATCAGCAAACGGGAGGCTTTCTGCTGTTTGACGAACGATTAGGCCATCCATCATACTTCGAACGGCAAACTAGAATACCCAGTATTAGTTCCACAAAATATGCCTCGGACTATTTGTACCTATGGGTAAAATGTAGCTTCCAACATCCCTGCAGGCTGATAGCTCTACGGGACCAGCGAGGTCCTTCGTGTGAATATATCCTACACCTAGAGAAATTTGTGGAATCTCCTCGCCGAATAGGGGCCATTATCAAGGCTAGAGGGAGTGGCATGTGGTCTCGCGGGTGTGACTAATTTATTTGTTTGATGCTGGTATCTAACGGGGTTATACGCTGGGTAGATCTTCAGGCTGACTAGCAGCAAAGCAAACGGTGTGGCTCCGAAAGTCCCAGTTATTCTAACAAGGGAACCTCCCCATCGCTCCCCGCCCCCCCCCCCCCCCACGCCCCTTAGATTTAGTTATAAGTCGGCACAGTGGATAGGCCTTGAAAAACTGAACACAGGTCAATCGAGAAAACAGGAAGAAGTTGTGTGGAACTTTGAAAAAAGTAAGCAAAATATACAAACTGAATAGGCTATGTGCAAGATATGCAACATCATGGAGAGCGCGAGCTCAGGCGTGCCGTGGTCCCGTGGTTAGCGTGAGCATCTGGGGAACGAGAGGTCTTTGGTTCAAGTCTTCCCCCGACCGAAAAGTTTAATTTTTTATTTTCAGACCATTATCAAAGTTCAGGCACTCACATATAATGAACTTCGCTCTCCAAAATTCCACGACATGAGCAGATTTGCTTGGATGTATGCAGGATTTTACGGTCTACACACGGAAAAATTTGAAAACGTTAAAAACATATGTTCTGACAGAGCACAGGGAAAACTGTGCGACTGTAAAACTGTTGCATTCATTTGTTGCAGTTTATGTGACAAACTCCTATGTTTTCATCACTTTTTTGGGAGTGATTATCACATCCACAAGAAAACCTAAATCGACCAAGGTAGAAGAATCTTTTTACCCATTCGTCAAGTGTACAAGTTAGGTGGGTCGACAACATATTCCTGTCATGTGACGCACATGCCTTCACCAGTGTCGTATAGAATATATCAGATGTGTTTTCCTGTGGAGGAATCGGTGGACCTATGACCTTGCGATCAAATGTTTTCGGTTCCCACTGGAGAGGCACTTCCTTTCGTCTACTACTCGCACGGTTTTGCGGTACGGTCGCAAAACACAGACACTACACTTATTACAGTGAACAAAGACGTCAATGAACGAACGGACAGATCATAACTTTGCGAAAATAAAGAGGAACTTTTCACTCGAGGAAAGACTTGAACCAAGGACATCTCGTTCCGCAGCTGCTCACCCTAACCACGGAACCACGGTTTTCCTTGATGTTGCCTATCTTCGCATGGACTGCTCAGTTTGCTTATTTTTTCATAGTTCCACACAACTTCTTCCTGTTTTCTCGATTGATCTGTGTTCAGTTTTTCAAGGCCTATTCACTGTGTCAACTTATAACTAAATCTGAGGGGGGTGCGATGGGGAGGGTCCCTCGTAACAAGCACATCGCTCCGTGCACCCTTTTGCCTTGCATAACTCAGCTGTTTTGTCCACACACTGGCCACGGACCGTGGCTCCTAAACGCTGAAGAGACTGCCTTCGTGTTTAGGCGCGTATTTTTGCACTACGCTACCAGTTTTACATTCTGTCAGGGTGACAAGATAATGCCGCTTTGGTCTGAGATCTAGAGGAACAGGTCACCTGGCCAGTTATCGCCTTATAGCATAATCTCGTGGCTGAGTGGCACTGACGAGTGACCCCCGGCCACCGACAGCAGTAGCGCCACCGTGAGGCCGCGCCACTGGCGCGCTCTCGGAACCGGCAGCGGGTCCGCAGTCAGACGGCAGACGTGACGCAGCGGGGCTGAGCGCATCTCGGCTAAGCACGGCGCGGTGTCGACGAGCCGGGCCACATATTGATCGCAGCCTAGCCGCCCGCCTGCTCTGCTGCGTGCCCGCCCCCACCCCCACCCACCTACTGCCCCCTCCCCAAACCCCACCCACCCCAGACAGCCCCCTATGGCTGCCACCCCGCAGCCTCTTGCTGCTGGCGAGGCTGCAACTATTCCCATTTCCCCACGGGACTTTCGTCATTCATCATTACTTCTGGCCCAAGTTGCGCCTGCTCTTCCGGTGCCCTCGCTCGCTAGAAAACAATAAAAACCCGCTGCTGACAAATCTGTGTTTCTAACTGAGGCGATCCTGCTGCGCCTTCCGGCAGATTCCCCGCCGTCTCCGGGTGTCGATAATGGGAGGGGAGAGGTGGTAAATGTTGGCAGACCTGTTCACCTGTCCCCCCCCCCCCCCGCCCCCCTTGCTGCGGAGCGGGAGGTGCCGGCAGCCACAGTCCGCGGGCCTCATTGCATATTCTGCCCTGCAGCCCCCAGTACACGCTTGGAGGTATGAAAAAACTTTTATGCCGCATGATGAACGGCAGAACCCGAGTCGGAACAGGCTGCCTCTACAGGGCCGTTCTAGCCAAAACAGGGGAGGTTAGCAAAAGCACGTTCTCCGTAACATGCAACTGACACTCAGGCGTCTCCATGATTTCCATTTATATCCATCCTTCCAAATCATTAGTCTTGCTAATGAAGGTTACTACACTATGGGCCATTAAAATTACTACACCACGAAGATGACGTTTTACAGACGCGAAATTTAACCGACAGGAACAAGATGCTGTGATATGAAAATGATTAGCTTTTCACACAAGGTTGGCGCCGGTGGTGACACCTACAACGTGCTGACATGAGGAAACTTTCCCACCGCTTTTTCATACACAAACAGCACTTGGCCGACATTGCCTCGTGAAACGTTGTTGTGATGCCTCGTGTAAGGAGGAGACATGCGTACCATCACGTTTCCGACTTTGATGCCTGGTGTAAGGGGGAGAAATGTGTACCATCACGTTTCCGACTTTGATAGGGGTCGGATTGTAGCCTATCGCGATTGCGGTTTATCGTATCGCGACATTGCTGCTCGCGTTGGTCGAGATCCAATGAATGTTAGCAGAATACGGAATCGGTAGGTTCAGGAGGGTAATACGGAAAAGGAACGCCGTGCTGGATCTCAACGGCCTCGTATCACTAGCAGTCGAGATGATAGGCATCTTATCCGCATGGCTGTAACAAATCGTGCCGTCCGCATCTCGTGGTCGTGCCGTAGTGTTCTCGCTCCCCACGCCCGGGTTCCCGGGTTCGATTCCCGGCGGGGTCAGGGATTTTCTCTGCCTCTTGATGACTGGGTGTTGTGTGCTGTCCTTAGGTTAGTTAGGTTTAAGTAGTTCTAAGTTCTAGGGGACTGTTGACCATAGATGTCAAGTCCCATAGTGCTCAGAGCCATTTGAACCATTTGAACAAATCGTGCCGCCACGTCTCGATCCCTGAGTCAACAGATGGGGACGTTTGCAAGACAACAACCAACAGTTCGACGACGTTTGCAGCAGCATGGACTATCAACTCGGAGACCATGGCTGCGGTTACCCTTGAAGCTGCATCACAGACAGGAGCGCCTGTGATGGTGTACTCAACGACGAGACTGGGTGCACGAATGGCAAAACGCCATTTTTTTCGGATGAATCCAGGTTCTGTGTACAGCATCATGATGGTCGCATCCGTGTCTGGCGACATCGCGGTGAACGCACGTTGCAACCGTGTATTCGTCATCGCCATACTCGCTTATCTCCCGGCGTGATGGTATAGGGTGTCATTGGCTACACGTCTCGTCACCTCTTGTTAGCATTGACGGCACATCGAACAGTCGACGTTACGTTTCAGATGTGTTACGACTCGTGGCTCTACCCTTCATTCGATCCCTGCGAAACCCTACATTTCAGCAGGTTAATGCACAACCGCATGTTGCAGGTCCTGTACGGGCCTTTCTGGATACAGAAAATGTTCGGCAGCTGCCATGGTCAGCACATTCTCCAGATCATTCTCCAGATCTCTCACCAGTTGAAAACGTCTGGTCAATGGTGGCCGAGCAACTGGCTCGACACAATATGTCAGTCACAACTCTTGATGAACTGTGGTATCGTGTTCAAGCTCCATGGGCAGCTGTACTTGTACACGCCATCCAAGCTCTGTTTGACTCAATGCCCAGGCGTATCAAGGCCGTTATTAAGGCCAGAGGTGGTTGTTCTGGGTACTGATTTCTCAAGAGCTCTGCACACAAATTGCGTGAAAATGTAATCACATGTCAGTTCTAGTATAATATATCTGTCCAATGAATACCCGTTTATCAGCTGCATTTCTTCTTGGTGTAGCAATTTTAATGTCCAGAAGTGTACAAAGATGATGCTATGTGAATTGATCTGTGAGAAACCTGAGTTCAATTAATAATTAAAAGTACCACTGATCATACCATTTGGCATGCAATTTGAGCTTGCCCAAGCAAGAACTGAATAAGCACAAAATCTCGATGTACAGTTACTAATTTACTGCTGGTAGTTATTGAGCGACGTGACTTGATAATAGATTCTCACTTTAGTAACTAGTCAATAAATTTGAAATAACACGCAGTTTAAGATGTGTAAGTTCCCACGTGGTACTAGACACTGAATATTACTAATGCTGCTGCTACTCGTGCTTGTCAATCAGTGACGCCTTGCTTACAGTAATGCACGTGCCAACCTTTCACTCTTATGCGGATAACTGTAAATTTGGATTGGGAATTTCTCTACGTGCCTATAAGGCACACACTACGATGCTTTTCTAAGTATATAAAGAGGACTGTTGGGTGCACTCAAAAAAACCCAAGTCTACTGAATATCACAACTATTGTGATGTTTGTTTATTGTGATATGTTCATCACTGTTTTATCAGAACTGTTTGTAATTTAATATCCAGTGATTTCTTACTAACATATTTTAATTCCTTCCACACTACCGTCTGATTCGGCAAGTGTACTGATTTTGTTGTTGTGTCCACATGTAAAGAATCCATTCCAGTTATTAGAATCCTAACTGAAGAATGTATTACTGTATTCGTCTCTTTGTCCACTTTTACCTATATATCACTTTAACATAATCAAATGTAAAAGAGGTTGATGGGAGGTAGTTGGGAAAAGGTAAGGAAAATGTTTATTACTTCAAAAGTAATCATCGTAACTGTTAAAAGTTTATCCCACTGTGAGACAAGAAGGTCAATGCATCCATGGAAAAATATTTTCTGTTGCTTACGGAACCATAAATGTACTCAGGCGTGTACCTATTTGTCCGAAGTGTGTGTGTGTGAAATCTTATGGGACTTAACTGCTAAAGTCATCAGTCCCTAAGCTTACACACTACTTAAATCATCCTAAGGACAAACACACACACCCATGCCCGAGGGAGGACTCGAACCTCCACCGGGATCAGCTGAACAGTCCACGACTGCAGCGCCTTAGACCGCTCGGCTAGTCCCTCGCGGCTGTCCGAAGTAAGTCGACGGCTACGAATGTCTCTCTTCAGGGCTCCAAAAATATGTAAATCAGTTGGGGAGAGAACGGTACTCTATGGAGGATGTGTAAAAGTTTCTCACCGAAACTTCTACAGCGTACTAGAAAAAAAGTTGGCAGCACGTGGACGGGCATTACCCTGCAACAGAATGCTGCCGTCCGTCAACCCGCTGCTCACTGACTTCATGGAACACCGCACCACAGTTAACGCACAGCGGTACGTGGACACTTTGCAAAAGATAGAGCGCGTCGTCCAGTCCAACAGTCCTGCAATGTTGGCCGACGGCATCATTCTGTTGAAGGATAATGGCCGCCCACTTGTCAAAGCTGATTCGAATATGCTGCGGAAATTTAAAAAAAAAATGGCTCTGAGCACTATGGGACTCAACTGCTGTGGTCATAAGTCCCCTAGAACTTAGAACTACTTAAACCTAACTAACGTAAGGACATAACACACATCCATGCCCGAGGCAGGATTCGAACCCGCGACCGTAGCGGTCGTGCGGTTCCAGACTGTAGTGCCTTTAAACGCTCGGCCACTCCGGCCGGCGCGGAAATTTCGCCGGGAAGCCGTTATCCATCCTTCACAGAGTTTTGATCGGCCACGCGCAATATCATTGTTTTTGAGGCTCTGAAAAAAATATATTGGCCGTCGATCTGCTTCGAACGAGAGGTTACGTTCCTGCGTATTACGATGGCTCCGCAGGCAACCGTAAACATTTTTTCGTGAAGACGTTGACCATGTTGCCTCAGTGTGGTATAAAGCTAATAACAGGTACGTGTGATTAATTTCGAGAAACAGTGTACTTACTTTTTCCCATCTGTCTCGTTTTTATTTCAGTGTCCTTTATACAACATCCACATACGAGGATAACAGCGTAATAAAGCCGATACTAAATTTTCGTGGGGCTTGTAGTATAGCAACTGGAATTGATGGCGAAAGCTGATCGTACAGGACATTACACCAACCAGTTTCTTATGGTGAATCACAAATTCCAGTATTTTCTTTGAGTTCATCAGGTAATGCATGCAATGTTGAAAAAAGCTTTGTTACTCCTCCTTTCGTACTGAATTTCGATATATTGCTTTTATCAGAACAAAATGGTCATATCCTAGATGATTGTAGTTATATGGACATTGGGTCTTCGTCTAAGGTATGTTTCTGGTCTAACATTTCATCTCCAAATTTTGGAAGTCGTCGATAGTAATTTTTAAGTCACAAGCTGAGATAGTTCGATTTCAAAGATTACATAGTGACGTCTTTGTAGCCTCCAGAGATGTCTCCAACATTAGGAGACGAAACATGAACCAATGTAACTACTCTCTTTTAAGTCAAAAACTCCTCTCCCTAAATTCATGACTCGTGCGTGGCGCTTCTGAAGCTAATCGGTCTGTCGAGTGATAATTTCAAGCTCGACGGCGCCTTCGATGCTGCAGCAGATAAGTTGGCTGAGTTCAGCCAGTAAATTTCATCTGCTACCCCGTCCCCACCTCTCTTATTAAATTATCCCCCCCCCCTCCTCACTCTATCTCTCTCGCTCCCTCTCTCGATGATTTCAATACAAAAACAAGACAATACCCTCTCCATATTAATCCCTAAATAAGCAAAGCTCTCGGAAAGTACAGGCGCACATGAACGTTACTATTCCTCAAGTTCTTGATGCAGCCTGATTATTCTTGTCGTATCTTGCTCATTCGGCTGATGATCCACTGTGGCAGTCGTCGGTCGATGGTGAGGTCGGCTTTAGAGTGGCTGCGTTATGTCGGCCTGGCGTTGAGGACGATTACCAAGATAGCGTTGGTGGATATACGAGGACTATTCAGAAAGTAGCTTACGTTTTAGAGTAGAAGAAACCAAATGAAATGAAACTTTGACTTTTACTTACATGCTTGCAGAATGCTCACTCATCGTGCTTTTGCTCTCTTTTTCTTTTGCACAAGGCGTTGCTTTCGTTGTCTAACTACCAGAACTGTATAATTTTTTGTCTCCAAGTTGCATACCTTGCCTCGCCATCAGATTGATAACCTTGCTAAACCCAAAATAGTTACTCGTCCTACCTATTTCTTCTACTGCTTTAGGAAAAACAGCCCCCTTTGTTACGCATAATAGGAGCCTGTTTTCGTCCTAGTGATTCGGTATGAGCGAGAGAGCTTAGGATGAGCGATGTACAACGACCGACTAAAATTTCTGAGTCACAGATGCTCGACGCGTAGCTCATCTAGCTCATCACGGAGTGAAATGGCTTCGCATTCAAGAAAGGCAGGGTTGAAATCCTGTTGCAGTCTTCCATTTTAAGCTGTGCTTTCTAGAAATAGATTTAATGTAATGTGTGGGTAATCATTTTAAGATAAGTATTTGCTTCCTTATTATACTGTCCCATATCTTATACTATCTATAATGACCACGTCACCGACTGAATGTGATATGCTAAAATTCTTCCTTACCTTATACCCATCTTTGTACAAGTCGTAAGACTTAATGGGAACTTAGTGCTTGAATCTACATCTACGCCTACTGATATTCTCCGTAAAATACTTTGGAATGTGTGGTAGACAATACTGAGCACCGTTTTCCTGTTTCAGTGGCGTTTGGAGCGTGTGAAGAAGGAAATGGAAATTTGTGGTAAGGTCTTACGGGACCTAACTCCTGAGGTTACGCACTACGTAATCCAACTTAACCTAACTTACGCTAAGGAAAACACATACACGCATGCCCGTCGGAGGACTCGAACTTCCGACGGGGGAAGTCACGCGAACTGAGACAAAGCGCAGCAAACCGCACGGCAACCCCGCGCCGCGGTGAAGAAGGATTAAATGACTCAGTATGCACATAATTCATCTTCTTGTCTGCCGTCCTTTGCGAACAATACCTAGGCATAAATCTCTAGACTATTCGCTTATTATTGGTTTTTGAAACCTTGTACGTGAGCTTTTCGCAGAGTAACTGCTATCAATCTTCAGGCACCTGGCAATTAATTTTTTTAACATTTTCGTGGAGCTTTCTCAGAGGTCAAACGAACATGCCACCCGTCGTGCTTTCATTTTATGGATAGGTCAAATGCTGCCTGTTAATCCCATTTGGTATCGGTCCCACGCAGGCACTTTTCACTGTTAGTTCCTCCTCCATTATCGTGATAAACTACGTCAATTATTACAACTTAATTACCATTATTTATTAGTTTACAGGAGCAATGAGTAAGGGACAGACATAGGTGGTTCAATTTACAGCACTTCTTTTGACTGTGCAAACTCGTTTTATTCGAATTAAATACACTCCTGGAAATGGAAAAAAGAACACATTGACACCGGTGTGTCAGACCCACCATACTTGCTCCGAACACTGCGAGAGGGCTGTACAAGCAATGATCACACGCACGGCACAGCGGACACACCAGGAACCGCGGTGTGGGCCGTCGAATGGCGCTAGCTGCGCAGCATTTGAGCACCGCCGCCGTCAGTGTCAGCCAGTTTGCCGTGGCATACGGAGCTCCATCGCAGTCTTAACACTGGTAGCATGCCGCGACAGCGTGGACGTGAACCGTATGTGCAGTTGACGGACTTCGAGCGAGGGCGTATAGTGGGCATGCAGGAGGCCGGGTGGACGTACCGCCGAATTGCTCAACACGTGGGGCGTGAGGTCTCCACAGTACATCGATGTTGTCGCCAGTGGTCGGCGGAAGGTGCACGTGCCCGTCGACCTGGGACCAGACCGCAGCGACGCACGGATGCACGCCAAGACCGTAGGATCCTACGCAGTGCCGTAGGGGACCGCACCGCCACTTCCCAGCAAATTAGGGACACTGTTGCTCCTGGGGTATCGGCGAGGACCATTCGCAACCGTCTCCATGAAGCTGGGCTACGGTCCCGCACACCGTTAGGCCGTCTTCCGATCACGCCCCAACATCGTGCAGCCCGCCTCCAGTGGTGTCGCGACAGGCGTGAATGGAGGGACGAATGGAGATGTGTCGTCTTCAGCGATGAGAGTCGCTTCTGCCTTGGTGCCAATGATGGTCGTATGCGTGTTTGGCGCCGTGCAGGTGAGCGCCACAATCAGGACTGCATACGACCGAGGCACACAGGGCCAACACCCGGCATCATGGTGTGGGGAGCGATCTCCTACACTGGCCGTACACCACTGGTGATCGTCGAGGGGACACTGAATGGTACATCCAAACCGTCATCGAACCCATCGTTCTACCATTCCTAGATCGGCAAGGGAACTTGCTGTTCCAACAGGACAATGCACGTCCGCATGTATCCCGTGCCACCCAACGTGTTCTAGAAGGTGTAAGTCAACTACCCTGGCCAGCAAGATCTCCGGATCTGTCCCCCATTAAGCATGTTTGGGGCTGGATGAAGTGTCGTCTCACGCGGTCTGCACGTCCAGCACGAACGCTGGTCCAACTGAGGCGTCAGGTGGAAATGGCATGGCAAGCCGTTCCACAGGACTACATCCAGCATCTCTACGATCGTCTCCATGGGAGAATAGCAGCCTGTATTGCTGCGAAAGGTGGATATACACTGTACTAGTGCCGACATTGTGCATGCTCTGTTGCCTGTGTCTATGTGCCTGTGGTTCTGTCAGTGTGATCATGTGATGTATCTGACCCCAGGAATGTGTCAATAAAGTTTCCCCTTCCTGGGACAATGAATTCACGGTGTTCTTATTTCAATTTCCAGGAGTGTAAATAAAATATTTATTGCTATTATACCGTGCCACGACAATCATTCCCTGCAGTTACTTTTTCTTAACCTGTGTAAAGCACTTACCAAATTATTGCTGAATAACGTATTTTAAGTCACAAGCTTTAAAATCAGTTGGCTCCGTAGATAATAACTTTACATTTTACATTATTTATACGAGGGCTGTTCCAAGAGTAAGGTCCAGTCGGTCGCGAAATGGAAACCACTGTGGAAATCAAAAATATTTTAAATGATAATTAAATGGACACCCTCGCTGCAACAAGGCGTTTATATAAATCATTGGGGACGTGTTGCAAATGTGTGCCCTGACCAGGATCTCCTGCTTACATGGCAGACGCTCTATCCATCTGAGCCACCGAGGGCACAGAGGATAGGGCGCCTGCAGGGAGTTATCCCTTACACTCTCCCCCGTGAGACCCACATTCCCAACATGTCCACACCTCTACATTCTTAGTGCGCCTAATAGATGTTTGCCCATCATACTCATTACTCGTGGCAGATTAATCTATCAAGTCCCGTACGAGTTCGGGCATAGTGTGTGCGTTCGCACAAGAAGGTCAATGGCCGGGAAGCCATATTTTAACTATATATACATCTATTAGGCGCACTACGAATGTAGTGGTGTGGACATGTTGAGAATGTGGGTCTCACGGGGAGCTTACAAGGGATAAGTTCCAGTATCTTCGGTGGCTCAGATGGATAGAGCGTCTGCCATGTAAGCAGGAGATCCCGGGTTCGAGTCCCGGTCGGGGCACACATTTTCAACAAGTCCCCAATGAATTAAATAAAGGCCTGGTTGCTGTGAGGGTGTCCATTTAATTATCATTTCATTCTAGCAAAGCTGCATGGTCATTAACGGTAACTGTTCTTTCGGGAACCGATACTACCGTCATATATGAAATGAAATGAAGTCCCACGCTTCTTTACAGAGCGCAGGGGAACGATGCGGCAGACCCGCACCGCCTTACTAGGCAAGGTCCTAGTGGAGGTGGTTTGCCATTGCCTTCCTCCGACCGTAATGGGGATGAATGATGATGGTGAAGACGACACAAGAACACCCAGTCATTACGAGGCAGGAAAAATCCCTGACCCCACCGGGAATCGAACCCGTGACCCAGTACGCAGGAAGCGAGAAGGCTACCGCAAGACCACGAGCTGCAGACACCGTCATATATAGTTAACAATATTTTAGTAGCGACAGCTAGCTACACCTTCTAGCTACTTCTCTACATAGTCGCCGCTCCGACTTAGACGCTTGTCGTAGCATTCCACCAACTTTCCAATACCCTCGTCGTAGAAGAAAGCCGCCTGCGCTTTTCGCCAATTCACTACGCTGGTCCGCAGTCCGTTGTCTTTGCCAAAAAGTTGTTTTAATTGCCATCGGTTCATGGGAGCAGAGATGACAATAAGAAAGAGCCACGTCCGGGTTGTATTATGAGTAACCAAACACCTTCCATCGAAAACACTGCGGGAGCGTCCTCATTGTCCGTGCAGTGTGTGACCGAGAATTGTCACGAAGAAGGAAACGCATTACAGTTATGTTATGTGGGCTGCAGACATGAGGCGAAATCTCTCACAGGCACTCATACTTGGCGGGAGATACAACTTATCTAGACATCTTTACGCGCTCACTGTGCGCTCTGAACCGTAAAGAGTGAGGACACAAGATAGACAGACGTACTAGAAACACTGCCCAACACGTCTGTGCAAAGTTTCGTCAGGTTTTCTCTGTGGTTTCCTTTTCGAGGCTGATCAAACTTTACTCTCTGAATGTCCCTCGTGTATTTCCGCATTCATTTTTCCGTTGGAGTACGCTCATGACAGTTTAGTATATAAGATGGGCACATGGTGATGACGTACGCAGCCCCTGTCTGGGGATACGCTGCGCCCACTCGCCTGCACCGTCTGCAGCTCATACAGTACAAAGTACTCAAAATCATAAGCAAAGCTCCGCGCTACACACGCATCGTGGACCTTCACCGGGAATATCGGCTAGGTACCATCTTGCAGGTATTCCAAAAACTCTCCACACGACTGTACAATAACACGAGACACTCGCGCAACCTGTTTATCCTTCCTCTGGGTAACTACGACCACAACCATAGATGGAAGCATACCAGACCAAAGACACTATTGGCTAGGAACTAGACATCTATGGTCCATAGCACGCTAACACGACAGTACTGGCGAGCCCCTGCAACACAGCTACTACTGGTAACCCCAGATGCTCGACCCTCCGAAAACCAGGCAACCGCAGGGAAACCCTACTGTACACAGCACGCAAACCAGCCACGCACACCCCCTACACTGTCTGTGAGCCGATCTACGACCGATCGCCCACTACTGTATAACGACCTTGAACTGTTGCAGGGACGCAGCAACTGCAGCAAGTCCCACAATGAGCTTCCGCAACGACAAAGGTAACGATTCACGACACCTCGCACTAACATAACCACACCTTGCATGCACTGTCGCAAATAGCAAGCCGCTACTGCCCTTACTACCCGTCCTACTGTCGCAGAGGTTTTCTTCCCTTGGCGCTTGCCTTGGCACTTTTTTTCTTTTGCCCATGCAACCGCTACCCTTCGATCGCTTTCGTCCACTATCTATCTCCTGATGGACCATGTTAATGAGTAATCTTACCCAGACGCATGGATAACATCACAGACCGCATCCTGTGACTCCTTATTCAAAAACTAACATTTTATACGGAGGTAACAGTAGAACTTTTGGTTTGGTCACCACGTTGGTGTGGGCTTGGAGGGGCCCCATCCTTTGTGAAAAAGCGTATTTTCTGTAGATCGTTCCCCATAACAGAACTCATACTACCTTTTATCCCAAATTGAATCAGCTGATTAGCTGCAATCTCTACTTGCTACAAAGTGTCAACCTGTTTTGGTTTCGTTGGTTGTTGAACAACAAAGAAGTGTCAGGGTTTTTTCGCTATGAATCATAGCAGTGATAGACGAAACCAAATTTCAAACGATCTAGTGTAGTAAATTTTGTTTCTTCCTCAATTTACGTTCTCGGCTCTTTGCTGGCGGCTATTGCTGCCGTCTTTTCCTCAATGCTCCAAAGCACAAGTTTTCTTTTGTTTGGAACTTCTTATTTTCGTACTGATATTCCTTAAGAATCTATTATTTGTAGATATTCTGTTAACCTTCTTCCACTTTCGTCCATCTTTTCGTATTTTATAGCTGATAGTATCAGTTGCCAAAACCAATACTCCAGCGTAAAGCTTATGATATCGCAGAGCACTTCTAGTGATGTACTGAAACTTAGTAACCGAAACATTAGAAGGACAAGGAGACGAAAATCAGAAATGAATCATTCCACTGACGTCGAATTCCTTGTACATGGAGAACTAGCTGAATTGGATAACACTCAAGAGGTGATGTTCAAAGGACTGTCCTGACATTTTAGTGTGGATATTAAGAGGTATTCTCCCACTATTTTTTTTTCAACTCACTATGCCTAATCGATTTCGAAACAACTATCGCTTCTTCTTCAGTGATCTAGTGTACGTCCGCATCATCTAGTGTGGTAAAAATAGGGCTCTACGACAGTGCTAAACGGCCTGAAGGTGGAGTTATAGTTACTCTGAAATTGATAACACGTAGGTTAAAACAATAAAGGAAACAGAGCGGAATTGAAGTGGTAAGAGAATAGCCTTCGTTTTCCATAACAAAATATTTCACAGCTTAAGTATGTGATTTCTACTGCCATGTCAGCCATAAAATCATCCTGGCATTTTCTTGGATAGATTTCTAGGGACTACGAGAGAGAAAATACGAGTTGAGGGCCTGCAACCGACTGCAGATTTTGAGCATTATGTACTAACTGAATGCAGTTGATGTAGGTGCGTTGCTATCATACAACGCTCTCAAACTGCAGAAGTTATTGGGTCTACCGCTTATCTGAATATGCAATATCTCTAGCGTTTTCCCACATATAGGGATTTGTATGTCTCTCGATTTATTCAGCAAGAGTATCTGAAAGGCCATAGAAGGGAAGTACACAGCCACGTTTTACTGAGAAGACCTGCAGAATGAATGTAAGGATTTCCGTAAGCTCTCGCCCTATCCGTTCCAGCCAGTGTTGTTTGGTGGCGTGAGCTGTACACTGTAAGTTGACCGGTGCCAGCATGAAACAAATGGAGGGTGCTGGCACACAAGCTAGACGTGTGGCTCTGCGAAGCAGGCATCAGTCACGATAAGCCGCGGCATCGAGCCGCCACCGCCTCCGCTGCCCCATCCCACCGGTGCGACGTGAGCACACACTGACCACCATACAACGCAGAACTCGCAGAGGCCGTGAGCCAACACCCTATCTTGCGTGACCGTGGGTTTAACACACGATACCGCTTTCGAGAGATACACGTGGACTAATCGTGGATTGTATTCTGCGTTATTTTGACGATCAAATGTGTTTCGAATATGCGTTCAAGACTGAAGTATAAAGAACACTTCGATATGCAATATGGTACTACTGGGCTGTCAGAGATGCACTAGAACGACTACACCCTGCCCATCGAAATTCTAGTACCAGGAGGGATAGCAAGTAATGACATTTTACTTGTGCATTTGTAGTACAGTAGGAGGAACGCAAGATTAATTTTGAAGGGTACAATGGGTGCGATGCTGTACACGGAGATGTCATCTCTGCCAGCAACAACTCTTCTAACTGAGAGGTGCATCGCGTCTAGCTGAGCTGGATGATGAACACCGGATACCTCGATCCACGCGTATCAGTGTCTCGCCCATAGCCATCCGTTTTTAGTGGATGAGGTATCTGCAGAACGTCCTGGCCAGGGTATCAGTCGAAGACCTTCTGCACGTGGGCTGCTCAAGGCGCCACGGACAACATTCGATCATATATTGTTGTGTGTGAATGGAACCTTCTAACGTCACACTAGGTACTGCGCGCGTATGACGATGTAATTCGGCAGCGTCTATTCTCCTTGGACATCTACACACGGCTACGTCCGTAGAGATGCTGTACGCGGAACCGTAACATCAGGAAAGACGACTTTGCAACACCTCTGTGCCGTCGTCCCTCTCTCTGTTGCCACATCAAGGGAAGCCGCAACAATGGCCTCCGTGACGACAGTCCGTGGTGCTCCTGATGTAGTCGCACGATCCACGTCTTGCTGGAAATAAGTTCCCTCCCAACGAATGCCGGTAAACGTGTCTCCTTCTAACACGAGGCATAGCAAAAAACCTTCCTTAAGGAACTTTCTCTGATTGAGAAATCCGCTGCTTAGTCGTTCCTTATATACAGAATGTAGATGGCGTTATTGGTATCTACTTTTTGCAATCATTTCCACCTCCAAGTGTGCAGTACACTTCATGCTTATTTTGCGTTCGCTGCATATCACCATCATGCTATTGTTATTTGAATGGTCACCGGCGAATTTAATCACATTTAATCGAAGATAATAGTAATAATAGTAATGATAACGAGAAAACTATTGAAACAAAACAGACATGTATTATCTGATACGTTAAGTACTACTCGTAAATTCTATTACCTAGAATCATTATACGAAAGAATTCCAAGAGGAGTAATGGGCGGTGTCCGCACGAAAGATGGTTATTAAGTGGTATTTTCGTGGTAAACCTGGTTTTTTGTTCAACATGAATCAGGAATTTTCGATAAGTACAAGACCACAGTGTCTGTCGCTGAAAAATCCTTGTGTGAATAATAGGCAGAAGACGAAAAATTTGCAACAGCCGACTCCGAGGAGTATCAGTTTGGGTTAATGGCGGGTTAATGGCTAATGCAGGAACACGCGATGGAATACTAAGCATATTATTAATCTTATAAATTTGGTAAAAGAAATGCAAACATACGGTTATCGCACTTGTAGATTCATAGAAAAAGTTTTCCAATAACAGCTTTATGAAATTTTGGTGTCAGCAGGGATAAAATACAAGGAGCAAAAGGTTACTTACAATCTGTGCAGAAATCAGACTCAAGTTTTAAGTGTTGAAAGCCACGAAAGGGAAATAGTAGTTGAGATGATCATAAGACAAGACTATCGGCTTTCTCCGATGTTATTTAATCTGTATGTTGGACAAGTAGTAAAAGAAACCACATAGGAATTTGGAGACGAAATGAAAGTTCAGGTAATTGGAATAAAGACTTTGAGGTTTACTGATTGCATTGTAATTTTGTCAGAGACGGCAAAGGACTTGGGAAATTAGATGAACGGGGTGCACTGTATTTTGAAAATTGTTACAAGAAGAATGTCAACAAAAGTAATTTCAGCTTAATGGAAGATAGCAGGATTAAATGAGGCGATGCTGAGGGAAGTAGGTTATAAAATGATGCATAAAAGTAGTAGATTAGTGCGACAGCAAAATGACTGACGATGGGTGATGTACATAGGATGAGTAAGAGGCTGATCTGCAGTAGAAGAAAAGCTTTACCGAAGAAAAGTTTCTTACTTCAAATATGTACGAGGGTCGGAATTTTAATAGTGGCAACTATTTATTTACAGCACATACAATATAGATGCGTGTTTCAAAGCCTTACTGACCTTCAGAGCAGTCACAGGCATCGTGTATAACCCGTGGAAGTCGCAGGATACTCTTAGCAGTGCCAGTTGTGTCGACAGTTCGAGCGGCGCGGTCAATTGCCCGACGAATTAGTAGCAGTTCTGAAGCGAATGCCGTGAAATGTTTCCTTAAATTTAGAAATCGAGTTGAACTCATGAGGGCTTAAGTCAAGGGAGTGCAGTAAGTGATATAGCACTTAGCAGCCCCATCAGACAAACAAATCAGTAACAACTGCCACTGCACGTGCTTGAGCATTGTCCTGCAAAATGATGGTCAGGCCCTGCAAAAGCGTCATCAATTCTGTCTCCAAGATGGTCGTAGGGTGTGTTCCAAAAATTAACAGCATAGAGACAAAAGTGTGATACGATTTTCCTTGCAGAAATCTAAGTCTTCATCGGATAACTGGGACCTATGGCTGTCAATTAGTACGAATCAAGAATGGCCTGCGGAATATCGAACATGTGATACATGTGTTTTCAAGAAGCTAGTTTCCGTTATCCACCCGAGTAATGGACATTAAATATGCTCCAAGCTTGACAGTCTCTGATGAAATGAGACCAGACTTCACCGCGCGGGTTTACCCGAGCGCTCTAAGGCGCTGCAGTCATGGAAATTGCGGCTGGTCCCGGCGGAGGTTCGAGTACTCCCTCGGGCATGGGTGTGTGTTTGGCCTTAGGATAATTTAGGTTAAGTAGTGTGTCAGCTTAGGGACTGATGACATTAGCAGTTAAGTCCCATAAGATTTCACACACATTTGATTTTGAGACCAGACTCTAATAGCAGGGCATATGAGAAATGGAGGCGCGCTATTCTGAATTGCAATATCAGCTGAAGCTATTGTGATGAGCGGACCTTTCTCAGCAGAGGTTTTCCATCATATTTGACGTAATTTCTTTCGAGAGACTATTCTGTCAAGTCTTCGGACTGCAATGGTTTCAGTTTCACTTAACTTCCAAATGGCTCCAGTGGTCATTTCCAGTCTTGAAAATATTGTTCAGGTAGTCAGAAAACAACGTTGTATTGTGCTTGTTGAAGCTAATACCATGTGCCGAATTAGTTGGGTGAGGACTTCGAGCGGAGGGTGCCGGATGTCGTTTCAGAAAGCATGGAAAGCAGTCAGGTCTCGCCAATCCAAAGTCGGTTCAAAACTAGGGTATTTTAAGCTAGCAGTCACCTAGGTGTAGGGAAACCGACTACTTCTTTTTGTGAAAAGCCGAAGCACCGGTATATGTCACTAATTTTAGTAAGGTATTTTTCAAGCATATTTTCCTACTTTGGATATGATATCGTTCAAATGGCTCTGAGCACTATGCGACTTAACTTCTGAGGTCATCAGTCGCCTAGAACTTAGAACTAATTAAACCTAACTAACCTAAGGACATCACAAACATCCATGCCCGAGGCAGGATTCGAACCTGAGACCGGAGCGGTCGCTCGGCTCCAGACTGTAGCGCCTGGAACCCCACGGCCACTGCGGACGGCTGGATATGATATACTAGACTTTGACTACGTTGAATCTATTAAAGTTAATAAGAGTGCTTACTTACATAACGACAGCGAGGTTGATAAACGGTGTGGGCCAACATGCCCCTATGTAAGGGTCATTGTGTCTATCGCCATATTGGAATTATTTTAGTTCGTTTAAGAAATTTTGTAAAACATTTGTCGCCATATACAGTGTCAAAATAATTATTAATTTATATACTATAATTTTTATACATGCTTCTTTAGTAGGGGTGGTATCTTGGAGTACACAGTAAAATATCTTGAGTAACCAAAGTTTACCTTCAGTCTCGCTCGACGAGATAACTGCACTGACGCGTCTGTGGAAACACGAAGGAACCGTTGTTACAAACCTCACTGGTCGGTGTCGTATTCTAAAGGCATTTTAACGAAATACACGGTTCAGTCACATTGATGCGACCACCGCCTATATTCGACGTTAACGTCCAATAACCACTCACAAAGTACGTGTACAAGGTGTTCGAAAATTCCCGTTACGAACTTCTAGGACTTGTGAAGGAAAGAGAAAGGTCTCAGAGTCTCTTGTCCTGGTATGCAATAGGGTAGACACGATGAGTGTACTATGTCAGACGACCACCTGATGTAGAAATGTATTAGTACTGCTCTGTAAAGTATGCTGCGAACTTTTTTGTTTTCGAATAATGTTAACACGCAAATTTTCAGAGTCAATACAAAGTGATGAATGGATGTTTCGTTGCATTTCGTTGCGAATTGTTACGTAATAACTGTACCGCGTCACGCCTAATTCAGTTCCTCAAGCAGAAGTGGACGAGTTAATCATCTGTACAGTTTCCGGACATAGGTATTCAAAATGTTATTTATTCACTTCCGTTTATAACTCATAGAAGTTTGTAACGGGAATTTCCGAACACCCCATAGCGTGTCGTAGAGACCCGGAAAACGGCGCAGTCGTTGTAGTGCGGGAACAGAGCGATTTATCTAACACTGGGTTTTGGGCCGGGCCAAGGGTGTAATCATTTCCAAAACGGCTATTTTCGTAAACTGTTTGCTTGGAAAAATGGTGCTATCGAAAACTGGCGCCGAGTTAACTATGGTGTGTCACGAGACGTAGATGACAGCGGTGAACGACAGCTGCGTAAATGTTTACAGGTGAATAGGGGAGCCACTGTTGAGCAGCTGATCACCCACATGAACCGAGGGTTATCAACAGTGTCGTTCATCGAATGTTGAAGCATAAGAGCTTCCGTAGCAGGAGGCTGGTTCTTGCACTCATGTCGACTGCTGGTCATCGATGACGAGAGCTGGAATTTGTAAGCCATTACTTCAACCGGACGACAACTGAATGGTGACATCTAGTCTTTTCAGATGAATCACGTTTCATTCTCCATTCCACAGATAGTCGTCGGCGTGTACGGCGTGTAACGTTTGAAAGTAAACACCAGCTGCGATCACCGGAAACGCCCAGACTAGAGGAGGGAGCGCTGTGATCTGGGGAATATTTTAGAGGCATCACCTGAGTCATCTCGATAATCTGGAAGTAACAAGTACGCAACTTTACTTCGGCTCCGCATCCACCTCGACATGCAGTTTGTTTCTTCTCGTCACTACGGGATCTACCAGCAGGACACCACAACGTGTCGCATAGCTTGCAGCGTACCTGCGTAGTTCGAGGACCAGAAGAATGGGTTTACCGTATATCCCTGGCCACCAAAGCTGCTGAATTAAAACACAGTCGAGAATCTGTGGGACCACCCTGGTCGGACTGACCACTCCATGGATGCTCTACCGAGAAACGTAGCGCAGCTTGCCACGGGACTGGAATCGGTTTGGTTCCACGTCCTTTTCGGTATCTTCCAGAAAGTGATTGACAGTTTACCTGTACGTCTCGCAGAGGATCGCCCTAGAAAAGTGGTTATTCATGCTTTTGCAGGTGGTGACATTAATGTGACCGGACAGTGGAATACACTATGTGATCAAAAGTATCCGGACACCTGGCTGAAAATGACTTACAAGTTCGTGGCATCCCTCATTGGTAATGCTGGAATTCAGTATGGTGTTGGCCCACCCTTAGCCTTGATGACAGCTTCCACTCTCGCAGGAATACGTTCAATCAGGTGATCGAAGGTTCCTTGGGGAACAGCAGCTCTTTCTTCACGGAGTGCTGCACTGAGGAGAGGTACCGATGTCGTTCATTGAGGCCTGGCAAGAAGTCGGCATTCCAAAACATCCCAAAGGTGATCTGTAGGTGAAGGATTCAGGTCATGACTCTGTGCAGGCCAGCCCATTACAAGGATGTTATTGCCGTTTAACCACTCCGCCACAGGCCGTGCATTATGAACAGGTGCTCGATCGTGTTGAAAGATGCGATTGTCATACCCGAACTGTTCTTCAACAGTGGAGGGCAAGAAGGTGCTTAAACCATCAATGTAGACCTGTGCTGTGATAGTGCCACGCACAACAACAATGACTGCAAGCCCCCTCCATGACAAACACGACCACACCATAACACTACCGCCTCCGAAGTTTACTGTTGGCACAACACACTCTGGTATATGACGTTCACCAGGCATTCGCCGTACCCACACCCTGCCATCGGATCGCCACATTGTGTACCGTGATTCGGCACTCCACACAACGTTTTTTCACTGTTCAATCGCCCAATGTTTACTCTGCTTACACCAAGCGAGGCGTCGTTGGGCATTTACCGGCGTGATGTGTGGCTTATGAGCAGCCCCTCGATCATGAAATCCCTGTTTTCTCACCTCCCGTCTAACTGTGATAGTACTTGCAGTGGATCTTGATGCAGATTGGAATTCCCGTGTGATCGTCTGCCTATTAACATCACGACCCTCTTCATGTGTCGGCGGTCTGTGAGTCAACAGGCGATGTCGGTCTGTACGCTTTTGTGCTGTACGTGTCCCCTCACGTTTCCACTTAACTATCACATCGGAAACAGTGGACATGGGGATGTTTAGGAGTGTGGAAACCTCGCGTACAGACGTATGACACAAGTGACACCCAATCACCAGACCACGTTCGAAGTCCGTGAGTTCCGCGGAGCGCCCCATTCTGCTATCTCACGATGCCTAATGACTTCTAAGGTCACTGATATGGAATACCTGATAGTAGGTGGCAGCACAATGCTCCTAATATGAATAACGTATATCTTGGGGGTATCCAGATACTTTTGATAACACAGACTAGCAACTGACTATTGTGCCCCTATGGCGAATGGGCTCGCGCCTCCCCTACGTTGTAATGAAAAGAAGAAATATATAAAAACGAAATCGGAGTAAGTGGAAATATAGCGCCTAGCGTAGGCGACACTCCCTTGAATTACTGAGATTGGTTGAGCCAATTGAAATATAAAGCCTGTTCCACCTGAGGTGGGGATTATACGGAACAGTCGAAACATCCTCCTAGTTCAAGAAGAATGTTACAAGCCCAGTAATAAAGAAGGTAGATGCTGACTGGTGTTAATATTACTGAAGCTTCTATTTAATACGTTGCCAAATAATGAGACATAATGTCTTGAAGGAACATAGAGAAATGTAAGATTTGAAAATGTTAACGAATATAGTCTTTGAAACCCTGTGGATAACGAGGAGAGAAAAAAGTGAACGAAACTTTGTTACAACTTTTGTAGAAACCAGACCGCAGTTATGAGAGCCGAAATATATGAAAGGGAGACAAAAGCTGAGAAGAAATCAGACACACTTACAACCTGTCCCCAATGTTATACAGTCTGTACATAGAGCAAGCAGTAAGGGGAGACAAGGGAATATTTGAAAACGGAAATAAAATTCAAGGAGAGAAAGCCAAAAGTGAAGGTTTTCCGACGACATTATAATCCTATCAGACATGGTAATGTAGCCATCACTTGGACGGAATGGGTAGTGTCTCGAAAAGGGGTATATGATTAACGTCAATGGGAATGAAACAAGCATAGTGTAGTGTCGTCAATGTAATTATTCGACCCTGACGGAATAAGATTACTGATTGAGCCACTGAAAGTTTTGATACCTGGTCATCAAAATAACTGTCGGTGGGCACAGAAGAGAGGGTATAATAAGCAGAGACTCAACAGCAAGAAATTGGTATTGTCGAATGTAAATTTAAGGGTATAAAGTGTTTTTCCGAATGTAATTGTAAGGCGTGTTGCTCTATATGAAAGTGAAACGTGGTCCATAGATAGTCCAGTCTAGGGGAACACTTAAGTTCTTAGAACGAGATCTTCATTCTGCAGCGGAGTATGCGCTGATACGAAACTTCCTGGCAGATTAAAATTGTGTGCCCGACCGAGATTCCAGTAATCTGGAACATCCCCCAGGCTGTGACTAGGCCATGTCTCCACAGTGTCCTTTCTTTCAGGAGTGCTAGTTCTGCAAGGTTCGCAGGAGAGCTTCTGTAAAGTTTGGTAGGTAGGAGACGAGGTACTGGCAGAAGTAAATCTGTGTGGACGGGGCGTGAGTCGTACTTGGGTAGCTCAGATGGTCAGGGCAGCAGTGCGCACCGCGCTCGGCCGTCCACGCCGCTGCGCGCGCGGAGTGTTTTGTTTACTTCCTCGTCACAGCGCTTCTCAGTCGAACTAGCTGTAATGGCCAACTCTTACAGGAAGAACACTCTTAAGTTCACCTTCTCAAATGAATACGCACGACCCAAAGCACTGGCCGTCGAACGCTTCCTACGCGAAGACATGAAGATCCCCCGTGACGAACTCATCGGCATACACCTATCGATCATTAGCAGCGTCGTATATGTAAAGATGACTTCCGACGCTGCCTGCAACGAGATTATTCAAAGGACGCGACATGGACTAAAATTTCGGCACTCCGACGGAAACGTCGGGCCTGTGAATTTCGACCATGCAGGACTTGGCCTTCGGACGATCCGAACTGCCCTTCGA
Organism: Schistocerca piceifrons; assembly: GCF_021461385.2. Lineage (NCBI taxonomy): Eukaryota > Metazoa > Arthropoda > Insecta > Orthoptera > Acrididae > Schistocerca > Schistocerca piceifrons. Next base: position 303,998,204 of record NC_060138.1, read on the forward strand.
GGTGAATGAAGATGAAGTCATCGCTGCGCTAAGCCCGTTCGGAAAAGTCCAGAGCCACGTAGCCGAGACATGGGCACAGTTTACGACGTATCCGGTGCTTAATGGTGTGAGGCAAGTCCGAATCGATCTCAAACGGCACGTTCCATCGTACATTTCTATCGGAGGCTGCCGTGCGGTGGTCATTTACGACGGACAACCTCGAACATGTTCCGGTTGTGGCAAAGAAGGCCACGTCCGTAATGAATGCCTGCAAAGCCGCGTCACACAACTAAGGCCCGACGATACGAACACCGACAGAACCACGACCACCCTTCCAGTCACCTATGCGGCGACACTGCACGTCCAGCCCTCACAAGGCGCCGTTCACGAGCGTCTCTCTGGTCCGATACACCCGGAGGCGTCCCAGCACCTTGACACCGGCGATGCCGCCCGTGAACATGTCCAACAGCCGGACACACCCACGCTAGAAGATCACAAGGATACCAATGAGGGTGTTCTGGAGAATGACGACCGCACCACAGCACCCTCGGCTTTTGTACCGGAACGACGTGAATCTCTTCCTTCCTCAGACACCGAAACTCATTGCCGAAAGCAGAAGTCGTCCAAACGACGAAAAAAACGCCGCAAGACGTCAGAATCGACCATTGAGCCACCTCCGCAGGACGAAGAGATGGCGCACCACTCTGACGGAGAACTCGATAACACTTTCTCCTCTGCCACGGAGACGCGTCATCCATAAGACGGTGAACCGTCCAACAGAGATCGTGCGCAAGCCCCGCGCCCAAAAGCCATGGAACATTGGACGCCTGTTGTCACCGACGCGATTGAGCCGACTCGGCTAGCCCTGCCACCTCTCGCCGAGGTCAAACCTGTCGGACATTTTTCATGGGCGGATGACCTGGATTTCTCACCGCCATCTGATGCGGAAATGAGATCTGTTCCTCCGTTAGATCAACACTAAAATGGGGGAAATTTCTACGTCGACTCCTGCGACTTCTATGGACTTCCAGCATCCACCACAACAATCTTCACCAGCTCCGAACCTATCGGCAGCACGGATCTCCCATCAGGCGTACCGAATAGCTACTATCAATATTAATCATATCGGCTCCCACGTTAAACTTCAACTGCTCCGTGACACGCTACGAGCAGCGGACATCGACATCGCCCTGTTACAAGAACTGAAGACAGTGACTTGGACTGGGTGTTATGGATATGAGACGTACGCCGCCCCTGTAGCTATGGAACACACAGGCGCAGCCATCCTCCTACGAGAAGGGATTGCAGTTTCCGATGTCACATACCTCCCAACGGCGGGAAGGGTTGCCGTAACAGTTGAAGGAATCAAAATCGTAAATCTCTACGCCCCAGCGTGCACTGATAAACGAAGGGATCGCTCCGAGTTCTACGCAGAAGATATCACGCCTTTATTCCTCGGCCGATACGATCATCTCATCGTAGATGGAGATTTCAACTGTGTTCTCGAGCGCACAGACCAATACCCCCATTTCACCACATGTCCGGAACTTCGCTTCCTCGTCCGCCGCCTTCATCTCCTCGACACTTGGCGAGTGGTACACGGCGACCGCCCGGGGTATACACACATCACGAGCCACTCCGCCAGCCGACTTGATAGAATATACATCTCTGACGCTCTAAAATCAGTTCTTCTCGACGTGGAACGTTGGCCGTCTGCCTTTTCGGATCATGACATCTACATCTGTACCATGAACCTACGTCGACAATCTATATGGCGCAGTGCAGGACCTTGGAAACTCAATGTCGCGCTACTGAGGGACCCTGAATGTCGACAACAGGTCACTGACACGTGGCACACCTGTGTTCAACGCATTATGCGTTACGAGACCACACTGCAGTGGTGGTTGCTTTGCGCCAAACCGGCCATCCGACGCACATTGACACACTATGGCAGAGCCAAAGCCAGGTGGAATCACCACACAACTGATTTCTACTACCGCGCTCTACGTGAACTCAAGGATCATCCTCCATCCCCGGATCGTCTAAAAGAAGCTCAACGCATCAAGGCAAAGATTTTAACCTTGACCAGAAGCCGTCTAGAGGGAGCCATTGTACGAGCACGCAGCCAAGATAGGATTAACGGTGAAGAACCTTCAATGCATCATATTGTTCAAAATGTTCGTCGACGCCGACAGGCTTTAATGACAACTTTAGACCTACCTGATGGACGACGGCTCACTTCGCAAGCTACCATTGCGGATGCACTCACAACGCACTATCGACTTTTCTATCAAGAAGTACCTGCCGGTGCGGAGGCCATTGCTGAGGTTGCCCAGCAGACACTTGGTACTCTAAACGCAGCAGCTGCAACCCTCCTAACTTCTGAAGTGACCACCGACGACGTCCAAGGCGCTGTAGCCAAAGGGTCTCTGAATCGATCTCCCGGCCAGGATGGTTTACCTCTCGAATTTTACAGAACCTTCCAAGATTTGATGTTGCCACCAATGTTCATGGAAGGCTTACTTGTACCAGTCCCGAAACCAGCAGGAGGAACACGACTCGACAGTTATCGGCCGATCACGTTACTCAATTCCGACTTCAAGATTTTCACACGCCTTCTAGCAGTGCGACTCAAATATGTCTTACGAGACATTGTTTCCCACGAACAAACATCCTTAGGCGGCGATCGTAATATACAAACAGCCCTCAGTGAAAATCGAGATGTGATCGCTGTGGCAACACACTCGCGACTGCCAGGCGCTTTAATCTCCATCGACTTCAAACAAGCGTTTGACCGCGTCAATCATGCATTCCTCCATGCAGTGATGGACCGCATGGCAATTTTCCCGACGTTCACGCAAGTGATTATGCGGCTCCTTCGTGGAGCAACGTCCAGACTTCTCGTCAACGGCAGACTTAAGAACCTACACGGATTGAACGCTCAGTACGGCAGGGTTGCCCTTTGTCGACGGTACTTTATGCCATTGCGATGGAACCACTCATTTGCGGGTTACGGCGACGTTTGACAGGTATTCCACTCCGGGATCATATTTTCCGCTGCCGAGCTTACGCGGACGACTTGGCCCTCGTCGTACGTTCAGCTGCCGACGTACAAGCCGTGATCCAGTGGATTACCGGTTACAGTGCAGGGGCAGGGAGCGCTATGAACGTGGCAAAATCATGCGCCATGAAGATCGTCCGCGGCCTTCCCGCAGACAGCGTAGTCCCATTTCAACTGGTGGACACCCTTCGTTGTCTCGGATTAGTGTACACGCGAGACATTCGCCGCACCTCGGCGTCAATTTTCGGGTGCTTCTGCAACGCATCCGGGCCAACATACAAAATCACATACTACGCCCGCTGAATATGTGCCAGAGAGTCACCTTCGTCAGCACCCATCTGGCATCCCGGATACCCCATATAGCGCAGATTCTGCCCATCACTGCGACAATGGCAGCCAGATTACAGGCGGCTTTCGGCTATTTTATTTGTTCTGGACACATCTTCAAAGTCCAGTATGAAGCTCTCACCTTACCGAAGAGGTACGGTGGCCTCGATCTGGTTAATGTGAGAGCCAGGACTACGGCACTTTACACCAATACTATGCTCCGGTTATGGAAAAGCCAAAATGCTACTTTTACTGGAATGTTGACCACCGAGCTCGCACCTATTTCGAGACGCCCACCGACGTCTCTGGCACTCATCCCACCTCCGTTGTCACATATCGGCCGTTTCTTTTTGGAGTACAGCTACATATGTACCGAGCTCCACAGGACCAGGAAGGCGACCACCCGCGACATCTATTGCCTTCTCCAAAAGTCTCCACCCCGCAACCCCGTCGAAACACGTCACCCCCAGGTTTCATAGCCTACAGTTTGGAAAACGATCCACCAACCATATCACACCACTGACACCACCTCTATGTGTTACCTTCTGGTCAACGGCAAGTATACTACAAGACACAAACTGCATCGCATCGCACTGGTGGACTCACCCCTGTGCCTCAAGTGCAATGTCGAAGATACAGATTTACATCGTTTTGAGTGCGGGCCGGCAGCAGCCGTCTGGACCGTCGTACAGAAGATTGTGGCTTTCTACCTCCGAGTACCACCACATCACGCATCTCTTACCATGATGATATATCCCGACACGACCTACTTTCCATCGGCTAAGTGGCACGCCATCACATGGATCAGTGGCATGGCTGTCAACTACCTCTTCCGGGACGACATCGTCGATCCGGCAGACTTTTGGACACGCCTCCAAGTACATCACCACACCCTTCGCCGACATCGACACTATCGGTCCACTTAGGCGAACTACACTCCTGGAAATGGAAAAAAGAACACATTGACACCGGTGTGTCAGACCCACCATACTTGCTCCGGACACTGCGAGAGGGCAGTACAAGCAATGATCACACGCACGGCACAGCGGACACACCAGGAACCGCGGTGTTGGCCGTCGAATGGCGCTAGCTGCGCAGCATTTGTGCACCGCCGCCGTCAGTGTCAGCCAGTTTGCCGTGGCATACGGAGCTCCATCGCAGTCTTTAACACTGGTAGCATGCCGCGACAGCGTGGACGTGAACCGTATGTGCAGTTGACGGACTTTGTGCGAGGGCGTATAGTGGGCATGCAGGAGGCCGGGTGGACGTACCGCCGAATTGCTCAACACGTGGGGCGTGAGGTCTCCACAGTACATCGATGTTGTCGCCAGTGGTCGGCGGAAGGTGCACGTGCCCGTCGACCTGGGACCGGACCGCAGCGACGCACGGATGCACGCCAAGACCGTAGGATCCTACGCAGTGCCGTAGGGGACCGCACCGCCACTTCCCAGCAAATTAGGGACACTGCTGCTCCTGGGGTATCGGCGAGGACCATTCGCAACCGTCTCCATGAAGCTGGGCTACGGTCCCGCACACCGTTAGGCCGTCTTCCGCTCACGCCCCAACATCGTGCAGCCCGCCTCCAGTGGTGTCGCGACAGGCGTGAATGGAGGGACGAATGGAGACGTGTCGTCTTCAGCGATGAGAGTCGCTTCTGCCTTGGTGCCAATGATGGTCGTATGCGTGTTTGGCGCCGTGCAGGTGAGCGCCACAATCAGGACTGCATACGACCGAGGCACACAGGGCCAACACCCGGCATCATGGTGTGGGGAGCGATCTCCTACACTAGCCGTACACCACTGGTTATCGTCGAGGGGACACTGAATAGTGCACGGTACATCCAAACCGTCATCGAACCCATCGTTCTACCATTCCTAGACCGGCAAGGGAACTTGCTGTTCCAACAGGACAATGCACGTCCGCATGTATCCCGTGCCACCCAACGTGCTCTAGAAGGTGTAAGTCAACTACCCTGGCCAGCAAGATCTCCGGATCTGTCCCCCATCGAGCATGTTTGGGACTGGATGAAGCGTCGTCTCACGCGGTCTGCACGTCCAGCACGAACGCTGGTCCAACTGAGGCGCCAGGTGGAAATGGCATGGCAAGCTGTTCCACAGGACTACATCCAGCATCTCTACGATCGTCTCCATGGGAGAATAGCAGCCTGCATTGCTGCGAAAGGTGGATATACACTGTACTAGTGCCGACATTGTGCATGCTCTGTTGCCTGTGTCTATGTGCCTGTGGTTCTGTCAGTGTGATCATGTGATGTATCTGACCCCAGGAATGTGTCAATAAAGTTTCCCCTTCCTGGGACAATGAATTCACGGTGTTCTTATTTCAATTTCCAGGAGTGTATTTCCAGAGTATTTTCACCAACCCGCCTCAAAGCTGGAATCTCAACGAACCGTGCCAGCCAAGACTGGACGATCCCACGTTCCCCTTTAATTGTCAATGATAGAATGCATTTTGTTCTGATGGCGTGCCAAAGTGGAGCATGGCGCGGAAAGTATTCGTATTTTATTTCACTTCTCTTTTCTCCTCCTCTTCTAAGTTTTTTTTTTCCTTACACATGTTTACGCTTATCACGCATAGCTCTCTATCCGCAGCCTATTTGTTTTCTTTATCCTGTGCTCCTCCCCCCCCCCCCCAAAAAAAGAAGAATAACATACAAAAAAAATTTGGGTTGCTGCTGATGGTGAGACTCTATACTCATTTATGTTAACAATAAAAATAAGAAAGTAAAATAAAAAAGAAGGCCGTTGCGGCAATATAGCTACCTATTCTGTTTTACGTTTTCAAAGGATATTGTGTTATTTTATGAAGAACGTCGTCTTTTATTTTCATACACAAGAGGTTTTTATTTGTTTTCTCCTTACCTGCATCTAAAAAAAGTAAAAAAAAGGAAAGTTGGTAGAGCACAAAAAAATTAAAAAAACAAAAAAACAAAAAAGAAAAAATACAAAAAAGCGGTCTAAAACAAAGAAAACATAAAAATTTAAAAAAAGGAAAAAAAGATGGTAGAGCACTTGCCCGCGAAAGGCAAAGGTCCTGAGTTCGAATCTCGGTCGGGCACACAGTTTTAATCTGCCAGGCAGTTTCGTTTTCACTTAAGTTCTTGTTTATGTAATGTGGCACTATAGAAGTATCTGTTACCAAACGCCTACAACGATAACCTAGTGGGCGGGTCCCAGTTGCTGGTTCCACATTTAAGAACTACTACGGGCAACAAAAATTTGGTTGTTAATATTTCATATCATTATTGACAAAATTTGAGAAGAAATTGAAATATTGTAATCATCTGTTAATCAAGGCTTAACACATTACGTTAAGTATTAAACTTGGAAACTGAGTATACGTCTTGAGGCAGCGTACTTCAGGATGTGCAGATTACTGAGCCTATATTCATATAGTATTTTGACTTTGTAATGGGACACTCTCCTCTAGAATTACCTATTTTTAATGGAAGTAGCTGATACCAGTATTAATCCCGAATCTCGTATAGGTATATTATCTCGGCTGTTTCACCAAAAGAATTTCATATGATTTTGTACACAACGAATTGTATTTCAGGCTAAATTGTATAGAAAGATATTAATTTGTTAGTATTCTGTACGTACATTAAAAATTACTGTTCCTTTAAAAATATTTGAAACTACGAAATTTCTGGTATACTTAAAATTAATATTATTAATTGCACATTCTAAGGCGAAATTTTTAAATTTATTTCTGGGCTCATTTATAAAATAATGATATAACTTGAAGATTCTTCTTCTGTCATGAAGCCGGCCGGAATGGCCGAGCGGTTCTAGGCGCTTCCGTCTGGGGCCGCGCTGCCGCTACGGTCGCAGGTTCGAATCCAGCCTCGGGCATGGATGTGTGTGATGTCCGTTAAGTTAGTTAGGTTTAAGTAGTTCTAAGTTCTAGGGGACTGATGATCTCAGATGTTAAGTCCCATAGTGCACAGAGCCATTTGAACCATTTTTTGTCGTGAAAGTTTGTAAACTACTGGGTAAAAAGGGAATTTAGGGCGTAGTTTGACTAGAATGGGTATCAGTTCGCAGGACACATCCTAAGGCATCACGCAATATTCAGTTTCGTAATCGAGGATATGTACGGGAAGGAATCGAAATGCTTAAGAGAGACCAAAGGGTGACTGAAAAGAAAATGACATAGGTTGTAGTAGTTATGGAGATACGAAGAGATTTGCACAGATTAACAAGCGTGGATAACTGCATCAAACGCGTTTTCCTACTAAAGACCGTAACAACTGTAAGATATTGTTCATGTGTGAGTAGTATAAAATACACGGCAAGCAATTACAATAATTCGGAGCGTTTACATTGCACATATGATGGAGTGTTTCATTCCATCGAAAAGGTTTCAACATACAGGTAAATGAATCTGGTTCCCGAAAATAGTATAATTGCCCTGACATAGACGTTCAGAGTTCAACAGGCTCCAAAGGTTCGTCAAAAATACCATAAGCCACTTGCTGCATATCGTCTCTTGAGAGGGGGGCACTCAAGTCATTGATGTCGGTAGGAACTCCAGTCATCCTACAGGTGATAAAAGGTTGCCAGTTATACAAGTGATCAAAACGCGTGCTGACAAGCAGTTTTCTGATGCAGCCACTTTACTATTGCACGTAATAAGCTACGTAATATAGCATAAGCTGATTGAAACAATCGTAACAACAAACAGTAACTAATGTAGAGTAACGAAATTTCGCGAATGCGTTTGTCTAGGTAACATTCTAGTGATTAACATTGCAGGATCACCGGTTAATGTAAGCGTGAGATGATCCATTGCAAATATGAAATGCTGGTACATAAATAACCGGTGTAAGTACCAGAACGGTGAGTGTATGCATCGAAACATAGATGCATTGTGTTGTACACTTTTGTACATGAAGGAAGTCAGTTTGTGGGATGCAGATCCATGCCTGTTGCGCTTGGTCGGTCCATACAGGACGGTTAATGTTGTTAAATGTTGTTTGTGGATGACATTGGAGTTATCGCCCGATGATGTCCCGTATGTGCTCGATTCGAGATAGATCTGGTAATTGCGCGAGTAAACATGCCGACACTCTGTAGAACACGTAGTGTTCAACAGCTATATGTGGCCGACCTTAATCCTGTCGTGAAGCACCCTTGGAATGCTATTCATGAGTGGTAGCACAACAGTTAGAATCACCAGACTGACGAACAAATTTGCAATCAGGGTGAAAGTGATAGCCACGACAGTACTCCTGCTGTCATACCAAACCGTACCCCAGATAATAGTCCGAGCTGTATGTCCAGGCTGTCTAGCGCACAGACAGGTTGGTCGCGCAGGATCTCAGCTGACGTGCTTATAACCAACACATGGCCTCCACTGGCAACGAGACAGAACCAGCTTTCATTAGCGAACACAACAGACCTCACCCTGCCCTCCAATGAGCTCTTGCTTGACACCACTGTTGTCACACATAGAGGTTGTTTGGGGTGAGTGCAATACACGCTACAGGGCATATGGCTCGCAGCTGTCCTTTCAAGTAACCGATTCTTAACAGTTCTTTGTGTCACTGAGGTGCCAGCTGGTGCCCAAATTGCTGTTGCAGTTGCAGTACAATTGCACCAGACTCATACACCGAACACGATGGCCTTCCGTCTCGCTGGTGGCCACGTGGTCGTCCACAGCCCGGTCTTCTAGTGACCTTATATTTTCCTGACCACCGCTGCCAGTAGACAGGTAGAGTGGCTACATTCCTGCCAAGCCCTCATGAAATATCGCAGAACGAATAAACGGCGTCTCATAGCCGTATTATGTGATCTCGTTCAAACTCAGTGAGGTGTTGCTAATGGCGTCTTTGTCGCCTTAAAGGCATTCTTGACTAACATCAACTCACTACGTCCAACCTCAAAGGTAATTAACGCTCACGACTGTTACAGCGTGTATTTACAACAAACCTGAGTTACGTACTCATAGTGGCGCCACTAGCGTCACTCCTATCCGACTGGGGTGAAATTTCAATAGGCATCATTTTTCAGAAATATGAAAAGGCCTACCAACTTTTGCTTAAGTCGGACATCTCATTCTTGATGTTCCGATTTTTCTCTGACAGTGAACTAGTTTTTGTACTCTGAAGACCCAAAGAAACTGCTACACCATCCTTATATCGTGTAAGGCCCCCACGAGCACGCAGAAGTGCCACAACACGACTTGCCAAGGATTCGACTAATGACTGAAATAGTGCTGGAGGGAACTGAATGAAACACTGAATCCTGCATGGCTGACCATAAATCTCTAAGGCAACGAGGGGTGGAGATCTCTTCCGAACACCACGTTGCAAGATGTCTCAAATATCCTCAATAACGTTCACGTCTGGGTAGTTGGTGGCCAACGGAAGTGCTTAAACTCAGAGGAGTCTTCCTGGAACCAGTCTGTAGCAGTTCTGGAATTGTCCTAGTCCGTCGGAATGCACGATGCACATGAATGGATGCATACGTGCATGTCACCTGTCAGAATCGTATCTAGACGTATCCGGGGTGCCATATCACTTCAACTGCACACGCCCTACACCATTACAGAGACTCGATCAGCTTGAACAATCCCCTCCTGACAGGCAGGTTCCTGCCAGCCGTTTTGGCCGAGCGGTTCTAGGCGCTTCAGTCCGGAACCGCGCGACCCTAGGGTCGCAGGTTCGAATTCTGCCTCGGGCATCGATGTGTGTGGTTTCCTTAGGTTAGTTAGGTAAGTAGTTCTAAGTCAGACCTCAGATGTTAACTCCCATAGTGCCACTGAACAGGCAGAGTCCATGGATTCATGAGGCTGTCACCGTACCCATACACGTCCATCCGCTCAATACAAATTGAAAGGAGGCTCGTCCGACCAGACAGTCCAAATTCGGTGTCAATGTGCCCAGGCGAGGCGTAAAGCTTTGTGTCGTGCAGTCATCAAGGATACACGAGTGCACCTACTGCTCCGAAAGACGATATCGATTATGTTCCTTTAAACGGTTCTGACACTTGTTGATGACCCATCACTGAAATCTGCAGCAATTTGCGGAAGGGTTGCATTTTTGTTACTTTGAACCATTCTCTTCAGTCATCGCTGGTCCCGCTCTTGCAGGATCTTTTTCCATCCGCAGCGACGTCGGAGATTTGATGTTTTACCGGATTCTTAATATTCACAATATACTCGTGAAATGATCGTACGGCGAAATCCCCACTTCATAGCTACCTCGGAGATGCTGTGTCCCATCACCCGTGCGCCGACTATATCATCAGGTTCTAACTCACTTAAAACTTGGTGACCTGGCATTGTAACCGATCTAAGAACTGACCCAGACGCTTGTTGTCTAATATTGGCTTTGCCGATCGCAGCGCCGCGTTCTGCCTGTTTACATATCCCTGTATGTGAATACGTATGCCCATACCAGTTTCTTTGGCGCTTCAGTGTAATATGACTTGACAGTGAAGCTCATTTAGATTCGTGTAGGTAAAGAAGTGAATCAAACAGGATGTATGAGGATGTGGGCATCTGAAACGAGATCTGACGAATTTAATTTTGGTTATATTCCGAAATTTCGGGTTAATAAGGTCTCGTTCTGGTCGGAGGGTGAGAACCTCTGCCGGTCTAGATGATCGTACTGTATAGAGGAATATGACGAGAGAGGAAACAGTTCACGATTGAATTAGCTGGGGGACGGTCGAGAGGAACAGAGCCGGGGCAGATGGGCTAAGCTATACTCTCGGTAAGGAGCTGAAGAATAACAGAGACAAAGACATACAGATTAAAGTCGGATGCTCTGTATCAGAGCTGGAGCACAAGAGAGCAACAAGATGGGACTCTCCACTCCAACAACTGTTCGAGGGTTTTCTCACGCAGGGCTACACCCGTCCTTTCATGGGATATGAAAACGCACATAGCCGGCCGAAGTGGCCGTGCGGTTAAAGGCGCTGCATTCTGGAACCGCAAGACCGCTACGGTCGCAGGTTCGAATCCTGCCTCGGGCATGGATGTTTGTGATGTCCTTAGGTTAGTTAGGTTTAACTAGTTCTACGTTCTAGGGGACTAATGACCTCAGCAGTTGAGTCCCATAGTGCTCAGAGCCATTTGAACCCTAAACGCACAAAGGCGACGAGTTGGCGACGTCACAGCGTGGAATTCCACGTTACACTATAACGCGGAGCGTGAAATGAAAAATCCGACATTACAGACTTTTGCTTCGTGGAGAGATACTGGCCAATGCGATGTGACATCGTTTTTACGTCACAAGCTCAGCTTAGGAACTGCCACATTGTATCGATTAAACTTGATAACTAATGGTTTTCTCTAGCATAGAGTACGTGGTGTGAGTATTAGCACCAGAAAATTGGGGCTCTCTCAAAAACATGTTGTATTAGCTATAGTGTTTTGTAACAAAATAACAGGAATCCACACGTCGGCTGCTGTGTGTAAGGTTTAAACACTTATCTCTTCGTTTGGAGTTTTCTTTTATTTGATATTTTGTGCTATAACTTGTGTGCTCTGGAAGTATAGCGTTTCAGTACTGCTAGACAGTGACGGTGTATCAAAAACGCGTTGTTTTGATACAGTTTTTCGTAGTTGAAAATCTAATAATGACACTTGTAGACACAGTCCATAGACAGTGTAAATTATGTAGGGAGGGATGATTGCCGTGAAAAGTTTGTAGTGTAGTTGATTGTGTGGTGAGCAGTGAGTAGGAAGGTAATAGGTTCACGTCCACCTCCTTCCAGTTTTTTCTTTTTCGTCACTTTTAGTTTTCTAAATGATTGTGCGGTTTTCTTATTTATTCAATAGAAGTATAATCTACAATAATGGATGATATTTATTATAAATAATATCTTTTTTTGCAATTATTATTGCAACGGCCAACAACTGGAGTGTTTCCCCAGTGGTCATAAATCTTAACGTGACTGCCGGTCTATGTCATAAAACAAACGCAAATTACACACTGGAAGCTTCTGCTTTTATGAATCTGTGTGTAAAGTGCATATACTTACATCTTCGTTTTAAAGACTGTCTCAAGTTTGTAACTTTCCGATATGTATCTTTTTCAGTCATGATGAGAAGCTTCGAAAAAAAAATCTCCTTTTCCATTCAAATGAAATTTGCGAAACTAATCTCGACCTCGAAATCTACGTGATGAAGTACGTTACTTCATAGTAATGCTGGTCTGTGCAACATAGAGAATACAGATATTACGCATGCGCATACTGACATTAACACTTTAACTATGTTCAATTTTAAACCGAAAATGGGATGAAGTTTAATTTGAGTTAAGGAATAATTTACACTAGTGCGAGTTTCAGGTCGTACAGCCTTCTGTAGTGTTCCTGAACCACCAGTTCGCTGTTCAAGACATCGATAAGACCAGCGAGTATCTCCGTTCTCCTTCAACAGCTGATGTATTTATTTTACGTCCATTCGTTTTCGCAAAGAAATTGTCGCGCTAAATGCAGACGGGAGCTGCAGCTGGAGAGCGTAGAGGCTGCAGATCACTACAAGGAGCAAGTTGTGTTCCTTGACATGTAACATGTCGTTTCAGAGCATGCAACAACCCCCTCAGACACCAAATTCAGATGGTTCAAATGGCTCTGAGCACTATGGGACTTAACTTCTGAGGTCATCAGTCCCCTAGAAGTTAGAAATACTTAAACCTAAGGACATCACACACATCCACGCCCGAGGCAGGATTCGAACCTGCTACCGTAGCGGTCGCGCTGTGCCAGAATGTAGCGCCTAGAACCGCTCGGCCACTTCGGCCGGTAGACACCAGGTTTGGCGTGCTTCATGATGAGAAACATGTGAGGACGTCTTATTCGTTAGCCTACAGATGTGTTACTAAGTTTGTCAGAAAAGTACCAGAAACCACAGCGTCTGCCGACGCCACGGTTCTACCAAGGCAAAAATGGCTCTGATCACTATGGGACTTAACTTCTGAGGTCATGAGTCCCCTAGAACTTAGAACTACTTAAACCTAACTAAACTAAAGACATCACAAACATCCATGCCCGAGGCAGGATTCGAACCTGCGACCGTAGCGGTCGCGCGATTCCAGACAGTAGCGTCTAGAACCGCTCGGCCATTGCGTTCGGCTCTACCATGGCGCATAGGCCCTAAGGTAACTCTTGCTGGACGGTTAGCTGAATTGCACAACAGCACACGAGCAAAATTCAGACTAAAAATACCACAAAGACTATCCAGAAATACTCTACAATTAGTGTTAACCAGAGAAAGATACCTACTGTTGATCGTATGGTTTTCAGTCCTAATAATGGTTTGATGCCGCACAAAACTAACCTGTACAGGTTGTTGCATCCCACTGCGGACGGCAATGTACAGGTGGTGGAGCGGTCAGGACTCAACTGGTGTGCGTCCAGAGCTGACGTTAAATGATTCAACAGGAAATTACGTCATATAAAGAGACTATATTACAAGGAAGTTACCAGGATTAGCCCAGTCTAGGAGGTCGACCAAACTAAATAAAGTGGGCGGAGGGAAGGGAGGTGGTTCATGTTAAGTTTGTTAAGTTCTGTTGGTGACTGGTCATGGGGCGCAGAGCCCGAGGCGCTGCCTCCCGTGAAATAAATCTGTTTTAATTGAGGTCTGGATAAGAGAATAGCAATTGTGTTTTCTCTGTAGAACCCTCCAGTGCCCACAAAAGTGACCTGTGTTCCTCACACACGATTATTTAAACCAATGACGTGGGTTTCCCAGCAAACTTGTGCAGAGAGTTGTGAACATTTCCAACTTCTGGGCGAGTTTACTTCTCAAGATTGAATATGGCGAGCGTTCGGACAGCCATATCGTGGTATTTCATGGCTCCCATCGTTACTCTGCAAGAACGCATAACTGTCAAGTATCACATGACCATTTTGGGTTATCAGTTGTATCCCATAGTACAATGTTTGTTCCCCAGTGGGGAAGACAATAGGTCCCCTACTCACGCAGCTTGCATCGTCCAAGATGTGAGCACAAGGATGAATTGTCGCGTTTTTTCTGGCCACCAGAGTTACCAGATCCCAATATTATAGAGCCTTTGTAGTGTACTTTGGAGAGAAGTGCGCATAACCGCTGTCCACCTCCATAATCGCTACCTGAACTCGCAAGAATTGTGTATGATTCTCGTGAAAACTATACAAGACCTGGATTCCGGTGCGACTGGAAGCTGTTTTGATTGTTCACATTTCACATACACCATATTAGGCACGGGATGACAGCGGCCTTGCCGCAGCGGATACACTGGTTCCCTGGAGATCACCGAAGTTAAGCGCTGTCGGGCGTGGTCAGCACTTGGATGTGTGACCATCCAGGCCGCCATGCGCTGTTGCCATTTTTCGGGGTGCACTCAGCGTCGTGATGCCAATTGAGGAGCTACTCGACCGAATAGCAGCGGCTTCGGTCAAGAATACCATCATAACGGCCGGGAGAGCGGTGCGCTGACCCCACGCCCCTCCTATCCTCATCCTCCACTGAGGACGACACGGAGGTAGGATGGTCCCTGTAGGCCACTCGTGGCCTGAAGACGGAGTTAGAGAGTAGTAGAGAGATATTAGGCACGGAAATGTGCAGAGTTTTTGGTGTTTCCGTATTTTTGTTCACCCCTACAGTTCGAGTGATTTGCGCTCCGTGAATTGTGCTATCTGTAGACATAGGTACAGCTTCTAGTTGCAACACTTGTCTTATTCTGTCAAAATTTTATCATAAGGTCCAACGTCTTAATGAGTAGATTGTCGCAGCATCTTAAAATTTTAATTTCATTCAATAACTTTATTAAGTGGCTCCGAAATGGCTCTGAGCACTATGGGACTTAACTTCTGAGGTCATCTGTCCCCTATAACTTAGAACTACTTAAACCTAACTAACCTAAGGACATCACACACATCCATGCGCGAGCCAGGATTCGAACCTGCGACCGTAGCGGTCGCGCGGTTCCAGACTGTAGCGCCTAGAACCGCTCGGCCACTTCGGCCGGCAGTCGTTTAGTAATGTAGACGGGATACAGACGTGTATGTCTGCTTCAGAATACGTTTTACGATGATTGGCTTCAGTAACATGGTTACATTTTCCACTTACTGAGCGTCGACGCTAACTTGTGATGGAAGGGACCCTGGGGACCTTCGCAAAAGTAGTGGTATGGTGAGGCAGAGTTTACGAGCCCTGCCCCCTGGTGACAATTGCTGAGAAGCGTAATCCCGATATGAGCGGTGGGATAAGGATAACGCGTACCATAAAAGAGGCCGCTAGAACAACAACAGGTCGGGTAACGGCTCTTACGCCGGACTCATCATCAGCGCAGGCACAGCACGCGGCGAAAGCGAGCTCAATGGGGGCGGATGGCATGCGTGCCGTGCCGTGTCCGAATGAAGCCGTTAGCCGGACCGCAGCGCAGCGCGTAGCGCGGGGACTCCGCCTCTGCTGCCGCTGCTGTTTTATAGGAGATCGTTAACGCGAACTACACAAATAAAGCGCCGCCATTCTTGCCGCCTAATGGCCGATACCGCTACGGGTGGAACATTCAT
This sequence comes from Schistocerca piceifrons, assembly GCF_021461385.2. NCBI lineage: Eukaryota > Metazoa > Arthropoda > Insecta > Orthoptera > Acrididae > Schistocerca > Schistocerca piceifrons. The sequence continues at coordinate 304,014,104 of NC_060138.1, forward strand.
GAAGGTGATTATGTTTACGATAACACACAGTAGCCGGCGACGCCGTACCTGTTGCTGGGCTGCGCCCGGCTCGACAGGGTCACTCCACACACGAACACACACGCGGCGCACTCTCACATACTCGCACGTGTCACTTCCGCGGGATAGCGTGCGCGGCAGTTCAGCCGCGATATAGCATGTTCCGTGGCTGCATGTGTAGCGTAATCCGGCCCCCCACACCCACTTTTAAAGGTAGCATAAATTACTACGAAAAACCCTCGACCGGCGCGTCTAACGCATCAAGTCTGACCAGTGACTTACGCCCACGACCGACCACAGCTTATGCTGCTGTAAACAACGGTAAGGTCACCAAACGTTTCCAACTGTTATGAACTCATTCTCTTACAATCCGGATGTGAAATATTGTAGAATATTAGACACGGGGTACCATATTCCTTTCCACAGCTCCCATCCACATTCAGTTGTTCTAATGAATAGCTGACGTCGAAAGATTGGTAGTGAACTATCTAGATGCTACCTGCCGCTCAAAATCTGTGGAAATAAATCATCATTCAAGCTTAAGGTATCTGTATTTTGAATGTGAGCCATTTAACTGCCCCTAGCATGAATATTTACAGACGAAAATCTCTTGTACACGAACAGGGTCAAGACCGTAAATTTTATGCAGTCACTCTAGTCTGAGTGACCTTTGCCCATACGTTTTGTGCGAAAATATATTATCACCAAGTTGTGCTGCTGATTCTTTAAATTCACTGTCTAATGGCATTTGTCCCTCTGAATAGCCACAGTTTTCTGCGTGTAAGCGTGATGAAATAAAGTGCAGTAGAAACAACCGTTATCTGAAGTGGAAATCAAACGCTGAAAGAGGCGAGACGTCATTGGTGCTTGACGCAATTCGATATGACGTTCGTATATTATCGTGACAGTACTAGAAAGTGCCCAGAATGAGATTTTCACTCTGCAGCGGAGTGTGCGCTGATATGAAACCTCCTGGCAGAATAAAACTCTGTGCCGGACCGAGACTCGAACTCGAGACCTTTGCCTAACGCGGGCAAGTGTTCTGCCAACTAAGCTACCCAAACACGACTCGCACCCCGTCCTCACAGCTTTACTTCTGCCAGTACCTCGTCTCCTACCTTCCAAACTTCACAGAAGCTCTCCTGCGAACCTGTAGAACTAGCACTCCTGAAAGAAAGGATATTCGAGTCTCGGTCCGACACACAGTTTTAATCTGCCAGGAAGTTTCATATCAGCGCACACTCCGCTGCAGAGTGAAAATCTCATTCTGGAAACATCCCCCAGGCTGTGGCTAAGCCATGTCTCCGCAATATCCTTTCTTTCAGGAGTGCTAGTTCTGCAGGTTCATCTACATCTACATCTACATTTATACTCCGCAAGCCGCCCAACGGTGTGTGGCGGAGGGCACTTTACGTGCCACTGTCATTACCTCCCTTTTCAGTTCCAGTCGCGTATGGTTCGCGGGAAGAGCGACTGTCTGAAAGCCTCCGTGCGCGTTCGAATCTCTCTAATTTTACATTCGTCATCTCCTCGGGAGGTATAAGTAGGGGGAAGCAATATGTTCGATACCTCATCCAGAAACGCACCCTCTCGAAACCTGACGAGCAAGCTACACCGCGATGCAGAGCGCCTCTCTTGCAGAGTCTGCCACTTGAGTTTACTAAACATCTCCGTAACGCTATCACGGTTACCAAATAACCCTGTGACGGATCCCACACTGATGAGCAATACTCAAGTATATAGGTCGAACGAGTGTTTTTTAAGCCACCTCCTTTGTTGATGGACTAGATTTTCTAAGGACTCTCCCAATGAATCTCAACCTGGTACCCGCCTTACCAACAATTAATTTTATATGCTCATTCCACTTCGCAGGAGAGCTTCTGTGAAGTTTGGAAGGTAGGAGACGAGGTAATGGCAGAAGTAAAGCTGTGAGGACGGGGCGTGAGTCTTGCTTGGGTAGCTCAGTTGGTAGAGCACTTGTCCGCGAAAGGCAAAGGTTCCGATTTCGAGTCTCGGGCCGGCACACAGTTTTAATCTGCCAGGATGTTCCAGTGCTAGAAAGGTTCTATGTCCTGTTATCCCTCTAACCTCGTGCTGTGCCAGTGAAACCTCGCACAACTTGTGTATTCCGGCTCGCCCAGCTGGTCGCGCCAGCAAGATTCAGGCGCTTTAGTCTCCAGACTGGGCCCTCGTGTCATGGCATCGGCTGGGACAGCGCTATGCTGATCCTTGCTGTGACGGCGGCAGTACGACGTGATAGTAGCAACTACCTCAAGCAGCTCCGGGTCCGACGAGCAGCAGCGGGGGACAAGATCCCGCAGACGGTGTCGGACCAGAATGCCGGACATTTGCCACACTTGCCCCTTCGCCAGGTAGCGATCCCTCAGGTAAGGGACGCCCTTCCTCGTACTACTCCTGTCCGCTTTCAAACCGCCGTCTCTACATCTTACTCGATACAACCAGTACGCAAGGGACCTTCTTCTTCGACATCTTCTCCAAATATACAGCTTCTTTCCAGAAATGGAAATATTTCTAACTTTTGGGAAACGAAACCAATACCGACGATTATGTCAGTATGTAATTAGTTCTGCCAAGTATAAAAATAGATCCATCTGTTTGCACGCTAACTGATTGCGATAGAAACAGTCCACAGCCATGTGAGCAACAAGGAAGGAACGCTGTAAAGAGAATGCGAATGTACGCTAACATTTCTTTTTGGTCACTGCATTTGTGCCTACTTTAATTGCTACAACTGCATGCCCAAAAGACAATAAGGAAAGAAGAAATGTCTGTGTGAATGTCTGAAAAGAAGAACGACATACTCCATATTAATTTTTTCTCTAAAATGCAATATCTCTTGCGCCGAAACATTAGTTAATAAGGTGTAGCGGAACAATGTTCGATACATGACTGAAAATACGGTCACTAAATAGAGATAAGAACATCTATGATTGACATGTCATCTACAGTCGACGTACAATTTTAAAATGTTAGAAATAAGAAAATGAAGTAATACAGAATGCTATGCTTGTAACGTACGTTGTTGTTCTACATTGTTTAACTCTGGTATTTACAGGGTCACAGAGAAAGCATCCTAGGTCTTGGAGGGAAAAGCCGTAATTTTAATGATCTGCACTACAACAGAAACAAGAAGCACAACTTAAGGAAAAATAATGTAATGTGTGCTCCAGCTCACAAGCGACATTGAAGCAGATAGTTCCTGTGACTTAGTATGGGCAGAGATAATATTCGACAACCGGAATAAATTAGAGGTTAATTCGACAACCCGAATAAATTAATAACTGGCTCCTTTTACCGACCCCCGGTCTCAGATGAAACAGTTGCTGAACAGTTCAAAGAAAACTTGAGTCTCAACACAAATAGGCACCCTAACATACAATTATAGTTGGCATTGACTTCCATCTACATTCCGTATGTTGACAAAAATAAATGTTAAGACCCTATTGTAGATAGAAAACAACTTCCGTAATTGTTCTAAATACCTTGTTTTAAAATTATTTTGAACAATTAGTTCACGAGGCCATTCAAATTGTAAATGGTTACGAAAACACACTTGACCTCTTAGGCACAAGCCGGCCGGTGTGGCCGAGCGGTACTAGGTGCTTCAGTCTGGAACTGCGCGACCGCTACGGTCGCAAGTTCGAATCCTGCCCCGGGCATAGATGTGTGTGATGTCCTTAGGTTAGTTAGGTTTAAGTAGTTCTAAGTTCTAGGGGACTGATGACCTTATATGTTAAGTCCCATAGTGCTCAGAGCCATCTGAACCAATCTCTTAGCCACAAATAATCCTGTGCATCATGACGAATACAGGGATTAGTGAACACACAGTCATAGCGAGGCTCAATTCCGTAACAAAAAAATTCACCAAAACTAAACACGAAAAATATCTATTTATAAAAACAGCTAAAAATTCGTTTGAGTCTTTGAAATAGACAGTCTCCAATTCTTCCAAACTATGTAAGTGAAGACCATATGTAGCTTAAATTTAAAGAAATAGTATCAACAGCACTCGAGGTAGTCATACCAAATAAATTAATAATAGACGGAACTGATCCCTAATGGCACACAAAACACGACAGAAAGCTGCTGCAGGAGCACCGAAAAAGGCACATATAATTCAGACGAACGCAAAATCTCCAAAATTGGCGAAGTTTTACTGAGGCTCGAAATTTGGTGCGGATTTCAATGCGAGATGCATTTAATAGTTTCCACAACGAAACTATCTCTAGAAATGTGGCGGAAAATCAAAGAGATTCTGGTTCTATGTTAAGTAAACCAGTGTAAGGGCTCAGTAAGCGAGGAGGAGGAGGAGGGGGAGACAAGGGACCAAACCCTTCGGAGATAAAATCGCGGTAAATGTCCGGCGTGGCAAATGTCCGTACACCGTCGGACCATGCATGGCGTGCCGCCGTGTCTTGTTTGCCTCCCGGAGTCGCTGGCTGAGGAAGTTAGTCACCAAACAACGGAGCCTAGGCAGCTAAGGGTAGTTGTTCTTGGAGGCGGCAGTACGGAACGGAGGCAGCCGCATCTGCCAGTACCAGCGCTGTGTTCGCAGCGGACAGCGACGAAGAAGCCTTGGGTTTGCCCGCTCAGTGTGCCCGCAACTACACTTGTGCTGGTAGTAGTGAAGGACAAGGATCCGAAAAGTAAGGACACAAAGTGGCCGTGTGGTAACGGTTCTGGTTGAGCTGTGGCTATAAACCGGTATTGAACTGAAAAGACAGCGAGACCGTGGTGTACTCTGATTGTATTGTAGCTATAAATTTTATCGAAAATTCCCAGTTAGCCTGTGGTGTTTCTAGTTATGTATTAGAGATAGTCTTGTAATCATCAGTTAACGCTTGACTGGATGTTAGTTTGTTGCATCAGTGTACATTAGGTTGTTCAAAAATGGTTCAAATGGCTCTGAGCACTATGGGACTTAACTTCTGAGGTCATCAGTGCCCTAGAACTTAGAACTACTTAAACCTAACTAATCTAAGGACCTCACACACATCCATGTCCGAGGCAAGATTCTAACCTGCAACCGCAGAGGTCGCGCGGTTCCAGACTGTAGCGTCTAGAACCGCTCGGCCACTCTGGCCGGCCATTGGGTTGTTCACATGTGTTGTATGTTCAGTATGTGTTGTATGTTCAGCGTCTGTTCTACGTTCAGTGTGTGGTTAAGGTGTTGGTTATAGCAGGGTGTTACATTTTCTGATAAGCTAGTGTTGTTGTTCACAATTATTTCCGTGCTCCTTGTAACGCTAGTCTCTGTGGGCCAAAGCCATAATCTTTTGGAGCATATGTATTCATTTATGATGGGTTAAGTAAAACTGTACGTTTATAGTGCCGCATTTGACGCTTTTATTACTTGATTACTATAGGGCGAGTATTTGTTCTTCTTTAATGTTTTTTTTCGTGTGTGGTGAATTTTAAGATCGTGCAAATGTGTTTGCTTTTTATTTATGTTCGCACTGTGGCATTGTAAGCTCATATTAATTAATAAAATCATCACAAGCCCTGCTTCCACAATCCCCAACCAAGTACCGTTCCACAGGAAATCCTCTACTACAAAGTGTACAGTACCGTTATAAGTGCGTAGTTGCCCCTGCGCAGTCGTCAGTTTCAATAAAATCCTTACAGTCGCGAGGCCGCGCCATTCTGTGGTCCTTCGCCTGTTTCTCCGAATATATTACCTAACCATAAAGTCCTTGTCTTTACAGAGATCGTATGGAGGGAGTAATCCTCTGTGTGGCCGGATAACGAGTAGCAGGCGGTAGCTGGGGGCTCGGCAGTTGGCTGGTGGCCGCCCCGCTAGCTTACCGTTAGTCTCGGGAGCGGCGCTTAAAGTTGGCTCGTTCCGCCTGGAAATGCAGCCCCGGTAAGTTTAAATCGACCATGTCGGTACGTGGCAATTAAAGTTTGCCCTGTTGCAGAGTGCAAAGCGGCTTTAAACTTTAGTGTGCCCCAGCGACCTGTAAAATCACCGCTCTCAGCTCCTGTTTAAAATGTATTATGTCCCAGGTAAATGAAACAAATCCGCTCGTTGCAATATACGCTGTTCTTTGCGACTCACAGCAATGCCCAGAGACCTTGAACAGATAGTCTAGAGCTTCTCTATAGTCTGAATGATCATTAAATGTCGGATACAATGGTTTGCAGTAGAAGCGTGGGAAATACCGTGGCATGAGAGAAGGAAGACATTGGAGTGTGAATACGACTTTTTGAGCCCGTTGGACAATTCAAAGCCGTACGCCGCACCTTTCAAAATTTGCGAGCTCTGCTCTAAAACTCAGACTCATGTTAGCAAAATTCTCAGATCGTATCAAAAGTACCAATGAAAGAGGACTGACGGGGTTTTCGTCTCGGTCTGGCAAGAAAATACTAACCATTCACATGTAATCAATACGGCCTATATGCTGCCAAGGGTGAAAACGTAACGGAGGTTAAAGTAAAGTGTGTGTGTGTGTGCCCGCCCGGCTAGCCGCACGGTCTAACGCGCTGATTTCCGAACGGGACGGCGTGCCGGCCCCTGGCACGAATCCGCTCGGCGGATTAGTCTCGAGGTCTGGTGCGCCGGCCAGCCTATGGATGGTTTTTAAGGGGTTTTCCATCTGCCTCGGCGAATGCAGGCTCGTTCCCCTTATTCTGCTCAGTTAGACTATGTCGGCGATTGCTGCGCGAGCACTGTCTCCACGTATGCATACACCATAACTACTCTACCACGCAAACATTTGGGGTTACACTCGTCTGGTATGAAATGTTCCCGGGCGGGGTCCACTGGGGGCCGAACGGTACAATTACCCTGGGTTCGGTGTGGGGGCCGGCCGTTGTGGCCGAGCGGCTCTAGGCGGTTCAGTTCGGAACCGCGCGACTGCTACGGCTGCAGGTTCGAATCCTGCCTCGGGCATGGATGTGTGTAATGTCCTTAGGTTAGTTAGGTTTAAGTAGTTCTACGGGACTGATGACCTCAGACATTAAGTCCCATAGTTCTTAGAGCCATTTGAACCATTTTTCGGTGTGGAAGGCGGTGAGGTGGGTGGACTGCTGCTGCCTGTTGTGGGGTTGTGAACCACTGAGGGATACGGTGGGACGAAACTTCTCCGTCGTTTCTAGGTCCCCGGTTCAATATACAATGCACATGCAAACTCTGTGCACACACACGTTCTAACTTCGAAGCGTCACTGAAAGGACTTTGTTGAAACTGAAGGGAATGCAGGAGAGACAGAGGCTAGTTTAATCTTGGTGTATGTCGGAGGCGAAAAGGTTACTGTCTGACCTATAGTGCTGCACACCGTTTCTTAATTGACACATGCAGTTGAATAACATGTATGTTGGAACAGTAATTATATGCTGGCAAAATCAAAAATTTGTTGCTGTCTAATTGACAATCTTTTGCAAGACGGTAGTTCCACATACACTTCTCTGAAAGAGCTATGAGGAGTTATTGATGATGTAATAATTTTCAGGTATTTCTACGTCTATGAAGAACTTACGACACTTGGATGTTTATTTTCTTTACAGACGATTTTTTTACAGTGATTTAAAATGTGAAAACTGTCCCTTGAACTTATCCGACAAGTACTTACTCGTCTTAGGAGTAACCAAGATTTAGTACCATGCAATTATCGCAGGATAAGTTAGTCGGCATGTAAGATCATATGCAACAGGGACCATATTCAGACTCATGAATTATGTTAAAGACGTTCTTTAATATTTCATCAGCGTACTGGGTAATTTGTTAAATATCGCAATCTGTCTAAACAGTAATTCGTTTCCTTGTTAGCGCACAAGGTCCGCTCTGCCGCCTCTAATCTCCCTTATATTATAACATGTCAAAACAAATTTCCTGCTATTTCTTGTGCCTGATTCTGGTTGTCTCAAAACGTACGTTACTCCTGGTTCTTCGTTTACGTGGTACCGTACACTATTTATACTTGCCTAGATTGTATCTGTCAGTTAATGACTGGATTTCTCACTGTCCCCTTAATATTTTGCTTAATTTACAGGACAGCAGTCATGGGGTTAAAACGGCTTCTTCTAATATTTCCTTAGTACATATGTTTCAGTTTCCTGGTGCTGTACTTGAAATTAATACTACCGGTAACCTCTTTTTCAGTTAACCACGTCGCTGTGATTTTCATGAATTCTATTCTATTACAATGTTCTATAATCGTGCTTACTACATAAAGCAATGGTCCACTTCAGCTTTATATCAGCAAGTTTCCATACTTCTCAATGCTGGAGTTTTTTATTTCTGTTTATCCTTGAGCCGAATTTTATGGGTCTATCACAATGAATCCACTGTCTCCGTAACGCCATCTATTAGGCATAATTGCATCTTGCAAGTGTCGAATGCTGCTTTATAGCGCTAGCCAAATAAACAGAAGCACTCAGAAGACACGATCGGCTGTCAATGTAACTCCGTACATCTTGACATCTTCGGGAGGCACGTAAATGAATGGAGTTGCAGCTCCCTGTGACAGGTAGAACCGTCACAACATTGCATTTGTGTTGCTCGTGTTTAGTGTTGTTATCAGACCTGGTAGAGCATTGTGTCTTCTTCTAGACCCACTCACTTCTTCTGTGTGTAATGACAACCTTTCGCTTGAGTTTCACTTCGTAACGGTTTTAAAGCTGAAGTAGCTAAACTAATACCTTCATTTCTAGTTTTCTTCTGAACGCATCTTGAATCACCTGCAGCTTTTTCGTCTATTTGTTTATACGTACAACTGGTCTTCTAGACTCAATCGTTCCTTCTGTATGTAAAAGTTCTCTTGAATGGAATTATCGTCACCTTTTGTTTCTGGCATAGTAATTTCACGCTATGGAAATTTCGAATGTCTCTCGACATGTCTTCATTTTTCGGTGTAGAATTCCCATTATGAATCACACTTCCAATTATTTTATCTGAGCCTGCTGTGAATGTGTTCTATGTCAGAACTCACTGCGTGTAGCTGCATTTAGTGGTATTTGTGATTCCATGATGATCTCTTCATGTGTCTCCTGATTTATTGAAATATTTCACGAGAGCGTTTGTTATAAGTAGAGTATAAATCACATATGTTTTCTTGCGTCTCGGTCCTTCTGTCGACATTATAATGTCATATGCGCTGTGACAACTATATCATTCATCCCTCTTCTGATACTGTTTGCAAGTATTCTAATCTAAACAAACATCTATCTGCATTTATATATTTTTAGTAGTTACTTACAATTTTTTAAATTTGCTATGACAAAGCTGTCTTATGGACATGTAGAGAAGTAGAATGGTAGTTGGTGTTGGTCTTGTGTGGCTTCTAAAACAGAGTCAGCCGAAACGTTTTTTTCAATAGTAACTGACGTGAACGTAAAATTTTTTATTACCACATAGTCTCCCGGCCATAATAATTCTTCTTTCTAAATTCATTTCACTAATTTCTACAAGTACTGTATCTTTGAGGACCATGATCCAATTTGCTCTTAAATTACTTTGCTCAAGGGTTAGTGCGTGCCTGCCAGGAGGAAGGACGTCACCAACGACGACGACGGATGCCTGGAAAATTTAAAAAATAAAAAGATGACAGATCGCGGGAAATTTACAAAAATACGAGATGAAGCTCGCAGGAAAACTTTTTCAGTCGGTCACAATGCAAAATGACGGTCGTCGGTAAAATTTTACAGTGAATGAAAGTGCAGTATATATTTTTTTGCCAAAGCCTACCACATTCAAAATTATCCACAATAATTTAACACAGCGCAGATTATTAAAAAAAATTAAGAACACACACACACACACACACACACACACACACACACACACACACACACACACACACACACACAGACACACACACACGCATCATAGTTATTTACCAAAATTAGTTAAGCATCTAAAATATCTAATATTCTGCCTGCATTTCATCATCATCAGTAACAACAACGAAAATCACTACAGTAGGTTGGTTAGTTGGTTTGGGGGATTAAAGGGACCAGACTGCTACGGTCATCAGTCATCGGTCCTCACTACAGTAGTTCAAAGAAAAAAATATTCCGTAAGATCCTTCGCCTCAGGTAACTACCATTTCTGTTACATTTTATTGTATGTCACATACATAGCGAAAGCGAAACTTTGAAGAAATTTTTAATTTGTGGCGTCTCGTCACATAATCCGAATTACTTGTTAACGTTTTAAGGTAGCGCACGAACAGAAACAAAGTGAACATGTTGATGAAATTAGTGTAACACCTTAAACAACCTGTGTACGTATTAATTCAGCTTAAAAATCTCCACCAACAGCAGCAGATTATTGCGATCAAAAAACTTTTCACTGTTGGGCCTCCGGAGAGAATGCTAGTAGAGGCATGGCAGAGGCTGATACAGATAATTTCCCTAGAATTCATTTCGTAAAACGGGGAAACAAATTCTCAGTGGGAAGTTACACAATTTTCCTAGATAGTTTCCATGGAAAGTGCGAGAAACTCTGATTGCGTTGTATTAAGGTATTTAGGGACCTTACATGTCGTAGTAATGCTGTTAATGTTGACATACCGGTTTCAGTGTGTTGTGTTTTACGTCTTTAAGCTGTGTGCGAAGCACGGTGTCATATTTAGTTCTCGTGTCTGGTAACGAGAAAATTTGCCGCGAAACTTTGAAAGATAGGGAATGGATGTCACGGAGCTAATGCTAAATGCATTGCAAGGCTCCAATGCACAAGACATTGTCTGAATAATAGATCAAGCATGCAATATTATTGTACAAGCAAAGATAAGTGAATCAGCAATTTCGAAATTATACGACATGGATTTTCAGATACAATCACAAGATTAACAACCCTAAACATTCCTGGAATTGTTGAGTTGGTGAAGTATGATACGCTGAGAAATTGCATCAAAGCATTTGAACAGATGCGAGAAATTGCTGACACAGCTGAAAGGGAGTTACAAAAGTGGGAGCAGCCACTCGTTGTGCATAAACATGTATGCATCAGTCCAAAAAACAATTAAGGCACAAACTTACGATTCTTCACCTACTGATATGTGCTGCCACTCGGGCTTGTTTCTTTTCCATTCAGTGTAACAGAATCTGCACAAGATGGCGTCTATAGTACCCGATCGGAGCAGAGGTCAAAGTACCTGGTCGTCAGGAAAATTCGAACCATGCAACTACTCTGCAAAAAAATATAAGCCTGGCATACATATTACATGAAAAATCTTTCATCTGCCATTTACTGCTTCTTCTGCTTCTTCCAGAAGCTTATGCAGATTGCATACAGAGCCTCCTCCAGTCTTCTCTTTTCTTCCGCAGGAGTTCGTTATGCATGTTCCTGTTTCCAGTCTATTCAGACCTAGCCATATCTATTAATGCTACAGCGATGTCTCTCTTAAGGCATGCTTTTCCTCATTCAACTTTGTGGAATATCCAGTTAGCTTGAGAAGGACTGATAGTCAAACTTACAACCGAGCGATCATCTACTACCGTAACCGAACAGCTGAGAGCCTGCAAGCAGCTGAACCAAACTAGCAATATTATTGTACAAGCAAAGATAAGTGAATCAGCAGCAAAACACATTAAACTGTATTATCTTGAATGGATTGCTGTCAAGTCTGCATTTAAATGTCAAGTACGTACTAGCGTGATAGACAATATGATTGGGTTTAAGGTGCCTACACATATCTTGGATGCCTGTTTTAACATTTTCAAGAAAGGAGATCATCTAATTAGCCAGTCTCTTAAAATCAGTTGTTCGCTAGCCCGCTAGTTTCTCAGGCCCAAGTCAGTCAAAGAAAAAGAAACGTATGTCAATGACAACACAAATTTAAGCCTGCTGAAATTAGTGATGACTTCCACACTAACGTTGTTGACAGTGTATTAAAGAAACTTGAGGCGTTTCAAGAGAGAGCTTAGAGGTGGACATTGATGGAAATACTTCAACTGCATGCTACTGTTAATAAAAGTAAGTGGTTTTATACAAGACTACTCACAAAACTGATCAAATTGATAGGAAATAAGCACACAGTAATAAGGGTTAAATCAAAGGACCGTGACTGCTTTAAATGGTCAATTTTGGTGAGTTATACGAACAAGACTACATGTTGTGAGTCTGAATATATTCAAAATGCGAACAACTTCGGCAATTTAGAATTTCCCATAGACCTGAATTTTCACATTTTCGAAAAACAGACTGAAGAAGATACCTCTGTAAATGCCTACGGCGTCCGGTATTTAGATTATACACTGATGTGACGAAAATAATGGGATAGCGATGTGCAGATATACAGTTGGATATAATATCATGAACATAAGGTATAAAACGGCACTGCATTGGCCGTGCTGCCATTCTTACTCAGGTGATAAATGTGAATAAGATTCCAGCGTGATTGACGCTGCACAACGGAAATCAACAGACTTCGAATGCGAAATGGAAGTTGAAGCTAGACACACGGGGCACTCTATTTCAGAAATCGTTGGAAAATACAATATTCTGAGATCCACAGTGTCAAGAATGTGCGGAGAACATCTATCTTTAGTTATAACCCCTCACCACGGACAATGCTGTGCCCGATGGCTTCCACATAACGATCGAAATCAGCGGCGTTTGCCTAGAGTTGGCAGTGCTAAGAGAGAAGCAACACTGCGTGAAATAGCCGCAGAAATCAATGTGGCGCGTACGAAGAACCTATCCGTTAGGACAGTGCGGCGAAATTCGGCGTTAATGGCAGCAAACGACCGACCCAACTGCCTTTTCTAATCACGACATTTACCTGCAGCGCCTCTCCTGGGCTTGTAATCATATCTGTTGGACACCTGACGATTGGAAAATCATGGTCTGGTGAAATGAGTTCTGGTTTCAGTTAGTAAGAACTGTTGGTAGGGTACGAACGTGGTGCAGATCCCACGAAGCCATGGGTCCAAGTTGTCAGCCAGGCACTGTGCAAGGTGGTGGTGGTTTCTTAGTGGTGTGGACCCTGTTCACATGGAATAGACTGGGTCATCTGGTCTAGTTCAATGTATGGTTATGTACGCCTACATGGAGACCAATAGCAGCCATTCACGGGGTTCATGTTCCCAAACAATGATGGATATCTAATGGACGACAATGTGTCATGTCACAGGACCACAACTGTTCGCGATCGGTTTGCTCGACAGTACAACCGAATGATTTGGCAATCTAGATAGCCCGACATAAATCGCATCGATTTGTGGGACACAATCGGGAGATCTGTTCGTGCGTAAAATCTTGCACTGGAAGCACTTTCGTAGCTATGGGCGGCTATAGAAACAGCATAGATCAATACTTCTGCAGCGGATTTTCACAGACTCTTTGAGTCTACGCAACGTCGAGTTGTTGCTCTAGGCCGGAAAAAGGAGGCCCGTCACGATATTAGGAGGTATCTTATGACTTTTGTCACCACACTGTAAATGAATGATCGTGGAAGACAAGAAAGATGAGAAGATAAACTCATGAAAGTCTCTTCGGGTTTACTGCCGCATACTAAAAGTAATTTTAGTATCCAGCAGCAAACCCGAAGAGACTTTCTACACTTATTACGCTGGGAAAGTCGACGGAGTCACAAGGCATGCTCATGTTAAGAAAAAACACAGAATCTTGAGCGACTAGAGATATAACGTGCATATTCACAGGACATATACATTAGTATGTTCGGCAAAAATAATTAACATTTGAACCGTATCGGCTCGCCGGTTCAAAGTCAACATCGATATCGCGGCGTAGCACTACATACCGATAAACTGTGCCTGCGCCACTCACTGTGGCTATAGACCAAAGATAATGGATCAGTGTGACTTGAGTGGACATGCTGGATGTCTCGCAGACGTATGCAAGAAGCGTACTGCCAAATCAGGAAATTTGAAAGAGGGCGTCTTATTGGCATGAGACAATATGGTGCTTCCACCCAGGGAAATTGCTGCTCGTGTGGGACGAAGTGTTTCGGCAGTGCAACTGGCGTGTGCAGAATGGTTTTTCAGAAAGTGGTAGAATACGACGAGATGGGTCGGGTCGCACCACACAGACAAGTTCGATACTTCATGCAAATGGTAAAGCAGGAGAGATCTGCGTCCTCCTTGACCCAAAAGTGGGACAGTGTAACACATCACAAAATATCGGGGGTGACAATCCTCCGTTTGTTACAGCATGGGTTAAGTGCGCGTCTTCCACTTCTCGAGATACCTTCGACGCATGTGTGGAAACATGCTACATGGCAGTGATGTATGAAATGATCTCACTGGGGACAGAAATGTCATCAGCTAGTGTTTTCGGACGAACCCAGGTTGCGTTTGTTTGAAAATGATGGCCGCATTTTGGTTGCGCCTGAGACGGGGGAAGCGGCGTCACAGTGACTGCATTCGCACAAGACACTCAGCGCCACCTGAAGGCCTTATGGTGAGGGGTGCTACTGGGTACAACCACAAATTACAGTTCGAGTGTGTCCAGGGCACTGTGATGAGTGTGACCTACGTGAATGACATCCTGCGGGCCGTAGCCATACTCTTTCTGCAGAACACCTCATACGCCAGTTTTCAACAAGACAATGCACGACTAAATGTTGCTGCACGAACACTCGTTTTCTTCGTATCATACGATATCATTCTTTTGGCCTGGCCCGTCAGGTGGCCAGACCTGTTGCCAATCTAAAATGTGTCTTGTACGATGAAACGACAGGTACAGCATTGTGAGCCTAAGCCAATCACCATAGATTAACTTTGGAGCCAGGTGAATGCAGCATGGATGGCAATATCACAGGGCTGCATTTGAGCCTAATACACGTCGATGCCATCACGCATGGAACAGGTTATCAGGGCTCATGACCGGCCCTATGCCTACTAGGCAACAGGGCACATGCTGAACGGAGGTGACTGAAAGGCTACTTATTTCTGCAGAATGTACTAATGTACATGCCCTGTGAATATGCACGTTTTATCTCTAGTCGTTCAGGGTGTTCTGTTTACTCTGAACAAGACTTCATTTTTCGGTTTGTATTGCTACACACAAAAAATCTCCATCACGAGAAACAGTTAAAAATTGACGTGCTACTCTTTGCTGATGGGTTAGAATACTTTCAGCGCATTTTCCTTAAGTTATATGAATTGGATCCTTCACATTACATTACTTTGGCTGGCTTGGCGTGAGATATTTTGCTGAAAGTAACTGAATTAAAATTTCAGCTTATTATCGATAAGGAACAATTTCAGTATTTTTCGGTTTTGTTTTATTTTGGAGGGTATTCACAGCCTCAACAAGTTTTAAGAACGGAAGCGTGGGCCAAGTAGGAAGTATTCTGTTTATTATCCTTGCAATTGGTCGATTTCAACCATGCATCACCTTGAAGCACACATTTGCTTGGATAGTGAATGCGTGATAAATATAAAGACATTGACTCTAAAAACATCGTACAATTCAAAATATGTGCTTAAAAATGACCAGTCATGGATTGTGCGGCTGGTCCCGGCGGAGGTTAGAGTCCTCCCTCGGGCATGGGTGTGTGTGTTTGTCCTTAGGATAATTTAGGTTAAGTAGTGTGTAAGCTTAGGGACTGATGACCTTAGCAGTTAAGTCCCATAAGATTTTACACACATTTGAACATTTTTTGAAAAATGACCCACAGTTGAAATGGGCCAATTGAGCGAATAATAGACAGAGAACAGCCTACTTGGACCACGTTTTCCATCTCAGTTCCAGTATGTTGAAAGAAGCATTAAAGGTGATGTGGCTTATTATTCTTGCAGGCATGAAGTTGCCAATAACAGATTCATGCCCAGCTACAATCACAAAATTGACAAGTCTTACGTTATATACCCTTTGTTAATGGCCTAAGGAACTGGGTGACTCTGTAGTGACCAATTTTGTATAGCTTTCTGCAGAGATTGTTGAAAATATTCATGTTTAAAACATACGAGTACCAGACGGTGGTAGAGTAGGGTACATTATAGAAGTGGACCTCGAGTACCCGCAGTGTATTCATAATTTTCATTCCAATTTGTCTTTGTATTCAAAACAAATTTCACCATCACCTGATATTAAGAAACTGAAGAAACTGATTTTCACCTCATATGATAAAAAGAACTACGTTGTTCGTTAAAGAACTATCAAACAATTTTTACAACATAAATTCGTTTTAGAAGGATTCTTCGAATTTTATCAATTAGGTCATCTCCTTGCATGAAGCCACACACTGAAATTAATGCACAAAAAAGCATGAATACAACCAAAGATATTTACAAGGTCCTTTTCAGTTTCCAAGCTGATAAATAATAAAATAATAGTGTTTCTGAGGAAAACACACGTGTGATACATGCATGACGTAACACTAGCGGTTTTGTGAGAAGAGAGATATGATGCAACTGTATTAAGTAACAAACCAGATATTGAAAGCAGTGCTACTTTTAACGAAAATTTAATTACTGTTGAACAGGAAAGCTTTGATGTGTTCCTTGATAAATCCATTGCAATATGAAAGAGATATGGGCACTTCTAAAACGATTATTTTCGCCTATCGTTATGAACACACATTAAGCAAGTTTCTAGTAAATATGTAAAATTGTCCTATACAGATATCGATGGCTTAATCAACATATTACACCTCAAATCAGCTTTTAGGATACCGGGAATGATGTCCGTACAAGGTTAGATACATCAGGTTTCCCTGCAAATACCAATCACGACAGCCTTTTGATAAATAAGAAAGAGGTTGGGTTAATGAAGTATTAACTGAATGGTGTACCTATTATAGAATTGTCAGCCTAAGGGCAAATGTTATGCACTAGAGATCGAGTCTGGATGCATGGTGCAGAGAGCAAGTGGTGTACAATAGTTTTCTGTTAATAGTCCAACCATAGATGATTATAGGAGAGGGGAGGGGTGCATTTGCTTATAGTTTATTTTTTTATAAATAGCGCTGTGAGAAATTGCTGTGGTTAATTTTGAATGTTGTGGGCTTTGGCAAGAAGTATGTGTTGCATTGTCATCGGCTATGGAACTATATCCATCAGTTTCATCACTATCATCATGGTTTGCAGACAATTTTTACCTGGCACATCCATGTTGAATTTCTTTTAAATTTCCTGTAATTTGTCATCATTGTTGTGTTGTTGTTGTGGTCTTCAGTCCTGAGACTGGTTTGATGCAGCTCTCCATGCTACCCTATCCTGTGTAAGCTTCTTCATCTCCTAGTACTTACTGCAACCTACATCCTTCTGAATCTGCTTAGTGTATCCATCTCGTGGTCTCCCTCTACGATTTTTACCCTCCACGCTGCCCTCCAATGCTAAATTTGTGATTTTGATGCCTCAGAACATGTCCTACCAACCGGTCCCTTCTTCTTGTCAAGTTGTGCCACAAGCTCTTCTTCTCCCCAATTCTATTCTTTACCTCCTCATTAGTTATGTGATCTATCCATGTAATCATCAGCATTTGCTGCCAGAAGTGAACTCTTTTGAGGCAGAAGACAGTCTGTTGACAACAGCCTACCACCAGTGAGGACACACCATCGATCGACACACGGGAGTGTCGCGTGCAGAGGCAAGCACACAGTTTCCTACTCTGTGGATAGTTCGAGGAATTTACTTGTACGTCAGCTGCGTGCTAAGTAAAACATTTCTCTAGCTTCCTTACAAGCTTTCTGATTTAAAAATATCTTGACTTTCAATCCACGCTTGCACGTAATCTTTTTTCCTACTTTTTGACAGTCGATAGTCAAAGTTTGTAGGCTGAAGTAAGACAGTCACTGTAAAGTTAAATAACTGTATCTACGTTAAACTGAGCTCAGTACTTAAAGAACCGGTTGCCATCTTTAATTTCTAAGTTTCATGGCATCTACGATTTTTAACTTTTCCACTGCTCCCATGTTGTTGATATTTATTTTAGCTCCTTTATGACGTCATTTCTCCTGTCATTCAGGCAACCTGCACTAACACTTGCACCTTTTAAGTGTAAGATGTAGCAGGATTACCATAGGCGTGCTATCTTACACTGTCTATTGGATCGTTAAACCTGCACTTTAAGACACTGATTTGTGAAACAGTATGAGCTCTCTTCAGATTTCACAGCTCGTCTAAAATATGCAGACTAAATGCTCTACTAAATACTCAAATTGTGAATCTTTAAAGTGTGGCAAAACAAATTGTTCACTTCTCGGTAGTTCGGTTGGGGATAAGTATAACTAGTTAGTTCATCCTAGTTAAGGGCAGTTTTTCACTATAAAACTGTGTATCCTCAATGTCTGACCGTGTCTGCTCCTCACTGGTGGTAGGCTGTTGTCAACAGACTGTCTTCTGCCTCAAAAGAGTTCACTTCTGGCAGCAAATCGGTTATTACATATTATTGACAGTTACTGAGTAGGGACTAGTACGTTTTGACTAGTAATGAGTTATCCTAATTACAGTGAAACAATCGAAAGTGCATTAATATTGAGTACGTTTTATCTTCTTTAAGTACTGAGCTCAGTTTAACGTAGATACAGTTATTTAACTTTACAGTGACTGTCTTACTTCAGCCTACAAACTTTGACTATCGACTGTCAAAAAGTAGGAAAAAAGATTACGTGCAAGCGTGGATTGAAAGTCAAGATATTTTTAAATCAGAAAGCTTGTAAGGAAGCTAGAGAAATGTTTTACTTAGCACGCAGCTGACGTACAAGTAAATTCCTCGAACTATCCACAGAGTAGGAAACTGTGTGCTTGCCTCTGCACGCGACACTCCCGTGTGTCGATCGATGGCTGGCAGTAACACGGACACCGGGCCCCAGTGAGAGTGTGCTCACGGAACACGTGACCGATGTCAGCCGTGGTGTGTGCAGAACGTGGCGGCCGCCACAGGTGATCCCCTGCCACTCTTGTTGTGTGGAGCTCACTGGAAACCCATGTCAGAGGCTAGCTGCAAGAGAACTAAACATCTAGAAAAAATGATTATATCATTCTTTCAGCCAAAGCCCTATGCAGCCACATCTGCAGAACGTTTAGGCCTTCTGGCAGAATACGACCGAGCAACGTAATTTTCTGTTCGTCAGCAGTCACATTCATTCACAAGTGCAGTGAAACATTCAGTACATTGTGAGCATAGACTCACTGTCCTTGTAATACTGACTGGAGCTATTGAGACCAAGGTACAGCAACATAATTGATTAATAACCTAAGGGTTCAGCAAGAGGTATGGTAGTAGTCTCGTCAGGCTATAACATTCTTTCGTATTCTGATTATTGCACATCACTATTGTGTCTAAAACTGACATGGTGAGACAGTGGCTGTGTACAATTAATGTAGGTTCGTTCTTATAAAGAAGAAAACAGCAACCAGCCACTAGTGGCCACACAACATTTATTGCACATCGGCTTTCTGCCTGTGTCTCCTGCTTTTTCACGAAACTGAGCCATTAGAGAGATTGGAAGGAATGGATTCTTTCAATGATTCTGTACAATATAAGAACTTCCTAGAAGTGTCCTGATGCATCTTTCACTAGAATGTAAACCAACAAAAAGAAAGAATACTTTGGGACATCAAAGCGCTATCCATTTAGGTTTGGATAAATGTCAATTTGACGACAAGATCTGTGATGTGTCTCTGGACATCCAAATTGTGGTATCGATAGCTACGATACCACAGTGTAGGTTCAAGTTCTTAGGTTGGCACTAGGACACCGACACAGACGACAGCGCCCTCCAGGTGGCGCTGTGCAGCTCTACGAGCGCCGCTCCAGATTCTGCCCATGTGATCAAGAGCGGACGACCAAGCAACTTCGCTTCTACTTCATAGGGGGCTAGCCATTACAGAATCTACCGTTGTTACTTCAATTATAGTCTGTCCAACCTCTAGTAGCTGTTAGCGTTGATACCTATATGGCTTCGCACCTACGTGCTCATCTCAGCTAAAGTTAAGTAACCATTATGCAATCATATATAATTTTGAATATAGGAAACTTGTAACATGTACAAGCAGTACCGAAGTACTTCACTTTTCCTGCTCCTACTCGCTTCCTACGTTCGACCTACCTTTCAGTTTACAGGTGCAGAACCCCGTCCAGGCGGGATACAAAACAAATATGTCACAGAAAGATTTAAAATGAATATTTAGACGATCAAGACGAGCCTGGTATGGAAAACTTCATTCGATATATTTAAATATTAATGTTTCATACTATAATGGGTCACTCACTCACATCTTGTAGCTTCAATTCTTCTTACCTTACTGGGAATTTCTCGTGATTTTGGACATTTAGTACATAAGACAGAATTCATGGTCGGCACTAGAATTTAAAAGAATCAAATCTGTTGTTTAGACGTACAGGGTGTTTCAAAAATGACCGGTATATTTGAAACGGCAATAAAAACTAAACGAGCAGCGATAGAAATACACCGTTTGTTGCAATATGCTTGGGACAACAGTACATTTTCAGGCAGACAAACTTTCGAAATTACAGTAGTTACAATTTTCAACAACAGATGGCGCTGCGGTCTGGGAAACTCTATAGTACGATATTTTCCACATATCCACCATGCGTAGCAATAATATGGAGCAGTCTCTGAATGAAATTACCCGAAACCTTTGACAACGTGTCTGGCGGAATGGCTTCACATGCAGATGAGATGTACTGCTTCAGCTGTTCAATTGTTTCTGGATTCTGGCGGTACACCTGGTCTTTCAAGTGTCCCCACAGAAAGAAGTCACAGGGGTTCATGTCTGGCGAATAGGGAGGCCAATCCACGCCGTCTCCTGTATGTTTCGGATAGCCCAAAGCAATCACACCATCATCGAAATATTCATTCAGGAAATTAAAGAAGTCGGCCGTGCGATGTGGCCGGGCACCATCTTGCATAAACCACGAGGTGTTCGCAGTGTCGTCTAAGGCAGTTTGTACCGCCACAAATTCACGAAGAATGTCCAGATAGCGTGATGCAGTAATCATTTCGGATCTGAAAAATGGGCCAATGATTCCTTTGGAAGAAATGGCGGCCCAGACCAGTACTTTTTGAGGATGCAGGGACGATGGGACTGCAACATGGGGCTTTTCGGTTCCCCATATGCGCCAGTTCTGTTTATTGACGAAGCCATCCAGGTAAAAATAAGCTTCGTCAGCAAACCAAATGCTGCCCACATGCATATCGCCGCCATCAATCCTGTGCACTATATCGTTAGCGAATGTCTCTCGTGCAGCAATGGTAGCGGCGCTGAGGGGTTGCCGCGTTTGAATTTTGTATGGATAGAGGTGTAAACTCTGGCGCATGAGACGATACGTGGACGTTGGCGTCATTTGGACCGCAGCTGCAACACGGCGAACGGAAATCCGAGGCCGCTGTTGGATCACCTGCTGCACTAGCTGCGCGTTGCCCTCTGTTGTTGCTGTACGCGGTCGCCCTACCTTTCCAGCACGTTCATCCGTCACGTTCCCAGTCCGTTGAAATTTTTCAAACAGATCCTTTATCGTATCGCTTTTCGGTCCTTTGGTTACATTAAACCTCCGTTGAAAACTTCGTCTTGTTGCAACAACACTGTGTTCTAGGCGGTGGAATTCCAACACCAGAAAAATCCTCTGTTCTAAGGAATAAACCATGTTGTCTACAGCACACTTGCACGTTGTGAACAGCACACGCTTACAGCAGAAAGACGACGTGCAGAATGGCGCACCCACAGACAGCGTTGTCTTCTATATCTTTCACATCACTTGCAGCGCCATCTGTTGTTGAAAATTGTAACTACTGTAATTTCGAAAGTTTGTCCGCCAGAAAATGTACTGTTGTCCCAAGCATATTGCAACAAACGGTGTATTTCTATCGCTGCTCGTTTAGTTTTTATTGCCGTTTCAAATATACCGGTCATTTTTTAAACACCCTGTATGTCTTCCTTTATAAACGAATAGACAATGCATTTCCATGTGCCATAATAAACTTACGTGAACAACCTTCACGCTCGTGCTTTCGACCATGCATTTAAAACTATGTCTAATTTCCATAACTGCAATAATAATCAGTTGTTGTTAGGTGAGTGGACTGCACACATCGTGTAAACTGAAATCCATGAGACCAGTGAATACACATGGTACCTGTCCCAATGCACCAATGGTTGAATATCACCAGTCAGTTTGCATACAGGCCTCAAGATTACACTAATGTAGTGTCAAAACTGGTGGCTTAATTTTAACATACTTTACAAAAGGTACTGTTGGTATTACTTATTTGCACACATACGTATTTTTGTGAAAAGGTACTTCATTTGCCTGCGCATATATCTACTTATACGTGAGCGTAGTCCTATGTCAATTTTCTGAACTACCGATAGTGTAACAATGCAGCTGCTTTCGCAATAAGAAGAGGGAGAGAAGTAGGAAAATACTGAATGGCGTCACTAGTCATGGACAAATATCACAAAAATACGACATTCCATGACTTGATGAACTGAATACCCTTGCTACCATCGAAATTGCGGAGACAGGAAAGATGAAAAGCCGAGATGCATCATTAATTGTCTAACGTAAGGTAGTTCCGTTTCTAAAACCGAAAATCGCGTTTGTGAACTGTTTTACGGTGAACAGTGACAACAGTGCACTAGATGGGATAAATTAAAACTGTCATGTATCTGTATATAATTCAAGAGGTTCAAATGGCTCTGAGCACTATCGGACTTAACATCTGAGGTCATCAGTCCCCTACACTTAGAACTAATGAAACCTAACTAACCGAAGGACATCACACACAACCATACCCGAGGCAGGATTCGAACCTGCGACCGTTGCAGCCGCGCGCCTCCGGACTGATGCGCCTAGAACCGCTAGACCACAGCGGCCGGCTGTATGTAATTCTTTAGGGGAATATAAGCTGCTCAAAGGCTACATAGAGTGTGGTGTGCGTACTGTAAGACCTTCGGTACACACACACCATCAGATTATTTGATTTGTCGCTCTAACGAAGAAGGCGAGTGTCAGCAATATGTCTCGTGGTCTTATGGTGGCGTGTTTATCTTCTGCCATTAGGCCAGACTATAGAAATGCCACTTGCACGCTTAGAGTAGCAGATTGACGGTGACCTACTTTAAATAGAACTTGATTAGTTTTCACACACATTTATTAAAATAATAAAAAAACATAGATTTTACGTAACTTGATTCTGGATGCTGTTTACAATTGACAATCTGAAGTTCCTTTGAACTTAGTACGTTAATCTTATTCTCACATATCTCTGATATGTGACAAACTGTCTAGTCATTTATCTTCATGCCTATATACAGGAATATGGTAATCTTATTATGCGCAGACTGAAACGTGACTACAGACAAATGCAGACTAATGCAGACTGACTAATCAGAGGTCTGTACACTCGTTATAATACCTCGAGCGTTCAGGTACCACTGCGCGAGTGTGATCCACGAGGAGAAAAGGTTCTACATTAGCAGCAATCTCATAGGCTGCGTTACATATTAATACGTGGATCGGCGGAAGCAGAATTTGGTCCGTCTCTAAGACAGTGCCACCTCGTAGTGCGGAGACGGACGAGCGCTCCGCCTGCGTTGTTGTGCTTAGTGGGGCGCGCTCTATTGGGAAAGTTGTGCACTCGCTGACTACGCGGAACTATGTACACAACATAGAGAAAGGTTACTGACAGGAAATCACTGAAAAATTATAGAGAGGTAATGCATTCTATGACTTCTTGAGTAGTTTCACTGTTGTGGTCTTCCTTAATAAGTGTGGCAGGGGAGATGCAGGACATGAAAGAAGGAGGGATCAAACGTAGAAATATCCACCCTCTTGTATTTTCACCAGTTGCTGGAATCTTCTCTGCTCTATAAATATCTCAGTTGCAATGTATTTCTGCGTAGAGATACATCGAGTTCGTAATTACCTTTCTGGCACTGTCAGTTATTTTCAATACACTGATGAGCCAAAACATTATGACTACTTATGTACACTTAAGGGTGAAATGGAAATCAAAGGAAATAATGACATCAGCTGCATTGGGACTTTATGTGGAATCAGCGACGATGAGTGAAAATGTTTGCTGGGTCGAGACTCGAACCCGAGATCTTCTGTTTATTGGGCAGTTGCGTTAACCAGGCGTAGTGTTTATTGGTAATGTACGGACTATATCGGCGCGCTTCCCAGCCGACTAACACTCCCATTTAGCACCATCTATCCGCAGTCCCGGTCCACACCCTCCATATTCGTTAATTTTTAAATTACCAGCATAACCTGTGCTACCACCATAACCAAACGAGTGAAACCAAAACCCAGACCATGCTGTTCTTACTTCCATTGGTATGGTGTACCCTTAATACCATTTTGCCAATTGTTACTTCTTCCTCACTGGAAAGTGGTATTTGCGTCCAATAATACGACAGGAAGCAGCAGGGCTATAATGACCAAACATACACAGCTTGTGTTAAGCAATGTTTATTAGTTATTACAATTTAAATACACTAAAATCGATAAATTTAACGAGCACAGTAAAAAAATTACTGAAACCCCTGTTGAAATCTGCATGACAAACGCATAAAACATTGAGAAAATTTCTGTTGATGTAAATACTTAATACAATCAAAACTTTCCAAACTCTGAACCCGCAAGGCTATCTTGTACAATGATTTCTCTTTTGCGATATAAATTCATACCAAGGTATAATATTAAGGCATAACATAATGCACACAATTAATAATAAAAGCAAACTCCTAAAGCTTGAGCGCTCGGCAGCAAAGACACCGGGCACATGAACTTCTGGGTAAGGAACAGGTAGGCGTTAAGTAAATAACAAACAATTAATAAAAAAACAGCGCCTTGGCATCCAAACATTTCCTGAGAACATACGCACATTAGACCCTCCTTTATAAGAATTAAACTTCACAATTAGCGTACGAGGTAGAAATATGATACAAACGGCTGATACGGGAATACAGAATTAATAAGGCGGGGCCCTCTAGCAATCTGATCGAGCAATGATTACAGAGTAACCCAGTTGTAAAAAATTAAAAAAAATGGTTCAAATGACCCTGAGCACTACGGGACTTAACTTCTGAGGTCATCAGTCCCCTAGAGCGTAGAACTACTTAAACCTAACTAACCTAAGGACATCACACACATCCATGCCCGAGGCAGACTGTAGCGCCTAGAACCGCTCGGCCACCCCGGCCGGCCTTAAAAGTTAAATTCATATTCTGAGCGAAAGGTCCATCCACCAAGGCGGCGGAGGAACGAGCTACAAAGCTTAACGACCAGACAGAGCCAGGAACAATGAAAATTCCAACACTCAACTTAAGGACTAAATCGAGACAGAAGGCCACAAACATGGAGCCAGGTCTAATGACACAGTTCCACTAGCAACGGCCATATCGTCAAGCCCCGGTGCCACGTCCCACCGTACCGGAGGAAATACACTGCGCTCCGCCCAACTGAAACATGTATTAACTACAACAGCACACTTGCGACTGCACATTGAAAGTACATAAAAAAATAAAACGTAACATTAAAACAGGAAGGCTTGCCAAAGGAAATTTTTTTTAAAGTAATCTCAGCTCATTTAAACAATGAAATACACGTGTAATTAAGATTGTTGCTCGAAACGTAATAGCAACAGCTGAGTATTACCTTAAACAGGCAAGAGCCCACCAGAACTACACTTACATGGAACCTGATGTAGTTTCACGAGACAACATAGTATTTAGTTACTCGTTAATTAAGGTGCAAGTTTGGCAATTAATCACCAAAGTTATAACAATTTTATATATACCATCACTCAATAATGAGTACACCGGGTTTCCTTACTTATAGCTGCAGTCCCGTCATCAAGTGGTAGGAAACTAAGATGGAAAGTCCAAGCCTTGTTATAATGTCCCGTGTGATATAACTCTCACATATCAGACTCGACATTGAAGACAACGTTAGTTAACCATTAACAAATATATACGAGCACACAATTGCACCTGCTTAAATCAAACACACACCTTATGCTCAGGCGAACGGTTAACACTAGGCGACGCTCTGGCGAGCTCTTCTTCTCAACATGCACTGCGTGGCGAGAAAAGCCGAACACCACGCCTCGTGCCGCAACGCAAAACCTTTCCGCCGTCTGTGGCCGCAGCACTCCAGTCGAGGCCCACGAGAAAGACAGGCCGCAGCGCGTACGTCACGAAGGTAGTCCTGCGCTCGCTCGCTCGCTCAAATCAGCAGACAAACTACGTTTCTCCACCTGTTAACTTGTAACTAGGCGTATCCGTACAAACTAAAACTGAATCTTCTACTAGAATACGCTGTTATGGAATCTTACTGTTATTAGTCCTTCAATGATGGGAAGTCCATTGGCCTACTTATAATTTATTACGGCTGTATTGGCGTACAATAAAATAAAATCACGCTACAATGATTATCAGTTGCATAAGGCTACACTTCCAGCATGTAATGAGTACTGTTAAGCAAAAGAGACTAAATGCTATAAACAAGCCGTTATACCATTTCTGTCGAGAATAGATTTTAAATTTTGTTGTACGAGTAGTAATCAGTAAGACTTCATAACACCAGATTCCAGTATAAAATGCAATTCTCGTTAGTACTTACAGGCCCAGATGCGAGTTAACAGGTTTAGAAATGCATTTTGCCTGCAGAGCTGAGCGAGAGAGCGAGTTCAGGACTACTTTCGTGACGTACGCGCCGCAGCCTGTCTTTCTCGTGGGCCTCGACTCCAGTAATACCACGTGCAGTGTGCACGCGCGCCAAGTAAGAACCAATCAACCGACCGATCATACAATGAGACCTGCTGCCTTCTTTTTTTTCCTTTATTGAAATGAGAGGGGGGGGGGAGGCTGGCAGCAACTTGAGATGTCGCTCTATAGCCTACAGAAGAGTTAAAAACATAACGAGAAGAGAACAAACAATAAAAAACAGGCGCTTAAACGGAGACTTTTTAAAAACTGTCCTGCTGCCTCGACGCTGCAGACTTAAACAGCTTGTTCACCGACTCGCGGTTTGACAAAGCGAAACCGATGACAAAGAAGACACTACAAGAAAGAGGTACTGGCGACAGCCGCGTGACATATCGCTCACAAATACTGCAGAGCATTCAATCAAAACTAGATATAAAATAAGGTATCCAAATGTAACTTCAGTGTACATGGCTGTGCCTTGGAATGAATGGGTGCGGCTTTCCGTCTAACTAGCATGCCCTAGGTTTACATAGAGGGTTGTGCCTATGGAACAGCTGTGCACCAAGAACCAGTACAGAGTAAAGGACACCAACTGCATCAGTACTGTAAGCAGAATCACTGACGACGAATGAAAGTGTGTCCTGAATCGACCCCTCGGAGTGGCCGCACGCTTTCAGGCGTCCTGTCACGGGCTGCGCGGCCCCTCCCGCCGCAGGTTCGAGTCCTTCCCCGGGCATGGGTATTTTTGTTGTTCTTAGCCTATGTTAGTTTAACTTATACAAGAACGTAGGCTTTCGCGGTCGGTGTCATAGTGATGAAAATTCTTCTAGGTATTATGCCGCGTCATTGCTAAAAGCTAACAACACTGGTACACTTACCATATGTAAAAGGCGTCAGTGAACGGCTAGGCAACGCATCCGCCGACAAGGTTTCAAACCTATTTTTCGAAGCAGTCACAGGATCCACGAAATGATAGGTTCCACCAAGGATGTAGTCAACAATCTTAATACTGCAGGTGTATACGAACTACGGTGTGAGTGTGGAGCTGCCTACATAGGAGAAACAGGGAGTCCTGTCAGCTTACGAATAGCAGAACACGAACGCTACGTACGATTACAACAACATAATAAATCGGCTATAGCGGAACACCACCGTGACTGTGGACAACCTATCAGGTTCCAGGAAGGTCGAGTACTGGCGAAAGAATCGTGGATGCGACAACGCAAAATACAGGAGGCGATCGAAATAATTAAACAGCCTGACAACATCAACAGAGAAGATGGCTACAAACTCCCGGCGTCCTGGCTGCCGGGCGTCCCAGCCCAAGGGGCCGCGAGCGGTCGCGGGGCAGAAGCTACACGGGACACGGACGTATCAGCACAAACAGCTGTAGAGCAACTGTCAGTCCACTTCCGCGCACATCAGGAGAAAAACTTGCCGACCAGAAGCTGAACGCTGATTGGCGGACAGCCACCAATGTTTGACGACATGGACATCCACGAATAGCCTCTTTCCTTCCATCTTCCTTTACGTCCTGACTAGCCAATCATATTAGAGGGCCAATTAAAAGTTTTACAGCAGTGACGTCAGACATCGATAGTCTGTACTAAATGGAAGCACCCATCCCTATGCAAAACCAGTCGTGCCCTGAGGAAGGCCGTTGCAATACGGCCTAAACGCCTGTTTTAGTTTATTATTGTTGTTAGTTTTTAGCAATGACGCGGCGTAATACCCAGAAGAATTTTAATCGCGTAGTTTAACTTAGTTTAAGTAGGGTGTAAGTCCAGGGACCGATGACCTATGCACTTTGGTCCCTTAGGAATTCACACACATTTGAACATTTTTTTGTGTTGAATCTGGATTCGAACCCAGGGAATCCTGTATACTGAGCTGTTAACCAGTGCGCAATCCGGGCGATTTGTTTACTTCGAATGCGCGGACTATCTCGGCACGTGCCCCAGCCGACTCACATTTCCACCTAGCAACACCTATCCGCAGTCCCTCCATGCGCTCCAGGCTCGATAATTTTTAGATTCTGGCTTGTTCAAAAGTATAGATACCACACATCCACGTAATTGATTCGCCACGATGGGCTATAAGTGCCGGCGCACATTTAATTTCGACCTCCTATTGGAATCCAAAAGTAACTGGGCATGGAGGACATGGAAAGGCACTGTGGATAGGTGGCGTTAGGGGGGCAGTATGAGTCGGACAGGGATTGTGCCGTTCAAAAAATGGTTCAAATGGCTCTGAGCACTATGGGACTTAACTTCTAAGGTCATCAGTCCCCTAGAACTTAGAACTACTTAAACCTAACTAATCTAAGGACACCACACACAACCGTGCCCGAGGCAGGATTCGAAACAGGGACAGTAGCGGTGGCGCGGTTCCAGACTGAAGCGCCTGGAACCCCTCGGTCACTCCGTCCGGCGGTAGTAATCTAAGCACTAAGTGAATATTATTGCAGTGTACTGAATGCCTTCACGATTCACGATTCCCCGAAGACTCGTGATTCGTTAGTACGAATATTTCCGTGAAAACTAGGGCCATTCATAGAAAACATTAACGGTCTTAGCCTTGTCATTCGCAGAAGGTTTTAACAATCTTAACACGGCACTTCATGTCATTCTAAATTTCTGTATCTAATGTATCAAATTTTCCAAAACTCCCTTAGCAGAATTGAAGGACTGTGAGTACAAATGGTAGAAGTGGCATTTCACAAAAAGAAAAGCTTTAAACGCACGCTTGTTAAGCTAAAGTCTGGATCTCTACAGAGTAAAATAATTACAAGCGATTTCCAGTATAGCTCTGCACTCAGTGCTGATGAAGTTTCGGCTGTTAGCCAATGCCTGGACTGCATTTAGAAAACAATTAGTGCAAGTGGAATGTCGGGTAAAGGATGTAGTTTCAGATATACATATCAGTGAATGTAGTACAATATTCTAGTATATTTCCTTGTGGTGATATTTAATGCATTTTTAAATACGTCCTGTTTTGAAATAATGGAAATGCATCTTGAGGCAAAATCATCCTATTGACACAATAGATCACAGGTTCCTTGAACATGATAATCTGTACATGGAATATGATAATGCAAAGAAACACTTTAAATACGCAATTGCTCCCCAACACCGAGTGGAAACAGTGAAGAAGGCCAGCGTAAAATTTTTTTGTAGTGGAACTGAAAACCGAAAACTTTCAATCAATTAAAGCCATGGATGCCTTGGCAAAGGATTAAGTTCCTAAAGACACTCGTTGTTGTTGCTGTCTTCAGTCCAAAGACGGGTTTGATGCAGTTCTCCATGCTACTCTATCCTGTGCAGGCCTATTCATCCTCGAATAACTACTGCGACTTACATCCTTCAGAATCTGCTTAGTGTATTGATCTCTTGGTCTCTCTCCACGACTTTTGCCCCCCAAACTTCCCTCCAGTACTAAATTCGTGATCCCTTGATGCCTCAGAACGTGTCCTACCAGCCGATCCTTTCTTCTACTCAGGTTGTGCCAAACATTTCTCTTCTCCCCAAGTCTGTGCTCCATGTTAACAAATTTTCTCGTCTCCAGAAACGTTTTCCTTGCAACTGCCAGTCTATATTTTATATCCTGTCTACTTCGACCATCATCAGTTACTTTGCTGCTCCAGTAGCAAAACTCACTACTACTTTGAGTGTCTCATTTTCAGATTAAGTTTCTCAGCTTCACCTGGTTCAATTCGACTACATTTCACTATCCTCGTTTTGATTTTGTTAATGTTCATTTCATATACCCCGTTCAAGACACTGTCCATTCCGTTCAACTGTTCCTTTTCTGTCAGGCAGAATTACAATGTCAACGGAAAACCTCTAGGTTTTTATTTCTTCTCCCTGGATTTTAATTCCTACTCCGAATTTTTCTTTTGTTTCCTTTACTGCTTGCTCAATATAAAGACTGAATAACATCGGGGACAGGTTACAAACCTGTCTCACTGCATTCTCAACCACTGCTTCCCTTCTGCTCCCCTCGACTCTTATAACTGCGAACTGGTTCATGTACAAATTGTAAATAGCCTTTCGCTACCTGCATTTTACACCTGCCACCTCCATCATTTGAGAGTATTCCAGTCAACATTGTCAAACGCTTTCTCTAAGTGTAAAAATGCTATAGACGTAGGTTTGCCTTTCCTTAACCTATCTTCTAAGATAAATCGTGGGATCAGTGCTGTTCAATAATGGCTCTGAGCACTATGGGACTTAACAACTATGGTCATCAGTCCCCTAGAACTTAGAACTACTTAAACCTAACTAACCTAAGGACAGCACACAACACCCAGCCATCACGAGGCAGAGAAAATCCCTGACCCCGCCGGGAATCGAACCCGGGAACCCGGGCGTGGGAAGCGAGAACGCTACCGCACGACCACGAGATGCGGGCAGGATCAGTGCTGTCTTGCGTGTTCCTACATTTCTACGGAATCCAAACTGATTTTTCTCGAGGTCTGCTTCTATTAGTTTTTCCATTCTACTATAAGGAATTCGTGTTAGTATTTTGCAACCGTGATTTGTTAAACTGATAGTTCGGTAGTTTTCACACCTGTCAGCCCCTGATTTCTTTGGAATTGTAATTATTATGTTCTTCTTGATATCTGAGGGTATTTCGCCTGTCTCATACATCCTGCTCACTAGATGGTAGAGTTTTGTCAGGGCTGACTTTCCCAAGGCTTCCAGTGGTTCTAACGGAATGTTGTCTACTGCCGGGGCCATGTTTCGAATCAGTTCTTTTAGTGTTCTGTTAGATTCTTCGCACAGTATCATATCTCCCGACTCATCTTCATCTACGTCCTCTTCCATTTCTGTAATATTGCATTCAAGTACATCACCCTTGTATAGACCCTCTACATACTTCATCCACCTTTCTGCTTTCCCTTCTTCGCTTATGACTGGTTTTCCATCTCAGCTCGTGATATTTGTACGGGTGGACACTAAAAGAAAAAAATTACGATGGAGGAATACTAGGAGAGTCGGAATCAGCAAATAAAATCCTCTAACTTGTAGTTCCAATACCCACTAAAACGTGTCAATGCTCTTAGGTGATTTTTAACGAGTTTAGATGCTCCAATTATACAATTTTTTTTATCATTTTCAAAACATACTTTGTTTACTTTCCTTCATCTTATGGACTAACATAACTAATTACGCAGTATTCTGTATTGTAAGGAGTAGTAAAATCATCGTTCTATTATGACCATGCAAAATAACTGTCACAATATTCTATTATACAGTGGTATATAGCGAATCAAAGACATCCGTGCATTCTTGTGCTCACGTGCTGTTGCACGCTGCTACACTGACTTGCTAGTAATTTCATAGCGATACCCAACAGTTGGCAACCCGCGTGCGCGATGAAAAGGTTGAACATTCACGAACGTGTACCTCAGGTTTCGATTGGGAAAAATATTTCTGTCGTAGCTAAGACACAGTAAACGTTAATGTACATGTGTTTGGTACCACATAAATGTATTTTAGATTAGGTACTTTTTTTATTCGCTATTTAACTATTGTTTTTCAGCTTGTTAAATTTATTTTGTGTTAATTGTACACGTATTCTAGTTTTATAATAAACATGTATTTTACTGTTACTATTATGTGTGTTGTGCCAAAAACGTCTTCAGAATAAAGCACAGCAAGAAAAATATTCTTTCACGTGTATCGGTTTTACTGTATTAAAAGTTTTAAGGCTCAATATGTAACGGAAATTTTAATATATTGTAAAAAATAAAGGAGAAGCTCTACCGTCTCCAACCATATCTAGAGCTCTACAGGGACTTTATTACCATTAATAAAATCTGATGTTTCGATAGTTACACACGTAATTTGTAAACAGCCATTTCACTTTGGTAGTCATTTGCCCCGTTTGCTTCTGCAAACATTTGTACCACTTATACTCTCAGTACCTCAGTTGTGATGACAAAGATTTTATTTCCTCTGAATCCACCAAATTCTAATAGTTAGCATGCATTACTCCATTATGCAATTATAGTAATGACACAATATATTTGGAAGGAAGCGAAAGTTATGAGTAAAATCGTCGTGAGTAATGGACCGCGTCCACATTTATATTATTAAATTTATTGTCCTTGTTATTGGCATGTACCTTGTTTTAGATTGACAGTCAGTTTCTTGAGTATTGACGAAAGCTAGTTCCAGCTCAGATGAAATATTTGTTTATGATCCGTGTAGAAAAATATGCTATGTTTCTATTCACAAACCAACGGCATTGCGCAGTGGGAACACCAGTTCCCTTCATATCACCGCAGTTAAGCGCTGTCAATCTTGGCTAATACTTGGATGGCTCATGCTCCGGGTCTGCTGAGTACTGTTGGCTAGCGGGGTGCACTCAGCCCTTGTTAGGCAAATTGAGGCGATAATTGATTGAAAAGTGGCGGCACCCTTGATGAAAACTGAGGGCGGGCTGCTGACCACATGCCCTCTGTACCTGCAACCGGTGGCGCTTAAGGGCTTAGGTTGACACGGTGGCCGGTCGGTACCATTGTACCTTCAAGTCCTGTCCGGACGGTCTTTTCCTTTCTCAGTAAAGAAGTGATGCTATTTCTTGATGATTCGCTGTTTTCCATAATTCAAAAATGGCTCTGAGCACTATGGGACTCAACTGCTGAGGTCATTAGTCCCCTAGAACTTAGAACTAGTTAAACCTAACTAACCTAAGGACATCACAAACATCCATGCCCGAGGCAGGATTCGAACCTGCGACCGTAGCGGCCTTGCGGTTTCAGACTGCAACGCCTTTAACCGCACGGCCACTTCGGCCGGCTTTCCATAATTCTCAACAGTCTGTAGCTCAGGATAATACACTTCTGACCATTAAAACTGCTACACCTAGAAGAAATGCAGATGACACACGGATATTCATTGAGCAAATATATTATACCAGAACTGACATGTGATTACGTTTTCACGCAATTTGGGTACGTAGATTCTGAGAAATCAGTACCCAGAACAACCACCTCGGGCCGTAATAACGGCCTTGATATGCCTGCGTATTGAG
Organism: Schistocerca piceifrons; assembly: GCF_021461385.2. Lineage (NCBI taxonomy): Eukaryota > Metazoa > Arthropoda > Insecta > Orthoptera > Acrididae > Schistocerca > Schistocerca piceifrons. Next base: position 304,047,776 of record NC_060138.1, read on the forward strand.
TCAAACAGAGCTTGGATGGCGTGTACAAGTACAGCTGCCCATGCAGCTTCAACACGATACCACAGTTCATGGTAGTGACTGGCGTATTGTGACGAGCCAGTTGCACGGCCACCATTGACCGGACGTTTCCAATTGGTGAGAGATCAAGAGAATGTGCTGGCCAGGGCAGCAGTCGAACATTTTCTATATCCAAAAAGGCCCGTACAGGACCTGCAACATGCGGTCGTGCATTATCTTGCTGAAATGTGGGGTTACACAGGGATCGAACGAAGGTTAGAGCCACGGATCGTAACACATCTGAAATGTAACGTCCACTGTTCAAAGTGCCGTCAATGCGAACAAGAGGTGACCGAGACGTGTAACCAATGACACCCTATACCATCACGCCGGGAGATACGCGAGTATGGCGATGACGAATACACTCTTCCAACGTGCGTTCACCGCGATGTCGCCAGACACGGATGCGACCATCATGATGCTGTACACAGAACCTGGATTCATCCGAAAAAAATGGCGTTTTGCCATTCGTGCACCCAGGTTCATCGTTGAGTACACCATCGCAGGGGCTCCTGTCTGTGATGCAGCGTCAAGGGTAACCGCAGCCATGGTCTCCGAGATGATAGTCCATGCTGCTGCATACGTCGTCGATCTGTTCGTGCAGATGGTTGTTGTCTTGCAAATGTCCCCATCTGTTGACTCAGGGATCGAGACGTGGCTGCACGATCCGTTGCAGAAATGCGGATAAGATGCCTATCATCTCCACTGCTAGTGATACGAGGCCGTTGAGATCCAGCACGGCGTTCCTTTTCCGTATTACCCTCCTGAACCCACCGATTCCATATTGTGCTAACATTCATTGGATCTCGACCAACGCGAGCAGCAATGTCACGATACGATAAACCGCAATCGCGATAGGCTACATTCTGACCTTTCTGAAAGTCGGAAACGTGATGGTACGCATTTCTCCTCCTTACACGAGGCATCACAACAATGTTTCACCAGGCAACGCCGGTCAATTGCTTATTGTGTATGAGAAATCGGTTGGAAACTTTCCTCATGTCAGCACGTTGTAGGTGTTGCCACCGGCGCCAACCTTGTGTGAATGCTCTGAAAAGCTAATCATTTGCATATCACAGCATCTTCTTCCTGTCGGTTAAATTTCGCATCTGTAGCACGTCATCTTCGTGGTGTAGCACATTTTAATGGCCTGCAGTGTATAAACATTCCGACGACTTTTTACTGAAGAACGTGTCGAACGTTTAGAGAGGGATTTAAGTTTTGCAGAATATGGTTTTCTTTCCACGGGAAATTCGTTACAATACTCTTAACGCACCGTTTTACGTGCGTACGTGGAACTACAACAGGAACAGTACTTCGTAGGCATGGGTTAAAATATCATAAATTCAAGGAATTCTGACAGAGATGCGACGAGACGCCGATGGTGAAGTCCATAGCCAATGGCCACGTCCACTGACGCCCATGGTTGTGGTTGCGGCGACGACCGCCAGATGGAGTGCCGTGTCCGGCGAGGCGAGCGCGCCGGATCAAGATAATGGCGCGGCCCCACCCTGCCCCGACCCCGAGCCCCGGCTTTATCGCCGGCACACCCCCGCCTCATGATTTGCATGGAAATTAGCCGGCCCCCAATGATGATGGCTGATATACACCTTGTAGTGGGAGTGTCGATACAGCTGCGATAGCGTCTTGTCTCGCACCTCAGCAGGCGACTGCGGCGGCGACGGCACGTGGCCGGCTCCGTGTTCGATCCAGTCCCACGGCTGAACACCGCTGCCCCACTGTATACCGCTGCCGTGTTTCAATAACGCAGTTGTTCTTCATTCGGGATCAGTTGTTTGAGGAGAAACCGACAGTCGCTAGAGAAAGAGGAAAATAAACAGCTCGAAATACCTGACGTAAAAGCATCATATTCATCTACATCTAAATCCACATTTTTACTCCGCAAGCCACCCAACGGTTTGTGGCGGAGGGCAATTTACTTGCCACTGTCATTACCTCCCTTTCCTGTTCCAGTCACGTATGGTTCGCGGGAAGAACGACTGCCGGAAAGCCTCCGTGCGCTCTCGAATCTCCCTAATTTTACATTCTTGATCTCCTCGGAAGGTATAAGTAGAGGGAAGCAATATATTCGATACCACATCCAGCAACGCACCCTCTCTAAACCTGGACAGCAAGCTACACCGCGATGCTGAGTGCCTCTCTTGCAGAGTCTGCCACCTGAATTTGCTAAACATCTCCGTAACACTATCACGCATGCCAAATAATCTTGTGACGAAACGCGCCGTCCTTCTTTGGATCTTCTCTGTCTCCTCTGTCAACCCGACCTGGTACGGATCCCACACCGATGAGCAATACTCAAGTATAGGTCGAACGAGTGTTTTGTAAGCCACCACCTTTGATGATAGACTACATTTTCTAAGGACTCTCCCAATGAATCTCAACCTGGCACCCGCCTTACCAACAATTAATTTTATATCATCATTGCACTTCAAATCGTTCCGTACGCATACTCCCAGATATTTTACAGAAGTAACTGCTACCTGTGTTTGTTCTGCAGTCATATAATCATACAACAAAGGATCCTTCTTTCTATGTATTCGCAATACATTACATTTGTCTATGTTAAGGGTCAATTGCCACTCCCGGCACCAAGTGCCTATCCGCTGCAGATCTTCCTGCATTTCGCTGCAGTTTTCTAATGCTGCAACTTCTCTGTATACTATAGCATAATCCGTGAAAAGTCACATAGAACATCCGACAGTATCTACTAGGTCATTTAAATATATTGTGAAAAGCAATGGTCCCAACGATAGACGTCGGTTGAGCTAATGCTTCATTGAGTCATATTGTGCGTCAAATGGAAGGAATTCACTGAAAGTTGTAAGTAGGCTGTTTAGGTTTTTATATTGGTAACGCCACGTAGCGCTCTGTATGAAAATCACTGACTGTGCTGTGTGCAGTCTGTGGCTGGCCGGCATTGTTGCAATATTCGCTATTGTAGTGTTGGGCAGTTGGCTGCTAACAGAGCGTTGCGTTGCGCAGTTGGAGGTGAGCCGCCAGCAGTGGTGGATGTGGGGAGAGAAATGGCGGAGTTTTGAGAGCGGATGATCTGGACGTGTGACCATCAGAGAGAGTAAATTTGTAAGACTGGATGTCACGAACTGCTATATATATTATGACTTTTGAACACTACTAAGGTAAATATATTGTTTGTTCTCTATCAAAATCTTTCATTTGCTAACTATGCCTATCAGTGGTTAGTGCCTTCAGTAGTTAGAACCTTTTAATTAGCTGGCAGTAGTGGCACTCGCTGTATTGCAGTAGTTCGAGTAACGAAGATTTTTGTGAGGTAAGTGATTCATGAAAGGTATAGGTTATTGTTAGTCAGGGCCATTCTTTTGTAGGGATTTTTCAAAGTCAGATTGCGTTGCGCTAAAAATATTGTGTGTCAGTTTAGTGTTGATCAGAATACGTAAAGAGCGAAATGTCTGAGTACGTTCAGGTCTGCTCAGCTGTTTGAAAATCAAATAATGTAAGAGGTGTACCAGCACAGTCATCCATAAATTTTTCTAAGGGGACGTTACAAAGTGAACATGCAAAGATCACAACTTCAGCAGAACTGAACTGAAAGTGCAGAGCAACAATGAAATGGAAATGAGTTATACGCAGCTTGGACATGCCAGTTTCCCGTTGTTTAATATCGGTTGCGCAGGAGACTGGACAGTGGTCCCAAAGAACTGCTTCAATAGATCAGCATTTCGTTATATATGATATGCCTATTTACAGTGACAGTCATCTTGGGATAAACTTTGAGTGTCATGGCGTGAATAACGATAGAATCGTCTGGAGACCGTGCACATTTGTAGTTCGCACCTATATGTTTCCTTCCCCACCACGATTAAGTCGGCTAACCTTACTACCTAGGAAATACTCGTTATTCTGTGTCACAACCACTTTAAACCAGTGGAAACTTTTTTCTATTAACAGCATTAACGACGCTCAATTACATTATACCTAATCACTGACTGTGACTTGCTATGTTTGCGAACATCGTAACATTTTCGTTGTATGGTATCAGAGGAGGGAGGCTGGTCTTTACTTAGAACAATGTTTGCAAAGCTCTTATCAGTACTGCGAAAGGTAGGCGTGTCACCATTTCAGCCTGTATGATGTGGCGGCCCGTGCGCCCAGTCTTATTGATGTTTATCCCCGATGACGACGCCTTCACGCTTCTCTGTTATGAAAATCCAAACTTACCTTTCACGCTCCTACGTAAGATGAGCAGATTCAGGTGTATTGTCTTCCAGCCCGGCAAATATTTTCCTTTGATTTGGATCTCGAAGAAGCTCGGGTATGTGTCAGAAGAAGCTGTCTGTCCACTCAGGTAACTCATGAGTAGTCAGGACACACGGACGCGGTGTGCTCCAGTGGCCCCATTACTTTACTACGGCCACATTTGCTGGACGACCTCTTTTTGACGCAATGTTTTGAACATTTTCCTAGCTGAAGATGTTTTAGCATTAGTCTTTGCATTGTACCGTAAAAATAGAGGTCATCACGTTTACTTGTTTCAGACCCATCCCAAGATCTTTGCCACTTCTCGGTTGTTACATTTTTTATGTCTCTCATACTAACACACATGCTACTCACGATTTCTTGCATCTTAGTGTTCTGCTTCTTTAGCTAGTAAATCGTTGTCCTCTGACGGACATTTAAGTCATTTGGACACGTCCCCATTATTATTAATATACCGTCACCAGACGAAGTTTCGACCGCACCTGCGCTTCTTATTATTATTGTTTTCTGCATCCAACTCACCTCCACTGTCGGCTCCACCAAACGTTGCTTCTTGGCTCAGGTATTGGATCCGTAGCCTACATTTGGGCAACCAGACTATTGTAGCAAAGTTTGCAACACTTGCACAATGAACATTGCAAGATACCTTAATAAAATCATTTAGCCTTTCACTTTCCGTACCTAGAACGTCATGGATATGAAGTTTTTCAGCAAAACGGAGTCCTAACTTACAAGCTACGCACTATGTTCATCGATTCTTCTGGCTATCTGTAAACCAGAATTGCTCTCATTGGTCATCTGTGAAACATAATGACATGACGTCATGTACAGTCTGTATTCCCAGCAACATCTTTTGACTGTTGTCCCTACTGAAGTAAGTTCAATAGAGTATCATTTACCAAGATAATGTCTGTCCCCTATGTTACTGCGTCTGTCCGCCTCATCTTTCCGTTACAACTATAAAAAAACATACCTTTGATAATGATAAACATGTGTACAATCGGCATGGCAAGTTAATTAGACTTCTTTTGTATGAGATTTTAATTTCATCGTTTTGAATTTCGCAAATGCATAAATGACACACCAGTAGAAACTGCTGTTGTTATGATTGTAAGGAAGTCTTCTGTAAACCGACATGAGGGTATTTTAGCCAGTAGGCAGGTAAACAGTTTTCAACTCCAGCACGTTTGTAATAGAAAAAATTCTTTTATTTCATCAGATACGCATGGCGTCGATTTAGGCTGTAAACACATCTTTATTAACTTATCGTTACTTGCAAGTACAACCTAGAATAAACTTCAATAATGTTGCCAAGTGTCGTCACCAACAAATCGCGTTGTTTGTTTCAACTTTTAAGTGTTTAGCATCAAAGCTGTAGAAGAAGTTAAAGTCAGAAAAAGTGTCATGGAATGTTTCTGTTTCCATTAATCCGTTAAATGATGCTGTATCTTATCGATAGTTTAGTTCTAAAGGAAACATTCCACATTAACCATATTAGATGTTTATGGACCAAAAAAATTTGTCGAAGTTTGTATTAAGTAATTATTTTGTTTTAAGCTTGTCACTAGAAAAAGCTGTTCAATGTTTTGGAAACGTATTGCAAGTTAGCAAATGATCTTTTAATTTTGTCGTACGCGAACAGTATTCCAACTGGATGACGTGTTCTTCCGACTCAAAGGTACTAATTTTTCTGTAGAGCACTGACCGAATGGCATCAGTACACAGGTAAATGTCTCTCACTGTTATCTTCCACACAAAAGTGACAAATTTTGGCTTATATTTTCGGCATTCTACAATGTATGAGTGCAATGTGAAGTAGTTTTCTTGCTTAAACGAAGTGCCACTATTATATAGACTTTACGTTCTTTGTCCAGTTCGGATACTAATTTTATAAGCACGGAGTTCATCAAGGGGAAAATCTGCTGCATAACATTTTCAGTCACAAAAAGAAACTGAAGAGACCAGAACATGCCGTTCTGCCTTATGTAGCTAGTTCTATCAGCGTCTGGTAACTAGTTATCACCGATGTAAGACTGTCTGTGGCGTTTCATCCTCTCAGTCATAATCTGAGCAACATTTCCGGTTTAATTGTAGAAGATTACATGATGGGATATAGTTGGCCCAAAAAGAAGCAGAGATATTTAATATTTAGAGCTCGATCGAACTAGGAAAAGTCGTTTTGCCAAGGTATAGCCTTCTGTCGACACACTTGAAAACACCTGTACGTTGTAGCGATAATGCATGGTGTTAAACAACCGTATTTCATATTTAGAGGGATGTTAGTATGGACCAAAACGAGAAAAAAATGTTCAGAAAGGAAGGTGCTCTAAAATGCATACTTAAGAGCTATGAGTACTTGCCCATCTTCGCTACTGAGGAACACGTCTCTTATACTGCAAGGACTTTGCTATTGTCAACTACCAAGAGAATACACTAAACAAGTGCGTAAACAAATAAGAAGACGTTAAGAATGCAGAAAACGAATTTGTCAATAAATAAGAACACTTTATTCTGTTGGTGTGAAACACGAGGGCTTCTCAAGTAACGTGCTTTCTGTTGTACACGATCTGCAGCTATGAGTCATCGCTGATGGAGGTGCTGGATGTGGTGTCCGTTTATAGTAAGGCATGGGTTTGTTCGACGTGTTAGGGAATCTCCCACTTTCTGAGAAATTCTAGTTTCGTCAGGAATGTGTCGGTAGGCATTGATGACGTGTACTTCTAGTGCCTTTACATGGTTAATGCTGCTTGCACACACCAAAGATTTCGTGGATCCCCACAATCAAAAACTGAGATCCATGGCACGTGCGCCAACGTACTGTGCCTCCTCGGCCAATCCATTGCCCATTAAATGTCTTTGTGTGGTGTTCTCGCGTTTTTCGGAGAAAATGGGCTGGTGTTCCATCATATCAATGGCAACATCTGCTTCTGTTGTTGAAATGATAGCTCCTCTGGCAGCACAGGCTACCCATCTGATAGAAACTGATGATATCTGCAGCGTCAACCTATTTGGTAGTATTCCAGGTCCTGCTCATACATTGATTGAAAATCGGCGCTGGCGCGTTGCGTCTTCTGCTGTACGTCGATTTTCATCAGCCCATAAATACTGACCTTGAAAGTTTCCAGCGCCATCTCGCTTGGAACAATACTTGTCTGGAAATAGTACTCTTCATCACATCTTTGTAACATTCATTTGGCAGCGCTGCATTCTGGCAGATTGATCTAGTGGACGTATGGCTTGGACATGCTGTACATATTACGGGTATAGCAACAGTTTACGCAGTATCCCTCTCACTACAAGATGACTAACCCCATTAGCTGCTCCTCCGTAACAGAAGTACGAATGGTGCAAGGTACGCACGATTCAGTGTTGGTGGAGCTACGGAGACAGAGTCGGCAATCGTTTTAAAAGACGGCTGCTTATGTTTGTTGACGGTACCCTGAATTCTGGATATTTTTCAACATTCGGGACGTAGGGTCAACGGTCGGGTCCTTTTTTCCAGACAATGACAGAAAATCATGTCTGACTCTTCCAGTGTGGAGCAATAAGTTTCCATTAGGCTGATAAGTGCAAAGATAAAACTGCAATGCAGAAGCATTTCAGAAAGTTTCCATTAGAACTAAAATTGAGCTACAGTTACCAGAACTTGAATACGGTTTACAGTAACAACAATAACAGACGTTTATGCAGGCTGTATGCGTAGAGGGAAGCCTCCTACTTTGTTTACTAAATTTAGTAGGCCGTTCGTAAAACCAGAGTTTTCAACAGAAGGTATGTGTTTCACAGTAGCGAAGGTGGTTAAGTTCACATATTTGCTAACGTATGCATTCAAAAGCCCATGTTTAGTCTAGGATTCATCTTGGTTTGGTCCAAATTTGGAATATTTTTTAAACGCCCTGTATTATGGTAAAATAGTTCTCTCGGTAATACCCTAAATTTGATTTTCAAGCCGATACTATAAGTTATGCAACACTCTGAAAAATGTTTGGTGCTCCTCACCCGATGTATGGATGAATGCTGGAGAACGAAAGAACTTTTTAAAGTTGTACTCTGAAGAGATGAAGCACGATATAGCGAGTGTCATTCTTCGCCAAACGCACAGGGTTGGAGAGATCTGCCGAAAGTTAATTGCTGTTATGAAATGTGCCGACAGTGTAATATGCTGTAGCTGATCTACAGCGCAGACTGGAGTCTCGTGGCGATGGCATAAAACCGTCAGCAGAGCGATTATCTGTTCGCCATGTAAAAGCTGTTCACAATTTTCAAACAGATTTACTGATACTTCATCTCTTAATGCTTGGACATAATCATCATTTAATCAAGCTGAGCCGGTCGGTGTGGCTGAGCGATTCTAGGCGCTTCAGTCTGGAACCGCGCGACCACTACGGTCGCAGGTTTGAATCCTGCCTCGGGCATGGATGTGTGTGCTGTCCTTTGGTTAGTTAGGTTTAAGTAGTTCTAAGTTGTAGGGGATTGATGACCTCAGATGTTAAGTCCCGTAGTGGTCAGAGCCATTTGATTTAATCAAGCTGTATTATTTACATAATATGAAGCTGTCGGGTTACAAGCCGAGCGAGTTTGTCAACAAGGCCTGACATTAGTATACGTGACTCTCTATTAATCTTCTGGTGAAGTGGCAAAACGAAAGGAAAGACAGCAACATAAACACAACCCAGACGTCCTTGCGACACTTCGTCTGAAGACGATGCAAGTGACGCTCATCGAAACATCTCACCTTTTCGAGGAACTCAGTCTGATTACAGACGGTTTTATTTTAGTTCAGTTTGACGACAACAAGATCTGAATATTTACGGTTTGCTGTGAAACGCAATACTTCACAAGATGGAGTAACAATGAAGACGACAGTCTTGCAGTAGGAACGAGTAGCGTTTGAGACTCCGTCTGCCCAACTACAAAATAGTTTAGCTTAGGTTTCGCTAGATCACTTCGTACCGTGTGCCAACACTTTTGATTAGTCGTGGCCATGACTGATTTCCTTCTGAAGCATTGTCCACTGGAACTAGTTGTGATCTGTTATGATTTAAAATACAGAGTGAAAGGTTACGCTCTAACCTTTCTTCCTTACCAACGATCGACTACATTGCAACTCTTCATTTCATTGTTCCATCTCTCAATTCCAACATTAGTGGACTGTACTGACCGCAGTAGACCTCGGCTCTTCATAGCATTATTTGTACGAGTGAACTGGAGACATGGGATTCCAGTCGGAAATATTTGGTGGGAAATTACCGCTTACGGTGTTAACAATCAAGGGAAAGTTTCCAGTATACTTCGCAGAATCGGGGGACTGGAGGTGTTTTTCTTTCGTACTGAAAGTTTGTGTCACACGAGAAATATACAAGCTTTCTGTGTGTTTGTGTATGTCTCTCTCTCTCTCTCTCTCTCTCTCTCTCTCTCTCTCTCTCCGCGTGCGCGCGCGTGTGTGTGTGTGTGTGCGTGTGTGTGTGATCGCGCGTGTGTCATATATATGTTAATAGTTTGCCTATCGTAATAATGCGGAAATCGGAGAATGGGCACCATATTTCGTATGATACTTCGTCATATGGCGAAATACAACTCTATGAGCAAGCAGACTGTAATGATGTTAATCGATGGACCAGCTATATGACGCCACTGTACGAATAGACGAATGCCTAGATGCCGACTTAGGTTTCAAACCAATACTAGTATTCCCCTGTTCACAATGTGTTTTTTATTTTGTACAAGCGGCAAAATTCTATTGGCTTTAACAATATTTTTCCTTGCAAAATTGAAATCCATGGTACGGTGACATGGATGCAAGATATACCTGAATAACGACATTGGGCGAAAATGATACTGTATGTGAAGTACTTGCGATATAAATATACAGCAAATCAGAATGTACTGAAACAGCCTGATATGGCAATGCAGGATGCACAACGTCTCCACATATTATGTATCTTGCTGTCAATATTAGGTAAGACTTACCGTCATCTAGAAGACAGAAATGTCTCGTGATGGCCGTGCTTTGGCTGAGGTCCTTCGTCCTGTAACATCTTATGCATTCAGAAACTTATTTACGTCCAAAGGGGCTACTGACCACTCCAAACATGTGGCGTCTTCATGTTGCTAACACTCAGTCACCAGTCACCCCTGTGTAAACGATCGTAACCATACATCATATGAAGGCCAAAAACTCGGGCGATAGATAGTCCTTACAAACTGCAGCTGTGAGAATACCACTAGGGGACACAAGCAGTATCGTGTGTGCTTGAGCCTTGTGTAAGAAGAAGTTGATGCTAGCCTAGTGAGTTTGGTCATTCCCACAATATTGGAAGAGTTGTAACGTGTCGCAGCTGCATGCTAGCTGAGCGGTTGGTGAAAATTTCTCAACAATAAATAGTGAGCTGTCACTACGCATTCTTTTTGGGTATAATCACGTCGGTCAGATCAACCAAAGCATTCTACAGTCAGTGTTTTGCATTACCGTGAGGGAAATGAGTTTTACGGATCGCCGAATGTATAGTACAATACCGAAATTGACTGTCGGTTGGGAAATCTATGACTGTGAGCTACCGTACGGTCTGTAGCCACTAGTCTGCTTGTACGTCGCATAACAACGATCCTGCTCCTGCCTCATTGTATGCTGTCTACCTTGCGTTTATACTGTTCTAGTTGCCTTCACCAAGGATACTACTCCACCACCGACGCTATGACGCTATGGAAGGCGTTTAAGTCACAGCCGCCACGAACTGACTGGAATTGAATTCTTATCTATCAATAAACTGGCAACACGAATATCATTCACAAATGTTCAATGCTTCCATATGTCTCGAATACTGCGTACGGGACGAACATTGTATACATTCAGGATCTCCACGTCAAACACATCTGCTCTTTGCTCTGGCGATCTCGTCCTGAGGTCGTATTTAAAGTTGCGTGTCTTCGTGTTCTCCCGCCAGAGCTACATCTGCTAAATGGTACCACGACGCAGTGGTTCTTCGCAATAACCGAAGTGATCTCTCCGGGTCTTCGTGACGACTCTAACAGTGCGAAAATTAATGTTACTACGAGGGTATAACGACTGCGAGGGTATAACGACTAATTATATATGGACAGAACATTAAGATCAACCCTCCATCACACAAGGGTGGAGGTGACTCATCTGAGTGGTTGGGTTCGAGGTACGGACAGGGAGCTTGTCCGGGGTTCTCGGCTGAATATTACATGCGGTGGGGTGGAATAGCAGAGTTACCCGACCGTTGTAAGTGCCTTCTCATCCCAATGTCCCGAGTCGGTTTCACACTTATACGAGTAGCAAAGGCGCTAACGTAATTCAAGTACCTATTCTACCGTATAAGTCTTTATTACGTGGGCGTTTCATGTATGTTACATTAAAGCTGGCAAATTACAATATCCTATGGCGAAATTCTTTGCTTTCGTTATGTTTTTGCCACGAGAATTTCATTTCGTTTACCTACTGTTCGTAACAAGTTCACTAATTCATTTTCAACACCTATGAAATATGTGACTGGTCACCAGTACTCTTGGGGGCGCTTCACGTGTATTATTGTAGCCGCAAAAGAAACGCCAATATCGTTTGCAGCATGACAATAATGAATTGGGTGATCGCTGTTGAAAGGTTTATGAAATAGCTGTTAAAATAATTATATCACAATGAACATTATGGTACGCTATACGCGACATATTAACTATGAGAAAGCAATGTGCAATGCAGGTTCGCACGTTTCGAATGTTGAGCATCAGCAATAACAAAAAGTTAATTTGCCGGAGTGTAGGTATAAACAGAATATCGATTATATTATGGGTAATGTTTTGCTGAGGAAGAGGCGTTGGTTCACCATTTTATGAAAGGATCAAAACACCAAGCAAACCTGTTAGCCTAGTCAACGGAGATCAAAAGGAATCGAATAAGGGAAAAAGCGGGTTGTTGTAAGTGAGATTAGGGGGTGTTATAAACAAGATATTATAAATCCCACCGAAGGGGTGTGAGTTTGGAGCTGAGGTGTCGTTTTAAGGCCACATTTATATGGTTCTCTTGAATATCCCAAAAAACGGATTTCTAGCGAAAATTTTTCTCAGTACAATCTTAAACTGCATTAAATTTACTGCACAAATGGAACGATCGCATGTCATTGATGGCTGGGATACCCGTCCTGGGTAAATTCGGCCACCGAGTTGCAAGTCTTTTCAGTTTACGTCATAATGGGCGACTTGCGTCTCAAAGATGATAATATGGTGATTAGGACAACGCAACACCCAGTCCCCAGGCGGAGAAACTCTCCAGTCCGGCTGGGAATCAAACCCGCGCAGGCTGCATGGCAGTCAATCGCAGCGACCACTTATCTTAGAAGAGGGACAATTTCCTATAAAAAAGTTGTGTCCATTACTTCTCAAGGACTAATAGTTTCTTCGGTGCAGGGAATGGAGAAACCACTGATCATTAAAAATAATGATTCAATGAACCATTATGAATAAGACCGAGTCACGACAAACCTTTATTTTTGATCCAATTATCGCGACGTTAGAACCACATATTCAAGGATACAAGAGTAAAGACTAATAAAGATTCTATTCCGGTTAAACCGTAATTTTACGATACATGAAGCCATCCAAAAGAAAACACATCTTCACATTTATAACTTGTTCTAAATGAAAAGCAATAGACGACCCAACATTAGTTGTCCCAATGCGATAAAACTGTTTAAACGTTAAGGGCCGGTAGTTCAGTGTACACTGAAGAGCCAAAGAAACTGGTAGACGTGCCTAATATCGTGTAGGGCCCCAGCGAGCATGCAGAAGTGCCGCCACACGATATGGCATGGACTCATCTAATGTCTGAAGTAGTGCTGGAGGGAATTGACACCGTGAATCCTGCAGGGCTATCCATAAACCCGGAAGACTACGACGGGGTGGAAATCTTGGAACGTCCCCTTTGAACAATTATACATGACTGTGCTTAAACTGACACACAATATTTTTAGCGCAACGCAATCTGACTTTCAATAATCCCTACATAAGAATGGCCCTGACTAACATTAACCTATACCTTTCACAAACCACTTACCTCACCAAAAATCTTCGTTACTCGCACTACTGCAATACAGCGAGCGCCACTACTGCCAGCTAAATAAAAGATTCAAACTACTGAAGGCACTAACTACTGATGGGCATAGTTAGCAAATGAAAGATTTTGATAGAGAACAAATGATGTATTTACCTTAATAGTCATAATATATATAGCAGTTCATGACATCCAGCCTTAGAAATTTCAAAACTCCGCCATCTCTCTCCCCACATCCACCACTGCTGGCGGCTCACCTCCAACTGCCGAACGCTATGCGGTGTTAACATCCAGCTGCCCAACACTACAATGGCAGACAACAATGCAAACTAGCCACAGACTGCACACAGCACAGCCAGTGATTTTCATACAGAGCGCTACGTGGCGTTACCAATAAGAAAACCTAAACAGCCTACTTACATAGCCCCCACGCTCCCCACAAAAAATGTTACAAATTGTTTTGGGCACTGGCCAATACAGATTTAAAAAAAATTTTAATAATTACAGTAAGAAAGATATCAAATGCACACGCTTATTGATACAATGTTGGTCAAAAGCTAAAATTTTCTCACAGTCCTTAAAGACAGTCCGGATCGTTCATCACAGTAAAATAGCAGTGTTTTTCTCAATGTCTGAGCAGTAAAAGAAAATGCACACAGAAGTAGTGGATTTCAATGTAGTCTTGAAGAAGTAGTGTTGTCCTTCCAACGGAAAGACAGTGCTGGCTCTTGACATGCAGACAGGTAATGGTCCACAACAGAGCAAACCCACAGCAGAGTCATTCGAAGTTGAAGAATATTGGTAGGCAAGTCGTTGCAGAACAGACCCATTGTAGTCCTGGTAGAGATTATGGTATTGATGGGCCACCAGAGATGCAGACCCACTGCAATACTTGTGGAAGTAATGGTATTGGTGGGCCATCAAAGATACAGACCCACTGTAGTCCTTGTAGAAATAATGGTATTAGTAGGCCATCAAAGATGCAGACCCACCGTAGTCCTCGTAGAGATGGCCAGCAGCCATCTGCTGCGACTGTGAAGGTGTACAATCACCATCGAAGAGTCTTGCAGACAATATAACAAGTCCATAAACCACCACTTGTGCACGCACAAAGTGTTTGGAATTGTCTTTAGAAGTCTTGCAGACAATACAGCAAGTCCATAAACCACCACGTATGCACTCACAAAGTTTTTGAAATTGTCCTTAGAACCAGCAATGCTGTTAACCAGTCCCTTGCTGAATTATTAACACATGTGCAAACACTATCAGTCCCTACTTCTCACATATTGTCCATACACTATGACCAACAGAAACGTGTGCAGTGAAATGTAAGGTACAAGTTACTTAATTTGATGAACTGGTGTCAATTACAGTTTTATAACATAAGAATACAATAACGAAGGTACAAAATACATTATTAAAGAACATAACAGTACAGATAACATTTGTAATAATACAGGCTTTACAAAAGAATAGAAATAGACATATACAACAGTGTTACAGGAATTATGACATAAGTAAATAAATAAAATAATGAGAATAGTTCTTGAAACATTAATTTCACACATGATCATTAAAACAAAACAGAATAAATAATGTCTAAACATCTTCACAAAGAAAATTATACAACATAAATCTTATTAGTTAAACACATAAAGACAGGAAAAACACAAATATACAAGAGTACACAAACACATAGCAGAATAACACAGGGGGAAAGGACAGGGTTTGTTTTCAGTGAAACATTTGGTACTGCAGTATTTTGCAAACAAACCCTTTTTTTCCTTGGAGATCTCCCTTCATTCATCATTATTCCCAAAAAGTCCTATCTATACCTGCTTTCTGTACTTTTTTCGTATAACTTGTCAATGCATTTCTTCCAATTCATCGCAACACATTCTCTTATATAGCCTACCCCCTCTTAAGCTAACTTAAATCTACTGAGCTCAGATGCTAAACTAAGGGATGAGGCAATGCAGCAGCATAAAACAATTAATACAAACAGCAATGAAAAAAATGGAAATTGTCAAAGCAAGCTGCAGTAAATCTAAATTACCAAGCAATGCAACATTACAACTAATATGAGCCAATGTGCAGCAACAAGTAAAATAAATCAGTAGTAAAAGTAGCTTAACAGAGTAATACAAAGTGCAATTTAGTAGCACTATGCCTGGCAAACAGCCGCAGCAAATGCAATAACTTATATCTAAACATGAGAAAGCTCAAGCAGAAAAAATATTACAGTAAAAATGACCATGTTTTATACCTATGTCACATCTTAACACTAGAGTGATGCATCACTGTAATTTGCTCTAGCAGACAATTTACCAAGTCACTGACAAAAATTATGTATCGAATTCCTGTGAAGTGGAAATGTCTTTTTGTGCTCCCTCATTTTTTTGGGGTACATCCATCATAAAGTTATTTTTTACTGGATCTGTAGGCATAAAATATTTATATTAGTACATCTATAAAATTTTATTTCTTTCAACTAGCAAGACAATAGACATGAAATATTTCTCACCATTTCATTTCAGTAAATAACATAAATTAAGAACCCTACAGTGTAATCATGTTTTCAAGTTTCAGGGTGTCGTATTTACGAAGCTTTCTACAAAGGAATATCAATAGCGAGTATAATGGCCTCCTTTTTTTTTTTTTTCTTCTCCACCTGTGTCCCTGAAAGGCACACACTAATGGCTCTTTTCCAGGTGTCTGTCACGCAGCTGGGTGCCCATGACGCATTACGGGAAGGTGGTCACTTAACTTTCTTACCTAAATATTTACGACAGCAGTTTCCGCTACAGTGAGTCTCATATAAAAATATTTCACAGGTCAAGAATTTGCGTTACAAATCTGTAGAAACAAAATCCTATTGATATAACAGAGTCCAAAAATTTTTCGGCCGGCATTGTAATACATTCACGCATTTACATACATTTCATAACTCTTAAAGTACGATTCTTGGTTTCCAACAACCTTTTTCACAAACCGGAGTCCCTAACCACTATTAATTATTCCTTAGCTTATTCGTCGACACTTCTTCAATATTTCATCATAACAGATACATAGCATAATCAAATAACTCATATAGCATCAGCTTATTGATCATAAACATACCGCAACAGCATAATACACATAGTCATCGTAATAATAACATCATAACACCTCAGTCAACTCTCAAAATCGTTGTAGCTTCCTCCAATAATTTCAAAACCTAAAAAAAATTCTGTGCTCATGTCAAAAGTGTCATCTGCCTCAAACGTACTTTAAAAATCGTGATCCCATACCAAATATATCATTCAAAGCTCTCATAATATCACAATGGGTCCAAAAAAATATGAACAGTTAACAAAGTACAGACAAAATACAATTTCGTAAGTGTGAAGTTATCCAACGGTGTAATTACGTAAACATCTGTCACTGCCGTAGTAAAGAAGTTTGTCTCTCTCAGTTAAATGATCAGATAGCTGTGTAATTATGTGTTAGAGAAATATGGTACCGATGTGTAAAGTTGTGTAAGCAAATACCATATTAGCTAGGGCTCCTTGTGCTTGCCAAACACATGATACACAAAGTAAGCATGTACCCCCCTGAGGATTAATGTAATTATACCCTCAGGTGTTACAGATTACAGCAATGGAATGAAATGTATCACGGAAAACTTTCTTTGCAATTCAAAAATCTTTAAAAATAAATTTTTATGTACAAAATTAATCACTCAAATACATCTACTGTAGCGCTAAACTGTGCGTCTTGTTGTAAGATAATCTCTGTGGAAGTGTCATAGTTATCGTCCTCTGTAAGCAAAGTTCTGCTGAAGTCAATGTACTTACCTTATCATAAACGAAAGTGAAATGCTTTGCATATAGATATCGTAGTTATTACGTACCTTACCATGATCGAGAAAGTACAATAATGTAACGTATTGTTGTGCCACAGAAAAGGTTGTCTCATTGTAGCTATACCACAAAAGTTACTACTAAAACATGTTTTACTTTCCAGAGTAATTCAGAAAAACTGTGCAGATATAAAACAGAAACACCGCAAAAGCAACATTGTAAATTGTCACTCATTAGTAGTGTCGTGATAAAATTGTGTAGCTGTCACATAAACTAACCACTGTGTCATCTGGTATCTCACTGAAAGTACTTTGAATCCAAAATGTATTTTCAAGTAAACCAAAATGTTGCATTAAAATCTCATTAGGAGTACCAGTATATGTTCTAAGTATGTAAGTCTTATAGCCCTTATGTAATCATGCAATAACATGCAAGAATGTACACACACAATAACACTTTGTCATCTGTTCACTATAACAGTGCATTCGTAATTTATGTTTAAATAAGTTCTCTTGATTCTTGATTGGATATTTAACTTCAGACATTGTTGCATGGTAACAGTTTCTAAGTCTGACAATGCATACTAGAAATGTGAAGTGAAAAGTTTCATGGTAAAGACAAAGTTAAAAGGCAGATTATCTTTCAATAAATGGTTTTACATGTGAAATATGGTGTAACCCTTTGCTCTTCCTAGTACGCAGAGTTTCAACTTCAACGCAATTATCATGTGGTATACGTCGGTAAAGAATACTGGAATTTTCCTCAAGGTTAGCGTCTATGTTATTTTTTCCTGGGCCAGCGGGCGCATGTGGCTGCCTGCGGTGTGAGTCATTGTCTGTCTCTTTGTTGGCGTGCGTCGTTATTGGGATTAGGAGACCTAACTTCTACAAATTCACCTTGCCGAGAGTGCCCTGCTCTGTTTGAGTCCTGCCAGTTCTGATGGAATTCAGGTCTGTCATTTTGTTGGTAGTTTACATAGTTTCTTGTTTGTCGGTCATGTGGTGGAGAATTTCTCCCAGAATCGTAACTGCACGCTGATCTGTTGCGTCTGAAGTTATTCTGTCTCCCTTGATAATAATTGTTTTTGTTCCCATATTGTCTGTTTCTATGGTAATCTCTGTCATATTCATTACTACGGAAGTGTGATCTTTCTCTGTAACTATAACTCTGCCAGTGGTTGTCATACGGGTGGTGTCTGTTTTGTTCACGATTTGTGTTGTAAGAATAGCCTTGTCGTGTCCAGTTATTATTTCTTTCATGGCGGAATTGTGACGGATTTGATCTGTAATTGTTGTGTTCCTGTTTTTGCGTTCCGCGATTATCAGTGTCAATTTCTAATTCTTGTAAGAGTCCCTGAAAAGCTTCAATGTCGTCTTTGCAACGTCCTGCCAAAATAATATTTCTTAAATGTTCAGGCAATTTGATTAAGCATATGCGGATGAGTTCTGAGGGGCTGTATGGGTTTGACAGGTACTGATTCTTGTGCAACATGTCTTCAAAATATTTCACAAGACTGGAAAATTCAGATTGTTCGAAATGTTTCATCATTATGATGCCATGTTTTACTCGGTCTTGTGTGGCTTGAGACCAATATGCTGAGAGGAAGGCATGGTAAAACTCTCCTTCACTGTGGCAATCATGAATGACCGATCGCATTCTTACAGCTGGTTCATTCTCAAAGTAGCCACACATAAATTCTAATCTGTGTTCTAATGACGAGTTGGGAGGAAAACAATGAGAGAATTGATGAAGCCACGCTTGTGGATGAATATCGTTGCCACAATTCTTAAATGTTTTGAATTTACGTGTAGTAATGAACAGCTTATAGTCAAAATCATCTTGTCGGCGGTCCCATCTCAAAATTCGGTGTACCTTGCCAATTTCTTTCATAACTTCCGAAGTGCCCTGTGTTATTATTTTGTGGCTGTTCCGTATTTCTATGTCCCTCTTCCCGTATTGGAGCGCGAATGTCCTCTGAAATACGTAATTCTTGTATTACCTGTGTCAGCTGATCTTGTACTTCCCGGATTTCTCTTTGGTGTTGCGTATTAATTTGATTCTGATTTTGTTTGAATTTCCTAATTTGTTCGCACTCTTCTGTGTCATTAAAGACTACCGGTTTTGTGTCATTCAGATTGTCATCTACTTTCGTAGATATATTATTTAGCTGATCCAAAAGTTCAACTACTTCCTCTGATAATGAACTAATTTCCTCCATGTGTCTTTCTGAACCAATTTTCGGAGTATCTACTGTGTCCTTTAAGTTTTCTTGAGTTTTTGCATGTTGCGTAACCGAATCGGTAGATGCAACTGAGTCAATTTTAGCTTGCAAGGTCTCATGATTTTCATGAACAACAGTTTGCAGTTCTTTTATGGATGCATCGTGATTCTGTAATGCATTTTCATGCCGTGGTAAAATAGGTTGAAATTGCTCACAAATCTGTGTTTTTACGTCATTACAGACTTTTTGACATTTCGATTCAATGTTATGTAACTCAGTAGTTAAATCTTCACGTGTTTGTTCAAGTGTGGTGTCTAACTTTTGAAGCTTTTGCTGTGTTTGTCTCCGATTTTGTTCCATTGTGTCTAACTGTTGCTGTGTTTGTCTCTGATTTTGTTCCATTGTGTCTAACTTTCGAAGATTTTGTTCAATTGTGTCTAACTTTTGAAGCTTTTGTTCCATTACGTCTAACTTTTGAAGCTTTTGTCCAATTTGTTGCATTAATTGTAATAACAATGCACTGGTGTCTGAAACATGTTCCTCAGTGCTATTCGGCAATGCATTTAAACCGGCAATATTCACAGTTTGAAAAGCAGAAAATGTGTCTTGACTTATTTGAGAAAACGGTGAGGACGCAAAACCTGACTCTACAGTATTTGCAAGATTGTGTCCTGTCATTTCGGATTCATGAACCAAGCTGTTGCCAACCAATCGATCGATAATGCTTCCCTGTTCACTAATTGTTTCATTGTCTACACCATTGTTTGCAGCCCGCTCCATTTCCCTATGCACAATTACCAAATTACTACTTTGAACATTAGTTAATTCATTACTCGGTGGTGAGAACACACTGCTTTCGTCTTCACTGTCATTTCTCAATTTACTTTGGAGCCTAGTATTACGTTTTTCACACGCCATTATTGTCACAATATTTCACACGATAACACAGAAAAGCACAATTTGAAGAGCAAAAATAAGAGAACACATTAACGTAGCACTGAAAATAATATCTCGTTAATTGCAAGCGCAGCTGCGAAACACTTGCTGCAAATATACATGCATGCCACAACTGTTTTACTGTACAACAATGAAAAACTACAACTACAAAGGAAATTCTCTCTATAATTACGTGCTAGCAATAAACAAAAGGTACACTAATTACACAAACTACAAGAAAAGATCTGAAGATTCCATTGAGGCAGCCTGGCAGGATCGCCATATGGAACATCCCCTTTGAACAATTACACATGACTGTGCTTAAACTGACACACAATATTTTTAGTGCAACGCAATCTGACTTTCAATAATCCCTACAAAAGAATGGCCCTGACTAACATTAACCTATACCTTTCACAAACCACTTACCTCACCAGAAACCTTCATTACTTACACTACTGCAATACAGCGAGCGCCACTACTGCCAGCTAAATAAAAGATTCAAACTACTGAAGGCACTAACTATTGATAGGCATAGTTAGCAAATGGAAGATTTTGATAGAGAACAAATGATGTATTTACCTTGATAGTCATAATATATATAGCAGTTCATGACATCTAGTCTTACAAATTTCAAAACTCCGCCATCTCTCTCCCCACATCCACCACTGCTGGCGGCTCACCTCCAACTGCTGAACGCTATGCGCTGTTAACATCCAGCTGCCCAACACTACAATGGCAGACAACAATGCAAACTAGCCACAGACTGCACACAGCACAGCCAGTGATTTTCATACAGAGCGCTACGTGGCGTTACCAATAAGAAAACCTAAACAGCCTACTTACAATCTCTTCTGAACAGCACGTTGCAAATCATCCAGAAAGGCTCAAAAATGTTCATGTCTGGAGAGTTTGGTGATTAACAGAACTGTTTCAACGCAGAAGAGTGTTCCTGGAGCCACTCTGTAGCAATTCAGGACGGGTGGGGTGTCGCATGGTCCTGCTGCAATTACAAAAGTCCATCGCAGTGTACAATGGACATGAATGGATGCGACACTCATCTCAGCAGGCAATACGTTTCCAGTCATCAACAGCCCAATGTCGGTGCTGACGGGATCAGGCGAGGCGTAAAGCTTTTTATCGTTCAGTCATCAAGAGTAGAAGAGCGGGCCTTCGGCTCCGAAATCCCATATCGATGATGTATCTTTGAAAGGTTCGCACGCTGACACTTGTTGATGGCCCAGCACCGATATCTGCAGCATTTTGCGGAAATATTGCACTTACGTAGAACGATTCTCTTCAGTCGTCATCTGTCCCGTTTCTGCAGGATCTTTTTCCGGCCGCAGCGATGTCGGAGATTTGATGTTTTGCCGGATTCCTGATATTCACAGTACACTCCTGAAATGGTTGTACGGGAAAATCTCCACTTCATCGCTACCTTGAAGATGCTGTGTGCCGTCGCTCGTGCGCTGACTGTAACACCACGTTTGAACTCATTTTAATCTTGATAACCTGCCATTGTAGCAGCTACAACCAATCTGACAACTGCACCAGACACTTTCTGTCTCATCATATAGGCGTTGTCGACTGGAGCGCCGTATTCTATCTGTTTACATATCTCTGTATTTCAATACGCATGCCTCTACCAGTTTCATTTGCGCTTCAGTGTAAAATAAAACAGAATGCGGGGAACATCGTCCAGAAACAGGAAAACTGGAATTAAAAAATGGTTCAAATGGCTCTGAGCACTATGGGACTTAACTTCTGAGGTCATAAGTCCCCTAGAACTTAGAGCTATTTAAACCTAACTAACCTAAGGACATCACACACGTCCATGCCCGAGGCAGGATTCGAACCTGTGACCGTAGCAGCCGCGCGGTTCCAGACTGTAGCGCCTAGAACTGCTCGGCCACCCCGGCCGGCAAACTGGAATATGCATAAGTAGAAAACCAAATGGATGTCAAAGACGAAAAAAATTGTGTGTGTACGTGGTGAAAGTTAGTCACACTGGCATGGTAAAGTAAATATCAAAGCAGAGCTTCTATGATAGTATGATAAGTCGAGTTTAGATAAAATGCTGCATAAAGGGTAGACCGTCATCTTATATAAAAGGACTGGAGGGAGGAAAGTACATAAATCTTGTTTAGAGATACCTTGGGCTTGACATCGTCGTGACGGCATGAGATTCGCATTGGGCGTCTAGGCGAAGTGAGTTCATGCGACCCTCGCGCCTATATGGGAAACGGGCGCTTAAGAACGTACGCAACGGAAGGCGACATGAGAAGAGAATTGTAAACAGCGTCAGAGGAAGTTGGATAGCATCTTTAAAAGGAACTTTACATGTGAAATGTGGAAGAACCTAAATACAATCGTTGTTACATTTTTATTTTTAAAAATTAGTGGGCAACCATGCGTAGTAGAATACAATTATAAAAGAAAAGGAAGTATGTAAGTCTTTATAAATAAACTTGCTTATGAATCGCAAATGCATAAACAAAGATGTATGAATCTCACAACGCTTAACAATTCTAGACGTCAAGCAGGGAACAGCGCAGTTGAGAATTGTGATTTGAGGGTCGACTGTCAAATAAGTGCATTTAAAAATGATTTAAATTAGGAAATAGAACTATGCACCAGGTTATTCTATTCAAGCAGCCGAAGAATGTTGCTTTCACCGCCTATTATTTGTGCCCAAAGAAAAATATTAACTTGTCAATAACCTTGACCTACAACGTTAATTTTTATATATGAATAGGTAAATTTACTAGTGGCACTTTCGTTGCCTATGCCTGCGGTCACTCAAGTCAATAGTCAAATTATATTAATTTAATAGGATTGAACGTTTCCTTGTGTACCAATGTACCACAACATTAAAATAAAAACATGAATAGTTGAAGGTGTATAAATAAGAACGGTGGCGTATTTAAGTTTTATTAATCCCTTAGCAGTAACACCTAGTTGATAAATGTTACACAAAAATGACAAATACAGATCAGAAAAGGTATTGTGGTTTGAGTGGTATAATAAATGTTCGGGTGGAAGCTCTATAAATTCTCCCCTGAATTAATTCCTTTTACAACGCAATCTGACCTTGTTTACATGAATCCATTGTGAGGCCCAACTCTATTCAAATGGAATCAGCAACGACCAAGTATATTACAAACTGAGGACTGTTAGCTGTGAATATCATTTAACAATCCTACACCCTTGCAGCAGTATTTTACCGTTTTACCTAGAATCAGGCGGCAGCAGAAAACGGCATGATGAGGACGGAGAGCCTTGCGCTGCAGCAGTTGTAATGTTCTGACTCGTCCACGAAAATTTTGAAACCACGCGGCCTAATCTTCTCTATCAGAGCCCTGAAATTCCAAAAGATTTCAGTGGGAAGTGCAACATTTTGCTTGTCTGGCTAAACCAGTTTGACTCACAGACACGACGGTGCGTGCTGTAATTGTCAAACGGGCGACTCAGGACGAATAAGTTCACCCCCATGTCACCTGATACGTCCAAGATTATACGTAGTTCCATCGTTGGCACAGTTGGAAACTGTTACTGGGTCTTAGACCACCAAAAAATACAGGCCGTAAGTCACATTCACTGGGGAAAGACCTGAAGTTACTTACCAGGGAAGGACCAGAAGCCGGCCGAAGTGGCCGAGCGGTTCTAGGCGCATCAGTCTGGAACCGCGCGACCGCTACGGTCGCAGGTTCGAATCCTGCCTCGGGTATGGATGTGTGTGATGTCCTTAGGTTAGTTAGGTTTAAGTAGTTCTGTGTTCTAGGGGACTGAACATCAGTCCGATAGTGCTCTGACATTTGAACCATTTGTAGGACCAGAAGATGCATCAGGCAAATAATCACAACCACTTTCCATCAGGTGTCGGTATGGGAGTCGAATTAGCAAATACGAAATCGCCCCTGTATCGCAAAAGCGAATCGAATTATCCTCTACTCATTTAATCTCCACTCGGACTGCTCTGTTGGCCTGGTAGGCAATCCATATACAGCACTGGGGGAGCACGCCTCCACTTTGCAGAGAGGAGTCCTTAAGTGACCACAGATCTCTTTTGTCTGTAAAAGCCGCGCGGGATTACCCGAGCGGTCTAGGGCGCTGCAGTCATGGACTGTATGGCTGGTCCCGGCGGAGGTTCGAGTCCTCCCTCGGGCATGGGTGTGTGTGTTTGTCCTTAGGATAATTTAGGTTAAGTAGTGTGTAAGCTTAGGGACTGATGACCTTAGCAGTTAAGTCCCGTAAGATTTCACACACATTTGAACATTAAAAAGAAAATTTTAGACACGGGAGGTGTCATTCGCACTGTAAGTAGAGCCATGTTTTTCACAAGAAAGTTCTACTAAACGCGATCACAGTCTTTCATTTATGGAGAGAACTAATCTTTCCAGGCCGACCACATCCAATTTCTGAAAGAAGGTTGTTAACCTTCCATGACAGTCGTGTCTGTGAAATACGAGGGGCGTTCAGAAAGTAAGCTCCGATCGGTCGCGAAATGGAAACGACTATGAAAATCCGATAAAGCTTTGCACAGATGTGTTGGGTAGTGTCTCTAGTATAACCCCAGTTAGCATCACGTCGCTCTTCTCATTTCTGAGCTCGCAGTGAGTGCGTAAAGATGTCTATAAAATAGTGTCTGCCGCCAAGTACGAGGGCCTGGTGAGAAATTTCGCCTGAAGCTATGCAGCTAACATTACATAACTGTCGTGCTGTTTCGTCTTCACGACAATTCTCAGCCGCATTCTGCAGGGGCAATGAAGATGCTCCTGCATCGTTTTCAAATGGAAATGTTAGATTACCCACAATACAGTCCGCAATTGTCTCCCCCTGAGTTTCATCTCTGGTCACATGAACCGCTGTCTTTGAAGACAACATTTTGACACAGACAACGAGGTGTAGGCCAGTGTGGAGAATTGGCGGAAAGCACTGGCGGCTGCCTTCTATGATGAGGCTATTGAAAAGTTGGTACAACGCTATGACAAAAGTCTAAGTCAGAACGGCGACTACGTAGAGAAGTAGCTGAAAGGTGTAGCTAATTGTTACAAGTAAAACATTTCTGATGTTCACTGTGGTATCAATTTGGCAATCAATCGGAGCTTACTTTCTGAACAGGCCTCGTATATGCTTTTACCGCTCGCTAAAAGAACCTGGCAACTTCCTCCCGTCAGTGGGAGAGGGGTTTGGGGTGTTACAGTCGTCCTCATCTAAACACGTATACCACCTGATTTGTCCGCCTCACCCAAGCTTCTAATATGTGAACGCATGGAGTCTTACGACCTTCTCACCGTCTGCACAAAAGCTCAGGTTACAGGAGTCTCTCTCACATGGCTTCCTCCGCCCACTGTCTGCCAGCTGGCTGCCTTCATGATGGTTTATTGCCTGGCCCAGGTGAAATGTTTTGCGAACCGTCGCCCTTCTGTCTGACCCTAAGCAGAAGAAGAAGACTTCTGCCAGAAGCCCGTCTGCTCCTCAGATCCGCTCACACATCCAGGTCGCCTCACCCCCCCCCCCTCCATCTCTCTGTTTTCCATCGCCTCCACTATGGCTCTTTGGGCAAAAGTGCTGTAGAGGTTACACATACTGTTATGAGAACATTCTGCTTGGAATTTTCCCTTTAAAAAAGTCATAAGCCACATATAGCAAAAGTAATACTTGAAAACATCAAGATCATGACCTAAAATATAAACGTTAAGCTGACTGACGTTGTTGTAAAAAGTGACAGAATGGTGTGCCACGTCCCAATGTTGCCTGCATTCTGCTTCATTTAAAATTGGACTACCAGCTAACTGACGGTTACTGAGTCTTATCATAATGGGAAAAAGAATGTTGGGTCATCTAGTGCTTCTAATTTGGAATGAATTGTAAATATGAGTATGTGATTTTTCCTATGTAACTTCTTATATAGTAGAATACATTTGAAATGGAACAGGACCTTCATTCGTTTTTAATCTTGTTTCCATAGAACTGTATCCGTGAGCATGTGGCTCTAACGCCACGAAACTGGCTGGACTAAAAGTAAAGATTTATCATACAGCTGAGTCGGTCTTATTCAACGTGGTTCAATTCTGCAGCTGTGGATGCCCACATTACTAAATTTTCTGCAGTGTTTCAGTGGTATAAAACAAATGTCTATTACTGAATTGCGTGGATTAAGAACGTGTCTTAAATGTGTGTACACCTTCTAAGTACAGTAGAACTGTATCAAGGGACAAATTGTGTTCTGGGCGTGTAACAGGGTGGATGGGGTACGTGTGGGGAGTAGCAGCGCGAGAGGTGGTAGTTGCGGGAGTGTGGTTATGCACTTCCTTCCTTCAGAGTTCTGCAAACTCAAGATTGACTATGTGATGCCCCACTCTTTCTACACCACTGCATCACAAGAAACAGGTTGTTTCACAAAGTTATAACGACCCTGCACAGTGAGCCTTATGAATCAGTGGCGACGCAGAGCGCAGACATGCTCGATGGGACAGGGGGAGTTATTTTCCACAAAGTGCATTACCTCTACATGGAAATCTGATGCGAGTTACTAATAATTCTAACGCAAGAAATGCTTGTGGACAGATTCTGCGTATATCTCTGCACACTGTTCTATCCTACTGTAGTGGAAATTGATTCTCCCATATCGCAGTTGAAGCCTCCATCCGGAAAAGGCAATCTGACCCACCACGAGCACTGCTTGGTTTTCAATTTACACGGAGACCGTACGTCCGCAGCATTTCCTGTCGCGTTATCTAGTTTGAGTAGGCAAAACAACTTCCTTGAGCTCGTGTTTATATAGTGCAGCTATTTTCAGTTTATTAAATGAGTACTTATTTTCAGTTGTTAAGTGAGCCGTTATGTAGAAAGCGGTCCTATGAACAATGGCTGTGAAGTGTACAATATGTTAGTGTGTATTGTTCTCAATGACCTTTATTAAGTTGGTGGGAAAGTATAGAGTGGTAAATGTGGAACTGTGCTGCAGTCCATTGTTGACAGCATATTTTAAAAGCATGTGATGGTGTTGTAGTCACTTGGTGGTTATTTGTTGAATGACCAGGAATTTACTTCAGTTCTCTCAACTTCAATTGTTTTACTGGTAGGTCATTAAGGTACAGCATAAATCTCTTTCATTCAGGAATTGCTGACACTTGTAGAGAGGAATGCACTGAGTGGAGTCACATCCAAGGTGGGTTTCAGTATGTCTCATGGGATCGCCCTGATGATGTCCATGTCTAGAACAGTAATCTCCTGTAATCCACATGTTGACTTACGTTGAAAAATCCGAAGTTCCATTACACGTAGGTGACCTACTTCTTGCAGAGTGAGACAATTTACGCTTTTGTGCCTATTGAGATGTTGAGAGAGCTAAGGCTGCGGTAATGCATGTATTACACCTTATGCTATGAAAAGTATTTTAGTCAGCTATATGGCAAACAACGAAAGGGACACTGTCGAATACATACGGACAGCATGTTACACTTTCCACAGGCTCTTCAGTGTAGTGGACATTTTACAGGTTGAGCTGTTGAACTTGTCTACGTCCATGAATGGGACATTTTCTGCAGGAAATTTAATATGTTTTAATGTGTTACTGGGAAAGGTTTTCCTTAGAAACTGCAGTTTTCGAACTATTCAACAAAAACTTTAAAAATTTGTCCTTCAACGGCCCACACTCTCACGCTCACAACCCACCTTCGGGGATTTTTTGTAGGGTATTCATGACACTTCTTCCTATCACTACACAAAAATTTGTGACTACACGTGTTTTCCCTAATATTTCTTCGTTTGCTCGACTATAAAAATTGCAGCTCATGAGCATGCGTCCAATTAAACGAGCTTTATTTCATGTGCTGTAATAGTTATTGCCAGTGTTTTCGAGAATTTGGAAGCAACCTGTTCATTTGATGCCTTTGTACGTGATACAGTAATATTGATGGGTACTACGCAGGTTTTATAGACCCAGTGAGTGGAAAAAGTGTGTGACAAAAGTTCTGAATCGCAAAAGATTGAAAAACGTACTGAGGTTCATAAGTACCTTTGATATTCTGTGTAACAGCACTCAGCGAAGCCGAGCTACATTATCTGATCAATCTTATCCCGGCGCTTCTTAGTGGACATTAATATGGGGTGCGTTCATCTTTCGCCTTTATGACGGTTCGAGTTCAGCTCTTGCAGAGGTGTCCAAACATTCTTCCGCAAAAACCGAAACCAGAGAAAGTAGTGATGACGGATGGTGAGGGCTGGAGCGACGTCGACGCTCAGACTCATCCGAAAGGTATTCCATTGTCTTCAGGTCGGGCCTCAGCAAAGTCTAGTCCGTTTCAAGAATGTTATTGTCAACAAACCAATGTCTCGCAGTTGCCACTGTGTAACAGAGTGCATTCTGATACAAACAATCGTCGATTCAGAACTGCTCCTCTACTGTATGTAATACCCAGTAGTATAATTTTTTTTTCATATCCTTCCATACTTAGCGCTTTCTGAAACGCAGTAAGGGGACCTCACTGCGACCACGAAAAGCACACATTTACCGTAAGACCAGCTTGTCCGTTCTTTACTGCATGTGAGGGCAGGCAACATTCACCTTCTTGCTCTCTGCGACTGACAGCCTCCTAGGAGTTGCCTATATGTGGAATCTTTGTCGTTAGACATTTACTCCAAAAGAGATGGGGCGAGCATTATTTGCTGGGAATAAGGAAAAGACTGAACATGCCTGAGCGAGGCAGAATTAGATAACTGGTTCTGCTAGTTGGATTAGTGATTTTTCTTCTTAGTCCTCGCTCTTTTCACCACATCTATGATGTGTTGCCAATCCCGAGGCGTGAAGATGGGATAAGAGTTGATGAGGGCTATATCTTTCTTGGAAATGATGTTGTGCAGGTTTATGGCTGCCCGACCGAAATCGTATGGTTCGTGAGGAAGGGAGGGTTTCGGAGTCTCGTGGGGGGTTAAGGGATATGGGTGGTATTGGTGCGGGTAAGAACCATCTCGCAGTGATCCCGCTAACATGCCCATCAAAATCTTCGCGGCTTTCAGGTTGTCCGGCAGCGGCAGGTAGTCATAGTGGTAGTGGTCGGCAGCCCCCTCTGCCACGTTAGCAGCGACTTGTGCTGCTTCTTCCTCCTTTCCTTCCAGCTGCTGTGTCGCCTCCTTCGTCTCCTCGACCACCTCTCCAGCAGCCT